>NC_134049.1:3134204-3734204 GCF_965140245.1 Athene noctua
GCAGCGGGCCCCCCCCCGCCGCTTCCCCAGCGCCCCACGGGCCCGGGAGGGGAAGGCGGGGGGGAGCGGGGGCCGCGGGGGGGATAAATCCCTCCCCGTCGGCAGCGGCGGCGGCCCGGGCTGCGCCGTCGGCAGCGATGGAGGCGGCGGGCGGGCGGGCGCTGCCGTGCCTGCTGGCCGCCGTGGGGCTGCTCTCGGCGCTCAGCGCCGCCGGGACGCTCTTCCTGCTGGCGCAGTGGCGGGAGCTGGGCGCGGCGCTGCGGCACCGGGACCCGGACCCGGAGGCGGCGCTGCCGGCCGAGGCCACCGGCTCCCCGCGGGCCGCGGCGCTGCCGGCGGGAGCGGAGCCGGCGGTGGCGGCGGGCGGTGGCGGCGGGCGCGGGCGCAGCAAGCGGAGCCGCCGCCGGGAGCGCGCCCGCGGGCACGCGCGCGCCGGCAGCGAGGAGCTGCTGCTGCTGCTCACCTACTCCCTCGTGCCGGTAGGGGGCGCGCGGCGCGGCGGGGCGGGCGCCTCGGGGCCGGGCCGCGGGCCCTGGCGGAGGCGAGGGCGGCGGAGGTTGTGGGCGGCGCGGCTTTAACGGAACCGGAAAAATTCGCTTGCGGTAAAAAGCCGGGCCTGCGGCTGGCAAGCTTTCAGGTTATTTACATCCCCCCCCACCACTACCGGAGCCCCCCAGGTGTTTCCCGCCACCCAGCGGCTCAGGCGAGGCCCCAGGCACGTGTCGCCGCGGCGTTTGGCTTTACCATCGCGTTTCCGTCAAAGCCGTCGAGGCCTTGCAGCGAGCGCGAAGTTGAAGGTGCTGTTTGATGGGTTGGAAGAAGAGAACCGTACGGCCTTTCTCTGGCAAAGCTGCACTGGTTGTTTTGCGCTGGCGGGAAAGGTGACGCTGGCTTGGCGGGAACTAGGGCGGGTAGCTGAAATACTGCACAGGTCACGTCGTTGAAACGTTGCAAATAGAAATGAAAAGCTTTTTAAGGTCTGAGTCAGAAGAAACGCAAGAAAAATATTACTGCTGAGGGAACCTTAGTGGAAGTTCTGTTCCGGTAAGGATTGCAGGCCTAGGCCCACCAAAAACCAGAAGGTGACTCAAGCTCTTCCTGACACAACTAGTATTACTCGTTTAAAAAATTTACAGAAAACACCTTTTCAGTAATGTTCCGCTAGCATTTTTGTTAATAAACCATTGCAATGATGCCTTTGCAGTGGTAACATTAATACTAGAGCTAATGAGATTGTAGAGCACGGGTGGTTGTAGCATAGAGTTTTGATATTGCGATTATTTCAGGTTTTAGAACGAATAATTCTGGGGTTTCTTTAGCTAAGGCCATTTATGTTCTTGTGCTTTGAGTTTAGTACAAGACTTTGGCAATTCAAAGAATGTCTTTTTCTGGAGAGGCAGAACTGAAAGTGGATATTTGGTTCTAACTTCTAATTCCACTTACCAAAGTAGCAACATTTTTCAATGGACCTCACTGGAGTGTTTAATTTTCCGTAGTCGTAAAACCACACGGTTTTGTACTCAGAGTGGTCTTAATGTGAATAACAGACGTTTCAGCTCTTTGGCAGTTTGAAAAAAAATGAAACATTATTTTAGATCACAGTGGAATATATCTCATTATTTTTTTGAGCTGTAATTCTCAAGTTACTGTTACTGAGCAGGGTTATTTCAAATCTGAAACCTTAAATGACTTTCTAGAAACATATAGCAAAAAAAATTATGGAAAAAAAACAGTATCTTTTCTTGAGAATTTTTTTTTGAGGGATTAACATTAAAAGATTTGCTGCCCCAGTGAAATATTTTAATGTTCTGCACATAAACTGTTCATCAGAACATTTAGTTAAAACTTTTTCCCATTTCTTTTAAGAAATCATCTTTGTGTTTGGCAGCCACAGCTCATTTTGTTCCATCCAAGATGAATCGCTTCTCTGAGTCTAAGGGATCCACAAATAAAATGATCAGAGGAAGGATTCACATCCTGACAGGGGTTGAGCACTCTTAATGCCGTTTACTCTTAGGTGCTCAGACTGAAATCGTTAGCAGCAGTTGGATGTCTGGGTAATACTGACAGTGGCAGTTAAATATGCTACTCTGCTGTCGTTAGGGAGCACGTACGGATTAAATGAATTCTGTTGCCCTCACCAAATAGCACCAAGTGACACAGTGTGTATTTTAACAGCACGTGGCAATTTGCTCGTGCAGCCCCTCTGATAAATCACCACTGAGACTACTGCTGTGTGCAGTGTGCTTCATTTAAATGTATGTATCCTGCAGGGAGTTGCTGGGGGCGTGTGGGGTGTGTGAGGGTGGTGCCTTTTTCTTCTAACAAAATTTCCATCAAATATTTTAAATTCTGGCTTCTCAGAAGAATGTGTAAGTGTGTGCAGACCCAGTTGCTCAAGGGGAAAAAAAGTCCTTAGAAACGTTTTCAAGCACGACCTCCACCCCCTGCATTTTTGTATCTAACTCCCACTAATGTAATATGAAGACTCAAATACATTTTTCACGTGAGACGAAGCTCCTTACAGTCGGTGAGATGATCCCTGCTGCATTGCTGGGCCATAGAACGATGATTCTCCAGCCTGTGTTGCATGTGAGCCCTGAATGGAGGTTTTGCCTGAGCAGAATCTCTCTTGTAGTGGAGGGAGAGATTCCTGCAGGTATCACTGATCAGAGAGATCTGTTGTGGCCACTGTTCAGGAATCTTTGAAATAACTAGGCATCAAAAAACATATTTTAGGTTTAATACCATGAGTTTATTTTTGATTCTGGCCCTTTATTTATGTATTTATAAATATATATATGTTAATCTTGTAAGAGAATAAACCAGGAAATTGGCAAATCTGCTGCTGTAGAAAGGCTGATGAGAGGGGAACAGTCCAATAAGTTTGTGAGCAGTAAGTCTCAAAGTGAGATTTAAGACAGTGCAAGAGGTGGTGGCTTATGGATATCTAATTATCTGCTTCATAGTTTAGGTTGTCTTTTTTACTCTTTTCACCTTTTCTTCATGAGAAAACTGTTTTTAGCATTTAAATATGATACTTTTATCTGTAGCTTTTCTTCATGGCGAAGCTGATGCCGGCTGGTTGCATGACTGGTGTACTCACCTCTCACAGAGAAGCTGGAGGTTCTGTTGTAGCCTGTTTGCTCTAACACGCTCCTTGAGTGCCGTGGTTTTTATTTGTCACCTGAATTGCACTGACTGGTAAAAATAATGCTGCTGAGATAACTGGAGGGCCCCGAAGCAATTTATAATCGCTTCAGAAACCTCAACGAAACCATTTAGATTAAAATGCATTTTGAATTAGAGCACAATGGACAACGTCTGTTTTACAAATTACAGGGTAGGAGCCAAGTGTTTTTGAGGGCGGGGGGGAGGGGAAAGAGAACAAGCGAATTCTGATGTTCAAAACCAGTCAGCTCTTATCAACGAATTTAAAATTAGTCTAAAACTTTGAATTCAAAGAGCTGTACCAGCAGTGTCTGGAATACAGTAAAATCTCCGTAGGTATCTGGCAGAAGTTAAATCCGTAGTCTGATATAGTTTGATTTTAGCATACTTGCCATCAGAATAATTGTCCTTTATTTGAATCTCTTAGATTTGTCACTTGAAGCTAATGATACATTCATTTTAAAAATAAGGATTGACTAGCAAATAACCTTGCTAGGATTAAACATCAGTCTGCGTTTCAGATTGACTTGCACTTGTTTGTTTTTTGGGTCTAGTGCATTCCATTATTTGTAAGTAGAGTAACTGTACAGAGATTAATAAATGTGTATCTCTGGGTAAACAGTTCATAAATTATCTTACATTGCATAGCCCCGAAATAATAATCTTTTTCTGAAGCATTAGACTTCCCCAAAGAGTTGAGGTACTTCCTGGGCTCATGTTCATAATATTCTCATTTCTGCTGGATGTTTTGATGAGTGCAAAACATTTTAGAGTGTTGACTCTCGGCATGCAGGACATGTAAAGTGAATGTTTGCCCTGCCAAAACCCCTGTATTTTGTAAAGATGACTTTTTAATTGATTATTTTTAGTCTGCTCTAGATTAAAAGCATCTGTAAGAATGTCTCTTCCAGCTTGGTTTTTATAAAGTCTGTCATTGTTGGGGTGAAGTATTTTGAATGAACAGAGGTTCGTTCCACATTTGTAGATTTTGGTTATTCCAAGGTAAGAAATCGTTTACTTGGACCGTAGGTTATCTTTCTCACTGGATATGCTATGCCGGAAAAAATATCCGTCATTTGAAACGTATATAAAGTGAAATTGAATGTAATTTTTATTGGCTGATGTTGGCTTTCAATAACTTTGATAGATTCAGTGTATGGACAACCACACGTGTTTTACAGTAATGTGTGAACTTTAGTGTCTAGATGATGTATGGAGTTGTCTGCCCAATATTTTTTTCATATTTTCGGTAAAGTTTAAAATGAGGTATATTGAACAGATTTCTATGAGAGAATCACTGCCTGAAGAGAGAGATGGTGTCACAATGTTAAGGTGGTTCTAAACAGTTTATTCTTGCAAGCACAGAGTGGATGGTTGTATCTTTCTGTTTGGAATTGTTTCTGTAGGCAAAGTAAACTACGTACATTTGTGGCATTGCATTGTTTTCAACTTTACTTTCTTTGCAACATTAGGTCCGAGTGATGGTGGATTTATGTAACAGCACAAAAGGGATATGCTTAACAGGTATGTTCATTGCCTCTATCCTTACCCCTGTGTTTCCTTCAGGAATACAGGATTACAATGTTTTCAAAGAACTTGAGGTCAGTGAGGAACTATGCTATTTATGCTATTAGCATTTGCATCTCAATTAGGTTATTTATTAAAAAAAAAAAAAAAAAGGTGCTACTTTGGGACTTAAGTATACCTACTTACTATAAATTCTGGAATTTAAGGAGCTCAGGTGATGTTACTTGAAGCTGTTTCTTTCCCATGTAGTTTTCATAAACAAATCATACAGACTTGGGTGTTTAGAATGCGAGTTGAGGTTTAGTCTTGGTATTTTTGCGTATGTCCCCGCGCTTCAAGGCTAACATGGGATGAACATACACGGTGTAAAAACTTGTTTCTCTAGTTGTAAGTACTGTGGAGGAGTGAGAGTTAGATGAGGAATGGGTTTGCCTCCCCTGTGTTGGACCATGGGAACAGGGCATTGGGTTTCACATGTCACCAGTGAGGAGTTGGAATGGCTGATGGCTGGGACAAGTTTCTATGAGATTTGGGAAAGAGAACGTCAGGTAGTAACCAGTTTAAGGGCTATGGTCCGGCTTTGAAGTCTATAACAGACTGAGTCGTGTTCTTTTTGGAAATGAGAAGATTAGAAATAAGCCACTTTTTATGAGTTTAAGAAAATGCTTCACTTGCTGTGTGGTTTGTACTGTCAGATGGCCGTACAGTCCATTTGGCTCAACGGGTTTCAGTGTGAATGTGGATTACCATAGTACGTACAGACACTAAATACTACTGAAATTGTGGAGCAGCTCTGATTGCAACTGAGGCTGAACCACAGACAACCTAAAAGTTTGTTTCTTTGTCTCCAGACTTCTGAATTCACACTACTTGGTGCCTTCTGTGGCTTTTTGCTGTCTTGAAACTATTAAATTTTGTCAGTATTATTTGCTTTCTCTGCTATAGGTTTCTGTGACACTTGCTACTTTGCAAGCACCTTTCTTAACTTGGATAATCAAGAGCCTCAGTTTTTGAGCTGAGGAAGTAATGGAACGCACTAATGGATGTAACATTGTAGTGAGGAAAATATGGTCATTTACTGGAAAATTGGCAGGAAGATGTTAGCTGATGTTACAGCCTGTACTGATTAAAACGGATAATTGCTGTAATGGTATTATAAAATGATTTTCACTTTACTTATAAGGCTTTCTAATTAATGCTGAAAATTGTCATCTTTAGGGAAATATAATAATTACCGTTATTTTCTGTTGTAGAGAGTTTTGTTGAAACAAGACGGTACTTTGGCTGGATAAAAACGTTCACAGAACTAATTTGGTTCTTTAATTGCAACTACCACCTTTCTTTGTTTTTTCCTAACCTGCTTTTCCTGTTGTGGATTTTTTTGTTGTTGTTGTAAATTTTTTTTTTTTTAATGTGTTTTGGGGATCACATAAGATAATGTTTCTGTAACAAATTTTTTCTCGTTTACTCTTGCTTTACTCTTGCCCACTCTGCTTTCTTCTCATTAAGGCCCTATACTTGAACTAGGTCAGAGAGAGTGAGACAGATTTTGCTGAATAACTGAAGCAAGTCCAATTTCTAATACACCAATGAGGTTCTGTGGGGAGCTTGGTCCAGTCTGGAGAACAATGACATGTGACAAGCCCAATTGTGATTTAGATGTAGTTAATAGGAATGACAAGACTTTTTAAATTATTTTTTTTTTCTTCTACTTAAATAGTCTGATTCCTGGACTGCAATGAAATATCTCTTAAACACGGAGAAGTGTAGCACGTATTTTCAATGTGTATTTTCAACAGGAGTTTTAACTGTGACATTCATCAGCATTGTAAAGCTGCTGTTCTTCTCCTGTAATGGGATCTTGGAGAACACTCTCTAAAGGAAATGTAATGATTGTTGGATGCCTTGCACCCATGGCATTGTAAAGGCACTTAAGCCCCTGAAGTGTGATTACATTGTAGAGGTGTTTGTTTGTCAAACGTTTATCAACTGAAATTTGCAAAAAGCAAAAACAGTATGTCTATATGTAACTGCTTTTAAGGATGCTCTTTCAGTAAGTCTGACTTTCTGCTAATGCTCTAATAGTTATTTATAATACAAAGCCATTAAATCCATAGGCGTTCATTTTGAAATTTGAGGGGCTTTCCTCCCCTTTTTACTGTTCTGATCTAATGCTAATCAATTCGATTTGAAATTGCTTTTTGTTTTCTTGCTAAGTTAAACTCACAATTCCTTCTTTTTTGTCTTCTTTTGCTTCTCCTTGTTGTAGGCCCACCCGGTCCCCCAGGTAAGATACTTGGACAATTGCGGTAACATTTTTTGGTAATTAAAACAGTTGCTGGTACAAAACATGGAAATGTATCTTTTATAGAATAGTCTTCCTTTGCTAATTAGAATGGGGGAGGGTTGAATGACTGCCAGCCTTTTTAATTTTTGTATTTAGGTCAGCTCGTGCCCTGAGAGGGTGGAAGTTTTAGACATTAGTGGAGAGAGTAGAATAGTTTCAGATTTACTAAAACATATTTGATCAAAAGCAGATGAAATTAGGACTGTTTCAGTAGTATTTAGCTGAAGAGATGAGTGTATATATATAAAATCCCCCCCAAGAAAACTGATATTATAATTTAACACCACAAACCTACCTTTAAAAAACATTGGTTACTGATTCCACCCTCCTACCTCCCCCATAACTTCTCCTGCTTTCTTACTTAACTCTCAGTTCTCACCCGTGGTTGCTAGGCTGTAGGAATGGTAAGTTACTTGCCTGCTTTCTGTGCTTCTTTAGCTGTGGGTCTGCTTAGAACAATTCTCTGTATCGGAAAAGTATGAGGTACTTTTTGTTTGTGGGGCTTCAAGTAGCAACAGAGGGAGTGATGTCTCCTCTACCAACCAGTCATGGTTTGCAGTACTCTGGACAAGTAGGTAAATGCTTTTCTTGTGTTAGATTAGTCTGGGCAATATCATAAGCAACATTAAAACTTACGTGGCCTGTGGAAGATGTTATAGTCACTGCCAAATTCAGAAGGAGGATGGGTTCTGCTGTGTTTGTCCTTGGAGGGAATCCAAAAGGCCGATCCGTGCCGGCCTTAATGCAAAACCTGTGCAGTATTCATTTCAGTCAGTTTTCTTTTCCTAAGGCCAGGGCAAGAAAGCACCTTACCTTTAAGTTTGGTTTCATAGTTTTTTGTTTGTGAGTGGGTGTTCTTTGTATTGTTTGGTTTGGTGAGTGTGTGTGTGTGGGGGTTGTGTTTGTTTGTTTTGTTTTTTCAAGGAGGATTGGCATGGAGAACATAATGGGCTGTTAGAGGATTTTGTAGGTCTCAGGATAAAAACATACAATATGTAAGCATAATAGCTTTAAGCATAAATTGCTTTTAACAGTGAAAATTCAGTTACGCTGTTTGGATTGTTCAGGACCTCCTGGACTTGATGGACTGCCTGGCTACAATGGATCAGATGGAGCCCCAGGTGTACCAGGACAAAAGGGAGAACCAGGAATAAATGGAAAAAGAGGGAAAATAGGTATTTTTGGGGGTTGTTTGTTTGAAAAAGTAATCCGTTCTTACTGTTATATTCAGATGTAGTTACTTTTAGACCTTTGTATAGGGAGAAGGGTTTCAATGTTTACAAAGATGTTGCATGTTACAGAATTCTGTAGCATTCATTGTCTTGCACTAAGCTTTGGTAGCTTACTTCAGACTTACTCCACAGTGAGGAAGATAGCATACGTACACTATAGAATATTGCAGATTAAAGATATTGAATGTCAGCATTCTGAACTTGCTAGTAAATGCTGTTATTGTGAGAATATTTCCATTCCCTCAACCTGCCAACATCTGGTGGTGGAAGTTGTTATATTTTACAAGTTTTGGTTCCAGATTCATAATAACTATGGCTAAGTGCAAAAAAGTATGTGAATTAATCATGCTTCCAACAAGTGCAGAGGGAGATTTCTAGTAGCCATGTGAAAATGTTACTAGATAGCTGTATCTATACTCTGTTGGGACAGTGAAAAATGTTAAAAGTGCAATGTGTGTTGTAATGTTAGAGAGTAATTAAGAAAAACTCCAGAGGAACTGTGACAATGGCCTCCTTTAATGCCTTACAAATGTGAAATGAATATATCGCTTCACATCTTCCCTTAGTATTCCTACTTACCCAGAAATTCTCCAGACGATGGTAACGGGGCTCAGGTCTGTACATTTCATGTTTGAAACTCAGAGATCACCGAATGTCTTAATTGCACCAAATGGATTGTACACAGTTTCCCTATGTATTAGGTTACAGTGTTGTTTTGAAATCAGAACGAATTTACAGCTACCCAGTTAAATACAGGTGAAATAAACAACTAGAGTGAGTATGGTTTTTATTAAAAAAAATATATATATATATTGATTGATGTGTTTAATACTGGAATGGTATTGAAATGCTTTTTATTTCTAGGTGTCCCAGGACCAAAAGGTGATCAAGGACAGAAAGGAGAACCTGGAGAAATGGGTTTCCCTGGCAAGGACGGTATGCCAGGAGGAAAAGGTGCAAGAGGAGCAAAGGGTGAAAAGGGAGATGCAAACAATGATGTGATATTAGAAGGTAGGAAGAAGTGCTCTTAGGAGCTGTCTTCTAACAGTATACTCGACAGAAAAAGATATACTCTTCTTCTGAAGCATGAATGTGATCTGCAAGAGTAGGACCAATGAGCATAACCGTGTTATCCACAGTGAAGTCTGAGTATTGCTCTGCCCAGGAGACTATGTTCTCTTTTTAATGCAAGTCTTCACAAAAAATGTTTCTGCTTGGGCTTTGGGTTGAGGTGTACACGAATTCCACCCTTTGTAGCACACTTCCAGGGAGTTGACCTCCTCCTGCTCTCTCTTGCAGTGCAGTTTTATTTTTCTGTTAGAAAAAGAGGGGTGGATTTCCACTCAGGAATACATGAAGCAGCCACAAATATATATAAACTGGGTAAAATTATACCACTGTAGCATCTGAAGTCGAGGTCTTAGAATACAGTAACTAAAAGACAACAGTGCTTTACGACTCTCTAATGTGCCTGTAATCCAGACAGATAAATTTCATTGATGTCCTACGACTTGTGAAGTTCTGTGTTGGTTCACCTTCTAACAAACCGCATCCCACTGAGTTTATTGCACTGTATTTCTGTACACAGAAACCTCTTGGAGAGATCTCTAAAACAGCCTCTCTCTTCTCAAGTCCATCGTATGGACACGTGCTGTTCTCTGCGGGTTGTCTGCGGGGCCCATGACATTGTTCTCTGGTTTGGTCGTAGGTGCAAAAGGTGAACCTGGACCCCCAGGGCCCCCTGGACCACCTGGACCCCCAGGGCCTCCGGGAAGACGTAAAGGTAAAGCACAGCTTCAGGAGAGCATATACAGCAGCAAATGCACAGGTTAGTTCTTTCCAGTGTTCTTTCTAGATTCTGTTCGACATTAAACCCATTGCTCCAAGTCTCACGGAACAGGAAGCACGTGTTGAATTTTGCTGGCATCAGTAAAACTGCACAAACTTAAAGCTGAGCATGTGCTCAGGTGTTCTGCTGAAATATGATTTGGATAAGGCAGCACACTATCTCCAGTAGAATATTACTCTTCTAATCACGCTGTGATAATGCTTAAGCAAAGTATTTATATGTGGTGTTTTCTGTTACATGGGGTATATTTACAAAGTAAGAGAAATGCAGTTGAAATTTTTAGCTTTTAAAATGCTGGATTTTAATCTTACATGTAAATATAACACCTGTTAGGCTGCGTTTCACTGTATTCTGTGGAATGAAATTGCCTGGTCATTGGCAGAACTGAAGCAAGCTTGAACTAGCTAAGACTTCTAAAAGCTGGAGGAATACAAAAGGATTCTCTGGGACTTTTGTGTCCATTTGAATATATAAGTTTTGCAGCAGGGCGATCTTGAGTTCTTTTCCATTGTTGCTATTTATCATTATTGTGTCCTGAATGACAGGTGAATAGAATAACAAAGGATGTCTCTACTAATCTTTCAGATTTCTGGAAAAGAGAGTTATCTGTGACGATATTTGGTGAAGTGGGGTTTCTTTTGCTAACTGGGAATGTAGTTTCTTCACAGCTGTACTGAAGGGGAATAGCACAAGAACTACATGCAGTTATTAAGTGTAAAACAAGCAGAGCAATTTGTGTGTCTGAGTGAGCAGCTGTGTGGTGTTTTGTTGCTGGCTGGGCCTACACCATAGCAATGCCTCACCGTTGATAGGGTGATATGTTTTTATGTCACCATCATTTTGAAGTTTGCCGAGATGAAAAATCTCTTTTTTTAAGATTATTATTATAAATGCTGTTAACTAGTGAATATTTAATACTGGGTGGAACATGTATCAGTTATTTCCGCCTCTTACTTTTAATATAGCATGTAATTGTCATTGTAGGGGCATGTAAGAACCTCAGTCAGGAGATTCTGGGTATTGAAGTATCAGAACAAAGCCCAAAGAGCCTCCTCACAATGGCAAATAGATAGCTGGAGCAGAAATCTCATCCTGTTTGAAATTCAGAAATGCATGAACTGTTGTACAAGATACAATTGGGCCATTTACTCAGGTAGCCTGTTCTCAAGTGTTGAAACAGACTGAAGTGCTTTGGAGGATAAGCTGTCTGATGGATTTCTGATAGATTTTTAACTCCCAGCATGCAAATGGGAGTTACACTCAAATAGCTCTGCAAAGATGAGATCTTCCTCAGCGAGCATTTACGTTTTATGAGTCAGTAGGCTGTGAGAACTTATTACCAAAATTCAAAGAATAAACCAGCTTTTGTAATTAAATATTCATATCCCTTTGAAGAAAAGAGAATACACATGGTGATTTACAACTGTAATTAACTTATTACATAAGAATGCAAGAATGGTTTCTTTAAATTAGATTTTCAATCAGGTAAAACTTTACTACTTTAAGAGAAGAGAATAATTAGTTGGAAGCTCAGGTGTATTTGATCTCAGTGGTACTGTTAGCTAATTCTAAAAGAAACAAGAGATCCCTGCACCACACTCCCTCACTCCATCCTTCTCACCCTCCCCAGACACACCAAATCAATACTTCTGATGTCTTGCAAACTCCATGAACTCTCAGCCAGAATATTTTATGATAGGAATCAGTAGAATATTTTCTCTTCTTTTTGGTGGAAAGAAAGCAGTGAAAAGTTCACATGAGAGTCTCTGATTGAGAACTATCTCTTTAGTCTTAGTTGCTTTCCGTTTCATGCAGCTGAAAGTCATCAGAGAATATTGCAAACACTCTCAAACACAAATAGTGCCCCCGACTTCACTGCAGACACTGACCTGGTCCTTGCCTGCTCTACAGTCTTAAGATAAACTACTGTATAGAGAACTGCTCATTCAGTTAGCTGTATCTGTCAGACTCAGCCCAGGAAAATTAACTTGTGCACTGCAACTTAAAATTTCTGCTGAATGGGTTCATTTTTGAGGTATTTTGACAATACTTTGAGATCAGAAGCTAGAAGGGGATCTAGAGGGGTTGCTAGATTCTAGCTATAGGGATTCATCTTCCCTTGGTTGGATGGACTGTTTGGGCCTTATTTTAGAGCTGCACTGTGATCACTTACAGACTTTCTGTGTCATATCACCAAATGTCCTACATAAGTGGGTGGGAGAAATATGTGTTGTTCTTGGAGTAGTTTCCTTCTTCACAAACAAGGAGAGGATATAACCTGAAGGAGAAAACAACAATGCACTATAATCTGTCCTTTCTTCCCCGAATGTCATGGTACCCTTTCAGCATTACTTGATAGTTATTTCATATTTTTACTACCTTTCTCATTTAAACTTCATCACAGCCCTTTAAATCCCAGAAATGTATTAGAAAGCAACAACAGAAATGTATGTCCGAAAATGCATGTTGGAAAGAATTTGCATCCTGCATGTCAAGCAGTGTGAAATGTGTAAGGAGCTGAAAGTTAAGAATGCAGTTAGAAAACAAGGCTACAGTGAAATCAGGATACCTTCAGCAAAGAGCTGAGAACTGTTCTCTGGTTGTTTATTCTAAGCAAACTGAAAGGTGTTGCATTGTTTTAAAGGCAGAAGAGGGAGCTGGATTTATAGAAAAGGTCCATAAATAATTCAGGCATTGTTTTAACAGTAAATGCTAAGAGAAAGCCTAACCAGTTACTCTTTCAATTGTTGAGGGGTGGGGAAAAATGTTTCCAGGGGTTTATTGGTTTTTAATATGGACCATTTCTATGTGTGTAAGGAATATGATTTCCCTTAGTGGTTCATACTGCTGCTTTAATGGCATGGGTGACTGACCTGCATTCTTATGTATTTGTTAGGATTTTATTACTGTCTTGGGCATTAACAGCAGGAGCAAAACTTGTGTTGCCTACAGAACAGACCTCCTCTGCTGGTGTTTGTAGATTTGGGCATGAAGCTTCTGAGTTTAGCCATCACTCATTCCTAAGAAAGCTTTTTGATATTACCACTGTATCAGCCAGCTGCCAGCTGTTGCAGTTGTCTGAAGTTATGGAAGGAGAGGGGCAACTCTCTTTCCAAGTAGCTACTCAGAAATTCACAGCTAAGGAATTTAAATCTCTTGAGTAAAATTAGTTCCCCCTCAAAGCTGACTGTCAGGCTGACAGCTTTAAGGAAACAAACCTGCCCAAACACTTTATTTCCTTCACAGAAGTGAGAGCAAGCCTCTTTTTGTCTCATTTTTTGACCAGACTAACCTAAGCTTTTTTCCCCAGATGAAACAATATCCCAGTTGCTGTTCCTTTATTTTAGTGGCGTCACTGATGTGCACATCTGTCATGTCAAATATAGAAAAATGTTTTACCCTTTTCTCTCTCAACTCTAGGCGAGACATGTGCTGTACCAAATGATGACACCCTGGCTGGAAGAGCTGAAGACAGAGCCCCTGGTCCTTCAAAAAAAGCTGGTAACCTGCTACAGAGTGTGACTAACTGCTACTTACTGTTTTAATGTCACAGATAGATAATGGATATGTTCTTTTTCTCTACTAGAATGTGTCATAACATCTGTAGGAAGTCCTGTTCACTTTGGCAGCGTACAGCAAACGTTTGGAACTTGGATGCGGGAACCTGCCAATATAAGTGATGAAAGGATTTGGCTTACCATGCATTTTTCAGGTACACTAGTAGTAGTTACTGATCAAAAATCAGTTGTTATACTAATGCTGCTTTCTTCATTCCTTCAACCTAAACAATTGCTAATCAAGTATGATTTTTTTTACCCACATCTTTTTCAAAATATTTTCCATATTACCTGTATAACAATTGACTACATTTGTAGATATTTTGAGAGTGAACATCAGATTTTGAAAATAGTTTGAGGATTTTAGTTTTTTTTAACCAAGTTGAAATGTCTGTTGTTCATGCCTTTTTATTCTTTTCTTTCAACAGTTTCCTGTGGCTTTACTTCCCTAAATTGTAGTTAGGAGTTTTGCCTTTTTTATTTAGCTAGGCTTGAAAATGAATCAGATGCTGCATGAGCTATGTTTAGTGCAGGAGAATTTCAAGGACCTAACTGGAAAAAAGAAATATTTTCCGTATATTCCCTAATGGTGTTCAGTGTTAGAGCCCATCAGGTCTGTGGGAAGCAGGCCCTTGAACACCACCTCTATTAGATTTTCTTTGGTGTTTGTCTCTGAATTATTTGATCACGTTACAGCAAGTTAAATCACTATTGAAACCATAAATGCAATTGTTGTCTGTCAGGTATTCGATTGAGATTGAGTTCCAGTAGAGACTGAATTTTCAGGTAGAGATTTCAAAATTACATGAACCAAATGACAGTCCTTTTTTCATGTTTTCTGCTTCATTTAGGAAACTCTGTAAAAGAATATGAGAATTACAATGCCTTGCTGAATGACAGCTACAGGGTCATTAACATCACAGGATTCTTTTATGGATGTGGTCATGCAGTACAAAACAATCATCTGTACTATCAAGAGGGAGGAACCAACGTCATTCTGAAGTAAGTCAGACATAGCTGGTGTAAGGCAAGTGGTGTTGTGGAAGGAGGAGCAATGGGTTAGTGACAGAGGTGCACCTCAGAAAAGCAGATCCCTTTCCTTGTACCATTTCATGTTTCTTTTTGGTCCTATCTAGAATATGAAGAATGGTTCAGAGTCCTTTCCAGAACAGAAAAGCTAATTCTTTCCGCTCTGTAACTAGAATGTGGGCCACCAGCTTTCCACCTGTGTGTGCAGATGCGGTGGGAGGAGAGGAACTGGGAGGGTAGTCAGGTCGGTTACTCTGCTGTGATGGTCAGTTCTTTAAGCATTGCTCAGCCTTGAGTCTGAGCAGGTAACCTGAGTAGTTACTACTGACAGGACAGCTGGGCCTCCAGATGAACAAGATGCCATGTGCAGAGGTGCCAACAGATTTTTCTTTTGGCTATCCTGGGCTCTCATGGGTTTCTATGACAGGGTACGTTGCTGTGGGTGTTCTTGCACTTGGATTCTTTGCTATGTTCATAATTATGAGAAATAAATGGGAGCTGACTATGGAATTCGGGGGTCAGAAAAAAGTATTTGATTTAAAAAATACCAAGCCGTGCAACTACCGGCATCAGAGTGAGAATTAGTTGTGCTGCAGCTTGTGGGACACCGGTGAGTGGTTCTATGGTTGTAGCACACTTGTGGAACTTGCCTTTGCAGAGCTGCCTGGGGTCTGACCCACGTGCTTCGCTCTCGGACAGAGCGTTCCGAGCTGGCAGGGGCTGAGTTAATGCTGCTGGCGGGGAGGAATGTGCGAAGGCACCACCTGAGGACGTGGCGACCTGGTGAATTGCACATTCCGTTGTGGAGGGGTGGCTCCACTCTTTGATTTCCTTGTAATGAGAAGTTCCTACAACTCTCCTGATATATCTCCCTGAACTGGAACTGGGAATTACATCTTTATTTCTTCAGTTTCTCCTGAGGACAGAGACAGACAATACAAATCAAAACCGAAGTCTCATCTTGTGGGAAGAGCCAAAGACAGACAGTCCAAGGGCAAGTGAAAGATTGCATCTGCTTTCAAGTTCTCTTACACGACTCTGATGTTTGAGCCAAGAACATTACTGTACTTTGATGTCTGTTCCCAAGCAGGTGTGAGTGCTGCCTTCCTATATTTGTTTGGATGTCAAGGAATGTGAGCAAGCTGCTTGGTTTTTCTAATATTTATTCTGCCAGAGACAAGCCCACTTTCTGGCAATCTCCTTTTAAATATCTTTAGGGCTTTTTGTTTATATGTCTGTAAACGAGCATCTCTGTCTAAAGCAATCCACAGTGATAGGGCAGAGGCTCCTGGCCTTGCTTGGGTACCCTTAATTGGGAAATGCCTTCACGTACGGATGAACACAGGCTATTTGTGGAATTTTCCAAACCTCTCGAAGTTGCTGAGAGATGGCCTTTCTGTTCAGTTATTCACTCTTTCAGATTATTTACCTTCAGCACAGATAGAATGAGGCACTGTGTATTCTGTGACAGCGAAGTCCTTGATTTTTGGGCTGCAGACAAGCTTTTGGGAGTTTTTGTATTGATTTAATGGAAAGAACAGGTGAGGACCTTGTTGGTTCATTTTGCAGATGTTGAAAAAAATACTTAAAAGGAGTTTCCTGTCATGTTTAAAAGCAGGTAAAGCGACCTTTTTCTGACTTTGGCAGGTTTTCTCATGATGATCAGATCCCTGACATTGATTGCTTCATCCTTTCTCCCTTTGTTTCACAACACGCGTTCTCACCTCTGTTGCTTTTGCTTGACTTCATTCACGTTAGTGAGCAGAGAGAGAAGTGTTTGGAGCTCGAATTCCCTGCAGCTGATGGGAATATGACACTGTGTCTTGTCGTTTACCTCGGGGTGCCAGAAGATTCCTGAACCATTTGGAGTTTTAGGCTAGAGTGTCCTTGACTGGGGCAGTGGAAGAGAACCGTAGGAATTAAGCCTCACTTTTCTGCTCCTTTCAGGATTTTCACGTAAGAGGAAAAGACAGGCTGTTCTGTGTTGCAGATCTTGCACATTTCTAATGAATCTCGAGATGCTTTTTATCTTGGCTCTTTATAGAAAAAAAATCCTGAAGAAATCAGCATTTCTGTGACTATTCCTGCTAAGGGCTGTCCTCCTTGCCCTTGCTTGAGGTTATTTACAAACAACAGAGCAACTAGTGAGATTAACTGGGTCGACAACACACATTTCTCAGAAATCTTCTCCAGCCTTGAAGCCTTTTTTTATTGCACATACATGCTGCTGGAATATGGAGTTGCTGCAGACATGAGTTTTATAAAAGTTGAGGGGAATCATCTAATTAGTCATTCGTGACTTTTCTTTGGATGATTTTTCCAGTATATGTTATCAACGCCTCTTCTACAGAAGAAAATAATTCTTCCAGTGTTTTTCCTTCTATTATAAGTTCCTGGATCTGAAATGTTTCTGTCATTAAGGCTGTCTTTTCAGAAAACTTTTGTAACAAGCAGATTCCTGTGTTATGTTTTTTTCTCTACTTGAGGAATGGAGCTCTACAGTTAGATCAAAGTCAGACAATGAAATGTGCCTCATTACTGAAACGGATGGAGCGTACTCTCCCTGCCTTTGCTAAAGCACTGCATTATTCAGCGATTAAATGCTAACTGCAAATGTGTCTTAATAGTAGCTGATTACCCTCTTCAACTAGTAGAGGAACTCAGTTTGGCTGCTCAATGCTGCTGTCCTCAGATTATCATCCTATTAAGGAATTTCAAGGAATAAAAACAATTTTATACATCAGAGATGAGACATTCAGGCTGTCCTGTTGGGAGGCCAGCATGAGGTCAGAATTTTGGCTCTGCAAAAGTAGAATTTTTATTCTTCTGATGTTTACTTGAGCAAATCGCTGCATTATCTGAACTGTTTTCAAAAGAGGAACTCTAAGACTAGGTGAACCTGCCCAGAATTAATGCTGGTTCGGTAAATCACATTTTCTCCCTTTAGTTCCCACCTAGTAGAAAGCAAACTTCTGTACAGATTTAATCTCACAAGTTTGGGCTTTCACCTGGTATCTAATGGTTTTTCATGCCCATTCCTTTTAGTTACTTCTTTCATCCTAGTGATAATAAAGCTCATAGACTAAATAAAGTAAAACCTACCAAAGCGAGTTCATGCTCTTGTGCACCTTTTAAATTGGTTATTGCTTTGGAATTTTCTCCTAGTGTTTTGGAAGGTGCTTTGAGTGGTTATTTAATCTTAACAGACATCAGAATGATCCTTGAAGTATTTTCAACAATGCTCCTATCAGTAATAACGTACTCCGAATTGATTGAACCAACCAGCGTGTTTAAAATGAATTTTTAACTCAACAAACCAAATTCTTACTTTATCCCGTTTCAGATTCGGGCTTGATAAAGCATCGCTGGGCAGACTGCCAATTAAAAATGCCTTATATCATGGCCGTAACTACCTCTTTTCTAACTCGAAGACGTATTTCAACGTAGCAGTGGACGAGAAGGGTCTTTGGATTATATATGCCTCAAGCACTGATGAAAATATCATAGTAGCACATATTGACGAAGAAACATTTTCCGTCATCCGTTACATCAATACTACATATCCTAAGTCCAAGGCTGGTAACGCGTTCATAGCGTGTGGCATTATGTATGTCACTGATACCAAGGATATGACAGTAAGTTTTGCTTTTGACTTATTGAAAGAGCAGCAGATTGATACAAGGTTTAAGTTACGGTCTTCACAGTCTGTTCTTGCTATGCTTTCATACAGCCTAAGAGATAACCGTTTGTATACGTGGGAGAATGGGAGCTTAATGGTATACTCTGTACATTTTGGCAGATGAATGTATTTAAAAGTGTCACGTACTGGAGCCATGTTTGACTGAATAAGATTATTTAAAGCTACGTGATATACACAGGGGGGTCCCTTGGTATAATTTTCTGTTCACTGAGGGTGGTTTGTGAGTGTGCAGGAAAGGGAGATCAGGCGCCTTTGTATGAACACCCTTCAGTTATATAGGCCATCCTCATCTTTTTTAAAAGAGTAGCTGTTCAATATTGCAGCTGCACCACAGCACAGACTTGCTTTTGTTTTTCCCCTGTTATTCAGCTGATAATTACATCTAATGTACATTGATTATTCCATAGTCATGTGCTCAGCAGAGACTATTTATAACTTTCAGTAGCAATCATCTTATCTGCAATCATTTTCTAGTTAGTGATTATGGTCTAGTACAAATGTCTAAATAATGAACTTCTGTCTACAAATACCTTTGTCACTTTCACTTAATACTTTCCACTGATTCCCTGTGAACTTTTTTTTTTTTGAACAAAGATATACAGCTGTTAAAAATAATTGGGATGGAAATAGTTGTTTAAATAGAAAAAAAAGCAGAAAATTTCAAATTCCACAAGTCCAGTGAACTGTTACATAATCAAAAGCAAAATCCAGCCCAAGTACAAGGAAAATGGGAATAATGGCATTATTGAATATACATGAAATTGTGTTGAGTAAATGGAGCGTGGGAAGACACGTAATGAGGTATAAAATTGAAGATGTAAAACTTATGATTAAAACTCCCTTTTTAACAGTGTTTGAGTTGCTTGTGTTGCTGCAGACTCCTCCTTGCCCCTCACTGCCACGTAAACTCTGTGTTTATAACCACACTGTATTATAGTAAGGTACATATCTAAAAAATTTTCCCCATGTTCATCCATGCAAATGAAAACATAAAATGAAAGGTGTATTTTTTTGCTGCTGTTTTTTGAGAAATAAAATATCTGGAGCAGGAATGCGTGTATTCATCATAGTGCTTAGTGACTTGATTTACTGTTAATCTTAACTCAGAGATTTCACATTCAAATGTTTGAGACCTAGAGGTAAGAAATAATAGGAGCTTTTGGGTTTTAATTTTGTTCTGGTGTTTCAGATTTCTAAATTCAGCACTGAAACATAAATCCCTGCTGTTTCTTTGTGTATCTGTACTCAAAATCACACTCGGAAAACCCCTACCTGCATTTCTAAGCTGCCTGTATATATGGGTAAAGTTCACAGAGCTCATCCAAATATTTAGAACCAAGTATCACTTAAAGCTGTTTAATACCTGTATGACATCCAGGCTCCATCAGAGGGGTTAATGAATTTGGGAATGTCCAACTCTGCAGAACCTTCTCTAGCAACTGAGCAGCGAGGGCTGGGCCTGGGCTGCAGCCTCTCCTCTCAGCAGAGCTGCTGGTTTCACTGAGGCCAGGATTCAGGCCCTGCACGCTAAGGAGAGGGATGCAGAGGGAAACCAAAAAGTATAGTTAATACTTTGAACTAATATATACGTCAAAACTCACATACCAAGAATTCTGCCTATACCTATAAAAAGTGCAAAACTTCACAGCCCAGAGCTCCACTTGTGTGTACATGGACTCCTTTTGACTTTGGGGTGGGTGTTTGTTGGTAGGTTGTTTTTTGTTTTTTGTTTTTTTTTTTTCTTGTTGTTTTTTTTTTTAAATGAAATTACGGTACTAATAAAGTCAGCTTTTTTGGCAAAAAAACCCAACTCAGCAGTACTTGGGTAAATACAGTTCAAGGCAGATGTGCCTACCTTGAATCACGTTAAATTTCTGAATGTCATTGTTGAAGCACTTGGATCGACCTCTTGGAGAAGGAGGGCCAGCAAATTCTGCCTCTCTCCTCAGTGACAGAACCAGGCTGTGGTTCTTGCAGCTGCCTTTGTTAGAGATGAACTCAGTTCTCTGAACCTTATGCTTTTCTAGGACAGCTGAAAATAAAATGCAAATAGCTAATCCTTTTTATCTCAGTACAGTCTGAGGTCAAGTTAAAGCCAGCTCAGGCAGCATCCAGTCAATCTACTGGAGATTTAGTTAAATCTACTTAAATATAAGAGTTCTGGAATGGACCGTTCCATGAAATAAAAGTTATTTATTTAACTTACAAAGGGAAAGCTAAACAATGACATTTACTCTTCTTTCTTTTCATACTTCTCATACTTCACAGCCTGCAGTTTAAAATCACCTTTGGAGAAAGGTGCTTTTTATTCCAGTATATTTTACAATACAGCACAGACATCAAAATTTTCATTGGAGGAATAAGACAGTTTGTTAAACATTTAAATACGCCGACATCCGTTCCAGTCTCTTAAGAACATGGTTTTTGTTTACAACAGAAAAATACATCTGACAACAGTAGCTAGTTATATTACAAGCAAACAATATTGAACTCTGCATAGTTTATACAATATACTGTGGTAATAACTTAATTACCAGTTTTACCCACTATTTACTAGCTGGCCACATAAAGCCTGACATTCATCTGAAATGTGGCATTATATGTTCCATTGGTATTTTCTTAACAGCTTCATTTAATGAAGTATTTTCTGGACAAATGAATTTCAAAACTAAAAGCTGACTAGAATCATGGATGTCTTCACTACAAACATTTAGTGCTTACGATACATTCCTAAAGTAAAGGCAGGTGTCCAATAGAAAACATAGCTGTCAGAGAAAGGAAAATAAGTGTGCAAATTAAAAATAATTGCATTTAAAAATGTGCTGATGTGCAAGTTACAGTATCAACTGTGTATTAATAGTAACTGGGAAAAAAATCTCAGCATAAAATGATACATGTCTCACAGTACGTTCTTGATTGCACATGTTCCACGGCATTTGCATCCATTACACTTTCTTGCAAAAAAATCAAATACACTGAGTACCCTTAATTAAAACTAAACTATTTTACAATGGGAGGTTGTACACATGCTTCAATCAGTGGGAAAAACTAGAATAAAAATAATCAGAATCACATCAGAAATGCTTACTGACTTGTAGAGCCACAGTGTTTGTTAAGTGACTGACAACTGTCAGAATCTTTACAACACACTAAATGCAGCTTGTGGGTTACTGAGCAATAACCCCACCTTGGACTGACTGTCCTGGCTGTAATTCTTTACTTTTACAACACAGTACATGCATTTCCACCCCGGTGATCCTTACGGGCATACTCCGAATATACCTGTTGTGAAAGTTGTCTGTTGTTTTTTTAAATCTTTTTCCCCATAATACTTAATGCTGCAGCAACGGCTTTGAAAGGAAACAAAACGTTTCCTTTCCACAGTGCATATCACTGTGTTTTTAGCTACTTAAAAGAACATTCTCTAAACCCAGGATTAGCTCACGTAACGCTACAGAATGTCAAAAATGCCCGAAGGAACGTTGAAAGCGTTGGGAAGAGCCCTCATTTTCAGCGTGCCGTCTGCTCCACAGGAGAAGATCCGATTGCCTTGCACAGTTTCAATCTGGGTGACGCCAGCACCAATATTTCTGAAAATGGACTGCTTAGCATGTTCATTTTTAAATGAGTGAATTAGATTATAGCCAGTCAGTCTCCACACCTGTATCAAAAGAAGAGATTAAAATTAGGATTTGTATTTTCTCCCTGATGTTTCAGATTCCTCCTGGCTGTCCTAAACCCTGTTCAGCAAACACAAAGGGTATTTTTTTGTTGTTTGTTAGCAACAATTACACCAGAGTCACGAGAGGCTCCTGATGAAGCATGAGGCCACCTTAACGTGGACCAGGCGTGCAGCTGCCCCCGTTCCCTGATGAGCAGTGCCCCTCTCAGCTTTCCCTCCCGCCACTGAAAGCTGCAGAGGACAGGTTGCATTTTTATCCAAGGTGATTACTCTGTCAGAATTCCAGCAGCTGGAAATGCTTTTCTGCTAAGGACTGCTGCAGAGAGTAAGCTCTCTGCACAATTAATAAGCATGCAGAATGGTAGCACAGCTGCCTGAGGTCTCTGTCGTGTCCCACGCTGCAGGAGCCCTCATCAAGACCAGGCCATGAAGCGTGTGGAGGCGAGAAAGCACTTGTTGAACAGGATGCAGTCCTGCTGAAAGGGACTCCACCTCCTGTATTTCCCTCCTTTAGCATGCAGGGAATAAGTCCTTTAAAACAGGGACCGTATTTCTGTTTGTGTGTTGTTTTTTTTTTTTTTTCCCTTCTTTCTGTTTGTTACTACTATGACATCTCACAGTAGCTGTCTGGGGCTACAACATCGAGAGAAAAGACAGAACTTGGTGTTACAGAAACTTTACACAGTGTTGAAGTTACTGAGTGCCCCTTGCGTTACAAAGAGAAATATTCGAAGGCGAAACCAGAATATTTTTAAGAGAGAAAAATAAAGCTAAGATTTCAGAATCATGCAGATTGCTTTACCCATTTAAAATTCCACCACACAACTTTCAAAAGACTCTTTAATCTTCTTCAGCAGAGGACAAAACCTCCTTGCTTTAGAAGGATATTAGTATCTTTATGTTCTGAACATAAGGCAAGCACCCTGTGTATGAAATACAAGTTTGGGGTTTTGGGGTGTGTTTTTTTTCCTGTTACCACACTCATCTGGCTGTTCAGAGCATGCTGATCAACATGTGTCAGTACACTCCTCCATCCCTTACCTTCATGTTACCTTCCGCCGAGCCGGTGACAAAATAGTCCTCAGAAGGATCCAGGGCAAGGGCCTTCACAGCTGATTCATGTGCTTGGAAGGTGTAAAGGATCTGCCTCTGTCTGATGTCGAAGATGCAGATATAGCCCTTCCTGCCTCCAGAAATCAGCAGTTGGTGTTTAGGTGCATACTGAAGAACTGTGGCTCCGTGATCATGACAAGTGAAGGCTGAAGATGAAGGATGTCAATTTAATAGATTTGAAACTGTAAGTAGCTTTTTAAAATGCATTTTTTTTTTCTACAAATTGTTACCTGAGTATTTTCTAACTTGACAGATACATTCCTTCATATGGGGAATGTCTTATCAGCTGACAGCTTTTTGCTCTCGTGAGAGCTGTATAGATCTAATGCAACCCCCCATGATATGCAGTCTGATTTATTTTAGAATACAGGCACATACCTGATATAAAAAAGCGGAGAAAATATTAAATTCACCATACTAAGTTCAATTAAATTCTCAAGATAAAAAAAATAGTATAGCTGAACTAGAAAATTAAATATTAATTGCCTTATAGATACACCTTATTCTATTCTAATTTCCTAACCTACTCTTCACAGAAGCCCTGCCTCAGTTTCTTTACAACAAGGCTGAACTTCCATGGAACCTGCTTGTTTTAAAACATGAATCTCAGAATGCACCTATCGCTTAGTCAAGCACTGCAGGTGTTTGCAGATGTTTATGATGGTTGAATTTTCTCTTTCAAAAGCCCAGTATTTGGATGGATGGATGTATTTTTCTTTCATAGCACAACATGATAGAATTTTGCTTTAGTTTGTTACATAATGATGAAGTTACTGAACTCGGTCAGACACAAACATCTTTTTAAGAATCCAGTCCAAGTGCTGAAGACCAGCACAGCAGACGGGAGGAGTTGCTTCTACTATTACCTACAGTTGTTTTTTCCTCAGCAGAAATACTGGATATACCAAGTGCCAGTGTAAGTGAAAGCCTGTGTACACATAAGAGTTCAACAGTGAAGCCTTAATTAGTCAGCTGTTAATTTTTTTCAGGACTGTATTCAGATATTACAGACTTCGTTAATACTGTCACAAAACCAGCTTGTCTATGACCTTCTTTCTTCATGCTTTTTTATGGAGAGCAGATTAACATCATGTTAGAGACTGTAGAGTACCAGTTCTGGTGCATTAGTGTGTCACATTTTTAGAGCAGTTCCCCAGTGCAAATTTTTCCTCTTGCCCAAATGCATACACATGCTGTATTTCCTTAGTCAATAAGCAGCAGAGGTTTAATTTTCACTGCAGTACTTACCATGTATAAGACTGTTACCAGATGAAACCAAAGTGTCCCAGAGGCACACATTTCTGAGTGGGGGGGAAAAAAAAAAGTCATTATGGCTTGTTGCTAAGTGATTCATGGGGTGACATGACTCAGAGAAGTGTTTACGTCTTATGTCAGAGCCCAGAAGGTAGAACTGAACAAGCAGCCCTTGACTCTGCAGTCACTGGAGTTAAGAGCTTTAATTCTTTCTGTGCTCTTTTATGCTCCTTAGTGGAACTATACCTCCGACATTTCAGATGTGTACTAATCCTAGGTTGTACTAAGAAATTAGACAAGTTGTTCTTTTTAAAGAAAAGGAATTTTCTTGCCTTTGCTGAACATATTTCTCCCCCCAGCAACATCATCATGTCAAACTAGTTGTGTTTGGAATACGCCTGGAAAAAACTGGTTAACTGTTGGCCACTCCTCACAAAAACTAAATTTGGGAAACAACCTACTGAAGGAATGATATTCAAAGAAATCACCTGGCAAGTTTAAGGTGTAACAAAGCTTAGAACACTGAGACTTAAAATGTCAGCCACACATTAATGCACAACAGCTAGCAAGTTAACGGAGATGAGTAGGTAGCTTTGGGTGAAATTCCTCGTTGTTTCTTGAAACACACCTGTTATCGTTGGACTGTCCCGATGTAGCAACTAGACTTGAAGAGGTTATAAATGCAAAGTCACTTGTGGTTTTACTGTGGCACTGCCAACTCTATTAAAAACAAAACAAACAAAAAAGATGCAATCTTACCAGTTGTAGTCTGCACCAGGAGTTACTATCAGTCTGATGTCACTGATAGCATAACACAAGCAGTCTTTTAAACTGTTTAAAAACTGATGGGCAATGCAGTTTGAAACCTCAGAGAGTGAAGCAATGGATTAAAAATCCAGTATAAAACAAAAAGATACTGAAATAAGTGAACAGTAACAGATCCATAATATAGCGTATCACAACAGCCTGAATTTCACATTAAGCACAGTCTTCATGTACTGTCAAGAAGCAGTAAAAAGAATTGAAGACTGTATTTTTACTAAGCCTCGGAGTTGTGAAGTCATTACCATCATCTCTGATTAAATTAACAAGGGTAATGCTGAGGTAGTATTTGTAATTACATTGCAGCTTCTGGTCATTGTACAATCAGTTTTTCAAAGATGCATCACTGAAACTCTTGAGTTGTTTTGATCAAGTATGCCAGTTAAAAAGCAGCAAAATCAAAACCATCCCAGTGAAACTCTTATGCTCTTGGCCTGAAGTCTCAAAAGACTCAACTTTCCTTTATAAAAAGAGAAAAAATAGAAATCATTTCTGTTTACTTACCAGATAGGGCTTAGGATTTGAGGTGGTTTGGTTTACTTGCCAAATACTTAGAAATCCTTCACCATCAGCAACACCACACTGCAAGGGATGGAGCAGCTATTAGCCAGTGTACTGGTTACTGGATGCTTACTTAGTGACAGTAAACAGCTGACTCCAGGGGAAAACCACCTAAACCACCAATCCATTACCTGCACAGTAACTACCAGCAACAGTGATTACAGCTACAAAGGAGCAGTTTAGAAGCCAAGGGAGTTCAGTGTTGATTGTTTCATGATTGATGCTCTACTGCATACCTAACTTTTTTCTGGAAAAGGAAGCTTTTTAGGGGTGGAAGCTTATCTTTCAGATCCTAACATTAAATACTAAAGTGTACAGAGGCATCATTACTCCATGACTCTACCTGAGAATGCTCAGTGCAGGTGTATGACAGCATGTCAGGAGAGCGTGAGAACACTCAGGGAAGGACCGTACTCTACGTGAATGGTATCATGACCGAGTTGTATCTGCATAACAATTAATCCTGTATATTCCATACAGCATATTCTACACCTACAAATATGTTACAAAATGTTTTTAGAAATATGTAGAATTATTTCTTATAGTCAGGTTTCACGAGTCCTGCCCGAGTGTCCCCACTGCTTCACATGGAGGTCAACTAGTACATCTTCATTTCTTACTTAAAATTGATTCCCATGTGATGGTATAATTGCAGTATCTCAAAACAGAATCAAAACACTAACTTTTGAAAAAGTTTAAATGAGATTTTATGTTACCTGAAAATAGCTGTGCTGGGAGATATTTTATATTTCCAGCTATTTCTAAATGTTGACCTTTGCTGTTTCATAGCCATCTTAGTCATGCCGAAACGGCTTTAATTCTTTTTTTATGGCTTTCAACTATAATGAAGTTAAATAGCTTGTCAGTAAAATGCGGGCAAGACCTGCTAAAATAACAGAATGGGCAACATGAAAAACTGAAGAGGTGGGTATTCCTCCCCATTTCCTTCTTTGTCCGTTCTGTTTTTTGCATCTCATACATCTTGGAGTAATTTCTGGCCAAAGCATATGGCTCTTTTGTACTCTCTGCTCTCTGCTGGAGTACAGTTACATTTTTCAACTAACAGGCTGTACTATGTATCACCTAGGTAATGCATTCTATCAAAACGTTGTCTGGGCCAGAATGCAAAATGAGAAGCACTTCTTGAAGACTCATGCCTTGATTGATACAAGTTTGCTTCTACAAAATAAGTAAGCTCAATTTTTTTTTTTTTTTTTTTTTTTGAATGTTTAATTTGAAAAGGTTACCACATGGGAACACAGATTTCAGAACACGGAGAACAAATAGTCTGAAAATACAGCAAATGGGATACGGGAAAGCAGCGTGAGGCTGATGGAAGAGAAAGGAGAATAAGGGTCAGTGTTTATTACAAAGTTCCCATATGCAGCCACAAAGGATGGTAAGATACTGCTTATGGCATCATTCTAGGACATCTTAGCAGTTCTGTGTGTCACCAGTTAAACCTGTTTTAGAGATCACGGCACAACCAAAATGTTTCCTTATGAGTTAAAAAAGAAGGAAAAATCCTAAACGTTGTACTTACTTTATTGCCCTGGGAATTGAAATACATTCTGGTAACCCTGGCATTCCCAGCCTGGCGGAAGCATACCAGCTGCTGTGGCCTTGTCCACTCAAACATTCGAACACTACCATCTTGTGCTCCTGTAAGATCTAAGATTGAAAGAGAAATGTTCATTATTACTACAGTATTTTCTAGAAAATGATCAGCTCTGTACTAATAAGTGTGATTCACTTACAGTACTGATGGACTGGATGTGAAGCCATTCTCTTGACGTTATTCAGATTTCTTTTAATAAGCTTCAAACAAATGAAAATTAAAATATTTTAAAAAAAGACAAACACATTCGATTTTGTTTACAATACTGCATGGTGAGTGTCCCCCAGTTAAAAAAAGCCTGTCAAGCTAGCATCTATTTGCATCTAATTAAGTTTAGTTGCAGTATAGTAATTAAAGCCTGTTCAGGACAGCTTTTTTAGACATGGAAGTTCAAATAAGTGTTGTCTTCTATTATACAGAGAACTTGAGCACACGCTGATGTGTATGCTTTTGATATTAGTCCCAATGCAAGAATTTTATGTTTGGGATTGTTCTGCTTTTGGTTGACTTTTTTAGTTTTCTTTTGTCCCCGGAAAACTTCGGGACCTACCTCAAAGTTCCCGTAAGAAAGAGGAAAACCTGCTTGTCCCATTCTTTTCTAGGCTGCAATAATTCTGTGCCTCAATATAAGACAGTGCTTATTTTGGCCTTCTTTTTGGCCAGGACTTGGTCATTGTAGGCCTTTTATGTCAACATTGAGTTAACAGTATGATGGCTAGTGCACACGAGGTGTCTCTATTAAATAACATGCTAAAAAAAATTAAGTCTCCTGAGCTGCACACAACAGCAGTACTCACCACACCAGCTCCAGTGCTGGTTTGTCCGCTGCCCAACCAGGGCATAGATGACGACGGTTGTATCTGACTCACTCCAAAAGATGGTGCAGTTGACTGTGTTAGAGTTGTTGTAGAACCACGGAAGTCAATATCATCAGAACTGTAAAAGAACAGCAGTATTCTGTTTTAAAGAGATGTTTCTTTGCTACCAATGCTGTTTGCTTAGCTCGCTGTGAAGAGGCTAGTGGCAGTGGGCAGAAGTGATTCTAACGAGACTGTAAATTGGTAATTCCTGCACTTACATTGCACAAATGCTTTCCACGTGCTCCAAAGCTATCGGTGTTTAACCTCAACAGATGATCCTAAGTGTGGTAGCTCCATGTTGAGAATATAAGCTCTCCTGACAAGAATATTGTTGGAAGATTCCTGAGCTGTGTGTCTACACGTGTTTCTATTCAGTGGAGTGAGGTACAGGTAAGTGTTTCTGCAGCTGATACATCCACAGTTCTCAGTGCAGTAATGGAGGAGACAGTAATTCAGGCCATTGCATTACACAACTAGCATCAGCTACCACAACTACCCTCGACACTGCCATGATGCAACTGTGTCTCAGGTAGCACTTCCTTCGTTAGCTTACGCACCGTGGGATTTTACTTCACTGTGCAGTGCCCAAAATACTCAAACCCCTCAAAGCCTTACTTTCTCCATGTGTAAAACAGACAGTAATTTGACTTTTGCCTTCCCTCGCTCCTTTGTAAAGCAATCTGAAACCTACTGAAGACGACTAATTAACCTTTTTGGTATGATCCACTTGCACTTAACACAGGTATTCTATATGCAGCCTCACAGTAAACCAATCCTGTAGTATAACCACACCAAAACCTACCTTTTAGACTCTCTGTCATATTCTTCCCCGATCCATATAAATGACTGAGCAGCCAGTAGAGCTGAAATATCAAGTTCTTGAACATCATGTGTTGACGCCAAAACAATTTCGTTGCCGTTTGCCTATGCAGCACAAACAGAAAATTTATACTGACTATAATTAAGATCTTTTTATTAGACTTACTGTAGTATTTGAGGTTTACCTTATTAACTGCAAATGCCATTATCATATCTGATTCTTTGTGAATGATTTTTGCTTTTCCTCCAGGGTAGCCAAGATCTGCTTCAACCTACAAAACATTTATAAGAAATTTCAATCAGCATGAAAATCCATTTTGAAGCGGTACATTCAGACTGCAAAAATCTATACAAAATTCATGCAAGAAAAGTTCAGTGGCCTCAGCATTGTTTAGGAAGCTAAACTTTAGACTCCTCATGCTCTTGGATGTTCTAGAAGCCAAAAGTTATATTTGAGTGTAAGAAACACAAAGTTGTGTGTGTGACACTATTTACAAGGTGTTCACTCATCCCAATTATCAGGGCATCCAAAGTTAATTCACTGATTAGAAGCCTGCCACACAGACTACACAGAACATATAGCTTCTGTTAGTCACATCAGAGAGAGAAAAGCCAGTTCCACAGAACTTTTAAGAATGTGCTAGAGGTTTGGGAGAAGGGATACTACCTTGTTTTTGTGATCTTCTGCTACGCAGTTTTGTTTGACCTGCTCCACACGATCTTCTACAGACTACATAACATCACACAGTCACAAACACAAAACACATGCACAAACAAATATAAAAAAAGAATGAAACATTCCAAACTAGATTTTAAAGGCCACTCTGTCAGTAAATGATGACAAATGTATTTTTAACTTTTTATAAAAAGGCACAGAAACTAAGACAGGAATCTAAACAAACTCACTTAAAATGTAATGCCTCCTAGATGAACACAAAATGTATGATATAGTAAATAAATGGAGGAGTAATACACACACAAACTCCATACTTACAGGAATTCTTTAAGATATTAAATAGCATAATTATTTCCTATGGTACTTATGTGTTGGTTTAAATTTTCAGTTAGAACTCAGTACAGTTGTAACTGGTACAATTCGTAAAGCCCCATATTATATATTACTATATAATATTACTTTTATATGTATATATTACTCATGCATATATACATATACACAAAGTAATAGCTCATTTAAATTTCTTTTTCAGTATGACACACAGAAATATTATATGAATACTCAAATTTATATACTTATTACCATTATTGCAAATGTTCTCTTTCTTTATTAGGACAGTATTCAAATACATAAAGGTAAGGTGAGATATGTCTTGTGTAAAAATATTTGGTTCAGTTGATACTTCAATAAACAACATGACAGTCATGTTGATTTAAAAAAAAAAAAAATCCATACACTGTTAAATGAAAGAAAGGAAATTGAAATGCCAATGAAAAAATGGAAAGAAAAACTAAAAGAAATACTGAAGAGACTGAGGAACAGTTATAATTGAGCTTTTTTTTAAAGAAAAGTTACATCCTTTGTTTACCTCACTTTGCTTTCTTTTCTTTGTGAATATATATCTTATGAAAGTCTCCTGAAGAAGTTCTTGCTTCACAAGAAAATGCCAAAGCCTTTTTGCTGGAAGAGCTGAATAGTCCTTTGATCTGGATCAAACAGAATTAAAAAGAAAGGGGGAAAAAAAAAAAAAAGGGCAAAAGCTTCAATGTAATTAAAAGTGGACAAAAAACCCCACTCTGAATGACTTCAGATGAAATTCCAGCTTGAAGAAATAAAACCCCCAAAGTTTAGGCTCTAATTTGTTCAAGGCAAGTATCAAGAGATACTTTGTTCTTGCATTTTACTAAAATCCACATTATGTTACTGACTTCCAAGTACTACAGTTTAATCTGCTGACTTGCATTTACGTCTGTATTTGCACCCTGCTAAAACTGCATTTATGCTGGCCCTACAGAATTTCCTTACGTATTTCTTTCAGTATTCAAGAGAATTCACAAATATTTGGCCAAATGAATATAGGAGCCAAATAAAACTCATTGCCTCAGAATTGAGGACAACTATTTCTAAAGCAGCAGTGCACGTTTGTAAGGATATTTTAATAAAATGCAGCATCGACCGTGCAAATCCAAAGTCGTACATAGTAAACCTAAAGTTGTATTTTAGTATATTGAGAAAAGCAAGCTGGTTTTGAGTGGAAAACATGGTTTACTATCTGCATTGAAGGATTCCTACAAGCATGATATTGGTCTAAACACAGGAGGATTGGCTTTACAAGGAACATACTACAACTTTCTTTCTCTCCTCCTCCTGCCATCTTATTATGTGACTCTTCTTTTGTTGCTGAGGTAGGGTGGGAGGCAGCTGCTGCTGGAGGAATAGTGAGAGGGGTTGAATAGGGTCTTCCCAGCAGCAGCTGGTGCCCTTGATTTGTGGTCCTTCAAGCCTCAATCTTTCCTCTTATTTTCCTTTCTTGCTGCAGTTGTGAAAGGTGCAGCAGGGTAAGGCTGCTGCAGGAGACAGCTGCAGAAGAAGGAACAAAGGGATAGGGGAAAGTGGTTTCTGTAAAATATTGGCTAGAACTAGATCTAGCCAGTCTTCATTTGGCTCTTTAATTTTAGGTGGAAATACTCTTTAGTATTTCTAGGATCGAAGAATGTGTTTTTGCTAGGAAAAAAATACTTACTTGAATGGTGTGTTTTCAGGTTCAATCATTGCTTTATTGCGGAGAATAGCTGGTCCTGCACCTACACCCACGTCACTAGGGTAAGTGTTGATGTAGTTTGGTGGTGGGCCTTCGAACTGGTCCATTCTATCTTGAAGAATCTGTTCCCAGTGTTCCAAATTTTTTATTACAGCAATGCCCAATGGTGATGTTACAGGCAAATCTAACCAGAAATATATTAATAAAGTAACGCTTAGAGAAAAAAAAAATTAAGTTACAGTGTGTATAAAAAACAGACTAACACAACCATCCAAAAAAAAAATCTTGAAAGGAAATGCACTTGTTGGCAATCCTAAAAAATAATGTATTACATGATTGAAAATTAAAAAGAAAAGTCTGGCAGAAAGCCACTTATACAGAAGGCTAAAATGTAAAACAGGATTTAACATACCAGTGAATTCCAGGCCAGCAATGGGAAAGAAGTTCTTAATATTGTGCAGAACTAATTTTACCATTGTCAGATGCAGAAGAGCCCAACTGTGTAAAAAGAACAGATTTAGTTGTGTTAAAACAACATTAACAGAGTTCTCTGCAGAATATTCTCCTTCTACCAAATACACAGATTAGAAAAACTGTGTAGATGGTTCACTAAGGTTTACCAGACACAGAGAAAGCTCTCAACTTTGCATAGCTTTGAATATATTTCAACGATGCAACGTAAGGGTGCTTGAGGACACCTTGCTGTAACAGGCAGTATCCCCTTCTCTCTCGTACCAATCCCAGATTATTTTAGTCTTCCCCCAGATAAGAGTGTGCATGCCTGAGCCTCTGCAAGGCTGTACAAGCCCCCTGAAACACCTCTTGAAATTCTCCATGAAACTGTGATGAATAGAGAGAAGACATTACACTGGTGCTCACAGCAGAAGCTTTCACACTAAAAGTCTCACAGAAGTTAAAGGTACAGATCCTGCACAGTGCAGCTGTACAGGACTAATGAGAGACATGACCACGTAAGGGAGCCATCACCTTTTCTCCATTGTTCTATTTAATCTGACACTCATTCAAAAACTAAACATCATGCTTGAATAAGCAGTCCAACACATCATTCTACAGCTGGCATTGTGGTACCTTCTCTGCTTCTGAAAAATGAAGATGGGGGGGGGTTTAATTTATTTTTTCCCCCCTCTCCAAAAAATGCAAACCACACAGCTTTGACTTCCTAATCCTGCTTTTTTAGGCAAGTAAATGGGGAACTGTTACTGTGATAAGAATTTGTCACTTCTGTAATCCCATTGCCACAGATAAATCTAACCACATTACTTAAATTATTTGACTTAAACTGCACTCTGCAGAGGACCTGTGTTTTCCTTAATTTGGATCCAAAGGTAAGCACACAACATAATTATTCTAAAATAGTGGCAATTTCTGCTAACCTGTAAGAATTGGCATCTTTGTGTTCCTGGATCTGTACATCAGAGAGGAAAGCATCATCCTCTTCCTCATCACTGTGAATGCTTTCATCAGAATCATATATAACACCGCTGTCTGATAAAGGCAGAAATGGCTGCAATGCAAAATAAAACTGTGCTATAAAAACAATTTTCCAATCTTAATATTCAGCTCTTACTTTGCTTATAACTGTTACAGAGTTTAAATGACAACAACTTAACCTATCAATAAGTTTCCTTAAAACATAAACAAGTAGAAATTGGAAAAGTGTTAATCTCTATTACTGGCAAGAGACACATTTTGAAAGTTAGATAATAGCCTTGTAGGCTCTTCATCTTCTACCATGAGACTAATATTCTGCAGTTTACTATGAAGGACACTCAAAATTTTCAGAATTATTTTTGTCCTTTAAAACTTAACAGAGAAGAAACTTGCTTTTATGAACTGTAACTTATCTTTTCCTTTTTAAATTACCTTTGCCATAAAATAGTCCCACATGCTGAGCTCTGGAGGGATAAACTTTTCCTTGTACGAGGGTCTTTCAGCAGGTACAGGTGGTGGTACAGTGCTATCTTTTACTGGTCTTCCTGGCACTAACATCCTCATATTAAACCGACGGCGATGTTTATCCATTTCTTCTGATGGAAGAGGTGGTGCTAAATTCAGGTAATGTGAAAAGCTAATATTAAAATTGCATCTTTAGAAATGGCTGTGTTTTATCATTAAAGGAACTAATCGCTACTGATTCAGAAATCAAAGCCAGCCTATATAAAGTAAGTGTAATCATGCAAAAAATTCACTTGTAATAAATTCAGTAACTGTGACATTTATACATTGGATATGTCAAGAGAAATACATTTTATGGTCTGGATTAAATTCTCAGGAGATGCAGCTTTTAAGTAAAAAGCTTTTAGCTGAAAAATTTCTCAAGAGAGAAATTAATAAATTTTGTTGAGAAATACAAGTAATATATAAAATCTCACTAAACTGCAAACTGCACAAGTAGCAGTAGTTATTCAAAATATAAGCCATGGAATTCTTAAGATAGTATAGAAGATTTGAATAGAGACAGGCTCTTTGACAACTAAAGTTTAGTTTAAACTGTTATGATTTAAAATGTCTTAATAGTTATCAAAATATTAGTGTGGAATTCGTTTTTCAAAGTGCTATTGGTCAGGCAACGTTGAAGATCACACTTAGTTTATCAGAAAGGAGCTAGATATTTTAAAATTTTTCTTTTAAAAAAGCCACTACTAACATTCATCTACACTGCAAGATTTTACAAACCTTCATTACCATCCTCTGAAACATCAGAAGCTGTAGCAGCTTGTAGGTCAAAGGGAAACAGAATACATCTCAAATGAAGACAGGACTGTATGTAAGTTATTCATATTAACATCTTGTGAAAATAACTGGCCTAAATGAGTTTAAGTTATTCCACGAACGACAAATCTCTGTTGTGCATACTTATAATGGTGCACTGCCTTATTACTGTTTTGTTTTATATTTCAGATATAGAACATCGATTTTTTTGCAATAGTTTCAAGCCTATCGTTATTGTGAAAGTCGTTGTGACATGATTTTTCAGCGTTGTTGCAGTGTGAAGTCTATGACAAATGGTTGTATTTGCCTTTGTCTCCAGAGCCTGAGTTCAGTCTCCACTTTGGCTTTTCCTCAGGCAGCACATTAAGACATGGCTCATCTGTCTTTGCAGAGCTCCTGGTTTTAGTTGGAGCTTACATATGCATGAACTGTTTTTCTGACAGATGAAGTTGGTATTTTTTTCTCTGTGGCCTTGTGCAAGGTGAAATCATATCTTGCAGTAGAAATTGGCTTCAGAAATACTGTTTCCAAATGACTGCAGTCTAACAGTAACACCGATCTCTCACATACAAAAAACCGTAGGTATTGACTCTGATTTATACCATCTGTTTTTTCACTAAAAAAATAATAACTGAAAGTCCTGAAAAGTATTACAAGTAAGCATTTAATCCTAATATTTTCAGCTTTTACAGCAAATTCAAAATGTGCTGGTTGCCATTACAAAAAAAAAAACCTGCAAGACTAATAATTTTCTGCTTTTTAATTAATGTAAGTTTTCTTGTCACTAGATGGTTAAATTCTGCTTGTTTTTGTCTTTAAAAGGAAGGAAATCTCTCCTACTAGGTTACTAAAAGGTATAAAATGTAAATCATTAGTATGACCTTTAGAGAACGAAGTACCTGGAATATTTTCTGACTGTCTTCGAGGTTTTACAAGAAGTTTCACTCCTCCACCAAAAACAGCAGCCCACATTCGACTGTTCAAAGGATGGGCTGCTAGTCGAAATAATTCATTACATGAATTGGTTGCAAGGGCGTGTATAAGGAGACTCAGGTAGACAGCTACAACAGCTTCACAAAGGAGGATGTTTAACTTTGGTTGATCTTCATCCTGAGCTGAACTTAAGAGATTTATAAGTGAACTCACACCTGCAAAGAGAAAAGAGGAAAAGCTTATGTTAAATGAGTAAGAGTACAAATGGAAAAAACCGAAATGTTTCACCTCTACATTTTATGTTAAACACATACTAACAACCACATGACACTTTCATTCAGATGAATCATACTATTAATATGTTTCTTAAAATAAGAAAAATTAAAATTTTAAAAAGCCTTCTTGGGTCTGGGACTTTGGGGTTGTGCCCCTCTGCAAATACTATGGGCAGTTCAGCTTGCCTGTGAAATTCCAGCACTGTTTGCACAGTTGATCTCAAAATACTAACTTTATGCTCACATGTTGGAGCAGTTGTTTTGATGGCTATACCAAGTAAAGCCTAGATGTAAGACAGTACTGCAGAAAGAGCTTACACAAAGAGCTTTGCTGGGGGGTGAGGCAGACTGGAGGGAAACATTTTAGGATTACAGATTATCGGTTTATTGGGTTTTTCCTAAAGATCGTGGTCTCTTCTTCAAGCAAGATGTTTCCCATATAGAAAACTTACTTTTATTTGTTTTGATATGTGAAAAAGTTAAAGGCTGTTAATAATTTGAGAACTAGATCAGAAACACTCATCCGTCCTCGATCATCCATCATATCACTGGACGCTGAAATAATTTTTAAATGTGGAGCTGGTCCAGTGGTGCTAAAAGTAACCTTATTTTTGTCTCACCAGGCCACTGAGCAGGAGATGAGTTTGGAGTTGCATGCTCTTCAATACTTTCTGTCCTCAGTCTGCGTCGATCGCTCAGAAGCAGTCCTTGATAAACCATCCCTGTAAACTGATTTGCTTCTGTTTGACTGCTAAATACAAATTAATTTTTTTCTGATGAGAAAGGATTTTTAGAATATGTTTGTCACAGAGTATAGTATATCTACATGTTTTGCATTTTAATTAGAAAATGCAACATTTAAAATTCTGTACGAGGAAGTCAAGAATTGTATGATTTCATGGTGTACAAAACATTATTTTAATTAAAACTTTAAATGTGTCCATGTGGCATTATCAATTTTAATGTGTGTAGCTCTAGGTATGAAAAAGGCTTTTTGAAAAATTTTAATAATGTATTTGTTCTGACAAATTTTTAAAAATGTTTTTACAACATTCTTTTCCAGTTTGGAATAAAAACTGCCTGAAATCTGACTTCAGTTAGGCTCAAATGTTTCCCCTGCATCCCTGTTCAGCAATGAATGTGCTGTAGAAAACAGCATTCAAATATTTTTTGGAAGCATTGCAAGTGAGAGTGACACCAGATTTTCCTATTATTTATTGAACAAAAAAAAAAAGTCTGAATGATTTTTGTAATTTTATCTGTGTAAAACTGATCAGACATCTCAGTGGCAGCAATGTGTAAACTGTGTAAGTATCTACACCTGTACACAGATATTTATTCCCTTTTTTAGACACATGCATGAAGAATTTCCGATTTGGATACATGAAGTACTCCAAACGTAAGAAAAGGTCTGGTTTTACCTGTAGCTGTGGCTGTCACATAGTGCTTGATAAATAGATGCAGAAAGTGAAGCTGCTAAAGAATGAAGTGTGTACACCTAAAATAAAAAAAGCCAATAAGTTTTATATAAAAGGTGTGTAAACTACAATTCTTTCTAAACAGCACTGGAAATGTCTTCGTTTTAAACCAAGTGCAGGAAATAGTAACAGAACGTGACTTAAAGTTCATAATACAGTACTTTGAAGATCACAACTGTTTGTTCAAGATCAGCTGATGGCAATTAAAACCTCCTAATACTATGTCAAGATAATGAACTTTGTTCTAACAAATGAGTACACTGAAGGAGTGATTGAGTATGTCCTGTTACGATAATGAATTTGATAGAATGGTTCCTGGCAGCTGTATTCTAGAACACTGCAGTTCGGTCTAGTAGTAGTTGCTCAATACGCATAAAAATGGTTGTGTAATGGTTGTATCGTTGGTTTATCTATACTGTCTTTTTTTACCTCAGTTATGTGCTTATAAATTTCCAGGAGTAACAAGAATAATACTCCAATATTGCCTCACAATGCAACAGAAACAGTCCAGTTCTCAAACAGAAGAAATGCAAGAATTTCTTAGAAAGTCCAATGAAATCCACAGTGTGAAGAAAACGGTACTGTCAAACTTAAAGATGTAAACTTTTTAAAACCCACTCTAGTCTTCAGTTCCATCTTTTCCTACCGTCTTTCCATTTAATCAAATGTTAGACCTTAGATTAAAGCTATGAATTATGTAAATAGTTGGTTTGCAGTTAGGAGGTGTCAGCTCTTCTTTCTGAATTCTCTTTTAAAACAAAATGCCTGTGAAGTATGAGTTTTTAGAATAAGAAAGATGCTTGCTGTAGCATAATGCAGGAAGGAAAAGGAGTCAACGGATATAAGAGAGAAAATGAGATGTAAATAAGCTTGGGTACAGTTTTAGAAACTTAACTGCATTGCAGTGGGACAACCCATTTAGTTTCCTAATTTTTCCCTACTTTCATTTAGTCAATAGAAATTCAAATTAATTTAATGAATATGAATACTGATCTAAATGTACAAAATAATGATTTAGTTTCTTACTAATTAACTGTGTCAGACTCAGGCTCTTTGGCTTTTTTCTCCCCTCTATTTACTGAATCTGAACAGAATTTATTCACTCCCAAGTATGGAGTCAGATAAAGTAATTTGCCAAGATTCCTTAAAAACCAGTACACTTGAGGAAATCTGCACTAGAGTAATGTTCATAGTATCTATATTAATAGGTTATAACATAACTTACAGTCTCCCATCTCTACTTTCATTAATCTCCCTACAGGATTTGACCAGACCACAATGACAATGATTAGTGAACGTACATGGCCATGTTGTTTTAAGAACAAAGAATTCAGCATTTTAGTGATTTGGAGTAGTTTCCTGAGAATGACTAGAATTTGGATGAAAGGGAACTAACCAGATTCAAAAAGATGTCTGAAAGCAAGTTGTTAACTAGCATTTTCAGTTCACCAGACTTAAGGGAGATGGTCAGTACTATGAAAGGGTAAGTGCTGAAAAGTTAACTCAGACTTTTAGTCAATTTAAACTTTTTTATTTTTTGCATGCTCACTCCCCGTTTTAGCATTTCCTGAAAGCTGTTCCTTACCTTGACATCTTCAATATTCGGATGTGGTGGTGATTTCATCTGCACAATAGTGTAAAGGATATCATGGATGTGGTTGTTTAAATACAGCACAGGATTAGCTATCACAGTTTTTGTGGATGCTATGCTTGCAGAAAGCAACGGTAGTGTGGTGGGTAATGGAAGTGGAGATTGAAGCTGTTTGACAGTAGTTTCCTGTGGAAAAGAAAAGACTGTATTTAAAATTACTGCTTTGAGAAAAAAAAAAAAAAGTTAAAAAAGAAGATAATTTTACATCTTAAATTTTTTTCCAGGGTCATTTATCCTCTTCCACTGTTGTCTACTCCGTACAGACAAGATTTTAGCATGACTGATGTTAAAAGTAAGTTCTTACTTACTATAACAACACAGATCAGACCTGATAACAAAGTTTGCTGTAACACTTTTTGATTTAGTGCAGGAACAGTATTTTTATGTAATTCATTAGGAAGCGTTGGGATTGTCTGTTAAACACTAACTAAAAATGCACTTGTAGTAGCATAAATTGACATGATATTCACTGGTCTGAGTTTAATAACAGAAGTCAAATTTAAGTGGAAACAAATGGAATTTTTTTTTCAATTCTTAAAAGTATGTGCTAAGTCTAATACCACCAAAACATTTGTCTACTGCTCCTATTTGAAATGTGAGAAACCTGGAACTAGAGCAAGTTAAATGACTTGCCCAGTATCAGATTATCTGCTGTAGCTCAGGTTAGTCATTAACATTTGCTGGAAAAGATCTCTTTTTGTATTAAATAAATGTAGAAAATGCAGTAATATAAGTAAAAGGGAGCACTGCCCTGTCTGACTTGGTATTATTTGTTGAGCCTTGCAGCTAAGATCCCATTGCTTTTAGCTCCTTTGCATGACGTGCAGAGGTGTAGGGGATGAGATTTTGTCATATTTTAGCAACTGTGCATTTATTATACAGGTACCCAGAATATTGTGATCAAAATTATCATTTCATTGGAACAACATATAATGCTGCAGCTATAATCTAAACAGGAACATTTATGTTCCATAACTACAGGTAACCTAATCCTCAATGTCACGTAACCGATTCTTAAGAACCAATTAATGAGTATGTGGACAAGCAGCTCATTTAAATACCAAGTTCTTTCTCCAAGAACATTAAAATGATCTTGACCATTAGACTTGCAGACATAAGAAGCCTCTATCTAGGCACAAACTTAAGCATTTGACAAAATTGTCCAGAACATGTGAACAGAAATTAATTCAATGTTTTTTACCTGCTGTGACTCTTGCAGCAAGAACTTCAGCTCCATTCTTACAGATGCTAAACCACCACCTTGTGCCCCGTGAAGACTACAATAACTTAGAAAAACTCTTAAAAGAGCTTGGTTCTTCTGCAGCCACCACTTTCGTCTCTCAGCATGTTCTCGTTTCGCCTGTAACCGACGTCGTTCTATCTGGTGCCGTTCATACGAACCAATGTCTGGCTTATCCATAATATCATCGTGATCGAGTAGATCCCCATTTACTTTGGTATATGTTTTACAATAGTCTTTGCCCCCTGCGTCATGGTTGCATATTTCATGCATAGCAGCAATCTCTTTTTCAAGCCAGTTGTACAGCTGAAATCTGAGCTTTCCTCCATCTACTTCATAACCAGTAGCCAAAGTCCTCAGTTCAGTCATAAGGATCTTCAGACAGGCTCTGAACTTCAGCTGTTCAGCAATAACATCAACCTCAGTGTCTCCTGCATCAGAAATCTCCCCGTGTGGTGTCTGTGGGATGTTGGTGTCTGAGGTTCTCTCACCGTCATCATCTCCATTCTTAGAATCAGATTCTGATTTTTTCATCATTATACCAACATCCTTGTCCTCTTCATCTGACCCATTTTTGTCTTCACCCCAATCAAGAGTAAGGGGCTCATCACTGAACTTTACTGCTGGTTGACTCCAGTCAAATTGTGCTGAAGAATCAACAGTATTCTCCAAAGCAAAGGAACTTGAAATTGGCTTTGACCAGTCTGTGTCAGCACTTCCAGCACCATCCCCTAGGGCTTTGGAATCTGAAACACCAGCCTGTATTGGAGAACTAGATGAATCTTTCTCTGCAGCTACAGCAGACTTTTTTCTTACTTTCGGAATTTTGGAAAGGACTTCAAGAGCTAGTACAGGGCAGCCCACTTTAAAATGAGCATTTGCAGTAGTGAAGAATAATTTTCTTTCTATAAGATTAATTTTATCAACAAAGCTTTTCTCAGTTTTTAGACCTAAGGTGGCCAAAGTCCCTTCAGGTGAGCTGAAGTATCTCCGGATGAGCAAAGGGTGGGTCCGAAGATAATTGTAAAAACTGAATACCACAGGATTGCACGACTTGACGATAACTAAAGAATTAAACAGATAAGGACATCTATTGAAAACGGCTTTAAAATGGTATTACTTTGGTTTTGCAGTATTTTCTGCATTACAGAGACTTGTCAAAACACAAGTTTTGAGTCCAGTTGATAAAACAAAATGAAAGAATTACTTACTCCCCACAAAAAGATTAAAGGTATAAGATGGATGAATAGAACGATACTAAATTATCTCATTTGCCTCACTGTTATATTCCACTCAGCTAAGCCTAAAAAAAGGTGAGATGACTGGCCAGGTAAAGATTTCCCCAAGGGAGGGAATATGCCACAGAAACCTATGTAGCCACCTGTCACTTAACATTAATCTCAGAAGAGGCAGGATAGGAAATCCTGCTAGAACACTGCTAATTCTTAGAAGCAAGAATGAGAATTTAAGTCCACTGGAATAACGACTAGCCAGCATTCCGTAGTAGAGGGGTATCGTAGGGAAGTACCAAACAAAAATGCCCTCCTGAGCTTATCTAACAACAGAACTAAATTCGGTATTATGGGGTTGGAGACAAGTCCTTGGAAAAGATTTTTTTTTTTTTTAAAGTAGAAATTGAGCAGGCCAGTACATAAGTCAATTAATGATTTCAGCATAATGGCATCTCAGGAGAAAGAACTGCAGACCTGTACAAAAAGTATTTCTCCTTCTCCACTTTGTCTTAGCAAGTTTGTCCCAGACAACTAATATTTTTCCCTTACCTGGGTTTTCATCATCATCTTTAGGTGTTTGTTCCAATAACGTGTCCAGTGCTCTAGTGTAATCTTTCATTATCCAGTACGCAATGCTTCTCAGAAATGGATCAGAATGCAATTTAGTACAACTGAACCCAGCTCCGTCCTTAGAGCAACCCAAAATCTTTTCATAAAGAATGGAGGTGTATGTGACAGAAGTTTCAAACTCTGATTCGTATAAACGAGCAATAACCATAGCCAACTGGATGTCTTCCATTTTCTCAAGGCACACCTATGGTAAGAAGTGGGGAAGAGGTTGCTTTAGGAGGGAAAGGTAGTTTTTTTTAATAACAGTGAATAGCAATGTAGGTTTACAGAACAGATAATTTTTTTCTCATCATACCTGTTTTTTAAAGTATATATTCATCTTAGGGACAAAAATGTGGTAACTGATACGTATCTAAGTAACATTTTCTTCTGTGTTTGGAAAGAGGTGCACTTTCTCCTGTTTCAGGAATCATGCTATGCACAGTAGTACATCAGCAGGTCAAAAATTAATATGGCAGAAGATAAAAATGCTTTGTTTTTAGTCTACCTAGTAGAATAAACATAACTTCAAACTTTAATGTTAATATATATCACTGGTAAGATATTCTTCATATTGTCTCATCTGCAGAATGACATCTCTGAGGAAAATTCTTTATGTTCTCAGGTAAAGGCAAACATACTGCATATAAATAGGCAGGATCCCTAAAGGTTCTCTAATTTCCATTCTCTCCTGAGAGGTACTGCTTCGGTTATGATCCTGCTCACAGCTCTCGCTTCCTTTGTGGCAGGCAACATCACAGCTCCACTAAAAAGGGATCCTATGGCCGCTTCAGAAGAGAACCCTGACCTTTTCTTAATGTGGCAACAATAGGTCATGCAGAATAGCTGGAGGCTGAACAGACTGCTACAACTTAACTGTGCTGATCAGAGAGTTTTGCCAGAAGGGTCATGACTGGTATTCCTAAGAGTGCTTCCACTGAGGACTGATGTATCTGAACAAGGATTCTGGCCTTCAGATCAGCTTCCAAGCTGCTTTTCACAGTAGCGTGGAGGTAAATGGTATGTCTGCAGGGCACAAGGGGGTCATGTGTGGACATACCACACCATCTGTGGTGCCACAAGTTTTGAAAACATCAGCAGAGAAGAGCTTGTAAGGATGCAGTGACATAGGTCAAATTAGAAACCGAAATTTAATTTCTCAAAAGTCAATACCTCTATAGCATCTTTCAGTGAACCTGCGAGCAAGAAAAACGCAGCTGATTGTTCAAAGCGTTGTTTTCCCAACAAAGCAAAGGCGTTTTTCAAAGCAGCTTTGCGCCACCTATCTTCACTGAAGTTGTGGCTGAAAAAGGCAGTCATCTTCTCATCGTGCTGGGACCTGCACAAAGAAATGCATTACTTATTATATAACCTTGGCATACATTCACACGAACAACATGATTTTAAATTAAATTCTAATCTTGAATGAGTTCTGCTTTGCATTCCCAGTTCAATTAAGATTTAATCAAACTCAGAGTTAGCAAAACTCACCTAAACAGACCCCACACCACTGCTTTTTTCTTCATAGCAAGGTAAAAAAGTGCAGCATCTAAGGCATCATTGTTCCTCTGGAATGAAGCTTTTGCAACCTGTAGTAAACAAAACCTACTATTATTACTGAAAATATAATTTAGCTGCTTTTAGCTAAATAACGTACATTCTCTGTCAGGGAGGATGGTCCAAGTGGCTGTATTATTTCTACAAAGCAACAGTAGTTTTTGTCAGAATGTTTTATCCGTAGGTGACAGCTCTCATTACACTGTAAATGTTCTTAAGCAAAACAGCACTACTGCAGATATCAACCCCTCTCAACCACAAAGGGACATTACAAATATGCAATTAAAAATATTTTCTTTGAAAGTGATACGGTAACCCATACTATTATGTGAAATTCCTCTTGCAATCCATTATTTACATATAGTTAAGGTAATAAAAGTATTTATTTAATGAACGCTTTGGTTTCTGTATAGGATTCAGAGATATAATTGCATTGGAATTGGAGTACTAGGATAATTAAGTTTTGCTCCTGGATGTTTTGAGTGTCCTGTAACTTTTTTAAACATGTGTTTAGAAGAGATGACTTGGAAATTTAGTAAACTAATAAGTACTTCTGTTCCACAGACACTTCAGAGATTGCTCTATTTATTGTAATTCAAAGCAAAAGCTGGTAATTATTCAAATCCATCAAACTTCAAGTTACATGAAAGCTGAAATTCTTGTTAAAGCAAGAATTTAAATCTTATTGGTAGCGACAAGAGCCAGTTTTAGAGATTATCTAAAAACATATTGCATTTTATCCATTATTAGACCTCCCCTAAGAAAACTCTGCACGCAAATGAGATTTGGTGTTATTCTGGTTTTACATAATATAGGTGCGTATTTCTATAAAATAGTAATTTTTGTGACTCTACAGAAGAGTAAAACGTGAATTTATTTCTACAGCATTTAGCTTGATTAGATATTGTATTAGATACTGCATTTAGTTCTATAGTACTCCATTATAAAACATACAGAATTTGCAAAAGACCTTTATATAGTTTTTACTAGTATTTTGACATATATTTGTTAAATAAAAGCCACTGAACTCAAAGCATAATTCCCTGTTCAATGTACAGGTATCTACTGTCTCATATATCTGAAAACAAGATGATTCTGAAAAAAATGTAATTAATCTGTAACTGTAAAAATGGCAGGGGGGAGAAATTAGGTGCTTCAGAAATAGATTTTCCCTAGATCAATTGTATTATACCATACTACTGAATAACAAAATTTGTAAGCCAGGACTGCCAACATGAGTTGGCACAGAAAAAACTAGTTACACAGTCCTCTGGCTGGGCCTGAGTACAAAGGAATCTGCTATATACAAGTCACTGTGTGTATCTGTTAGAGCTACAACTTGTAAGCAATCAAAAGTACCTTCTCAATGCACCTTCGGAGTGTGTTGATATTCCTGACCCACCAACCAATACCCATAGCTCTTAATTCAGACCACTGTGGGTCTCCCTTCTGGATAGCAGGAATCATATTGATCAACTCCTCCTCAGCCTCAGAATGAAAAGCCCATGCAAAATGGCAAGTAGATAGGCCTAAACAGTAACATAATAAAATTCAGAAGAGTGAGACTTGTTAATAAGCAAATGGAGTATGTCAAAGTTGCAAAATGGGATGTCCAACCCAAGAGTTAGGTAGATCTGAGAGACTGTTTCCCTCAAAAGGAAGTAGAGCTGCTAAAGGAACAGCTGAAATATCTTTTTGCTTGCTAGGGATGTCCTCTCCTCAGTGCTTCTTGCATCATGTTCCAGTACCCCATTCATATATGTACTGGAGTTACATGGTGAAAGACTGAAGGAAAAATGTTCTGTTATCAGAGACAGACCCATTCTGGGCCAGAAACCTTTCTGTCTGCTGTTTAGGTGGTTAACTAACTTTCTTGCATTTCACAACAGCATTTACTCAGATTAAGCAAGGGGAAAAAACCTGCTGTGAGGACAGAACAAAGTCATCTTTAAGGTAAGAAAAAGCCATGCTCATATAAAGCAGTATCTTAATTCCTCCAGCAAAGCCAATGAAATACATATACAATCTGTATGTTACCTGGTTGGGGAACTTATTCCTGCCTCAAACTGAATGGGGCAGGAGCTACCTTCTGTTCAAGCTATACTTTTTGCTTAGTATAGGTAGGGAAGCCTATACTAAGCCTATACTAAGCCTCCGCAAGATAAAAGCCTTCATGAAATACGTATAATCTAAAATTAATATGCAGATAATCAAAATATTGTAATATTTAAATCAAAATCCTGTCAGCTCAAGTGGATCAAATTAAATCAATACTTCTCTTTAAGAATTACCTTGGTGAAGCAGCTGAACTCGATACAGAGGTGGGAGTGATGTCAGGAGGCAGGTGTGCAAGCGCATAGCCAACAAATATCGTAAGCCACATTCATCTAAGGTATCTCTTCCTGTGAAATATGAAATACTCACTTTTGAACATACAGGTGACCACAGGAGGTATATATACATTTCCTCATACACTGCATATGGTAAGTTATATGTTTCTGAACTTGCTGAGAACCTGAACTTACAAGTTATTTATTATATATGAAATACAACTAGAGACTGATATTTAAGTGTTTCTCTTTCTTACTGTATCTACTCTGAGTAACTGATGGTAGCTTTTAGCTTTGTTATCCCCAAATACCCAAGGACTAAGTTTACCTTTGCTTAGAACAAGAATGTTAATCCAGTAATATGTCAGACACTAACCTGAATAATTCTTATCTCTGTTCTCATCTAGTTCAGTGCTTGTCGTGGCCACGGTGTCTGCCAAAGCTACAAGGAACATCTGCTCCAGTCGAGTGAGGCCTGGCAGACTCGAGTGCATCAGGTGGCTTGAAAGGACACTGGCATGTTCTCGGCCAAAGTAAGTTGGACCGTACTGTGACAAATTAATAACTTTGGATTTACTCTCCCTCTTTTCAGGCTCAAAATCAATAAAGTCTTCAGTTGTAACAGGCTGAATCTGGAATAGATCAGAGTATTGATCCTCTGTTTTTCTCTTAGCATGATCTTCAGAGCCCTGAGGTATTTTAGACGTTTCTTCAGAAACATAAGTGGCATCTTGATCCGCAGCAAGCAGCGCGTACAGCGGCAGTGGTGGAATGGAGTCTATCTCTGTATAGTCTCGAGTACCATCTTTTCCAGCTGTGATGGTATCCTTTGCAGTACTACCACTTACACTAATGGTGCGAGAAAGATGGCGTTTAGGACCAGTTCCTTCTCCAGCTTCTGTATCTTTAACTATTGCAACTTCTCCTGCAATACATTTAACTAAATGCGATAGAATGGCTTTGGCTCGGCGAACTTTCCCCAAATCCATAAGTTCTAATAACTGGGTCGGATGATACTGGGGTAGAGTAGGTGAAAGAACATGAGCAGCTTCGAAAAGGCCCCCATCCTGAATTACAGTTGGAGTGCCAAAAACATCATCTACAATACCTGCCCCATCAATTACACTGGTCTTCTTTGCTATCAAGCTTGTTTTGAGTGGATCTTGTGTTGTTGAGTCTTCGGTAGTAAAAACTTCACTTTCTCCATCACCAAACTTGACAGCGTGTTTCCACTGGGCATAAACATGCATTTCACAGTCCATTCCCACTACCAGTATACCATCTCTCACCCAGGACAGAGAAACAGGCAGTGAAGGAGTGCCATCTACAGATGATACCAAATCAATTGATCTAAGCAACACCCACTTTGACTTGATACCTTGTTTTATGCTACCACCTAGTGGTAAAGTAATGACAGCTACACCCTCTTTGCTGCTCGTTTGATCTGTTACAATTCCCGAAAGTCTTCCGTACATGAAGATGTTGGCACCAACTCCAACTGTCAATATATGTGAACCATCCTCTTTTGATACCCAGTCCAAATGCACCAAATGCTTGATACTGGGCACCAGGTATTTGTCTTTATTCAAAAATGCATCTGATTTACTGTAAACAAATAAATTACTATCTACACTGACCCTTGAGTCAAGTACACTTCCAACCTTAACTAAGTCATCCAGATGAATTGTCTGTTCCAAAACCCATTCTGATCCTCCTGTAGACTCACATTCAAGTATACAAACATGCATGGAAAATTCTTTGGAAATGAAACCATTATGCTGTACGGGTTGTTTGTATGCTACTGCAAGACGTCCCGTGTAAGAACAGCTCACGGCAACTGGCCTTCCCACTATGCTCACGGTACTGCTGTTGTCTTCTCCTTCATCGTTCATTAAAGGCCATTTTCTCCAATGATACGTTTCCCTTTCTTCATTTTTGCTGTTTAGGTTTGTCTCTACGGTACATCTCCAGAACCGCACTCTGTTGTCTGAGCATGATGTCACTATCAGATACGGTGCAAGGCAGACTGGGTATATTGATGAAGAACTCAGGTGACCTGAAGTTAGAACAAACATATTTATTTACAGTAATATAAAGTAGAATGCCTACATGAATAAGGCAGACATACCACTGTCTAACTACTGATAGGGAACTTTACAACCTGGTATTATTTTTCTAATTTGGAGTTGGGTAAGGGGAAATGTGTTAAGACTGATAGCAGTCTTGCAGCTTGAACATTACTCATCATCTGCATTTCTTGTCACTATTCGAAGAAGATAAGCTGGAACTGAACTTATTCAGAGAAGGGTTTATAGAATGATGAGAGGAATACAAAACATTAGTCAGATGAGACTAAGGAAGTTAAAATTGGGTTCCTTAACAAAATGAAACCTAAGAGGGAAGGGAAGGGAAAAAACAAAAAGACAAGACAGACACAGAAAGATAGACAAGAATTAGGAGGTGTAAGTGCACCAGGTAAAAAAAAGCACTATATAGCCAACACATGATTGCTGGCAGATGAACAAGCAGGTATAAACTGCTCATTAATAAATTAAGGCTAGAAGTTAAGTTTCCAACTATTAGAGCAGTAAGTTTCAAGAGCTTTCCTGTGGGGACCCGATACACTTACGAAAGGGTAACATGACACGGACACAATGATTTGAGAGTGCCTTTTTAGTGCCATGTTCCCTGTATCAGTACATCAGAATGGGATAGGCTGAGGAGATACAATCCTATAAACTAGAAGGTAAATTAGTGGACCAACTAAACAGAAAAATATATTAAATTTACCTGCAGAAGGAGTTGCTCTTATTACTTCTACACCAACAGGAAGATCCAGAGGTTGGCTATACACGAGTCTGGAGCTCAGAATGAGTTTACTAGCAGTCTGAAGATTAGCAATTGATGAAGATCGTGGAATGGGACTCATGCCAGGTGATATATCCGGAGAAGAATCCAGAGTCTTCTGCTCAGGTACACTAAGCTTATTCTCTGAAGAAGGAGCTTCAGTTGGTTTTGCTGTACAAAAAACCACACAACAAGGGTTTTTTTAGCAGTGCCTAACTTACACAGAAAATAATTATGCGATGTGTGCAGGCGTTAGTTTTACTGCATGCTGTGACTATTCATTTTAAGATACCCATAACATTCTGAAATACTGATAGTTTAAAATAAAGAATCTGGTGCTTAAGTACATTACCCTATCAACAAATTTTTATATTGCTGTTGGTACAGAACACAACCAATGTTTGTAAGGAATCTTACTGCTTTTATTGCATTGATAATCCAAAGATTCCTGGCTTTGAGGCTTCAGCTTGACAAAGGTGATAGAATGTGTTTTAAAATAAACCACCGAGCTTTAAGTTTTATTTAAAATAATATGAAAGCAATGTCTGCCTCTAAGATTACAGATACTCACTCACCTAAACAGGCTTGCACAGATTTGAGATGAAGATGCCACATCTGAAGAACAGAGCAGCCATCACTATCTTTTTCAATTACTACTAGGTAGAACTTTTCTGAGAAAGGTGGTGGACGATACCCTGTAATTTAAACATATTATCACTATTATGAAATTTATGTTCAACATAATTTTCAATTACAGAAGACTCTCTAAAAATTATAGATGCTAAAAAAAACCCCTTGTTTTCTTCTTTGAAAGAAACTGCTTGCTTATGAAACAAAATATTCAAACAGCACCTTTAATAACATTTTTTAATTAACATTTTGTTTCCTCATGGCTACAGAAGAATTACAAAAATGAAGAGACAGGCTGGCTTACAGACAACCTGAGTATTAGTGGCAAATCTAGTTTATTAGATCTATTTCCCTTCCCGGTCAGTTTGAATTATTTTGCCAAATTGTAAAGGCTCTTTCCCACCCGCCTGCTTTCTTCCTTTTCCTTTTCAAGTTTTAAGTCTAATACCTAATTCCCCAGCTACTTTCTACTGTATTAACATGGAGGTCAGATATATTTACCTTATCACCTGGAACTACTTGTTGATGCAGAAAACACACTTCTGTTCTATTTTGTACACATTTTTATATATAATATATAGCATTTTTAAAAATCAGCTCTGTGATACAAGTTAAAATCTTTCACTCTAAGCAAATTAGAATGCCTTTATTTAATACAGTTACCATACCAATTGTAAACAACAATTTGTATGGGCAACATGAAACAGCCACTTTACAGAATTCTACAGATTCTCATTAAAAAGGAAACTAGCACATGCTATCTAGGTTTTAGTATTTTTTAGAAACATTTTTGGTACCTACTTCATCCATAGTAGTTACTTTTATGCTATACCTTGTGACGGCTGGAAAAATATCTCTGTTTCCTTCCCTTCCACATCTTCCTTATGTGGTTTGTATCCCAAAATGAAGTCTTCTTGAAAGACATGAAGCAGTTGTGTGTTTGAGCCACACTGAAACATTAAGCAATAGTTAGACTTCCAGAACAGTATAGCAAATTTTTGTACTAATGCAATTATTTCTTTTGTGCAATCTAGCCACCAATGAAAATCGCTTTCTTTTATAATGTTGAAAATTATTTAATGCATCAGAAAAACCAAACATTTTCCTCTTACATTAAGAAGAGCATATTCTAGAACCTATTGCTCATACATTCAAATAACCCCCCGAGATCTACCATGTTAGACAAATCCTGTAATAACATTTTTGCTGCAGTTATTGACAGACGAATTATTATCTGATTGGTTTTTATTACTTTAGGTGTTGAATAAATGACAGTGGCAAAAATTCTTAAGACTTTTATCCCTCTTGAGTGGGAAGATATATCTGCAGTGAACTGCTTGGGAAATCTAGAAAAGGGAATCAATTGCAGATTTTCCTTCTCCGGGATATCTAAACATCTGTCCTTCCAGACAGCAACAGATATCTTTGTACCTCCACCTCTCTACAAAGGAGGCTGCTGGCAGTGAAATCCTTTCCTACAGGCAGGGAAAAATATGTCCCCCAAAGACAGCGATGGCAAAGTTTTCATGCTGCAAAACACCCTCGTTTCCCAGAGAAACAAGAGTACTCATCTATAAAAATTCTAGAAAAAATGTTTTGTAAATCCAAACTTAAAATTGAAGATCCTATGTGATTAGTACTTAAAAGACATGAAAATATATTGGCAAATAGAGAACTACTTCTTTATATATGTCAAAAACATCCAGATGTCTAATTAACACTGTTTTCACAGGCTGCTTCCTAACAGAAAACAGCACTGGAACATGTATGATCAAAATGAATGTAAGAACAAAATATAATAATACTACTTCCTCATTGTTTGAAATGTATAGCTGTATTAATTACAGATAAAAATTTGTCTTACAAGACAGACAAAAAAAAATGAAGTCATACATGGCTATGATTCCTACATTTCAGAATGGTTAGGTTTAGTTTTTAGGTTTGGGATTTTTTTAAATGTTGTTCACCTTTTTGTTTGTTTGGGTGTGGAGGGAATTGTTATTTTTTTCTTTAAATTACGATGGGTTTATAAACCAGTCTTTCATTAAGTTTTGTTTTCATCAAGATTTATGCTTATAAAATACTGTTACACTCTAACAATGGTCTTTGAGCTCCTAGCAGCTAAAAGCTGTCTCACTAAATCATTCAAGGTTTCTTAACATTCACAAAAATTCAATGCAATCTTTATCACTATAGATAAATGTCATGTCTTTTACCTCTTTTTAACAGATCAGGTTCATTAACAGACAAAGCTATTAAACATCTTTATGTGATACCCTTAAAGAGTTAACTTTATTTACTTTGTTAGTTATTGCATCGAGTTCAATAATGCATCCTGGTCGAGCAGTAGATTGTTGGCTCACAATGTTAAACACTTCCCCAATAAGTTTCTGAAACAGAGCAAAATGAGAAGAGTTATTATATTTCTCCTTCAGACAGAAGGAAATTGCAGCCATTTACAATAAACTGATGCTTTAATTTTCTTTGTTAGCATAAACTGTAACAGACTTCTTCCTGTTAGCATTTTGGCACTTACAGATAATGTGTTTATCAAGACATTTGCACTGTTGTGAGTGTGCAGCTATTCATGGGGATAGCCCACCAGTTTTTATGGAAACTAAATGTTTATTTAAAGATTTATCCTTTCATAACACAACTTAGTATCTGTGTCATGACAAACTTGATTCTAGTGCTTCAGTTTTGTTTAAAGCTTCAGGTTTTGTCACAACGTGTAAAAAATAAACCAGTAGAGCTGATACATAAACTGAAGGCTCTGTTGATTTTTGCTGGAATATTCACAGTCATTGCTCCTAGAAGAGATTCCTCAGACTGATCCGAATATTGACAGGGTCTGTTTTGCAGGATAGCTTATAACAGAAGAATGGGGGGGGGGGGGGGGGGGGGGAAGGAAAGATGTGCTGCTTTATACAGTAACAGTGCAAGATCAGGCTTTACTTTGCTTAGTCACAGAAATGAAAATGAAGAAGGATGAAAAAATTGCTTATTACAGAAGAAATAAGAGCTACTATTACCCTAATCAATAATCTGATGATTCCTTCCTACCATCTCTGCCCTTCTTTACATATAGATGTAACTTAGGTGGATACACCCAAGTTGCTCTTTTGTCTTCATCTTTCCACTTACTCTTGACTCCCCTCTTTTAAGAAGACTAAGAAATCCTATTTTTCCCTTCCTCACCTACTACAGGTGGGGAAATTTTGTTTCTGTCCAGCCACTTCTAGTAGTAATAGCTGCACTTCTGTATGCTAATGTTTACAGACAGCTGCAGAACACGTACTTATGCAAGGTGTAAGATCCTATACACAGAATAGTTATACAGAATTAATTGAAGACAAACCACTGGAGGAAAAAAAAAAGTTACCTTAATTAGTTTTATTTCAATACTTTCAAACCACTGCTACATAAAACTTACAGATGATTCAGGGTCGGATAATTCATCTAGGAGTTTTCGTGCATCTACAACGGCTTGATAGAGTCTCAGATTTTTGCCATCAGATGCAACAAAGCAAGCACTAGCAGAGTTGCAGTATGTACCTAATAGAAAACACAAAAATTTCATCATTAAAGAAAAAAAAAGGTAGTCAAATGGCCTCAGGTAGTCTATTACAATCCATGATATCTGAATGTGTTTCCAATATTACTTTCATAAACGACTGAAGCAGAAAACCTAAGCAATTGTGTGCATTAAACCACTATTATCTGAATGTCAAAGTAACTCCCTTTCTGCTCATTTATGCCACTGAAACCCCTCACAGAAGTTGAATAATCTAAGCAGAATTCATCAAAGTTTACAAACTTTGTTCACACACACAAAAACCAGTATGTAGGACACCTAAGGGATCGCTGCCATTCCTTAAAATGGTTATGTTTTCTTCACTGTCACCTCTAAGGAGGTGCTTGGAAGGGCTAAGTCTAGCTTCCCTAGGTTGTCAGAGATGATTTAGAGTAGGATTCTAAGGTAAACTCTTCAGCAAAGCTGAAGTAGCTATAGCTTTTTTTCCTTGTTTACTGTCTCTAGTCTCTTTAGATAAAATTAACCTCTAAGAATATTCCCTTCTACCCTCCAGTTAAAAGTGCAGATATAAAAGCAAAGGGAGAAATATATCTGCAGTAGTGAATAATATATGAAAAAAATGTAACTGCCTTTTTTTGCTTCTCTACAGTATATAGAACAGGCTTGACACAAGGTTTTCTATCCTGAAATACGCTTTCCTCTTACATTATGAGTGTGGAAGCTATTTATTTGTGTTTAGAAGACTGGAATTCAGACAGCACAGAAAGTTACTCTGTGAGCGGAGAAAATGGATTTATTTTATTTTAAATCAAAGATATGTTATACATTTATTAAGCTTATTTAGGATTTTTGAGGTTGTACAACATCTTTGACACCCATTTAATCTTTGTGAAGGTCAGGTTGGCCTCAGCATAATAAAATAACCTAGCATTATTAGTGTAAAATTTAATGTTACATCCACAGCACAAATGACATTTTTAGTACTGTATACAAATATGCCATCTAGTACAAGAGCATCTTTATGATAATTCAAAAATAAGTATCTGAGTGGCTGAATAGAGTAACATTTGTAGAGACAATTTTCCTACCTGCAGTAGAAAGCCCGAAAATTAAATACAAAAACTGAAGAATTGTCCTGGGGCATTACACATCAGATGTTGTACTGCCTGAGCTCTGAAAAAATATTGTTTGCAGTTCTGTAAAGTCAATGTAGTCTGTTTTTTCTAAAATATTCTGTCTTCTAATGGGGTGTTTGTAAACCACCGATGGTCTGAAGAATTTCAGTATTGTTTCAAGATCTTCTAAGCAGAGTTCTTAGCCAGCACATTAAAAGATTTTGATACTGTAAATTTTGGCTGAAAAATCTTCCCTAATAATTCAGATGTTCAAGTGGTCTAAATACTACAGTGGTTCAACCCACTGCCTCCTGCAGCTGTATGTGGCCAACAACCCGGCTGCCCAAGTCACCAGAACATCTGCATTATTAACACCATGTCAATGCTGAGAACACTCAGTGAAGCTGCCTAAAGCACTGAGGAAAGGGATTGCCTTGTTCTTTGTGAGTGTGATGATTGTTTACTCGCACAAAGGAGTTCCTGAACATCAGCAGATCCACAGTAACAGACACGCTCAGACCAGATTAAATGCTTAGCCTCAAAAGAAAGAAAAATGCTTAATTTCCGTAATACAAGGAAATTACTGAAAAGTTAATGTGAATATATTCCAAATACAAGAGCAATTTATTTAAAAAAATTAATTCTACGACTCACAATGTCAACTCTATATGGAAGCATGCTAAGTATACTCACCAAGGCAATAGCTGGGAATAAGTGTTGGAAGCCAGGCTACGTTAGAGAAAGCAGAGGTGTGAAGAGAGTTAATTCGAGCCAATTCAGATACTCCTCCCGTGTATGATAAAGGTCCTATAGGGTCTACACGCCACAGAATCAGCTCACTATAGATTGCATTTGGGTCATGGAATGTACGGGTTGCTGCATTTTTAAGTTGCTGCCTAGAAGAACCTTTCACATGTTTAATTGGATCCATTATTCTGTTTATCCTGTCAGAGTCCCAGGAAGTGTCTGATTCAGGAGTTAACAGAGCATTATGATGCGAAGAGGTTAGCAGCAGTGGCAAAACAGAATGGCAAGCTAGATCATTGAGATGAAAACGGTGACCGCAGTACCTAAATTTATGTGATACAGTTAGCACAGTAGTGAAAGCTGATTTATCAGCAAAAGTAACTGCCCACTGATTTAGAGAGCCATCTATATGTTTGGAAATCATCATTACTACGGGAGAAATTATATTCACATTTGCACTGTCCTGAGCAAAGCTTGGTCCTTTATTTGCTAGAGTATTATCTGGAAAGTCCATTGTCTTCTGATGTACAGCATTGCTATCATCTTTTACAAAGATAGGGCAAGCATACATCATAATATTTTTGCTGAGGGAACTAGCATCTCCTGATGGAAATGCAACAGGAATCCTAGAAGAAAATGAAACCTAAAAAAAAAAAAAAAAAAAAAGGAAAATTAGAACATAATAACCCAGCTTAAGTCTGAATAAATGTTAGCTGTTTCACAAAGTACTTAAAATTAAACTCATATTGATGTTCAGATATAAAAGAAAGGACTAATGATTGTTGATTAAGATCATAAATAATAAAACAATTCCAAATATGCAATACCTGAACTTGTCGAAAGATGCCTGGAGTGTATTCATCTAAATATTTCACGTGCCACACCAAAAAGGTACCATCAACGGGATGGATAGTAAAAAGCATATCTGGATTTCTGTTCCATTCCGTTAGGAGCAACTCAATTTTCCGATCTAATAAAACTGTTGGAAGAGGCATGCGTGGGCCTGTTAGTAGAGATGTTTTAGGGCTTCCCTCTCTTTCTCCATCTTCATGTTCTGAAGAGCCTGTACCGGTTCCTGTCTCTGATTCTCTATCTATAGACAAGTCTGCAACAGAAAAGAAACGTGCCATTTTATCCGTAGCAAAGATTTCCCTATCAGTTTCTATTCAAAATGACACAATATTTTTTAATCTGCTAATAGTACTGATAAGAACATTCATGCTCATTGAGGGTAGAAGCATCTTTCTTTGGTCTGTCTGTACAAAAATATGAGGCCCTGGCCTTTGATTATTGCTTCTAACTGTACAAGTAATAATAAATATAACCATAAAAGTTCAGATACTTAAGAGTCAGGCCCTGCTTAAGATTATTCTGGTCAACTATATAAACCCACACATTTTATATGAATGCTGCTTTCAAATTAATGTAGGGTTTTTTTGTATTTACAAGGTAATAATGAAATTTATGGTATGTGATCACTGATAAGCAGTTGAGATCTTTGGGTGATTGAATGTTTTAAGATGTAAATCTGGCCAGTACTGGAAACAGTGCAGTTGCATTAAAATGGATCTATGTCCAACCCTTCTTAAAGCTTGCCATAAACTGGTATGTCATTACTGTCAATCAGATTGTAAGGTAAATAGAGAGCAGGTCTTAGTCATAATTCCATAGCTCAGTGGAATATATCCAAAATGGAAATGAAAGACAAAAACTACCTTTCTTTTTCACTGTATGTATCACTACTGCGTTCCAACACAGTACATAATTTAATTTTTCATGCCTACAATTACAGCAGCCCAAATTTCAGCTGTAAATGTCTATTTATTTTAGATTAGTGATATAATTCTTGTGCTAAATAATTCCATTAATTATTGCATTAATGTGCTTCAAAATAATTCTTGTGCTACATATCTCAATATTACTAACCATGATCTAATTTCATATGTAAACCTCTTTCTTTTTCTTCCATTTCTTCTTCCTCTTCGACCTCAACATCAAAATCTTGTTCTAGTTGCTGTTCAGAAATTTTTCTGAGATGCTGCATAAATACTTCAATAGAGGATGTAAAATTAAATTCTTTATTATTCAACCAGTGAACAACGAAGCCTCCATTTCCTTCATCTACATTAAAAGCTGTTCCAGCCAAGACTGATGGAATATCTGTGGATATTTTTAAACAAATAAAAAAGCTATACATTAAACTGCTCATCTTTATTTTTATATATAAATACACACACATTTATACAGAGATTTCTTAATTAAAAGACAATTAACTTATTTTAGGTAGAACATAATTTGTGCCTGTAAGATTAGGAAAGGTAAGATGCAATCAAGTTTCTACATGCAATTGTAATAAAAAAAGTATAAAGACATTTTAACACCAGTAAATTTACATGAAGATTGGTTCTTATGTGAACGGTAAACAATACTCAACAGTTCCAACTGCTCAGTTTCATATGTTGCAGTACTGTCATTTCACGTAGGGATTTTACGTAAGGCACATGATTGTGCTTTAATCTTTTCCTTGTTTAAAATATTCTGCATTATTCTATAAAAAGCAGCTGGTTTCCTGCCCCAAAAAATCTGGTACAGCTTTTTTTTCCATTCACTATATGTTCTGTAGAATGCAAATACTCTATTCATCATATACCATTGCCTCCCAAAACCCAACAATCAAATGCTAAGCAGACTTGAAATTAAGGTTTCTTTTGCTTTCTGATGTGCAAAGATGAATTTAATTGGCTTTTAAGAGTGCTGAAGGTATTCAGAATAAATTCAGCCTCATTTGTCTTACAAAATTCTACGCCAAGTAACAGACTTGTGAAATAACAGTCCTCCTACAAATTCCCTGTATTCAATAAGGCAAAGCAAAGAATGTGCATCTCAGCCCCTTTTATTTATTTCATTTATACAAATATATTATTTATACAAATATATTATAAACATTTAAGAAATGGTTGTATTTCACCTGTATTAGGGTTGATGCTTGCTGCTATGTGGAAGTGCCCAAGTGCGTTTGCGTGATGTGAAATGTGACGCTGAACTTCATGAGTACCCTGTTGATCTGGCAGTACATCTGTGTGGGTAACAAGAACTGAAGATCTCCTTTGTCCTTTTCTCATGTTTTTCAAATGGTGAATTGTCTGGTGTAGTTATGAAAAAATAAATCAAGAAATACTAAAAAACTGTAAGGTAAAAATTCACACTTACATAAAGCCTAAAGCTTTTTAACCTCCTTCTACCGGAGAAGTAAAGACTAATTTCCAAAGGATTATTTTAAACAGATTTCAACAGAGATTAGTAACACTTATGTACATCAGTTCTGGCCAGAGGCAAAGCTCTTCTAACAGTCTTCTGAAAGTTCCTTTAATATCTGCTCCAGCAACCACATGAAAATACACACTGTTTTGTGTAACATCCATGAACAAGATTACAACAATCTAAAAGCAGTAACCTTTGCAACATAATTTTATAATTATTTTTGTGTAACTGAAAATTGCTGAGAGCACATGGAGAGCACAACCGATTCAACAGCCCAAAGCATACTTGGTTTTAGTCTCTGCGTTTTTCATGGTCATGATATGCAAAAAGTAAAAACTTGGTCTGATTGTAATAGTCTACAAATGAGTAGTGGGGTGGTTGGGTTTTTTGTTTCATTTTCCTGTTTTAATAGTGATAGGCTTTCTGTAAACTTAACAGACTTGATATGACTGCCACTGAAATTGAGCCCCATAATACCCTCTTTTGGAAATGCAGTTATCAAATCAGGTAACTAAAAATTAAAAGTTTATTTACTGCTTCCACTGCTTCTAGAATGACAGCCTTTCAGACCAATCAGAATGACACCATCGCTTACTGTTCCCTATTAAACATTGTCTCTTCACATCACTATCAGTTAGCTACAGAAAAAAAAACAGATTGAGTTTTAAGAACATGGAGCTTGGATGCAGAGTTGCAAAGTCTCTGAATTCTTCCCTGTTTAGTAACAGAGTTCAAAAACTGATATGAAATAATTCAGACTATTCTGTTATGCTTATAAGAACTAGATAATACACATTCTTAAGAGTTATACATCCTGTAAATATTTAAAGTTTCAAGAATTCTGAAATAAAAAAATTGACAAAGTAAGTATTTACTTGTACCTCTAGCGCGTGCTGTATTTTGTCCTTCTGCTTTCCGGACTGGGAGATGGTGCTGCTAATGCTGGAAGTGCTGGTTTCACAGATCTGCTCACCCAGAAGAGTGTCTTCTGGTAACAACGTCTCTGCCCACAGCCGGCAGACGCCATCGAGACACGATGTGAGTAACACATTACAGACCAAGCCCCTAACGACAGACATATCAGGGTTACTACTCGTTGTAATTAGATTAGCTATACGGACACAGCAGAAATTAAGGGAGTATAAAAGTATTTAGTAGTTATTGTTTCATCCAAATTTCTGCCTCTCCCCTAACTAAAGGTTTTGTATCAGTAGTGATTGTTGGCGTGGTGATAAACCCACAGAGTATTGGTAAAAGTGCGTGTGAACATGGAATAGTTAGTATTTGATAAATGCAACAGTTATTGTAATACTGCAGTTATGAAATTGCCTAAACTATCTGACTGGCTGGACTACGTACTGAAGAATACATAAATTGAAGAACTAATTAAACACAGTCTATATAACAATGCACAGAAAATAGTATACTAAATGCCAATCATGTAAACAAATATTTCCAATGTCATAGCACCATCTGGCAAAAACAAAGCCTTACATCCATGTTTTCTGGCATAACCTGAGAAGGCACTGAAGTTTAGACCATATTTCAGAATAAATCTCACCTGTTAACATGACTATCACTATTGTGCTAGGTAATACAGAAGCTTATAGGAAAATGCTGATATGTTTTGTTTCTTGAAAGAATAAGTAGAGAAATCTGATCATGTTCTTGATGGCCAAACTTTAAGCAGTATTAAAAAATACTTGGTCAAAGGCTTGCTTGATTTTTTTGAAAAAGGAATCTTTCAAACCTGGGCATGTACTTGCTAATGTTACGCCATGAAAATCCTGTCACTGCTCGAGGATGTGCCAAGTAAACAAATGAGAAGTGGACAACCCCTGAGCATTTTTTCTTTTCTTCATTCTCTTGGGGCAGAAGAGATGACTTCCAACCAGCCATAGGGTACCAAACCTTTAAGAGGCAGTCATCCTAGGTAAAGCAATACAAAACCATGGTGTTAGCTAGCTATAATTACAAATGTCACAAAAAGAAAATCCCAAGTAATAAGGAAACTGCTGTTCTGCTATCTTTTGTGAAAAACTTGATTGATCTGTGGCCCAGAACTATTTGCAGTTTACAGACAACCCATTTCTGAGACCACTTATTTCATTGATGGTCATCCTGGAATGAGTTAGAGGAGTGAAGAAATATTCTGCTGGCAACACTTCGCTCCCATAAGGAATTTTTTGTTCCAGTCCAGCTGACCCCCTACTTTTCACTTGGTTTCTATGCATAGCCCATATGCGTGCTCAAATCCCATGTCCGTTTCCCTGCAAAGAGAGAGAGGCCAGAACCAGGCTGCCACTCACACTACCATATTAAGCTCATTAACAGTCAGTTTCTCCACTGAGACAATTCATGCTCTAAGTCCCCTTTGTTCCCATGCACAGGAGGCCTGACTTGCCTTGAAAGCACTGTACTTGAGCACAGGCACACAGCAGAGGAGCAGATGCATATCACAACCTTCCCCTCCACCAGCACAGCCTATACTACCTTTGTGGTTTGAATGGCTGGGCACCACTGACATAATTAATTGAAACAAACCTGAAATTCTGACACAGCAATACTACAAATGCTGGTAAGTGAGACTGGAGTATGACTATACTGCTGCGAGCTAAGGACGTCACTAGTATGGCAACAGTACACTGTACACAGCTGGATGCCACATCCCTGGATTTCAGGACTGGCTGCTGGAGTGGAGATACAGAATAAAGTAAATAAATGAGTAAATTACAAACCTCTGAGAGTGTAGATAAAAGATAGTATTTCCTGACAAGCATCGAAAAGTACAGTATCTGACCACAGATTCTGCAAGAAGGAAGTCTGACAGGCAGCCCTGTTAAGAATTATGATCAAAGCTGTGTACCTCATGAAACAACTAATATAGAGCTGTCCTACAGACAGGAAATGACTTCTGGAACTATCTGCCTCACCTATTTTGCCAAATTCTTTGCCATATAAAAGTATATTAATGGGAAACAGAAGTATGGAATGAAGCAAATATTTTGATCATTTTCTAACCACAGTGATTCTAAATGCAGTATTTGTTAAGGTGATAAAAGTACATTTTTAGTCATAAAACAATGCATTCAGTTGTCCTCTTTGGTAAGCACATGAAAACAAAGGTTCCTAAAATTCCCGAAGTTCCTAAAGTTCTATTGTTCAACCAACATTTAGTGCAAGCAATAAATGCTTACCCATCCAGACCTGAAAACCAAAGGGAATCACTCAAATGAGAGGGTGACTTTAATAAAGAGAATTATTAACTGAAAACTTAGCTTGAATAGCAATTTGACAAAAAAAATGCCAAACTGAAATAGACCTTAAGTACTGATAACTGAACCCAGAATTCACTAAATAGAAAATCCTTTCTAATTTATCTGCTGAGGTTTGCATATTATACCAGTTTAAATGTGTATGTGTTCTATCATAAGGATCCAATATTTATCCTCATTATTTCCACCAAAGTAGAAAAAACATGATTATGCGTACCTGAAAGTTCATCTAAGTCTAGTTTATCTAAAATAGGTATAGACAAGTCTGTATCATGGTCATTGGATTTCCAGGTTGACTCTCAAGTATTCAGTAAGAGTACACAGCTAAATCCAATTTCTTGTTGCTGAAAATCATGGAATTACATGAAAAGCACTATACATGAGATGATAATTTAACTTAGCTTGTACTACAACATAGCGTATGGTCCAGAACTATTCTATATTACTTATTTACTTTTGCCAAGCAAATGCAAAATATTGCAAACACTTATTTAACTGGGGTTTTTTTGTCCTTACCTTCCCAGCTGTTGCAAAATATTCACCATCAGGAGACCATGCCATCAAATGCACTGATACTGCAGTCCTAAAGAACATGAAATAAAACTGTAAGTTGTAAGTAAAGTCTATTTATTCTATAGTATTATTTCACATGTATTCAGTTGATTAAGTACTAATGTTTGTTATTTAAATTAAATATAATAGTATTTGCCCACAAAATAAATTGTTTTAAGTCAGCAAGCCTAGGCTAGATCCAGAGAGATCACAGAAGTGAAGTTTGTCCCCCTGCTCCTCTACTCCCAGTGACACCCAGACAAATAGTAGGAAGAAACTAAAGTGAGGATCTTTTAGATAATTTGTGATACTATTTGTCTGTCACTACAGCTTATGGGTCAGCTGTCTGAAAGAGGAAAACAGCCTATACAGTGCTTTGTGGCACAAAAGCTGCCTATGAACCTGTTTTCTCTTGACTTTTTTGAAGCAGCTGCATCCCAAGTCTGCATATATATGGAAATGGCTGATCACAAAGCACTTCTGTAACCTGGATCTCAAATAGAACTGGGTAGAAAGAGTTTCAGGACGCTCTTCCTAAGATTCAGGAAGCAGCTCTCAACTTTATTAGTGTAGCCTAACTGCCAGCTACTGCTCCTCTGTTCAGTCTCATCAATTATCTCAAAACTTTCAAAGATGAGGAAACAGGAACAATTTTTACACATTGCTAGTGTTACAGTTTGGGTAAGCCTTTGACTGGGTTAACTGGTGACAGGTCATTTGGAAAGCGAGGAATTTTTATTTGGAGCAACTTACATTGTGTGAATTTATAGTATTTTAAGCTGATTTAAAAGCACATTTTAAAATATGGTTTTGGAGAGAAGATAGGGTTGATCTATGAGGTGGCATTGCAATCTGTCTTAAAATAAAAATTATCTCAACTCACTTGCACTGCCAGACACATTTCCAGTCATTTAGAACTGGGAGGACTTTATCATCTTTGATCCGATTGTCAGGATCATCATCTTCGTCTTCTTCTAGAATGTCACTAGATGGAGGGGCCCACAATTGCAAAAAGTCAGTTGCTGTCAGCAGCCTGCTACCTGAAAGTGAGTAATACAAAGCTGTGAAACCAAGATGATGCATGTATATGAAAAGATTAAGCCTGTCATCACATTTTGTTGAGAATTATTCAAAACGGGTTGAAAACTCAACTTTATAAAGTTCATTTTTAAGGACAGGATATTCAATCATATTATCCTGCTGTTTTAATAATCTTGAATTTATAATACCTTTTAAGAAAAGACATCAAGGGTTTTTTGGTGACTTCAACGGATAAATTGTATTTAATAATGAATGTTGCAGATGCTGAATAGCCACTCACATCTCAAATAAATACACACTGTTAGACACCTTATATATATCTGTGTCCGGGTACATTGCTGACTTCAACTGTGATAAAATCCTATTTAAATGATTAGTGGTAATTTAAGTCAGTTAGCAACTTAACACTGTGGGTCCCAAACTAAGATGTTGTATAAGAGACTCAAACACTTGGCACAGCACCTTCACAAATGCTAACTGTGGCCTCACATTTTATGCAAAGCTGCCTGAGAACAGATAATATAAAATTTCCATATTCATGCTCTCGTTTTGTTACAACAAAAATAATTTGTGTTTGAGTTGTGCTAACTACAAATGTTGAACAAATACTTCACATTACCTTGAGGATCCCATGCCAGGTTGTAAGTCATAGAACTGAGGAAGAATTGCCCAGTTTTAAGCCACTGACACTTGAGTTGCTGTAGTTTAAAAACAGTAAGGGATTAATTCTCACATCAACAGCAAAATACAAAGGTACTGGTATTCTTTATTTCTCTGTAAAATTGCTATTAAGCCTGTTGCAAAAACATTCAGGACCCAGTGCTAGATTGCTGAATCTAGTTTTAATAATTTCTTTCATTGTTTTATAAAAATTAAATGCATCAGAGTGCCCTACAAACCAGATCTGGACCTGTCACACATACAAATATATCTGTAGATTATTTTAAACTAGTTAGGTCATATATTTATAACAACATAAGAGATGGCAGTATAGATTCAACAAAGATTGTGAAACCTGCTTGAGAACATACTTCATCAGGCTTTAGTGCTCAGCCACGGCTGTGCTGTTAAAACAAGCCTGGATACATATATACAAGTCTAAGCCATATTTTTATACCACAGATCTGACGACCCCTTCAAGGTAAAGAAACACCAACTTGTCACCATGTCATTCCAGTATGAGATTCAAGAACAAGATGTTGTTGTGAACTTAGGAGGAGTGCAGTCCCCAGTTCGATTTACGCAGTTGAAGATGCTACCCATCCATTTTTATTACGGATGGTGGAAAATGTTCATCTATTAGTCTTTTGTGTGCCAATACAGCATAATAACAATCATTGACAGACAAACTTTTGCCTCTTCTAAGAGCCTAAACCGAATTACAAACATGAAATACATACTTACGCAATTTCTTTTATGAGAATTTATACCGAGAGGTTCAAAAATGCAAACAGCATTTCCATACGATGCTGCAATCTGGAAAAAAACAAATAAATTGAAGACTCAAAATGTAAGATTAGGAGATAAGTGTAACCACTCCTTAGTATTCCAAAATAGCTAAAGAATTTCCCATACGTTCTACATGCCATTGCTCAAGAAAAGTGAAATCAATCCAAATGTCATTAACTGTGTTACAGGTATACTTTCTTAAAGAAGTTGAGAAATACTTCTGAACAAGCCCATCTTTAAGACTTTAAGTCTAAGTAGGGAAGACATCTTGTTCAGTGGGATAAACACTGTCAATCAGATCTAATATATTCTTCTAGGGTAACTACTGTTAATGCATAAGGGAAAGCTGATGCCTTCACTTCTTCTGCCCACATTCTGTCTACTTCACAGCTAATAAATTAATTATTAGTGTCTGGGTCTCCATGTGTTCCCAGATTCCATTTTGTACCACTAAATAATAATTACAAGAAACAGGAGGAAATGTAATTGTATTTTGAAGAGTTAAACACATTTTGAAGGGAGGCAAGTGGTAAACAGAAAAACTGAAGTACTTACACCACTAAACCCCTCAATTTCTTTCACCCACTTATTTCACAGAAAGCTCCATACACAAAACGGTCTTTCTTAGAAATTTATCTGGTCATGTTTCTAATACTCATATACTTATGAGTACGTTTGACTACCTTTAAAGTTCCATTTTCTTCCTTAAAAGATTTTAAAAGAAAAACGGTTTAACTTCTTCCCATTGAGGATCTGGTTTCCTCAATACAGAAGTGATATAAAAGTTTTACAACATTTATTACGACATTTTAGTTCCTCTTCAGGAAGAGGGGAGTGGGGGATGGAAGGTTGCAACAGCACACCCCCAAAGAACAGAAGAGACCCTGAGTTTGGAGTCCTGAATGCAGAACCACCCAGGGGCTCATGGTGATCTTGCAGGGGCCACCTGTGCAGCTGGAATCTCTCTTCCAGTCCTACTGGGACGGCACTGCTACCAGCTAAACCTGTCCAGACCCTAACTGGGGCTTTCTCAATACTGCAACCAGGTTTTAACCAGCTAACATTAGTAGGCAGTGACAACTGACAAACAAAATTTGCTCAGTGCACTACCATAGGGGCTTTCTCATAGAAAATATTTTTTTCTCAGCAATCAAAACTGTCTCTTTAGCATTGTTTAGAGATTAAAAGTAAAAGGGCCATGCAGTTACAACAGCTCATACTGTACTACTTCTAAACACTAATCCTAAACATGCCTAAGCTTTCCTGAAAAATAAAGTCTTTCTAATTCATTACTTTGCAGGACACACACACACACACACACGTGTGTATATATGTATACATGAATGATTTATCCTTGTCGTCTTTAGGTAGATGAAAGTATAAAATAATGGAGACAATACCAATAATACCATTCCAATTCTGGTACTGTACTTTAACTAACACATATTTCCACATTTTGTGAGACCTGTTATTGCAGGTCCTGGAAAGGAATAAAAACCTTTGTTACAAGGTGACCCCTGCTTCCCCTATCCCCCCCTCCCCTGAAGAAAACCCCTACTACATTGAAACAGTTCTCTGAGTAACACAAAAGCTGTTATTCTAATTTACAGCTCAGTAAAAACTGATCTTTGTCATGAAATTAACTCATTAATGCCACTAACGTATTCTGTTGTTTAATTATTTCATTTAAAGTATTCAAATGTTTTCAAGATTCTATATAAATTTATTAAAATCCTTACCCTGCCTTGTCGTTGGGAGCACTCCACACAACTGACCTGGATATTTCCATGTTTAGCACCAGGAATAATTTGCACACACTCAAAGTCATTTGCCAGAATAACAATATCACAACCAGAGCCATATGCCTGAAATATTTTTAATAAGAAATACAATTAAAAACGTATTAAAAAACCCTAACTGAATACTTGTAAGGTGACACGTTTTTGAGAGACCCGTGAAAATCCCCACCGAAACACCATGTTCCTATGTAGCAGGTTTATTTCTTGCCAATTCAGTAGCACCCACAGAATATAAGCAACAAGTGAAAACAAAGTAGCAAAGGACACATTATGGCAAACAGCAACAGGGAAACAAACCAAAACAGCTAAACTTACTCTAGTTTGTTTTTTTTTTTTTTTTTTTTCATCCCTCCAATTCTTGTTGCCTCTTATAGCAAGACAGCCAAGAGTTTACTATTCAGGTGCACTTATAAAATTTGCCTATGAATTTCTTAAAAATGTGTGTTGTGCCTTTTTTTTTTTTTTAAAGAAAAAAAAAGATTATTAAGTGATTCTTTTCTACAAGAATCTAATATCTGGGCTTTTCTGTGTTTTAAGAAGTGCGCTTTACTATAAGTGTAAAATAACAAAAGATTTGTTTGGATATGCCTTCTCTTATGTAATGCACGCTACAGTCTAAATAATTTAAATTACAGAACAATGATAGCTTGCAGCACTTTTTACTGCCAGGATAAATATATATCTGTCTGCCAACCTTTCACTTGTCCGAGTGTGTCAGAATATTCTAAAAAAGTTTAATCGCTCCAGATGATCTGTTCCACTGCACTCCCACGTTCAGGCACAGAAATCCCTCCCTAGCAACAATCTATCAGTAAGCCTTTTAAAGTAAACTGTTAAAGCTGTAACTCTCTTTCCTTAAAGTGACTTTTCCACCGATTCCAATACAATAGGCAGAAATTTTACAGCAGCTGAATTAAGCAGAGTGCAAATCCTCAACAGCCAGTTTCAGCTGGTACAAAATCACTTTGTCATTTTAACTTGTCTCCTGCTTCTTTCACAATAATTTCCAAATTACTGAGTCGTAGCTCTCTCCTTTGAAGTCGATCAGTTTAAAGGCTACCTGTCTTATTTTTGAGAAGTGTATGAGAAATTGTATTTCTATAGATTTACAGGATCAAAGCCCTTTAGTGGGCACACTATGATAATGGTACAAGATAACCGCTGGAACTAGAATGGAAAATTTAGGTCTCATGACCTTCTATGTCTACTTGTGATCCTCCTGGAAAGGTGCAGCAAGAGTAGAAGTCTGAAGAAAAAGGCTTAACTTTGTGAATATAGTCACTGCTAAAAACAAGGAACAGCAATAGAAGCAGCAAGGCAGTAAGAGAGGCCTCAGGAATTACATCATACAATTGCATACACAGAAAAGAAAACTATGTACAAAACACAGAATGTCTAAAAGATTTCCAAGGTTATTTCACAAAAATAAAGTGACTCAGTGTTGTCTGAGTCCTCAAGCCCACAACCGTTGTTCTGGGAAGCTCTGAGGAACTGATACTGGAGTTATTCACAGTGTAAGCAGGGGAGGAAAAAAAAAAAAAACAACAAAACAACGAACCTCTAAAAGGTTGTTAGAGGGAGATTATCTATGTAACAGAATATCCTAGCTCCTTGACAAGTAGGCTATGCAATTATTGACCCAGTCTGGAAAGGAGTAAGTTATTATTAAACTGGAATAGGATTATTTCTAGAAAGACAAAGGAAGATGAGATTCTGAGATAAGTTCTAGCATTGAATGGAATGTCTTTTCGTTTTATTGTTTTCCTCCTTTTTATATTGGAATTTGTTGCAAAACAAACTCCACCAGCAGCATGGAATGCTGGACAGGCCAGCAAATGTTCGCAAGTAGGAAGGAAGAAGATGGAGACCAGGATGTGAATGCCCGAAGTAGACAGGAAAATAAAAGCAGGTCCTCTTGGTCTAATAATTTATACAGAATTCACAAGCAATTGATGTCCTACTGTTTACTTCAAAGGGTGAGCAACTAAAACAGAAAAGAAAGACTTCTTTTCAACAGTCTGCCTCATAACTACTAATACAAACCTACTAAAAGACATGATTTAAATTGTTATCTAGCACAGTAAAAACATGTACCAAGCCACTTCAAACAGAGGACTTAAACCTTTCAGATACCCTATTTTTTCACTGGCAATACTGATAACTTGACTTGCAGATTTGAAACTAAATTAAACATAATTTATTACTACTTGCAATCCTATTAGCTGGAGATACGGATGTGTGCCTCAGAAATGATACAGGAAAAGGAAAAGCCTTCTCAACTTGAACGTCCTTATGCTTACTGTTCTTAAACACGCACGTTTGTATGGGTGTGTATCACTGATAATGCACAGACCAGAAAATATTTTACACTTGGGTATGTCTGTTGACTCAGTGAAGCAAAAGAATTTAGTGGCTTCCTTTTAAAATGTTTTAATTTCTCTTCTGTCCACACTTCTTATTATAGTCACAAAGCAGTATTTTCCTGGCTAATTATACTATTTAGCATAGTTTTTACCAAGTTAAGTAAAAAGGTCGTTGTGAATTAAAAGAGTGGTTTACACTAGAATTTTTTTTTTTCTTGAAGAATCATCAAGAAGTAGACACCTCTTTCCTAAGTGAAATCTTATTACTGTCATTCATATCCATCCTACTCTTTGCCTGTGTTTGGCACTGCACCAACAAGTGACTCAGCACACCTAAGTGTCCTGTGACAACAGGGAGGATCTAGTCTGTCAGAGACCCTTGTCGGGACACATACAGCTTCAGCTTAAGGTTCTCTGAGCAAGTGCTGTCTCTTGGTTCTGGGGTCATCTCAGTGTAGGTATTTATTCTGAGAATGTCTCTAACTTCTTGACAGTATATTAAAGTTTACTTACTTTAGATCTTAAATTTACTTCAAGAAGTACATTTATTATATAACCTCACCTTTGAGAAAAGGTGTCCCCTCATTTTAAAACAAGTATTCACTTTTTCACATTTACAGTCTCCAAATTTCTCAAAACAGAAAAGGTTAATATACTTTTCTGGACGGAAAGATATTTCCATATTTCACATTATACATCTAAATACAAGTTCCCCATTTGATTACTTTTATGAGGCTTTTCTAATATACTGAATATATTAACATGTTTATACTTGAACAGAACACATTTCTATTAAATCCTCTTTTCATTTTGTCCTTTCACTCCTCAAGCTGGTATTGCAGAAGTACCCTACATTGGCAAAGATTAGGGAAGTGTCGTAATATTTAACATCAGTAGTTCCTTCTTAAGGATTCAGCTGACATTTTCAGGGAGATCATTCATGCCACCACAGGTCTCTCCTGCCAGAGCAACAGTGGCCACAATATTTGTGGCAACAGACTTACAGTCTGCACAGCCTGATAAAAAGAACGGAAAATTGGTAAGGCATACAAAAAGGAAAGATGGAAAATAAGATGCTGAGATACTGTAATGGATGAGAACAGCACAGAGGTCTTAGATAAACAGAATTATAAGCAGCCACTGAATGAAGCAAGTGCAGTAAAAACCACCCACATGGAGTATCTGCCAACCTCCATTTCTAATGTCACTGATAACTTCAAAGAGAAAATTAAATGGAGTTGCAGAACTGCCAGAACACAAGGATGACTTGCAGGATCCATAAGCAACTAATAAGCTGTAGTTTGCCAATGTCTGCTCTAACTGTCAAGTTCTGGGACCACTGAATTGAACAATGACAAAGCTCTAATTGAATGCAGGAGTACCAGACAGAAGTAGGACATTATGTCCTGCTGTAAGAGTTTATGCTACATCCTCAGTTTTCAGACAATACGAAAGCAGCATGTGCATCTCCCTCTCTCAGCTGCCCATGTTTTCCAGTTTGGTTCTCTAATTTTAATGTTGCATGCTGGAACTAACAGACAGGGAAACAATTATTCCTTCACATTCACCTTGTTTTTTCTTTATATAAATATTTTTCTCCGTATAAAGAATGATTTTACTCTTTCTATAACCCGTGACTCTATACTTTTGGCATAAGTGAAATAGAGCAGAAGTCTTCAAGCTCTGGAGTGCACTATTAGAGGTACAGAGGCATTTAAAGATGATAAATGACTTGGAAGAAACAGAATCAGCCCATGGGGGTATATATAAAAAAAAAAGTTTCTAAATAGCTAAAATTACATAAATTAAAATCTGTATTAAAACCTGAATGAAAGCCTGTATTGGCCTTATAGTACTCCTCTAGTATAACAACACTCATCCTTAAGTTTCTGGCTATGGATAGTAAACGTGTAAGATGCAGAAATTCCTCCACCTCCCTGTTAGCAATGAAGACATCTGAATTATGAAACATTTCCAAACTCTCATCAATGGACACAACATTTACACTTCCCCCCTCTCCCAGCTAAGTAGAATTACATACACTTAATGCGAACTAGCAGAATAACTGAAAAAAACTCCAACCCACTACTAGCCTGGGGCCTGTAGAACAGGCCTTCCTAAACTGACATTTGAGACAAATTAATGATTAAATACTTTACAATATGCTTACACACAGAGCTTCAGAGGAAAAAGAACACGGTAAGGATTCAGATGTTAAGCATCTGTAGTGCAGTTCATATAAACCTAACACAGCAAGGAAGATATAGATACATGTAAGTAGTAATAAATGAGAGGGATTTGCAAATAAGGGTTTTATAATAAGTAATTCTCCAAGAAGAAAGAGGTAGAGGAGAACCCTACACAGCAGAGAAAACCTGTTCTCAATTGCTGTATCTTGTGGCCATAGTGGTGTGGGTGGAGATTTTGCTGTTTTCAATGACGTAAAGAAAAGTTTACATGGGTGTAGGAGACTTTCATCTGCAACGGCTTCTGAAATTCATTACATGTGGTTCCAGGCCAAGCGTCAGTACTGGCATGGAAGATGGCAGGAAATTTATCAAAAATGAAAAATAATAAATTTTTTTTTCACTTCTATCAGAAAAGTTCTGATGTACAGATACTCCTAAAATGTGATACTCTGATTTTTCATTAATAATGTTTCAAGTTCCGTATTTTGTGCATTTAGTGATACCTCGTACAAGACGTAAATATTTATTATCTTCTGTTTGTGGGATACTAGCCAGAGATTGGGATTTTTATGCTTATAGAATCTAGCCTTTAGGTAACTGACATAGCAATGGATTTTTATTTTTTTTAAACCTTAGAAACAGCTACGTTCTGCTCAGAGTTTCAGGGGGGAAAAAACAACCCTGAGCTCGGGCAGAGGGCAGAAGTCATAAAACCAAAATCAGGACAGCTCATCGTCTTTATCTGAAACCCCTTTGCTCCACATCACAGAAAGTCGGGTTGATAGCAGACCTCCCACACAGAGTTAAGGTCAGTGACTGAAACTGGCTTAACAACAATGTGGAGTCAGTGACTGAAACTGGCTTAACAACAAGTTCTACGTGAAATCAACTGTGGTTTGAAAAATGTAGTTTACTACCTTTAAAAACTTATTAGCTGCCAGTGCGACTGAGGTTCAAACAACATACCCTTCTTCTGTCTAGGCAAGGTGTGTGCTCTAAGGCCCTTCTGTAGAAAGCTCAACTTTGACCTTCTGGAAACCTGCTTGTGAAACATGGTTAGCAGTATTTGCTGAAATGAGAATGTGAAGCAACAGCAAGCTGAATGGTGCACAAAATAATGATGAGAAATGACAAAACCAGAACATCTGTCGTTGAGTACTTAAACCCTTCGCTTGTGCAGTGTCCTTTCTGGAGCGCAAATGAAGGGAGGCTGAAGAGACTGCCTGGTAGAAAACAGCATTATGAAGCTATTTTGCTTCTAATCACCCTTCAAACAATTTTTTCCTGTGTATTACCCACTCCATTAGACTGGGTGCAATACAGCCACAACATCACATCCATAAGCCAGTTTGTTAACCAAACATCTCTGTGCTTCATCTCTTATTTGGGAAATTCTAGATGTACGTCAGCACTGCTGCAAGCAGATGTGGGAGCATAGGGAGGAAAGGACACTACGTGCATTTAGATAGAGAACTGATAAAACCTTTGTAGCCAACCTACAGCAACTATCTCTATTTCTTTGGATTTGTTTTGCTTTATGGAGTCACTAATACTTGGGTTTTTTTTTCAGGTAAAGAAAAATTAATGACAAAATTATTTATTTTCCCTGTCTTCTTCTCAGAGTAACTACATGACTGTCACCAAAGCTTTAAAAAAGTTGAGGCAGAACATGTTATCATCTTAGCTCTAGCTACACTGACTTGGAAATTCAAAGCTTACTTCTATCCTCAGCAAGGAGTCATGTAAAGAAGCCAAGAGCAAACCATAGAGGAAAGGAAGGATGAAGAACCACCTGAAAACTGCAGTGTCCCTGATCAGGTCAGAATTAAGTGTGCTCCTTCTCTCAGAATCCCAGGATTGCTGGAGTTAGGCAAGCTCATCTTTAGAGGACATTTCTCTTTCTCCTCAAAAGAAAAAATAGCTCCAAAACTATTAACTAGTGAATACATATATACATGTAACCAAGCTGTTATTCTACTGTTAAGTGCAGTAACTTTGAGTGATTCATTTCTGCACAGAAAAAAAGCCATAATTTCAAGTCCCTGTGACGAATCAGTCGTAGCAATTTTGAACTAGTTCTCACACTGTTTTGCCAATTATTAGGCCTAGCATAAAGGACACAGCCAGCATAAAGATGAACCAATAACCAAGTTGTATTTGATACAAAAGGGTCAGCACATGGGTGAGCGCTGGGGGTATAAACAAGTCAGTCAGGTTATACATAATTGACATCAATCCCAACAACGACACCGCAACACCAACAATGGGTAGAATAAATGGTGACATGCAGTCTCCCATAGAAGGGATGGGAGACAACCGAGTCAACAAGCCAAACACATAAGACCAAGGAAGCCACATCCCGAATCTCTACACAGCCCGTGTTTACAAAGGCCAGACCTAACTGGAGCCCAGTCCCAGGGAGGCAGGAGGTCCTTCCCCAACAGGGAACTCTGCACAGGGCATCCACCCTGGAGGGAAGCCTAAAGGCAAACTCACCCCCACTTTGGGAAGGGCTGTGGGAATCACCCACATGTCAATTTGGGGCTTGGGGTTGAACCCCAGCATTTCACACACATTTTAAACAGATTCTCGAACATCAACCAAAACATAAGCAAGCACATGCGCACACAAACAATGGCTCCTCTGCCACAGCCTAACTGCACATGGATTCACACAGTGCAGCACATCCTGTGCAGATCTCCCTTAACCTCTGGCCTTTCACTGCTCCGATTCTGCTGTGTTCTAGAGGCTGACAGGTATCAGGTCTTAAGACTGTGTCTACAGAGTCAGGCTCTGTCACCAGCACAGACGATCTCTTGCCTAAACTGCAAATCCTGCTTCAAGGATCTGAGTTAAAAGTCATGACTCCAAACAGCTTAACGGTTTGGGGGGACAAAGCTATGTCAATACAGCATTACTGATGGTGACCAACAGAATTTAAGGTTAGGCTCTAATGGAAGTGACACCTACAGTGGATGGTAGACTGCGATGCTACTGAGAGTCACAAAGGTGACTCATTTCCTAACAATTGGGATATAAGACCCCAAACTGTTTGCAAGCTGATGTTTTTAAACCACAAGGTTTACTACAGGATCAAGGTCTAGAACAGCAGCAAATACCACAAGAGAAAGGAGAAAAAGAGAAGAAAGTTTCAGCTGTGGAAGTCCAGAAGATACGTTTATTAAAGCATATTTATCCCTTTAGTTCCTTCTTTACTGTATTATAAAAAACTGGATGCAGCAGCCAGAAAAGACAGTGAGGTCTGTTACATGCAGTTCTGTAATTAACATGTTACCAAATGATCCTGCATCGGTTTTTTTTTGTAAAACATGACTTTTGTTCCTGGAAAATTCTTGTATAAATCATAATATATGATTATTAATATTTTTATGTTATTGAAATGATGAGAATTAGCATAAAGTTGTCTTTCATAATACCGGTTGATTGACTTCTCAAATTGTCACAGTAGAAAGAAACACATTAGAATATGAATGCAAGTAAACGACTTCTTACATAAATATCAAAAAAAGTAACAGAGGTCCCTTTAATAGCAGTATGGCTGCATAGCAGCAGAGCAAGGAAAATAAAGACAGACATGGCACCTTTTATTTGAGACTTTCAAGCATTCATTACTGAAATTAGACATCTGTGATAATGTAACGTAAGCTTTAAACGTTTGACAAGTCTGTTGACAGTTATCTTAGACTAAAAATGATGCTCTGTATCATTTAGCTTGCAACTGATTTGTGCCTGAGATATAATCGCGTAAATGTTAATAGAAAATCTAATGAGACAATTTATTCCCAAATAATAACATACTGATGGGATGATAGCACGCAAAACACTGCAGAAGCTGATCACTCATTAAAATCAGAGAAGCGTAAACTAAAAAAAGTGGAAATTGACATTCGAATAAACAAAAATAGCCCGTGGATGATAAACAGATTTTATTATGTAAACTACTGGACTCTTGAAATGTACTTAGTGTATCTCTTTCTTTTCTCTTACGGTTTAAAAGGAGAATTTTCAAATTAAGTGTTTTATTAACCACAGTAATTGAAGCCAAACGCTCATCAATAGCGGACAGGCTTCTTCAGAAGCCCAGTGCAACACACTCTGCAGCAGGACCATACACACACACAGAAGCACCCCGCAAAATGTGGGGGGTTCCCTGGCTCCCGACTCGAATGCAGAGGGTCGAGGGAGCACTGGCCGGAGGGACCCCGGCCTCCGCCTGCCGCGGGGAGCGCGGCGGTAAGAAGCCGGGCTCAGGCCTCTCTCCTCCCGCGCCGCGATGCCCCCAGGCCCCGCACCTATAAACCTGCCAGCTCTGCCCCCTCGCCCTGACAACCCCGGCAGTTCCGCCCCGGTCCCCGGGCCCGCCAGCCTCCCCGCCCGGGCGGGTCAATCCCCCGCAGCCCCCCCCCGCCGCTCTCCTCGGGCCCACACCCGCCCGCCTCGGCCCGGCCGCCCCCCCGGCATCGCCACCATTACCGTGAAGGGGATGTCCTCGACGCTGCCCACCGAGTAGCAGTTGTCCCCGGGGTTGACGGCGCCGGTGAGCACCTGGTGGAGATGCATGGCGGCTCCCTCCCTTCCCGCCTCCCCCCCCCGCTCTCCTGAGGACGGCGGCCGCCGCCTCCGCCGGCACCGCGCGGGCGAGACCCGGATGGCTCCGCGCTCCCGGCGGCCGCGGGCCGAGGCCCTGAGCCTGCAGCGGGCGCGCGCCGGGGAGGGGGGGCTGCGCATGCGCAGGGCAGCGGCGCCAGCGGCGGCCGCCAGAGGGCGGGAGAGCGGGCGGGGGGGCGGGAGGTTTAAAAGAGCCGCGGGAGGGCCGGCGCGGGAGCCGCGGGGATGCGGGGCGCTCGGCTGACGCCTCGAGGTGAGACGGTGGCACGGCGCCTCACGGCGGCGGGAGGGAGGGAGGGAGGGAGAAGGGTTTGAGGGGGGGTGGATTTGTCGGCGGCGGCGCTCTGGCCGTGAGGCGGGCGGGGGAGGCGTGTCCCCGCGGGAGGAGCGGGGAGGCTGCGGGGAGCGGCTGCCGTCAGCGGAGGGGCTGGGCCGCGCCTGCCCGCACCTGCGCCCCAGCCGCGGCTGCGGAGCGGCCTCCGCCGGGGCCGGGGTGCCCCCCAGGCCGGGGCCGGGGTGCCCGGTGCGGCGCAGGAGCCGGCAATGTGCTGCCGCGCCCGTGTCTCGGCCTGTCATTAGTTGTGTGTAGTGCTGCTGAGGACAGTTTGGTTTTGTTTTATTTTGGGGTGTTTTTTTGTTTGTTTTCATTAAGGATCCTCGCGTTTGTCATATCTCAAAGAGCTCGTGAAGCTTGTGGCATCCCTGAGCGTGCCCCCAGGTGCCGGTGACACCCTGAGGGGTTTTACTTAATCATTGATTCAAGAGCGGGGCCGGCGTCACGAGTCAGAAGGGTTTTGTGTCACGGGGAAAGAGACGGTGATTCCGGGTCCTTGTAAATCTCCGTTTACAGGAGCCTGGTGAGAAAACGATCAGTATTTGATACTAAAAGAACCACACGAGGAGGTGGGGGACCGCCTTCTTGGATTAAGATGTCTAGTTGCATTTTATGGGCGTTGTGTGACCTCACAGAAATCGTGGTGAAGCTTTTGCTGCTTTATTTGTAATAACTGCCAAACGTTGAAAACAAAAGCCTTTAAATGTGCCTATCCTTTTCTGTCTCAGAGGTGTGAAGAAGGATGGATCCTGAAAATTGTTTGGAGGGGATTCTAAACTTTGAAGGGGAAAAAAAAAACCACCCCACCAACCCCAAAACTCTGTATGCAGTGTGTTGTGATATAGGGAAAATTCTGCATTTTCTTGTACTACCTCAATATGGTACTCTTGCGGATGTCCCACTGGTGCTAATGATCGAAGCTGCAAAGCTCAGTCTCTTTTAAAGTTTATGTCAGTTTTGCCAGAGTCAGGACTGCAAAATTCATCTTGCCTTGTACTGCTTCTTGAAAGTGTACACCTCTTACTGAATAAACGAATTTACTCAGAATGTAGAAGTAAATGAAGATATAATCAAGTTACCTGTGAATGAAAAAAACGTTCTCATCATAACACTAAAGATTTTATCTACTTCCATGCTTGTTAAAGGCAATCTCTTTCTAAAGGGAACAGTATCTCTAGATGAGGCGAAAGGGGATAAAAACCTTCATTTCTTTCATTTGACCCAGTTACATATGGAACAGCTATGTGTTCATATGCCTCTGCTGATACTATTCCACAACTGATTGAAGGATCTTCCATGTAAAATGTGTGCTAATCTACAACTGATTTTTATTTTGGATAAGATTTTTTTTCAAATGCATGCAACAGCAGTGTGGTGGGGGTTGTTTTGGTTTTGTTTTTTAAAATGAGTGGAGCAAAGTCTAACTAATGCCTGAAAAGACAGCTGGCTTTTGAATTGGCACAGGCAATTATAATATTAAGTAAGATGACAGGAGAACAGTATGATCTACGGAAAAATATTTTTTTTCCAGGAGGATCTGCTCCGTGATCTTGCTGGGCACACAGGTGAGACTGACTGGCGTGTAGTTCCCTGGGTATTCTTTTTTTCCCTTTTTAAAAATGGGGGTTATGTTTCCCCTTTTCCAGTCAGTGGGAACTTCCCTGGACTGCCACAGCTTCTCAAATAGGATGGACAGTGGCATCCCTGGACTCCCCACCTAGTCCCTCCTTGTTGGTGAGAACAAGGTCCAGCACAGCACCTCTCCTCTATCACTTGGAGAAGGAATTTATCATCAACACATTCCACGAACCTCCTGGATCACTTATGTCCTGCTGTGCTGTCCCTCCAGCTGACACTGGGGTGGTTGAAGTCCCCCATGAGGACCAGGGCTTGTGAATGTGAGGCTGCTCCTGTCTGCCTACAGAGCTCCTCATCTGCTCGGCCTTTCTGGTTGTGTGGCCTGTCACAGAGCCCCACTCTAACGTCTCCTGTCCCTGCCTTCCCTTTAATCCTGACCCATAAGCTCTTGGTCGGCTCCTCACCCATCCCCAGGCAGAGCTCCTGACATAGAGGGTGCCCCCCCCATTCTCATCTCCCCTGCCTGTCCTTCCCAAGGAGCCTGTACCCGTCATTCCAACATTCCAGTCCTAGGAGCCATCCCACCACATCTCCCCTGTCACCGATAACATCGATAAGATCGTAGCCCTGCAGGAATGCACACACGTCTAGCTCCTCTTGTTTATTCTGTTACATGCATTTGCATAGAGGCATTTCAGTTGGGCCCCTGGTGAAGCTGACTGTCTGGAGTGGCTGGAATTCCTTTGTGCTGCTTTTCAGATGCTCTCCTGCTGACCTGTGATCCCTCCTTAGGCTCTGGGCATCTAGTGCTGGCGTCAAACTGGTAGGAGCGGGATGGATTTGAGGTTCCCCTCCTCTGGCAACTTTGAGCCCAGAGGGAAACTGATTGTCACAGAGTTGCTCACTCCCTCCTTCACCCTTGGGAATGGGAAGGAGAAAATAAAACATAAGGATGTGGAGGGATGACTCACCTATTACAGTCAGGGGCAAAAGACAGGCTTATTAGGGGAAGAAAAAGAACATCAGTTTAAACCAAGCACCACCACTTAAGAGTGGGACAGTGAGGAGTATAACCGTATCTTAAAAACATGTTCCCCCACCCCTCCCTTCTTCTGGGCTCAGCTCTGCTCCCTATTTCTCTGCCTCCTCCCTCCACGCAGTGGCACAGGGGGCAGGGAATGAGGGTTGTGGTCAGTTCATCACCTGTTGTGTTTGCCACTCCTTCCTCCTCTAGGGGAGGCCCCTCACACTGCCCCTGGGTGGGATCCTTTCCATGGGGGACATCAGTCCTTCCCCTGGGCTGCAGCTCTTCCTGAACCGCTCTAGCATGGGTCCCTTCCATGCGTTGCAATCCTTCCAGTGCCAGCAATGAACTACAACGGTGGTGGTGGCTTCCCTCAGAGTCCTGGTCTTGTTCAGATGCAGCCCCCTGCTCCAGCGTGGGGTCCTCCACAGGCTGCAGCTGGGCATTTGCTCCACTGAGGCCTTCCGTGGGCTGACTCCTTCTGGCTTCCCCTTCTTAAATGTATTATCACAGAGGTGCAGCCACCATTGCTGGTTGTGTTGGCCTTGGGCAGTGGCGGGTCCATCTTGGAGCCAGGGGAGCTTTGAGAAGCTTTTCCCAGGGGACCACTGCTGTAGCCCCCTCCCCTGCTACCAAAACCCTGCCACACACACAAACCCAACACAGCAAGTTCAGTTTAAAGTCCTCACCAGCTGGCCAAGCTTATGACCGAAGATGCTCTTCCTCTTCTCTGACAAACGGACGCCATCAGCCCCCAGTAGAACAGGTTTCTTGAAGTGAGTCCCATGGCCTCAGTAGCCAAACCCCTGGCTGTGGCACCATTCCCATAACCATCTGCTGATTCACCAGACTCAACTGGCCCTTTCAAACCTTCCCTTTGACTGGGAGGATTGATGACAAAACTACCTGTGCTTTGGAGTCCCTTACCACCGCTCCCAGGGCTCTGCAATCCCTCTTGGTGCTCCTCAGAGCGCTCCTGGCTGTACCATCAGTGCCCATGTGAAACAGCAGCGCTTAATAATAGTCAGTGGACTGTAGGATTGCTACACGCTGTCTCATTTTGCCTATTTTCTACAGGTAGTTGAATTTGTCCTAAACCAACATATTCTTAAGGTTCATTGACTTTTTGGTAAGACCTTAACTACCTTAAGACTATTGTGTTACTATCTATGCTTCAGAAGATTGTAGTATGGGTTTTTAAGTTGTAAATATAAGCAACCAAGATGGTAATATTGTCCCTTTTACTTCCTTTGAACTGCAGATGCAAATAAAGTATGCAATCATTTATGGATTTAGCTGTTCAGAGTCACTATGAACCTCTTAAAAGCACTAAGCGCTATCTTTCAATCTAAAGGTATATTTCATCGGGTGAGGAAGGAGAGTGGAACCAATATCCGCTGTTGAATTTTTCTTTACATGCTCAGCAGAATCCCTGAAAAGCACATGTGAGCAGCAGTACCTAGCTAGGTCTTTCAAACTGCCCTCGGGGACCTCTTGCTGATTTCTTGTCGATACAGGGAATACATTATGAAAAGAGGTGTGTAAAATAAGACTCTGAATTTACCCTTGTGCAACATGTCACAGTTCAGTGTAATTGATGTAATGTCTGCCAATTGCCAGGGCTTAATTTAGTTTGGTAACTTTTGGAGGATCTAATCATTAACTCTTAAGTACTCAGGCCTGTGGCATAAACTTCGTGGCCTTGTTGACACTTGAGTTGAACCACTGCTAATTAACCCAACGGCATTTTCTTGTGTTGAACATGGGCTGTGGCTTATTTACTGTGGATAATTTTGGGACTACAAGTATTTAATGTGCTTTATGCGTTTCCAGTGAGCCTGTCAGGGCAGGTATGAATCATTTGAAGTGAAGTAAAGTAGTTGTCAATATTCCTTCTTACTAACAACTCTGAGGCATCTCTCACCATCTCTGCTTAGTGATGAAATTTATTTTTAAAACTTGAGGGATGTTCTTATGTCTAACTGACTTTTTGAAAGGCTGGGGATATAGAACATGTATTCAGTAATAACTGGGACTGTATAAGAGTCTGATATTCTTGCCCCTATATCAATCAAAGTAAAAAATTTAAAATACAAAGTCTCCTGTGAAATGAAAAAAAATTTTTTAAATTTTTTTCTAATTTTTTTTTTTAAAATACCTCTACTTTGGCTGACTTGCAGCCCTAAGAAGCAAAGAACTGATATGCTTCTCCAGCTGAAAACTAAATTAATTGGAATCAGTTCCACTGAAAATTATCCAGCAGTTTTTTATCAATACTAAAACAGCCTTAGTGAAGTCAACTTCAGGAGATAGTAAGCAACAGTAATCCCAGTGAGCAGCCCTCAGTGAGTTAGGTTTGAGTTACTGGCATTTTCTTAATGAAAGAAATGTCAGATTATAATTTTTAGTATTTTTTTAGATTTAAAAAAAAAAATTTTAGCGGCAGAGAGTCCTGTGTTCAATGTCAGTTGTGAATTGCCTGGTTTGGAAAGGGACTGACATACGCTTACTCTATGTTTGACTCAATGGATTCTGAGGAATGGGACTTCTAGATGTTACTTCTGTGTAACTGCTAGTAGCTGAAGTGGCAAGTGGGCAATTTACTTGGAGCACTTAGGGACTTAGAAAAATAGACGGGGATTTTACTTTTCTTTGCTCTTTTGACAGTGAACATGTAAGATCTTTAATATAGGTCCCAGGTAGCTTGCAGCTGAAGTTGGTATCTTGATTTATATTGTTTCTGTGGTTTGTTTTTTTTTCCAAAGTACTAAAAAAGCCCTCTGACTGAGACCTCCAGATACCCTTTCTCACTGAGTCTATTTAGTCATAGGTTATTTTATCTAGAACTGTTGCTACCCTAATTTCTTTTTCAGGAAGGCAGAGGTTTGTCATCTTTGCTTGTGGGAATCAGCGAGCCGTAGAGTTCACTGAACTTCAGCAGAGGTTTCTTGGTTTAACACCTGCTCATAATTTGAGTCCACAGAAGAGCCTTTGCAAATATCTTGTAGTAATACATAAAGAGCATTAATATTTAAGGTATGTGCGCTGTATATTTGTAAATTACATTCTAGAAGTGGCATCTAAGGAGCATATCTCAAGAGCAAACTGCTTTTTATATATTCAGTTGCTAAAATAAATCATGCATCATGTAAGGTTTCTCAGAGGTAGCAGTAGGTTGAAGGATGACACGTGATCTGCCAAGCTCTATGGGCTTCATAGTTTTCAACTGATGACTGACTTATTTTGTGGGATTTGTATTCTTCAAATAATAAAAAGCAAGTTACTATTGACAATAAACTCAATGTGTTTCCCAGAAGGTTATAAATGGAACAACTTCTTTGTACCTTCTCTCTAAAGAATGTGAGAGGTCTGTACAGGGTCTGACTGTGGAGATTCTCAAAGCAGAGACAGTTAAGGACTGTTGATTCCTTTGTCAACATATTGGTAAGGCACATGTGGGTTTTACTCTAGTCTTCAAACCGAGCTGCAGAATGCTGCAGTACGCGTTAAAATGAAATTTGCTTGACTCCTTATATAGCACTGAGAATCTCTAGGATTATTTTGGGATGTGAACTGTGTGTTCTGATCTTGCAGACAATTCTGAGATTGTAATAAAGATGTATGCTTATGAAAAACATCCTCTTGGTTCTTACAGCTGCAAACAGGATATGAAAAATGAACTGAATGCTAGCCATGATTAATTATGTTATGCAATGAATTCACCGAAAGTGCACTCTGGCTATCCAGTCATATACCTTAAGTCAACATAAACGGTGAAATTTGAGCCTAAATAAACTAATAGTTTTGCCAGTGACTTGGTTGGTGGGAAGTGTGTTTCAGATTTTCTTTATTTTGTGTATATTTCTGTGAGGTTTTGTTGTGCTTTCTTAGCTCGGATTCTCCCCCCCAAAGTTTCTCCTTGTCATTTTTTTTTTCCCCCTTCCATCTCCCCAAACTCTTCAATTCCCCAACTCAGTTTAACCAAGTGCTGAAGTCCCTTGTCCATGTTATGGAAATTCTTGGCAGGGTAGAGAGACTTTAATTAGGCCCCCGCTGATGGAAAAGCTTCAGTGAGAGGCCAACAGTTTTGTCTTGTTCGGCACAGGAGGAAAATGAATGTTGATACCTTTGGTTAGAGGAAGGAAGTGATGTTAAAGAGAAGTTTGTGTCACATAGGGCAGTAAGAAGGGGACTGAGGAGGTGGCAGCCCATAGACAGGTTTCATTTGATCCATTGCTCATGGAACACTCATCTCGCAGAAAAAAGGTCCTCTGGTGTTATCAGCCAAATGTCTGTGGCAGCTGGTTTCTTGACCTGTCCCGGCTTCAGTTTTCTTTGGCTAAATTAGAATGGGTGTATTAGGGTAACCTGCTTTTGCCTGAAAAACAGAGGGGAGTGTTAATTTTGTAGCTGTTGGAGTGATGAAAAAAATAGCTGTTCATTATATACGATATAAGAAGCAGCTAGTATTGAGGACTCATTACCACTGAGTATGTGCTGAGCACCTCTGACGGGTCAGCAATGCGTATGTGTGTTCTGAGGGTGAGCACAGGAGTAAGTCAGTTGAACGGTGGTGGCACTTGCCAGCAGCGTGATATGGAAATGCTGCCCACTGCATCACACAGCTCTGCTACCATCTGTTCACAAAGGTTTGCTGCGTTGAGAGGAGCAGAAAATTGTATATTTTCCTTATGTTAAAGCTTGTGGGAAAACTTGCTTTATCTCTGGTTATTTATTTTCTCTGAATTCAGGTCAAGTCTCTTTATTCTTGATGTTTTGAAATTTCCATGGATGTTATAAGTAAAGGAGGAAATTTAGTTTTCTTCTGTATCTGAACAACATTGATATTTTTGGTTTGCTTTGTTATTCTAGCAAACATGTAAACCCAGTAATTAAGGTAGCAGGACAAGCAGTTTGTTATGTGGATTATATGCTATTTTTTATATGCTACTGTTAATGTACCCAAAAGGGATCATTTCACAATGACCTTGTAGTCATGGTTAAGCAGATCAAATAGAACAATCACAATTGCTGCCACATTTGTGTTCTGTTTGTGTAGGGTCTCAGACTACCAGCCTTTAGTATTGGGTACTATATTGTAAAGGTGAAGTCAGCTTGTCTTAAATACAAGGTTTTGGGTACTATATTGTAAAGGTGAGGTCAGCTTGTCTTAAATACAAGTTTTTATTAAGAGGACCAGCTGTGAAATAGCAAGTATGAGTAGGACCATTCAGCATCTTTGACTATTTTCCCATCAGCAAACAGCTGTCTGGACACCAGCTGTGCTGTATTACTGAACTGTGCTAAGAGATCTGATGTACAGCACACGGGATCTGTAAGCAGTATATTCTGATGTTCAAATGGTCTCCGGTTTTCTCTGTCTCGACGCTTCTTTGTGCCTGATTAACCTGTTCTGGAGCCGTCAGCTTTCAATCGTTAGCTAAAGAATCTGTCAGTGTTTTGCTGGTGATGAGAACAGTAGTTGCTACCTCTTACCTTCTACCTCTCCTCTCTGGGGATCCCTGGAGCAGGAGACACCCAGGCAGAACTTTTGTGTTTTCCAACTGCTTTTTACCAGTAACACCACAGCACACCTCAGCTGTTGCTGGCTGGAAGTAGTGGGTTAGGTCAACCATGAATTTGGCCTGCTTTATATCAAAGAGCCAAAGTAACACTGGCAGGCTCAAGAGCAGTCAAGTGCTCTCCATTTGGTTCTTGAACTGCCAGCACAAGGATTAATTATTCCCATTATGTTTTCATCCTAAATAAATAAATAAAAGTTGAAGAAGAGAGATGCCTAGGAGAGATGGTTCAGTGTTGCAAATGACTGGATTATTTGGTCCTATCATGACCAAGAAATGCAGTAGATATAAATCAGCTACTTTGCAATCTAGTTATATAGTAATTTATTGTGGTTTATAAGGCTTAATTTGATGCTTGGATGCTTAGACCTCTAGCACCAGTGTAAATTCTCCATCTGTGCAGTTGTACTAATGAAGTAAAGAGCTCAGATTAATTTATAGAGTTGGCTGTTGACCGGAATCCCTGTTTATTGAAAAAATATAAACCGGAACATCTAAGAAGCAAGAATTAAAAAACTCAAAGAAATGCTGAAGTAATGATTCTTTTAAGTATTTGGGAATATCAGACACTGATCTGCCTGAAGTGTGATTTCCACCCCCCACCCCCATCTAAGGTGGGTAATGTGGGAAACCTGGGAGCTGATGCTGGAAAAGCACCAGGAATCCTTTCCAGTTGCAGCTGCAGAGACTGAAAGTGACTCTAATATCTTATTTTAATGGAGAAAAGAGGTGAGAGGGTTTATGTATTTTGCTATATAGAGCCCAAAGGCCTAAGGGAATCGTACTGTTATCTGTGCTTTTGTTCAGTCATTTTACAGTCATGTTGACCTGGCCATACAATTTGTATTTTGTTGATAGTAAAAGACATATATGGAGTATATATAAATTGCCAATACATTGAAAAAAGCACATCTATGATATGGGCCCGTTTTTAAACTCCGGTCTCTTGACTGCTGCTACTCCCAGAGCAGAGTGGTTGAATGGTGCTGGCTTTTTCTCTTATTTCCAGCTGAGAGAAACTGAACAGATGGGAGTGGGAGAAAAAAATGACAAGCCAGTGCAGACAGTGTGATTAATTTGTTGGGGTTTTGGGGTTGGTTTTTTTTTTTGGTTTGTTTTTAATTTGGGAGGACGGCGCAGTTAACTGCAGAAAAGGCAGCAAAAAAATCTAAGTCTGTTTTGAGTTGTTGCTTGTCTATGCCTCAAAAACTTCTTCAGGTGCTACCTGGATGTAGTGGGAAGGGAAATAGTGGGTGATACTGTATGTAGCAAGGGTTGCATCCATAAGGTAATACAACCACCAGTGTTTCAGAACTCTGCCAGATGGTGTTAGATGTGAGAAAGTTCTGTGATTCATTTGGTAAAATATTTGTCATGGCAACTGAGGAGCTTCAGGCTCGTTGGTCCAGTCAGTGGTGGAAACAACCACTGGTCTCACCAGTTGTGATGCTGGGACATAAAGGAAATGTCTCATGACACTACTTTGCCCCATGAGATGCAGTTGTAAATTGTTTTTACTTGTAGATCCATCTCAGGGTTGAGCAGACCTTAAACTTTCTATTTCAAAAACCTGAAATATCTACTAAAAATATCAAAATTATTGACTAAATTTTCCTTTACCTTCTATTTACGGTAACTGATCAACGGCAAAAATGAGTTTTCACTTTCATTAAATTTTCTCCTCCTCGTTTTGGAACAAGCAGTAGAAAGATTAGCCCAGGAATGGGACATCTAGTAGAACAACCAAAAAGAAGGGGTGGGGGAAGGCCAGAACAGCTCTGGATTCTTTTCTTCCAATAACTCTTTGGGGACAAGATCTGCAAGGTGGTATTCCCATGATCTATGCTACCCAAGAAAAAACCCCAACCTCTGTATAGCTTTGTTCTCAGTTATGCCGTTCTCAAACATTTACTGTTCCGTTTCTAGTTTAGTGTCCCAAAGTTAAAATCTGTCCCTCTGTGGTAGTAATTACTAAGTAGAAATATTACAAAATAGATCAAAGTAACTTCCCAAGGCATCCTCTAGTAGCTGCCTTGGAAAAATGACTAAGCTTCCTCAGAGCCAATATCACGTAACATGTTATGTTCCAGGAAGGACGTATACTGACAGAATGGATGTCTAGAGAGACACAACAGAAGCCTTTCAGACTTTTTATAAGCTTTTATAAGTTAAAGAAAGTGTCTCTAGAGACATAGATGGTTGCAGACCAACTCCCCTCCCACCGGTAAAACTGAAAGACTATGAAACCCATGGAATGTCCAAGGCTATTGCGGTGTGCGTGGTCAGAATCACCCCTTTAGGAACAGGGTTTCCTATGTCAAGAAGCCATTGCAGAAGAATTCGGCCTTCCTCAGTCTCAAGAGAGAGACAAGATCTTCAGCTTTCTCTATTAGTGCCAGTCAGGCTTTTAGCTCTGTGTTTTTTGTAGTTTTGTTTTGTTTTTTTTTTTTTTTTTTTCCCCCCCAGAAGTATGTGGTTTTTGCTGTTGTGGAATTGACAGGTGCCAGAGCACCTTCAGTTATGAAGTCATTTTTCTGATCCGACAATATCTTTCTTGCTACTGTAATCAAGAAAAGTGTGTTTAGGAAGAGTCTGAGCCAAAGACATACTTTGGACCTTAGTTAATGTACGCCAGCACTGCTTTGCAGTCTTTAACAGACCTGGATCTGCTTACATCATTTCAGGATCATTCTCATCTATCTCATTAAAATGTCATCCAAATATTTTTTTTCTTTATGTATACATATGTATGTTTTTTCCTTTTAATAAAAACATGAAATACACGTTATAATATCGAATGAAAAATAAAAGTATGGAGGCAAAATTGCAAGATAACTTTTGCTAGCTTGTCTGTGCTTTATTTTGACGAGTCTGCTGCTGTTCATGTCATCTTGCCAGATTTCTTGGAGTGAGTGATACACGCTGAATGTTAAAGTTGCATAGCACTGGGGAAAGGGAAACAGTAACATACATTGTGTACCTATAGATACTGTCTACATGTGACCCTATTGAGTTACATGTTAGGTATATGATGTTAAAATTAAATCACGGAATAGTAGAGCAAGAGGAACAAACATTCTATCTTCTGTCAGTCAGCATACAGTTTTCCCAAAGAGAAGCCTTTATTAAGTAGGGCGTGATGAGTTTGGAATGGTGTCTGAAAGAAATGGAACCACTGGTGATGGTACAAAACTTTACTGAGGTGTATCGTTACTAGCATAACATTTTTGTATTCCTTACACTTAATGTATTCTAGCAAGATAGTGAAAAAGAAATAGAAAATTTATAAATTTGGATAATAATCCATTTCCAAGAATCAAGGGAATGAGTAATGCTCTACTTTTTACCAGCTAAAATATCAAAGCAAAAATTAAAATTACTAATGAGAAAAGAACTTGATCTCAGTGGTTTTAGATTTAAAGCAATGTTTTCACAGCTGATCCTTCCAGTACAAAATCAGAAGAACTCTTTAGGTATTGCACCTAGAAAACTGAATATTGAATATTGTTCTACTCTGGCAGAAGCTAGATCTTATTTTATAGTGAAAACACTTTAAAAAGGTTGCTTTTCTCCCGAATTATTTATTGTTTGTACATCTTTTGTTAAGTGATTAGAAGGCTGATAACCTGACACTTGACAAACCCCTTCACTAAGCCCGATGAAAGAAAATAATTTTAATTAATTTGCTTTATTCAAGCTAAAATAGAGCATTGCTTGTGGAAAGTTAATTTGCTGGCAGAAAAAAAAAGAAAATAGTTTATAGAATGTCACCTCTAAACCTCACTCTCAGATCAACCACACAGACATACAAAGCACACTGAAAAGTTCTTGTCAGTGCTGGATTTTAGTATCAGTTGATGAAAAGTCGTAACAAAGGATCTGTTGATTTTTACCATGGGAGCACGTTGGCTTTTTTGTTCTATTTGACACCAACTAATTAGGTTGGTCTGTTCTGAGAGCAACTGCATAGAAACAGTTTCTTTCATCTATTGTTATTCTATGTCAGGATTTCGTTGCTTGCTAAATTGAATCCTATTCAGTTAGAGTTGAGGCAAAGATAGTATTGATTCTTGGGAAAACACGCAGCTCCTGAGATACTGTACTCCCATTTATTCATCTGTTTAAATTTAATGCTGGTCCTAAATATGTGGGTATTTTATGAAGGCTTGAGAATTGCCCAAGCATGCTGAAATATTTCCACCGGAAAATACATGTGAAATGCAGTAACTCGCTGCCTTTTTTAATAGAACATTAGTGACACCCAGTGGTTATATTGGGTTATGGACTAATACACATAAAAATTATTCTAAGCCTTTTTTCCTTATTAAAACAGGAGCTCAGAGAACCTATGGAAAACCTGTTTGAGGCCCATTTGCCTTTGTCAGGTGTATATTCTGCCTGTACTTCAGGCTCACAAATCTCAATAAGCTCAAGTAAAGGGAATGAAGAAAAAAAAAGCACTTCAAGCTTGTTTTGACATGGTTCTCACTTCATCACAGGCTTAATGACAATCTGGGAAGTGTTCTTGTGCTGTAAGGAATGTGCTTCTTTTTCTTATTCTTTCTTTCTCTTACCTACTTTCCCTCTTTATTTCACATTTTAAATTAGTGCACTGTATGATTTATATGAATAAATGATTTATTCTTCTGCCCTGGCTTAGGTAGCTCTGTGCGGAAAACCAAGTTTACTGTTACACTGCTGTCGTGCCCCTTTTGTACCTTGCTTGTTTTGATAGGGCTTGATTTGTTGTTTTGCAAATACATTTAATAATTGTTTAATGTTTGTAAGGTGTTTTGAAATTATGGGACACAAACTATTCTTTTTACTATGTCAACAGTTGCCTTATAAGCAAAACCTGCTGCTGAAGTCAGTGAGAGTTTTGTCCTATTAAGTTCCTTAGGATTAATATTTTTGATTCAACCTGTAGCAAGAGGCCTGAGCATTTGTCTAAAAACTCAGACTTGGAAATAAATCTTCTAAGTATGGATGGTCCCAGGGGTAGTGATTCCATCAGAGGAGATGAAAGGGACAGACACCAAGACTTCCTACCCCCGTGACACAAAGGTGATATGCTCTTATAGTACCCTTCTAGGCTTTAGAAAGTTGGAGGAAGAAAGGAAAAGCTTAGTTGAGAAGGGAGTAGGAGGCGGGGGGAAGGTAATCTAATGTATATAGAAACTTAGCTTATGAACCTATCTCTGTACAGCTAGGGGATGACGTGTACTTTAGGCTTATAAGAAAGAGTTGGGTTCAGTTCCTTATTTTTACACGTACTTGAGGAAGTCATGTTCTAAATATGTCTGGTCTTCATCTATAAAACGGTGATATCACTGTTTTCTTGTTTTTGAGAATAAATATACTAAAACCTAGTGACAGTAATTTTTGAGAGCCAGGCCAGTGCAGTAGCAGGAGCCTGATTTGGTGGACCTAAACAGTGCTGTCTCTCTCACTGGGAAAGGAAGATGAATCTTTCACTGATAGGAAGGAATTAAAAAAGGCTTTGTGGAGGAGAAAGCCTGTTGGCATTGATTTTAGTCAGGATAAAATCCCACTGCTGTTAGACTATAAGACTTCAAGACTTCCTTTAAAGGCAGGTGTCATGTACCAAGCGTGGTAAACCCAGCAGTTTTTCATCTCCATTTTAGAAGGAAAGCTTATCTAGGATGACTTATGACCTTATTTCAGTTTCATTGCCTTTGTATGAATTTGCTCAAAGCTTTTCTTACCTTTGTTTCTTAAAATTGAATATCTGTGTTTATTGCCTGGCGGTGTGCTAGTTCCTTTTCGGAAGATGCTGAGGGTAATCTGAGAGAGCATGGCTGTGCTTTTTCAGCCTTTGTTTCACAAGAGATGCTGTTGTTGTTGTGAAGGGGCTGGTTTTGAGTCTTGGAACGAGCAGCAAAATGAACTGACCATAAACCTGAAAATAGTCACTCAGCCCTCAAACTTTTTTTTTTTTTCTTGAGCATGTAGTATCTATAGCCCTTACTGTCCGTTTCTGTAATATTGATCAGTTCAGAACAGGCAGTATTTCCATTCAGATTGGCTAGTACTCGGCTTTATGATTGCAGAGGAGAATCCATGAAATCGAAATGAGACCAGTGTGGGATTGATTTTCTTATATCTGTCTGTCTTTATCAAGGCTTGAGCTGAAATATTCAAATACCATGGTGTTTTTTTTTTTTTTTTTTCAGATGCATGCCTTTAACTACAGAATATATTTATCCTATCTCCCAGAGAAATGAATAATACCATGAGGAGCTATTTAATCATGAGCATGGAGATTGCTCTGCAGATTGCTGTACTCTGACAGTGCCAGTCAAGATGGAATAAGAAAAATAATGCTGGGAAACAAGGTGTCAGATTCATAGTTACTTACAAAGCAGTAAACATAGTCTGTACTTTCTAAACAACACAAAGAGCAATATGTACAGAGGGAAGCAACAGCATCTGTTCTTATTAACTAAACTTGGCAATACAAAATTAAAATTATAACTTAGAGTTCTTTGTGATGTCTGATACATCTCATCATGTTATCAATACTGCGAGGCAGCCTTGTTGGGGAGACTGGAATTAAGAACATTCTGAAGGAGACTGCGTTATTTAACCCTCTTTTACCTTTAAAATACTGAGCATATATTCAGTTAGACTATGAAGTTTGATGGCCAGTCACAGGCAGTCAGCTTCAAACCTCTAAAAACTCCTATCTTAAACCTATTCTATGTTTTAGCAGTTCTTCCTGGTAGAGTTGTGCAATGTATTTTATTTTGCAGGCAGGTAAAGCCAAGCTGCTATCAGCTGAAGTTGTGAAGGTGCAGCATGTGTATGGTGTATTTGTGTTCCAGTGTGACAACATGAACACAGTTGTGATGAGGCATATTTCTTTCACGGAGACACGGTGTTAGACGACTAGCCTTTAGGTTATAAATGTGAGGATTCCTACGCACAACAGGGATTTTAGTGGAAGAGATGGTTCTGTGTGGGAGCCTGCCTAAAGACAAGCGAATGGAAGGAGATCAAGTGTAACAGTAAGCCTGCACACCTCAGCAAGATGAAGCAGTGATGCTTCATAGTGACAACTATTGGACTTTTGTTGCACAGGGTGACATTTCTCAGTGTTACAAAGACAGTCTGTGTTCTGGTTGTCTACAAATCCCATCTGCTTTAGTGACAGGTCTTTTAAGGAAGGACTTTCTAAGTGAAATGTCGGCCTGCTGTTCACTTGACATCACCAGAAGAGCATATGGATACATGGAAGTCCATCAGTTCTGTGGGCTTAAATGTTTTTGCCTTATCTAGTGGTTGAGTACAGGTTTGTACAAAGAAAGTTTAGATGCAAGGCAGAGTTTAGACTGGAGCACAGCTCTCAGTTCAGATAGCACAGAGTTATCACCATTAATGCAATGACACGGTTTGCTCTGGCTGATTGTGTGTGCACTTTGTAAGTTTAAATCAGATTTTAATCTCTGAAGAGCCTTTCCCATCTCAAATCATGAGTGATAAGAAAAATTTCAATAAACTGACAAAGGAATTTCTTCTGCTTTTGCGTGAAAAACCTACAGCTGAGGAGATGTATTTAAAATTCTTGGCTGGGTTCAGGTATTTGGAAGAATGGGATGTGGATAAGAAAGACTTTAGGAGACTGAATCTGTACCCACAGAAGCCAATGGTAAGAAATACAGGAACATCAGTGTGAAGAGGGACAACTGCTAGGGAGGAGTAGGCATCTGCAACAGCACCTCTGCAACAGCCACTTTCTCTTTAAAATAGAAACACATTCAAATGACCTGGTCTGAATAACTTTTTTATAAATAAAAAAGTTGTGGGTTAGTTCAAGAATTTGTTAGATTCTATCAAAATATTAAGTCTTAGCTAATGAACACTCAGAATGTAGTTTCTAAGTCTTGGATTTTTTTTTTTTTTTGTGTAGAAATCAGACATAGGCACCAGCCAGCAGAGATTATAAGGTTGGTACCAAGGATCCAATTTTCAAGCAGTTGTATCTTTCTGTTGAGAAGTGTTTACAGCTTCTTGGCACTAGCAGGTGGAGAAGGGAAATGGCTGAGGCAGTGTGCTGTTGTTTTTTTGTTTTGGGTTTGTTTTTTTTTTTCCAAACTGTTCATTTTTGGATAGAGAGAAAGGCTGAAAATTTTCAGTCCCAGGGTACATGTTTCAAAAAATTATGTGTATGAGAAATGTGGTATGTAAATAGAATGGGTGGAGCCATTCTGCTGGGTTGGAGCCAATACAAGACAGTCTTTTCAAGTTCACTTGAATTCTAAACAGCTGTTTGGTCTTGAATAGGACATTTACATTTGTTACTCACATTTACATTTGTTATTCCTACCTCTGGACACAGAAGTTTCCAGTCTTTATAATAATAAGAAACAACACACATGTGCATGGAATGTGGATAAGTTACTTTTTGTTTGAAACTATTTTTCTCATTATTCTGAATTCAGAAGAATAAATCATGCTATCACGGGGCAGGCTAGATAACATTTATACCATATTAAAAGGGGAAGAATGAAAAGCACACAATTCTTAATCAACCTGTTGACTCACGTGGGTTCATACAGATATACATCCATTATTCATAGTTGCTCAGATTAATAATATTCAACATGAACAATTCAGGGAAAGAAGAATGGGCTAAAGTTAGCAAAGTATTTATTTATTACAAACAGTAGTAGTTCTAATTTCAGACGAATAGAAAATCTTTCCAGAGATAAGAGTCACTGCCAGAGACTGCTGAAGTATTTCTTTGCATTTAATATATATTTCTCAAAATGAATCAGCATGATAAGTTGCAAAATTCCAGGTTTATGTATTTTTAAAGAAATATTAGCATTTACCAAACACAGCAGTAAATTCAAACTAAATATGCCTAAAAATAAAAATCAACCTCAGGATTTAGAGGTGAAGTGGTCCTTAAAAAAAGCAAACCAAAACAAAAAATTCCAAACCTGTTCATGCATACACAATTTCCTACTGGAGTTAATTATGCAATGAGCACTGCTGCTGGTTCTGAGTTTCTTCTGTGCATGATATGACAAAAACCCAAGAGGATTAGACAGGTGCATAATCGGAGATTTATCCAGTGTAGAAGGTGGGTGCCCAGGTACTTATATGGAGAAAAGTATTTCCACATTTGAAAATGTAGCATAGGAACAAAATTATGGTACTTGCAATGAAGGTAACATTTATAAATATTCTGCTATTAAATAACCAGCAACTAATTCTTTTTTCTTATTTGTATTGTATTTTAAAATATTTACTGAAACTGTTGAAAAGCATTTATCAATAGGACAAAATCCATTAATGTGACACATCTTATGGCACATTCTAACATACTTTACAATGGTATTAGGATAAAGCTCAGCAACCTTTTTATATTGGAGCTTGATCCAAAACCTATTTAAATTAGAAAGATTGATAGGTCATTTGATAGGACCGTGTCTTTTATACTTTAATTTCTGGCATTGCCCCAGAAATTATTAAAAGCTCTAAAAATGTTGTTTTACAAAAGCTGTAACTGAAATACAGTATTTGACTTATTACTTATTCGAATGGAAGGGCTGCCACTATAGCATTCCCTTGAAAAGAATCATACCTGTACTAAATAGAGTGCTTATATGGCTTTGCTAAGTGAATTAAACTGCTAATAACCGATGACTATTTTATGTCTTCCAAAAAAAGAATTGTTGGAAAAAAGAGCCCAAGTCAAAGGAGACTCTTTTCATTAGGTGGTCCTCTGGCCTTGCTTTAAGGTAAAACTCTTTAAGAAGAGGTCATCCACAGAAAATGTTCAGATTACTTGGGAGTAGATCTATGCTATTCATACAGTCTGAAAAAAAACCATTGGTCTGAAGGAAAAGATACAGAAAATTGATTCTTTTTTATTTTAAATGACAAAATTTTGGAGCAACGAAACATGTTATCAGAAAAAGCAAATCTGAAGTAAGAAGCAGTGACTTGAATTTTCTTTTTTTTTTTTTTAAGTGCTGTACATCACTGGTGGGCTCAGTAGGCATCCCATGGAGAAGAAGGTCAATGAAAGCTCTTCTGTGTTTAGTTCTTGCTGTAGTAAGACAGCGCAGCAGCAAAAAGAATCTTCATGTTTTTGACAATCTCAAGAGAAGCTTGAGACATAGACTAGGACAAATATAAAAGCTGCTAGTTACTTCCAATCCAGCATAACCCACAAGGTCTGGCTGGTACAGAATCCTGGTCATTCTTGCTGCTCATTTTCCATTGCCTTCCTCAGCAATGCTTAGACTCTGTCTTTACAGATCTAGGTGATCATTTCCTTGCTGAGGAATGTCAAAGAAATGACAATCATCGGCGCTGTTCATTCGAAGAGGTTTCTTTTTTTTTTTTTTCCTTTCCTTGTGAAAATTGTTAGGTTAGCGTAGCTGACAGGCACACTCAACGTAGTGACTTATCAGGAAATGTAGGTAACGATTAGCCCAGTCGTGTTTCCCAGGTACTGTTGTTAAATATCCTTTTTGTTCGTGGGTTTATTTGCATTTAATGCATGCTGCCAAAGCACTTAAAATGTTTAATGAGTTTCGTTTCCTAGTCCAATACCTTACTTAAAAAAACTGTGGTGATTTCATTTGAAAAGGGAGACTACCCTGAAGAGCAGCTATAGCAACATCTTTTGTGATCACATTTTGAAGTGGCAGAAATGACTGGATTCTCTTGTATTCTTTAAATTGGAACTGTAAAATTCTAACCCCCAAAGTGCTGCAGAGAAATCAGCCAGCTGGGTTTCACTCTGAAACAGCTCTGCTGAAGTATCCCCTACTCAGAGGTTTCTGTTTTTATCACTGATTGTGCAGCTGTGTGTGAAACTTGCAGGGTAATTTGTTTCCTGTTCCTCTCTGATTTGGTTTCCTTTGCATATTTCTGTTGGTATTAACTCAATTTTCAGATTTTTCTGCATTATTATTTTATGTTCCCCTACCTATTTCTTCTGAGTTGAATGAGTCTGTGAATACCTTTTCATGTGTTGTTTCTTGTTTCCAGTCACTCATCGTATGTCCAAAATTCACCAGTTGGAAACTCATTCTTAAGAGCATTTGCCTGGATTGAAAAAGGAATAATTATAAAGATGCTAACATTCTTCCACATTCACAGGGACTTCTTATGGTAGTACCTACATGTTCTGGGTGGAGCTTCAGCACTTCTTCAGCACTGCTCACCATGTGAGCCTTGTGTGGACCAGCCACTTGCAAGGGAAAACTAGTGATTCACACAGGTTATAAAGTGTAATTTTGTAGAGTTTAATAGTTATTGCTAGACTACAAGCATTTTTCTGTTAAGGCTTATGGTGCAGAGATGAGGTGTTTAGCTGGTTTCAGTGGAACAGGATTGCTATGCTAAACACCAGTTGGCATTCTTCTGAAGGTTCATAGTTATGTGTAATAGAAAACTGTCACGGTGTCAACATGGGCTGACACGTTGCCGTGAGGCAGTCCGTACTGTTCAGCTGTTAGCACACGCACTGCCGTGGTCCGGGCCAGCTGGCACTCACCCTGTGGTCATGGGGATAGCACAGGTCGGTGCTGTTCCCAATAGGCACCCCTCATAAAGCTTGGCAGTATGAACTCAGGCTCTGCCACGCATAAGGGTACAGGTCTTTTTATATTCTAGAATCTTATAAACTAAATAATGGTTGCGGGATGCTGTGGTGGTACAGATGCAAAAAGATTTGGGCCCTCAAAGCGTGACAGTTTTGTTGGTATTATAAATGTTTGCATTACAGTAACTGCCTATAGATGAAACTTTATATTGAATGGACAACTTTGTAAAATCCTTTTGCATTCTAATTCTGATAATGGATGATCTGGTTTTGATGTGAACAGACACAGGACAATTTTGCATCTAACCATCCAAATGCACTTGTTTTGGGTAAGCTTTTCGGGTTTATCGCCAGTCCAGAGACTTGGGATTTTCATGAGTTGTGCTGATCCAGCTTGAAATTGTGTCCAGCTTTTTTTTTTTTGGTAAGAAGTAAACAATATTGAGACTAGAGAAAGATGCAGATTTTTGCATCATACTTGAAAGTGTTTGTCTCTTAAGGCCATAGGAACAAAAGAGTTATAGTAAGGTCCTTCTGCTCTTTCAACCTCCCAGCAACAAACCTGACAGATGATGGTGCCCTTTATCTCAGCTGGCTGCATTCCAGCTACACATGGGTGCCAACCAAAGAATTTAAAGTATGGTAGAGCTGGAGGGTTAATACAGATTTTTTTTCACAAGAGGAGATTCAACACAGGAGGATGTCTGAATTGGGCCTTGCTGATTGAAAGCAATTCTCAGAATTTCATGGGATACTACTTTTCCATTTAATAAGATCGTATATTTTTGACTTGTAAGTAGGCTACTGTTTTGCAAAACTCATTACAGTTTGTTCTGTTCAGAAAATGGGTTCAATCATGATGCAATTTAGATAACTAAGTTGAAGACTGTCATCCTAAAGTGGATGATGTAGCTATTAAACAAAATAAATGCCACATTTAAGAAATTGCTTTCTGATGTGTTGTTTGTTCCTTTTCTAATTGTTCTTCTGATGACTTGAGTGGATTTTTGGTAATTGGTTCTTGGAAAAGTTGGAGTGGTTTGAATCTGGATAGGTATCCAACCCTAATTCATCACTGTCTGTCACTTGGAACTTGGCAGCATACTTCCAGCACCATGGATGTGCCTCAAAAAATTAATGTCTGTGTATGTGTTTCTTCTGTATAGAGGTTTGTTTGCACATACTTACCCCCGAACCTCCATACTCCAATGTGTTAGGGAAACTTCTTTGCAATGTTAAACAGTGGTGTGAGTTATATTAGTTATGAAATATTTCTAGAGAGCAACTAATTCCACCAGTTCTTCATCTCAGTGGACAGTTTTCTCCGAATTAGCTTGGTTTCTTGCTACGCTGTTACTGGTTCCAACCATCAGTTTGCACTTAAGCATTAATTTCAGTGTCTCTAGAAGCTAAAATTAGGAGTTTCTTTTATGTGTGGAAGTTCTTATATATTTTATTGCATACTGACTCATTTTTTTTTCTCCACTTTGAGAAACAATGGGCTTCTAGAGTTATGTTCAAATACAGCATTCTTTCCCTCCCTTCTGAAAAAAGTGTCTGGAAGGAGACAATACGTGCATTACTCATGAAAATTCAAGCATTATCATTTTTAAAGTTGTCATCAACTAAATTTAACGAGTAAGTGTTATAATCCCTTGACTTCAGACTGCAAGTCACTCAAAAAAATGAAGCCCTTACCCATAGTGAAATTTAATAAATTATTGAGGCAATGCAGCATGCATTATAAAAAGCATAGAGATGTGTCTAAGTTAGTCTCGACCTCACCCAGCAGGAGGAGTCAGAAGTATGTTATGATAATACTTCATCTTTATGCATTTTTGGATTGTGTAGTAGAATGGATTTTCCAGCAGAGGGAGAAGTATACTGAATTATTCGTAACTGAGCTATAATTTTGCAGTCCCTTGTTTAGCAAAGCTATATGCAAAGCTGAAAATTCCCATTACTTTGTTAGAAGACATACTTATTTGTGCTGACTGTTGTTCTTTTGAAATGTCAATATATCTTTCTGCCAAATTTCTTACCAGTAATTTTTATATAATCATTGTTTTGGTATTTTTTAAATATAAGCAAATAGCTAAGTGCCTGTTTTATAGTTTTTTTTTTTTTTTCCACATCTATAATAGTCTGGTCTAATGAGTTGCACTTTTCATTGATTGCAGTGATAGCTGTTCCTTAATTCTTAATTAAACTATGTTAAAATATGCTTTAAGGGACATATGTGTGATAACATTGTTTGTCTAGTCATTATCAGAGTAATCTATGGATAACAGCTGTAAAAAAAAAAAAGTTCTCTTTGTTAGAAGAGTGTTATTTGAAGAGAAATGTGAATGAAGAGTACCACATGCTCCAGATAAAGAGTGAATCCTTGATGTGCCAAACTTAGTATATCTGTTTTGTCATCCCTGTTCTTCCTTTACTGGCCTCAGATCCGTTCTCTTCCTTGCCCCTTGCTCAGTAAAGCACTTCAGACCTGTGCTGAGTGCTGCTGATGGTTAGGGATTGCTTCAAAAATACGTATTCTAGTCTGTGGAGCTACTGTATAGCCTTTTAGTTGTTGTTTTATGAAGAGTAGTGTCATCCCCAAAGACTTTTAGGCAATAGAACATTATGTTGCAGAACATGAAAAAATTTTGATCACTGCTGTCTCAGCAGTTTCAGCTTTGTTTTAAGAGACTGTCAGATAGAGAGAGGGTGGTGGAGGTTGTTTAAACTTTAGTGAGGCCACTTTTATGCTCTGTAACAAAATTAACCAATATGGAAATAATTATTCTGCAATAACTACATCCTCTGTCCTTCTTCTGAAAGTGGCCATGTTCAGCAGTGAAACAAATGGCACTGGGAATATTACTGGATAACTCGTCCTCGGAGACCAATTCATGTAACACTGTCAAATTACACAATGTCAGTGCAAGGTATTGAAGAACACATTACAATGACAAATTAGAAGTGCAAGGTCCTTTGACTAATGTAGCTCCTGTGAAGGTGGAAACTCATTTCAGAGTAGCTCCTGGGACTTCACAGGCTATCTGGGATTTATGAATATGGCAGGTGTTTTGCTTTTAGGGTCTGGAGGAGGGCGGACTGTAGCTCTACAGTAAGGCTCTTGTTTGTATGAGATGAAGTTGCTTGTTGATATGAGATGGCAATATATCCTGCTGCCTCACTTCTACAGGGAGTTTGCATATAACAATTGTTTAGGTAATTCTTGAACTCGCAGAGCAAGAATTGAAAATTTAATTTATTGCAACAAGGAATATCTGCAGCTCTGTTAGTAGAATCAATGATGTATAGAAAAGGACAGTTATAATTCTAAGCATTTGCAGGGATCTAGCCTGCTTTAGCTGACACTAAGTATAGTAGCACTGAGCAGGTATTGGATCTCTGTGAAAGGACACTGAAAGCTTTCATAACCAAATGGTACTGGGGCCTGGGACCGAGCAAAATAAGATAAAAAGCCAAATACATAAAAGGATTTAGGACCCCTGTCCAAAATTGCAGTTCTTAAACTCGTTTTCTTCCCACGCTTGGAACAGCCTGCCAGAAGTCCAGAGGAATTCAATTTTCCCTCAGTAATGTTTCTTAGCCACCCTTGGTCGTGTTTTTTTGTTCAGTGTTTGTGATAAAGCAAAGCAGTCTGGTGCCTGCCTTCTGAGCCTAGTGGCATTCCGTCATTTGGGTGCTTTGAGGTTTATCTCAAGATATATTCTCAGAATATTCTTAGCAAATCATGCTTCTCAGAATCTCAGAAATATTTTCCTGGATCCTAATTTCCCTAGTGACTTGGCATTTGCTACACACGAAACAAACTAGGAAGAAACTATAGTGTGAGACTTCAACAATAATCCTGATTTTCAGAAGGTGGAAGTTCAGGCTGTTAGTATCTACAATATGATGAACCTTTGGACAGCACAAAGACCAAGATGTCTATGTATGCTTAGGCAGCTTTTTAATTTGGGCGAGTACTCTTTGTCTGTTCCTCTCTCAAAGAAGAAGATTCACCATTGAATATTGTGAATGTCTTTATTAACAGGTTTCAGGAGCTTTTCTGGAATGTTTGAGCAGTTATTATGAAGGCTTTTTTCCTTAGAAGTCTTAGAGTTTGGGACAGAGTGGCTTTCTCAGTGATTTAGGTATGCAAAGTGTTGTGCTTCCTTTTTAGAGACCAATTGTTTGTGTTTTTTTTTTTTTCATTTTAAAGCCTGGTTTCCACAGTAATGAGCATAGATTTGCTTTAGCATTATTTTAATTGATTTTACTTGCTCACATAACTACTTCTATCGCCAAAATTGAGTGAAACTCAGCTCTTCAGCTGTGTTCCACTGAAATCATGTCAAATGGATTCTCGCTTACCATGGTACTACGAAGCTGTAGTTCTGCTGTGGTTCATTTCACAACAGACCTGGAGCATCAGAAGATTAAGCCTACTATGACCCCAGTTTTAAGCTGATTGCAAAACCTAAAAATGGGCCAACTTATGTGATTTCTTGCTTTATTATGAATATTTCATGATGAGCTGGTTTGGTTCAGTGGTTAGCAATTGGGTTGACAACAGTCAGTGTGTTTTTATGTTGGTGAGTTCATTGCTGTGACATCTGCAGTGGTATTTGAAAATTCAAGATTATTTGCTGAAAGCTGTCTGTGACTTTTTAAGTGCTTGTGTTTTAGCATTCTAAGGATATTAAGGTGAAGTGTTGCTCCATTTTCAATTCTTGGTAGGGTTATGTGCAAAAATGCAAGAGCATCTACTAGCCAAATGCCTCTGCTGAATTGCATAGTTCACGGTGATCCTAACTCGGCAGCAATGAGGTTGACAGTTTACTCCTTTGGAGAGCTGGCAGCAGCAGAATGCCTTGGCTAAACCCTGTATCTCAGCGTGGAGAGTTCTTTGGCCCTCTCCATTCCCCTTGGGAAAGGCACACTAAACAACACGACACTGTTAAGCTCTATTTAGTAAATGGACCAAGTGAGGGACAGACTATGTCAGAGAAGCTTTAAATGTAAACACATACGCACAGAGTTAACTGAGACCTGCCCCAATTGTCACTCCAGCAAGAGGGTGCAGTCAAGCTGGGGGGACTGGAGAGTTGCTCTGACTTGTCTCAGTGTAAGGTTTGATGGCAGCTCAGCACCACTCTATAACTGTTTTACCTTGCACACTCCGCTTCTGTCTGGTGACAGATGAGTGCATACCAGCTCTGTACCTTTCCTCCTGTTGTTGTGGGTTTTTTTTAATATCCAGGTGTTGGCACAGGTTGCTGTTCAAATTAGTCCATGCTGGTATCAGTGGTAAAACATTCCAGCACTTTCAGTTATTCTCCTGTCACTTGTTAACCCAGAAATCCTACCAAGGCTCATTATGCTTCATTTTGGCTTGTGTTGTCCTGTCGGCCATGGTGTGTTATGGTCAAGTCCCCTTGCGTTGTCCTGTCATCCGTGGACCACTCAGTAACTCAAGTCTCCATTCAGGCAAAGCTGCTGTGACACCTTTGTCAGACTGGAGCAATGTTAAGACTATGTGTAGGTATCGGTAGAGGCGTGTAGTTGTTTAGGCTGCATTTATTTTCACTAGCAGTAGTTAGATACTGGCCTGTAGATTCTGTTGGCCAGACCCAGATCTTCAAACATTAAAGTAACTTCTCTATATAGATGTTATTGAGGTTATTGTAGGAAATCTTGGTTATCAGTCTCAACAACAGAAACTATATTTAGGTAGAAATGATGTGTAAATCAAACTTGTAATAAGATGAGGAAAAGGTGGGAAAAATAAGAATTTATCTTCGTGTAGCACCATACCAGCAACACCTAAAGGTCAACTGGAGGATGTGTACAGTAGCGCAATCCCTTTATCTTTGAATTCTTGAGAGTATTTACCAACTTATTTCAGAAAGAACTATTATTTTTGTGTAGTAAAACAACTGACTGAATTCTAATGACAATATCATCCTCAGTGTGGGCAGTTTAGTATTTTTAATAAAAAAAATTGCAGAGCTTTTTGGGTCCCGTGTTCTGTGCTGCAGCATTGCTTTACGGTGCTTGTCTGTGAAAAGTGGAGGTTTTGTTGAACAAGTATAAAAACGAAAGGTACAAAATTCCTTTAGTCAGCAACAATGTTTTGTTTCTTTTAATTAACCTTTGGAATCCTGCTTAAAATTTTAGACCAATTTAAATATTTGATATAGTATTTTTATTCTTAGGCTGTGTAGATTTTTTTTTTTTAATTCCTTTGGCCAAAAAGATTTGCTCCATTCATAAACAGTTTTGCTTGACTTGAAACTGGGTTTACCAGGAACTCTTTTCCTTTGTGCAGTGAGATTTTTTTTTTTTGCTGATTTTCCTCAGCCTGCTCAGCAAGAGGGTAGACTCATGCACAGTCAAGCTTGGCCTAAATGCATCTTTGGCAAGGCAGTTCCCTTTAGGACCAGTCTGCACTACTGTAATTTGACAGGGAAAATGAAACAAAAGGATTAAAAGAGTGAAATACAATTATTCTGGGATAAAAAATAGAAGAAAAGGAAGCGAGTAAAGGGGAGATGTTATGTGCATTCAGCATTTTTTAAACACATTTAGTGCTACCTTAAATATTTGGTCGGCACTACCAGGACGTGGAAGTGGTCTGAATGCCTTGGTAACACTCAGAGAAGAGAGATAGGCCTGTCTCTCTGAACTCCTTCTCTTTTCTTCTCTGACCTCTAAGCTTTTATTTAAACCCAGTTACTCCTGCCAGGGCAGGCTGAGCTCATCATTTGATCTCGCATTCTCTCTCCCTCTCTTCCATTACAGCACAGCTTCACTAAACCTAGAATAAAATCCTGCTTCATCTGCCTGTACTGAATATGGTGGGATGCCTGACGGGAGCTGGCTGTGTGTAAAGGGGTGGTTGCATTGAGCATGCTATGGGAGCGAAGAATACTGAGGCCATGGTAAAGTTTTGATATCCTTGTCAGGCATTACCTGTTTTCCTCTGAACTTCCAGTCTGTTGTCATAACTACTGTTATTACAATTATTATCATTTAGTTCATTTCTTCAGTATTACTAATAAATTACTCTCTCCGTATTTACAGTCATGGCTGGGAATGTTGCTGTGCTCTCATTTGGCAATGTGTCTGCTTTTATATGTTTGGTTTTGCTGCTTTTATTTCTTGCACAATACAGTACAAGGTATTTCTGCCTAGTCATACTAACTGTTGACCAATTAAAGCCTGGCAGTTTCATTCTAATTAACATCTATATGTGCTGTCAGATGTTGTGTACTTATCTGTACATCTAAATCTGTATGGTAGTTTGACCTAGAATATTCTTAGGTTACTTGGCTGTTTAATACTTTCCACCCTGATCTGCTGTGAGTTACAGTACCTGGCATTTGCATTTTGAAGTCTTGGCTAAAAAGGCTTAATGACCATTTAACCAAATGTCCACCAATCCCCTCAGATACTGCTCTGGAGAGGTGACATTTAGCCCTTTGCTTTCTCTCTTACCAGGAGACACAGAGATCTCTGACATTGCCAGACTGTCTGACTGCCAATTGCGAGTGCAATCCTATCACCTCAATTCAAGGGAACTTCAATGTGCTTTATTAATGCTTTGTGCTTTCCCTTCTATTGGAGTGACTGTTATATAACTGATTTCACATGCTGCAGCAGTGAAATGCATCCACAGCACCTCCTTTTAAAAATGCATGTGACATAGTAATTCTGTAAATAATTCCAGCAACCCTTTTCCCATCTACTAATCTCCCATTCCTGCTCTCCCAGTGGGAAAGTGGAGTGCTGCAGGACAGGGACCTGGTTCCTATGGCCAATGTGGCTGGACAGAAGAGGCTGCCACACCAGCACCCTAGGCTGGCAGTTGGGTGTAAGAGAAAGCATTTTGTGGACTGTCCTGGGCTAGAACAAACACTTCTCTTCTTCCCCTGGCAAGGGGCATGGCCTGGATGAAAGCAGCAAGGTCATGCTGGGTTAGAGCACCTCGTGAAGTCCGTGTTATTTTATTCAGACCTCCTCCTCTGCTCTTGTGTGCTAAGTGATTCTAGACAGGTCTGCGTATGGACTGGAAAGGGTTTATGTCACGTGCTAATCTGGTTCTGTTATAAACAGCTTCTGGTCTGATTTTATGCATTTGTGGGTGCTTGGGATCAAAAGAATTTTGGGTATACATATAGCTGTTTTGATACACATACAGCTGTGGTTATTGCATTCATTACCTGAATTGTCTCAGATTATTACAGCTATGTGGCAGCACAGAGCTCAGGGCAGGCTACATGCGACTTAACCAGTTTTAGTCCATTTTCTTGATCTAATTCTACTCCTTCACTCAGGTACTTGGCTATTGTAGAAACAGAGCTCTCGGTATCTACCAGGTTACTACATGTGCTGGCTGTAGAATTAGCTCTATGCCAGCCATGGATTTCCTCCACGCTACAGGAATGCTCAGGGTTGAGAAGGTTGAGCACATTTCTAGCTGTTTTTTGTCATCTTATGTAGGGTGAAACTCTTGAAACCAAATTGAGTCTTGTGCTCATGGGCTTTTGTTGCTGTTGTGAGCAGAGCAACTTTCCTTAGCTTAAATCCAAACTAGACAAAGATTTTTTTCAGTAAGGAAAAGGTAAATGTTTTGAGCAGAATTGCTTGGTCAAAATTTTAATGGGATATTTCATTCTTGCATATAGCTGAATAGATATTAAAAGCTGGGAGGTATTAAAGTATGAATGAAGTAATTTTTGACTGCAAGAACTGTGTTAGGGGCAGGCTATCAATTTGTATTCCTCAAGAAAAGGATTCAGTTAATGAGGAGAAAAGCTAGGCATGGTTTCAGTGATAGAAATGTGTTTGCTGGTGCAAAACTGCCCATATCAGTTACTCTTGCAAGTTTTCTTGTGTGTGCACTGGATTATCTCTGCACATATTCTCTTTCTGCACTTTCTCCATACTAGGCTCAGAAGCTGTGCATGTGTTATACATCGGGTAGAAGGAAGGAGATTTCAGATGTTTAACATAAAAGGAACGGGGTTTGGGGTTTTTTTTGGTGTTTCCATCACTGACTTCATGCTTTTTGTTAGTGAACTTATTAAATCTAACCAGTTGTCTAAAGCACTAGTTACCGTGTGAAATTGTCCACACCTTGCATATGACAAGATAAAGATAGACTAATCTAATGTACTTTTGATGTAGCCAGTTACTGCGATTTAGGTAGAATTGTCTCTGGAGTAATAAATTACTCCCCGGTACTTGTTGCAAAATAAACCTGTAGTTTCTTATTTTTGAGGGTGATCACTCCTTGTTCAGCTGAGGGTGAATATCTCTGAATCGAGTTGGATTGCTCTTTCATGTGTTCCTCAGAATATAAAGAATAGAAAAGAAACAAGTGATAAGTGGAGGGAAAAATGTGTGAGAGAAATAAAGATGAAAAACGAGAGGTTCGCATGACAAATGCATGGACTAGTTTTGTCGGTGCTTCAGTTCATTTCTCACTGGCACCACAGAAAGAACAGGTATCCTGCGGCCTTGAATTTTCTCCTGTGCTTATGTAGAGTTTGTAGGCAGGATGCTTAACCAGTGTAAATCAGTATAGTGCTGCTGAAGACAGGGGACATGGCTGAGGAGCTGCTCTAAGGATTATTCTGGTGCAAATGTGGTGTAAGCAAAATGAAAATGATAATGTATGCCTTTATTCTGCTCAGGTCCTAACAAATAATATTGTTAGTAGTGCCTTCAGCACTCCTTGGTCTGAAGGACATTCAAAGTGATCAAAAAAGCAGAAATGTAGAAGAAGCAGGCAATGAATGGGGTAGGGTCACTACCTGAGAAACACTTTGGTGAAGACCTTTAGACCTTAAGGTAAATTTACAGTTAATATAAAGGAGCTGGAGCTTGGGAAAGCAGGAAAATAACTGACAGTTTACTGTGTTCTTAGTCTGATGGTATTGTCTCTCTGAAGCAGTTGGTCTTTTCATAGAATCATAGACTGGTTTGGGTTGGCAGGGACCTTAAAGATCATCTACTTCCAACCCCCTGCCATGGGCAGGGACACCTTCCACTAGCCCAGGTTGCCCAAAGCCCCGTCCAACCTGGCTTGAACCCTGCTAGGGAGGGGCAGCCACAGCTTCTCTGGGCAACCTGGGCCAGGGCCTCACCACCAAGAATTTCTAATCTAAATCCACCATCTTTCTATTTAAAATTGTTACCCCTTGTCCTATCCCTACACCCCCTGATAACGAGTCCCTCCCCATCTTCCCTGCAGCCCCTTTAAGCACTGGGAGGCCGCTATAAGCTCTCCCCGGAGCCTTCTCTTCTCCAGGCTGAACACCCCCAACTCTTTCAGCCTCCTGATCATCTGGCTGGTGCTCTAGCCCCCTGGAGGACTGATGACAAAACTACCTGTGCTTTGGAGTCCCTTACCACCGCTCCCAGGGCTCTGCAATCCCTCTTGGTGCTCCTCAGAGCGCTCCTGGCTGTACCATCAGTGCCCGTGTGAAACAACAGCGCTCAATAATAGTCAGTGGACTGTAGAGGCTGGGTAGTCTCTCAGTGGCACCCCTGGTACCAGCCCCCGGTAAGCAGCACACCTCTCTAGAGTGCATTAGGCCCACAAATGGGTGCCTCTGTACCTCTCAATAGAGAATTGCCTCCTACTATCACCTGTTACATGTTCTTAGTTGTGCTGGTTGTTTTATGGGGAGCAGACTGGGCTGCCTTCCTGAGCTCCAGCACGTCTCCTGATGTGGCAGGTCTTTCCTCTTCAGTCTGCACAGAGCGGTGAGGCGGTTCTGCAAGGGCACCTCAGGCTTTGGGGGAAGTCTTTCTCCTGCAGGTCCTTGCTGTTGCAAGCTTCCATTCTTCTGCATTATCGGAGCCCTCCCCTCTGTGTGTGCAGTTGGGGGAGGTTTTGGCTGTTTGGCTGTGGATCCACTGCAGACTGTACTTGGAACCAGCTGTTTAACTCCTCCTCGGCCTGCCTGATGCTACACAGCCTTCTCAGTGCCTCACAGCAGCTCGGCCACCTCCTGCAGGAGGTCCTCCACCTGGGTATACCTTTTGCAGGCAGGTCTGCTGCCTGTCCCTTTTGCCTCCACCAGAGTTTGTAACATGACCTGCCTCTGTTGATAAAAGTTCCCTGTACAATTATGTATCACGAACCAATTTTCATATAACAAGATCTACATTTCAAGTGCATCTGAAGGTCTAACTGTGCTGTTTGAATGTATTTAAATGATCCTTCATCTATAATTTATGTACATTGCTTTTGTCAGGTATGTATTGATTACCATTCTGTTGGACGTCAGTTCAGTCTCTCCAGAGATACATGGAGCAAAGCAGAGAGCTGGTCCTTCTGTTAGAGCTCTATTAAGCTATAATGATTTGCAGCCTTGCATACCACAGAAGCTGTGTAAGGTCATGGATCTTGGGACTGGAGCAGGCTGACCTATGCAGAATGGAGTTTGGCCTCTTTGTGGAAACACTTTGCTGTTTCTTTTAACATATCGTAGCCACACAGATCTGTAGGGGAATTCTGCTCTGGAAACTCAGTGGTAGCACTTACTTGTGTTACTCAAAAATTTAAATGTGGACAGCTACTCCTTGGAGTTATCAGGGTGCAGCATATCCCCATATCTGCTGAGGCAGGTTTATGACCTGGATCAAATCTATGGCTTTTTCAAGGAATCATAGAACACACATGCTTCTACTCCTCTTCCCTAGTTAGTCACAAGACATGAGATCAACAGTCTTAGGTTGTTTATTTTTTCTTTTTTCTTCAAAGGTAGGAAAGGTTAAACAAGACAACATTTGTTAAAAAACTTCTTTAAAGATATGTGTCTTTCTTTAACTGTTATTACTGGTCCTTGTTACAGTAATACTGCAAGGCTTAAATGAATATCAGGGATCTAATGTGCGAAATTTCGTATAAACACAAAGCAAAACTCAGCTGGTTAGCTTTAAAGACTTTGCTATCTGGGTAGAACTACAAGTTGGTATTGTAGGCGCTCTTCCCCTAAGTGACACGAACCAGTGTGTTGCCAGCTGCATATAATCAATGTGCCCACTACAGAGCTGTGGCGGGCAATTTAATTACAATTTTCTCAGCTTTGTTCTGAGGATACATCTGAAGAACCAAACCTTGTGTGGCCAGGTGTGCCAAAAGTGGGAGGAGGTACTGCGATGGAAATTCTGGATGGTGCAGTAGTTTACCATAGCCCGTTATGCCAGGGGCAGGACACTTTTGGATGGCTTTTTTATACTCTTTAACTGAGCTAGATGGATACCTCTGAACTATGGGATGCAGGCTGCTTTTCCAGTGGGATGCTGTGCAGGTGCTGCAAGCTTGCAGCGCTCAGCAGGACCTGTTGCCTTGACTGCAGTACTGCACTTAGGTTCTGTTGCAGAGTGGGACTGCACTGTGCTATGTAGAATTACTGCCTGGATCAGCTCAAGACTGGCTGTCTATCCCATACAGACGTGCCCTTAGCTTCCTGTTCCTTACTGCTACAAGTCCATTAAGAAATTTCTCAGAGATTCAGTTTGGCTGCTGAGAAAAGCAGGTCTTGTCAGGTAGTTATGAGCACTTTGTGCCTTCCCACAGCTAAATTTTTAGTATCTGTCGTGCTGAGTCATGCAACTTGGTAGCTTGGTACCATCAGAGTTAATTTTGGTTTGTGTCCGTTGCCATCCTGAAAAGAAAGATTGGATTAAAAGAGTTTTTCAAATACATATCCAGAGGGAATAAATACCACTGATTAACTTAATAGGTGAATGAGCATCACTGCATTACTGAAATGTAACTCTAAATTGGTTTCTCAGTGCAAGAAATCCAACGGAAGGAGCTTGACAATGACAGTTGGTTAGGATTTTTAGGGGTTGGTTGATTGTATATTGTTGTTTTGTTCTTTTTTTATTAGTTTTTTTTTCTTAAATACCCAAGGAAAGCCTGGGTATATTTATTCATTTTTATTCACTATTTATGCTTTAGATATTTGAAGTCAGGAAGACTGTTATTTAAAATGGAACATAATCAGTGTAAGGAGCTGGGTGTAGGGAAAGTGGGGAAAGCGCCTGTTTTCCTCTGGTGTCCTTTTTGATGTTTGAGACCCACATCATTCCCTGCAGCGTGCTGGCTAGGACTGGTTTTGTGTCAAAGTTGCTGATCCTCTTTTGTCCATCGGCTCTGTCTTTTACACCAGGCAGTCAGAGCTCGTGATCTGGTTTTCTTGGGTCTGTTTGAGAACCCACCCAAGAATGCAACATTTAAGTCTGCAAGTATTACTGTGCTATGTGTCTACCTAGATAACGTGTACACTCAGAACATGCTTCTGTCAAAAAATGTCATGAAACCTTCATAGAAACAGAGCCCTAACTTTTAAAATTTGCTCCTTTGGTGGCTTCCTAAGACAAAGGGATGCTTCCTTTCTGTGTTTCAGAGGGATTCTAGGCAGGAGGCAAGCATCTGGTCTCAAGTGTCCTGACACTGGCATAGTGGACATGAAGTAAAACAGGAAGGCTGTTAGTCTATTATAATGTTATGTACTCAGTCAAAATCTGGCTCTGAGCTTATGTCTTTTACTGCATCTAACAGTCCATCTCTTATAAACAGTAAATTATATGCACTGGATGTGTTACAATTTCTTAATTTTTAGTACCTTTTACCTTAGCTTAGAGACTACTGAATTATTTCAGAGATGGGTCTTCTTTGCATCAAGTACCTATTTTTTTTTTTTTTTTTTTCCCTGGATATGACTGTAAATATCTGTATAAACTGATCAATGATATAGAAATTTTTGGTTTTGGTAGACTATACCGGAAATATCACTGCTTGTTACTGTGATCAACAAAACCTTTATTTCATACCTGAACAACGATTGGGACAACTCACATGAGAAATAGTAACATACTTCTTACTTGTTCAAGATTTGCCCTTGACTTTTTGTTGTATATCTACAGGCAGTTTTCTCTGCTTCAGGGAACTCAAGCAAGTGGCTTGTAGAAATGAAAGTTAAACTTTTTTTCTCTTTCACACTATGCTTTTGGGATAATATACCTTGTACTTGTGGAAATCCAGTGAAGAATTTCCCTTTTTTGCTATTTAAGTTCTATCTGCAGCCTACCTGAGCAAAGATGTATGTTGATAATTTCTGGTATTTCTGCACCAGTAAACACTCTAGTTAATGTTGCAAACAGACTTTCATTATAGCTTTCTTTTTAACCTCAGCAGCTACGTTTTTGAAAAATTCTGCTGTCTCAAAACTGCCATCATTAGTCTCAGCTCAAAAGTTTTCAGGAAGGTTTCAATTAAATGCAGTGAGCTATTATGCAAGTGGGAGGAGAATGCAAAATTTCCATTACTTTTGTTTGGCACATAATAGCTTGAAAATGGTTACGTATGTACTTAAACTGTGGTGAAACATGCTTTGTACATGCAGAGCTGTTCATCCTTTTAAAGCCTAGAGCTGGATTTACTTTCTTCCTATCATAATAATTAAAAACTAAACTAACCTAAAAATCCTATCAATTTGTTTTCCCCACATTTTAGAAGCATTGTTATAAATGGCAAATGGCTTGTTCTTTCTATTGTATCGGTGGATTAGAAAGGCATTCAGCTGTTTATCCAACAGACAGTATATATTTAGGATTTTAACTCTTGAGGATACTTTATCAGTGGACACAAAAGAGCACATATGTTTGAATTTCATCTCAAGCAGTATCCCATTGCCAGTTAAATGCAGTTTTTGTCATGAAATCACATCAGTTTCAAAGAAGCATCTATTAATTCCCTCTTCTTTCAATACTTTTATTTAAAAACTAAATTTTGTTCCAACATTTTTTTGAAAATATTTATGACAGTTTATTTTCTCATGGTATCAAGTTAGCAGTATTGGAACAGGAGATCACATACCTTATGTCTTCCATAATTTCCTAACATGTCTGTAGTATTGGCACAGGAGAAGATATACCTTATTATGCTGTACTGGGATACACTATGTCCTGTTATTGACATTTCCTGGCAGAGAAACAGACAAACTGGGGTATTTTTGAAAAAGAAGTCTTATTGAAAAAAAAGTCTTATTGATAGCCACAGTTTAGCACTCACTGAAACATCCTGTAATTAAAATAAAGATCTCACAGTTGTATTTGTGATGACAAAATCTGATATTGTGACACTTGATGAAAAAACAGAAACTGAGCACTCCATGAACTAGAAGCAAAGTTGTCTTCAAAACCTGTGTGTTAGCCCATAATAATATTCTAAAATGTTGAGACAACTATTTTTCAGAAATGGCTATGTTTCGTATTAAACTTTGAGTTCATTTCTGAAGTGGCATTTATTTTTCAGGTTTACTCAAGTTTGGGGAATTTTTTAGTTCTGACTTCTTTTGATGGGGAAGCAAAAATGACAAGTTTTGGTCAACTCTTTTAGTAACATTAATGTGGAGAAAATAAGTATTCTGTAGTTTGAGTTTTTACCCATAAAATAGCTGCAGAATTCATAATCCTTGGACTTTGCAAAGGTTACACTAGTATTAAGCTCTTTCAGTGGTACATTGGGAAGAATACAAGTGAAGGATTGACTGACTTTATGATTTTTAACATATTCTCCCTTCATTTTTAATGAGATCAGTGTTGATGAAGATATTGGAGTGTTCCACTTATCTGCTTTAAAATGAATGCTGTTTAAATTATTATAGGTTGGGTTGGATTTTTTTGGTGAGAAAGCAGGTTTGCAGTAAATATTAAAACCTTTCATTAATCTTTTAACAATTTTTTATGTTTTTACTATATAATGTATATCTGTATAACAAATATATCTGTTTTTAAATCTGGCAATGTTTCCTATAATGCCCAAAATTTCTATTGTAAGAACAGCATGGTAGTCAAACTAGGGAAGGCACCTGTGTGAATCTCTGCAATAGGAGATACACCTTTCTCAGTACAGGAATAAGCTGAGAGCACCTTCTTCAGCTCCTGAATGCTAAACCTGTTTACAGAGCAGATCTTTCCCCCTTTCGGCACCTGTATGGCTTTGCTTTATGTCATGGTCAGTCCCTATCTTCTGTGATGGCAAAATTCTTTTACTAATCTGACCATGGTCTTGTGTTCAGTTTTCAGTGCCCTAGACTCAGTATCAAAACTCTTCTAATCAGTTGCTCTTCTTGAGCTATTAAGTGACAGCAATTACCTGTCTGTCCTTTAATCAGTGCCAGCAGTGATTTTTTTTCCCCAAGCCTTGCTGAAGAAATGTGCCAAGTGGCAAAAGCAGTCAGTATTACCCACATGTAGATTCACAGTTAGGACTCTCGACATAGCAGGGTTTTTCCCTCCTCAGTGCTGCTGCACCCCTGAGTGAGCCAAAGGCTACTGGGTTTTTGACTGGCGAGGCAAACTTTCTCAGTGTGTCCATCAACCTGTCAAATGTTTCTCTGCCTGTTACAGGCAAGCCATGTCCAGAAAACAAATGTGTAGAGTTGGCCTCCTTTTTGTTTAAAAGAGAGCTAATACCTTGTCGCTGCTAGGCTTTGAGCTTCAGTTCATATAAATAATAATTACTTCTGTTGGCTCAGAGTGTTTGCACGTGTTTTTTTCCTTTTGCTCCAGGGCTGTGAGAAGCAATGCTAGTGGTAGTTTCATATGTAATTTCTGCTCTATACATCTTTCAGATTTTCCTAAATAAATTTGACTCTCAAAAAAAGAATTCATGAATACATTTAAAAATATGCCTTAATGATCTATGACCTCCAAATGAATCTGCATTTTAAGAGCTAAACAGGAAGGGTTTTCCAGATGCAGTGGATTTCTGTAGATCAGGCAGTCTACAGTTCCACTGCTGAAATAGCTCCCACATGCTGGGACTGGAGCAGGTGTTCTCTCATCACTCAAAGCTACCAAGTTGACATCTGATTTCCAGATACTCTGAAATACTATCTTATAACCGTCGATTTTGTGCAGTCCTGCTCATGTTCTTATCTTTTATTAGTTATTTTCAGGACATATGTTAGTTTCCTCTCACAGGAAAAAAAAAAAAAAATTGAATGTTTTGAAATGACCTCATGCACTTTTGTAAAGCTACAGGATATATATGACCAAGTTCACATCAGGCTGCAACTTTAGAAACTCTTTTCTGTGGCTACAGAAATAATTATACTGTATAATATAATATACTCATGAGGTGGGTATCTCAGCAGTGCTTATCTACAAGCTTTTATTTTTATCTGTGATTAGTACTGTTTAATTTTTCTCCTGACACCCTGTTACTTTTCTAGCTTTCACTTATGTTTGTCCTCTTCCATGTCCCTAATTTCTTTCAATATTCTTGACATCTACAGCAGGTGTCTTTGCTCCTCAACACCTGCTGCCTTCATCCAGATTCCCTTTTAATAAGTATCTCAACTGCTATGTATTGAGGAGGAGAAAGGTAATTGTTCGCATATTACATGAAAATTTGTGATTTTTTTTTTAGACAAGCTAATCTTTCAGTGAAAAAAGGATAGATTAGTTCTTTTTTTTTTTTTTCCTCATTTTCACTGGGTTTTTCTTCAGTGTGTATGAGGAAAAAACCCAATACCTTCTGGTTTTATCCTACTAAATAAATGGGCAGTGACCAATGGGAAATGAGATAATATGTCGAGAAAGACTTTTACTTCCTTCTGCAGGAATATAATGTCAGAATTACTTTGTGTTGCCTTTTCTCGTTTAAGAGAAAAGATGTAAAACATACAGGTTTTGAAATGCCTTTTTCCTTGATTTGCAGTAGGTAAAGGATCAGAGACACTAGTGTCCTTCCATGCTTCACCAAAAATAAACATATGATGGTGTAACACTGGGAGTGTTGCACTGCCCTGAGATTCTGAATATATAGTTGGTTCTCTGTGAAACTAGAAAAGAAAGTTACTGCAGATTCTAGGCATGATAGTAACGTCGTCGTGTCAGTGATGGTTTAGGATTTAAGAAATGCAGTGTTTATAAGGACAGATAAAGTCTTTTATGAGACCAGCTGGACTATTTTCCTTTCTGTCTGCCTCTCATAACTGATCTAATAAAAGATAGCTTGTTATTACAAAGCTCGTGTCTCTGAGCTTAGGCCTTCTTGCAGTTGTGTTTTTTTTTTTTCCCACCACCCTCCTTTATCACTGGATTCAACACGTGTCATGAACCCTTTCTCTCACAGCAGTGTTTTTTCAGAAAAAGAGCAATGATGACTACCATTGATTTCAGCGAAGGCTGGGTATGTCCATTAACTCTGAAGAGCAGTTCTGTCCCAGGCTGATCACTTGGGAGTCCGGACCCGATTCTCCTGTTTGAGAAGAATGGTGACATTCCTCGCTGTTGGAAAGCTTCCATCTTAGAGGAATTCCCTGCCCCCAGCCCCCCACACCATAGTACCCTCAAGCTATGAATCTGCCTTTCTCTAGTAGAGAATGGGGACAGATAATTCCAAGGTAAACTTGATCTGAAACTAGCTGTAATGGTAGATTTATACAAATAACTGCATCTTTTTTTTTTTTTTTTTTTTTTTAGTTTAGGAGTTCTGATTTCTGGGTCCTTGGACTTTGAGGGCCATATGCTTTTGGATGCTGGGGTATATACAAGTAACTGGGAAAAAAAAAATGTTGGTTTTAATTTTTTGAAAAAAATTGTTTTTACTTTCTAGTCTCTTATTTGTTTTGAAGTCTGGAGAAGTGATTTGAATCGTAAATTTGTAATCTGGGCCCAATCTCTTTTCTTTCAAAGTTAGCAGACAATGTGAGGTGTGAAGTAGCATCAACAATCAGGGATGAGGAATAAGATTTAAAGGCCTGTTTGTAAGGGATCATTTTATGGTACATAGACTTTCCTTTTTTAAAAACAAAAATCAAAAAACAAACCAAACAGAGATAACCAATAGTTTTAGGAAAAAATCCCAACCTCTCCTCCCCAAACCAAAGCACAAGTTTCAGCAGGCAAGATAACCGGATAGAGGTGTGCATCTTTTTTTTTTTTTTTTTTTTTTTAATCTAACTCAGCTAGCTCTATGGAAATCTTGTTATAGAGTTTTTAGAGTCCCTTATTTTCTGACAGGGAATATTTCTATCCACAACAATATGACTTGCATCAGGACTGGTATATGTATCATTGCATATGTTCCCTTTTATCTGTTAATGAAACAAGTTCCTGTTTGCCCTGGGAGAAGGTAAGTCTGTGAATGTCACATGTTCACTGAAAAAGGTCAGTGTAATAGTTTAGATAGAGAAATGCAGGAATACAATTGAAGAGAGAAAAGGAATGGGAGAAGTATGGCAAATGTTTTGCTCATAATAGTGCTGTGGTTTGAGCAACATGTCTGACTGGTAACCATGTTCTAAATAAACAACTTGTCTCTTCAGAATGTCTGCAAAGAAGTAACATGGCTGATTTATTTTGTGAAGCCACTGTAGTTGCTCTACCTTGTCGTCAGATTCCACATGGACATGCAGTACTAGGTCACGAATGAGGAGTGTTTTTTGATGGGCCTTGAAGGAAAACAAAACAAACAAAAAACTCAACAGCATTTGATTTGCACCCTTGGAAGGTCTAAGCTGTGTGAGATGTCATTTTAAAATATTCCTATGTTTTCTTTTACTTAGTCGCAATACGTAAGGCTCAGCTAAACGAAGAACTAAATTAAAACTGTCATTTCAGCTCATAAATAACAGATGTCTCACCCATTTAATTATTTATAGTCTTGAATCTTTCAAAAATGAAAATGGCTATACACATTTTTAATGTAGTTCTTGGTAATTTGCTGCATGAATGATAAGATTCCAGATAATCCCAGCACACAAACATGAAAAATAAAACTTTGACTGACTCGCTTATCTTATGTGACTGCTTCTTCGATCCCTGGTGACTTTTTTTAAATTAAAATTTAAGTGAAATCTAATCACAACAAAATGATGTTCATACACTTGCATTAATAATTTATCTGCTAGAGATCACAGTGCAGGTAGTATGGACATTAGAGATTCATTTGCTGCCTGAAAATCAATGCTTTCTCTTTTTGGTAAGATTCATCTTTTCATCTGTGTGAACTGTGTTTGGATGGATCATAAGTCTGAAATATTAATGTTGAAAGAAATTGAGACTGTGCCAACATTAAAAAACCAACACCCACCCACCCACTCCCAACCACCAAAACCCACTCTCGCATATTCCTTAGCTAGTGATAAAATTATGTCACTTGGTTTAATGACTTATTATCTTTTTATGAAGATAGCTAATCTAGGGGAAAGATGAATTTATTGGGTTAACAAAGATTCACCGGCACAGCACACAAACTAAACATGCAGAGCTGAAAGAGGAAACATATGGGTGTGGATGCTACAATTAATTCTGGAGAAAAACCACCCCATTAGGGGAAAAAAACCCCTATTCCTCTCACCTTCTAAGCAGCAAAATTTAAGTTCCTTTGTGAGAAATAAAAGAGAATCGCTGACAGTCCTCACGTAAGGAAAAAGTGTTTGAGTTGTCTGGAATCTGTGATATGTGGCTTAAGATAATTTTATTTTAGAGCTGAAGAGGTCAAGTATCATTCCTTAGGTGGAAGAAGGGTTCTTCTGGGGGTGGGTAAACTGAGGGAGGCAAAATTTCCAAAATGTCATTATGAAGGAATCATGTCTGGTTAGAAAAATGATTTGCAGAGCAACTTTGGAAAAAAACAAGTGGGAGTTAGCAGCTTGGCAAGTTGCAGACTGCCAGAAGGCTTAGAACAATGACTAAAGAAATTGTAGTGCTGTTTGGTTCACAAAGTCTGTTTACCCTCTCCTAGTAAACAGGTGCAGTATACAACAGTTGGTCATAGAATTGTAGTTGAAGCAGTCTGAGACCGAAATCTTTCAAAAAATGCTTGAAAATCAAAAGGAGAGCATATAGAAGGCTTTAGTGGTTAAGGCAAAGAAGGAAAGTTGTCTCACTCTACCAAATTTCTTCCAAAAAGGAATGATTTTGCTACTTTTAATAAGGTATGGAAGCATTTGTTAGCCAGGCGTTTGTTAACAGCCTTTGCAGGTATAAACCAACACGGATCCTTTCATTAATGGTGTTGCTGTAAATTGTACCTGCTGAGGTGCAAGTCCAGCGTTTTCAATCAGGAGCTGCCCCTTTGAGGGAGGAGAGACTCCACCACTCAAAATGGAGAGGCTGGACCCGTACTCGGCCTTGCAGGCCTGGCTAAGAAATAAGGCAGGTGTTAACTGCTTACCCGCTGTTGGATTACTCTGAAGAGAATTAGGAAAGTACTGTAGCACTACCTTTTCGGTGCTGGTTGAGGCTAAAGACTTTCGTATTTGCCAGAAAGAGTTGTGGGTTTGCAGCCTCTCATCTAGGGGAGTGTCCTGAGAAGCTGCTCTGAGGGGAAGGTGACTGACTGTAATCTGGGCTTGTGGGAAGCGACGGGTGAGAAATCCAGAGTGGAGCTGAGTGGATTTAAGCATTGTTGGTAGTGACATGGGGCTGGACGGTTTGGGGAGAGAGAGAAGTAGTAGATGGGAGAACAGAACTGCTGTGGCCTGAGAGAGAAATGAGTGAGGTGTTTCAGGCCTGTTCGGTAAGGCCTTGGGCCTATAAGGCCGCGGTTTGGCTGCCCCCTCGAGCATCAGAAGCTGCTCACTATGTGACAGGGAAAAAAAGCATAAGAAGCAGACTGTTGAGTGACTAAAAAACACAACCTGAGTGCTATGAGGAAGGGAGGATTGCCAAGGATGGGAGAAAGATGTCACATCAAGGAGCTGAGGACAGCTGAGGAGAGCGGCTGGGCCTGACTTGGTGAGGTAAAAGGCAGCTTAGGTTTTAAATACGAGTGACTGGAATACCCACATCAACTGATTAAGACTTCCTCGGTGCTTAATAAGCTGAACCAATGTTGGTGAATAAATGTATAAAAGCACTTTTATACATGCCAGGTGACAGAGCCAGGAAAATCAATCTTGTGCAAACACCACCCATCCAAACTTGGCTTCCAGCTCAGTGTGTTTTGTAAATATTATGTCAACATGATACTGCACAACAAAGGAAAAAGGATATACTGGCATACATTTTTCTCAGCTGCAGGGAAATCTAACTGGCTATTGTAATTGGAGAATGACAAATCAGGATTACAAACAGATTTCTGTTCTCAGCTTACAGTGTGTAAGGATTGACAAAGCTAAGTAAAATAAGGATTTTAAAAATCTGATTTAAGCTGCGGCAGTGTCCCTTTAATGATGTTTTGCACCAGTGCAGAACTACATATTGCAGCTTTTTACTGCCCTTTGCAAACTTTCTGGAAAATATTTTCCATCATTTTGACATTTCATTTAAAATGAAATATAGAAGATATTACAAATTCATGTTCATGACAGGTATTATTTGTTTGACTTTGAAATATACAGAGAGCACACATTAATGCACAGTGACTGAAGTGTTACAGGGGTGTGCGTCTGCATATTCATGGGACGCTTCTTTACTCCACAAGAAAGCGTTGCAGAATCAGGAGTGACCTTTTATAGTACTAAAAATCTGTGTGTGCAACAATGAATAATTTAAAAAGGCGCCAGCTGAGGTGACCTTCTTCCCAATATATATACACATGTGTGTATACAACCAAGAAAGATAGAAGGTTATTTTTCCTTGCAAATGTGCATAATTCCACAATATTTTATAAGTTCCTCCTGTCTACACATTCAGCACAGAAATTCTTATCCAAACAATTATATTCATACAGGTATATTTTAGCTATAAGCTCAGGATACATATTTAGCTTTTTTTTACAAATGTGCCTGCTGTGAATGCTGCTCCAAACAGGGAGAGCCAGGACCAGAACACTGTCACTATACTTAATCTGCAAATCAACTGGAGAGGTGTCTCCTTTCCAGTCATCTTGTTGGAGTTCCACTTGGGGAATGTGAACTCAGGGCTGGAAAAGGGATTACTGCAAATTTACGCTGAAGTGTAAACTGAGAGCTAATAAGGTAGAAATTCCTGTTGAATTCTATTCCTTGTTTTTTTTTTTTCCTTTTTTTAAAATTCTTTGAGAAAATTTATTTGATTAGGAGTCCTTCTAACATGAGGCAAGTTATATTTCTTTTATACTAGAGAGGAAAGAAGGACACTGAAGAGGGTTTTTTTTAAACTGCACATATGCACGTGTATTGATCAGAACAGTGAAGAAGTTGTACAGTGGTTGAAGCTGTTATGAGCACAAGAGTATTGATTGACAAGTCCCGTTTGTTGACCAGATAGAGATAAAATCCATTTAAATTTGAATTGACAGTTCCCTTCCTTTATAATTTAACGGCTGTGTAAAGAACTACTCTTCATGGGTTTTGACGACCTGGTTAACTGTTTTACAAACCCAAAACACATTGCAGGTGTGGTAAGAAAGGCATGTTAATATTTTAGTTTTTTCATATCGAATGTTTCCTAATGAATATATTGTTACTGAGGAATGTTATTTTGATTTATACAACTTTTTCTGAGGTGGGGTTTGTCAACAATTTGTATTGAACCTTGAGCTCAGATGACTTTTATATTTAATGCAGCCACAAACTTTAGTACATAATTTTAAAGCTTTCATGTTTCTGATCCTGAGCTTGCACCTGTGGCTGTTGAAGTGTGTGGCATAGCATCTGTGGTCTTTGTAAAACTGAGAGCTACTAAGTTGGAAGTTTGTTTATACAGCTGGAAGAACCACAGGCTTTCTTCTTTTGCTGAGATGTTATTACTTATCCCTGCAGAAAGCCCTGAAACTGGCCTATTGGAGGGGGAATTCTAATTGTAACTAATCAGTGCTAAAAACCCCCTTTTAATTCTGTTTACCCTTAAGTATTAACACTGGAACTTTTTTAGTTCTCAGAAAAGGTACATGGCATTGTTCTTTGTAGTGGGAATTGACTCAATCTGGTGACACTTCTTGTTCTTTGGTCCTAAAACTTCTTTTTAATCATAGCGATTGCTGTATTTTTAGGAGGCCCAGGTTTCATTCTACTTTGTGTATTTGTGTTTGCCTGTGCAGTCATTGCAAGTGAATATGAATATCAGAAAATTAACTGTTCTAAGTCAGTCAATTATTAATGGTTTATGTGCAATCATTGAACTTACACGTGCGATTATACAGTTAGGCAACGCCCAGGTTTTGGGAATGTAGATAACTTCTGTTGGTGATGTGCATCGTAGTAGAGAGTGCATGCATCTAATGCAGAATAACTGCTTGTATCATAACAAGGATGTAAAATCGTCCTTAAAGAGGATTAGTAATTAGATATATTTTTAATTGGGATATACTTTTTAAAATGGCTGATGTAGAAGAAACTGTGCTGGTCTGCTTCTTAGTCTGACTCGTACCGTCTAGAACTGATGTCTGTCTGTAGCTCTTACATCATATTTGTAGGATCCCTATTATCAGCTAAATAAAATAAAGAGAATCATTAGGGAAGAGACAAGCTTGTGTATATGCATCTGTCTGCGATGTTGTACATACGCATCAGATCAGCGTATGTATCTGTTGCATATGTGCATCTGATCAGTGAGTTTGCAGCTAACATCCATAGGCAAAACCAGCTGATTAAGTCAATAATCCTTTCTCAGTCTGAAGTCTATAAAACTTGTGTGATTGTATTATTTTGTTCAAGTTCAATTAAAATAATTTTCCAGCTTCCCTTTGGTATTTTCCCCATAACTTTAGTTTCCAGTTACAATTGTCACAGACCTTACACCTTTGAATGCCAGTGCTGGATTGTTTTCTCATGCAAAGTGGTCTCTGATCAAGAGCAACTGATTATGTACTCTCCCCACATGCTTCAGAGTGTTGATTATGTGAAATCTCATGAAGAATTACAGTCAATGCCAATCACTGTCTAGCTGAAGGTCAAATTTTACATTCCTCTACTGATGTCATCATTTTTTTCTATACTAATCTATAAACCATGTAAGGAATCCTTGGATACATGTTTTTAACAAAATGTATTTATGCTTTCAACTAGTGTTTTAGCATGCAAAAACAGAGCTCTGTTCTTGTTCAGCATGCTATTTCTATAATGTTTATTGATACTGGAGAAAGGAAATACTTAGAAGAGCCCCAGGGTAAGGAATGTTTAAAGCTGAAGAGCGATGCTTAGCTATTATGCCCGTTTTGTGCAAGGTCTGCATGTGGGTACTATGGAAGGGCATATCTATGCTCAGTGCAATTCCCATATTATTAGTCACATTCATTGTTGAGTCTGCTTCTGCTATTTTAGCATCTGGACGGTGTCAGCACTGCAGATGATGCTCAGGGGGATTAGTGCCATGCTTGTGCCTGAAAAGACCCAGAAGCACAGCTCACTGGCTCAAAATACATTGGTTAACAAAAATATTTTGTTCAAATCTTCTTAATAGTGCTGTATCTTTTCCAATTTACTTCATTTACATTTAACATATCTGATTGATTGCTACCTAGTGATTGCTTTGTATTAGGCTCCCACATGAAGCAGATATATATCTGGCAGATCTAGGGAATCAACAAACACTTTAATAAGCTTGGTCAATAGAAGGGTATCTTTGCCTGAGATCAGACAGCAGCTATGGAAATACCTATGCAGTATAGCAAGCCAGTGTTAACTCATGAAATGTTTGCCCAGTTAAGCTTGTAGTAAATAGAAATTGGAAAGACCAAAAAATGCAGAAAAAAAACCAAAACCAAACAACCCAAATGGAAAGATACTAACAGTATTCATTTCGTGTCAGTTCCCTGCATCTGAAATGTCAAGGCCGGAGATTTTGAGAAGGCAGTTAAGCTATATTATATATGTGATGTCTACATGTTATTTGCAGACAGCTCAACTTACGTTAAAATTGTTCAAATATGGAGACCAGGGTTATATATGTAGGATAAAGATTCCCCTCTTATTTCTGCTCGTTTGAAATAGAAGGCTACTCTGCCGCCCAGCCCCATTCCCAGTTATCACCCGTGTAATAGAAATAATAGCAAGTCGTTGTGCTTAAGAACTAAACCTTCATTTCCAAATTCTAATGTTTTGATTCCAGTTTTCAGAATACAAAATAAGTAGGAAATTAATTTTTCACTTTTTTTCCTAATGCTATACTAAATCCACTGTGACTACACGGTAGAAGTGCAATATCTTCCCTGGCAAAATAGATCTGTTTCTGTTTTCCTACCTGTCCTCAAGTACATCCGTGTACAATGGGAAGCTCACTTAAAGGGCTAACTGAAAACTTTTTCCTGACAAGATTGCATAAGGCTAAAACCTTTGTACTCTAAATCATGTCTTTGAATGTATAGGGACATTCACATTGAAGGAACTGGATGCAAAAGGTAACAATCAATTTTTGCAGTGGGGTATGATGAATTCAGCAGCTCAGACAGTAGAGGTGAATAAAGATTGTTATGCATGGTACTGCTATGATAACCACACATCTCAGTCAGAAATGGAATTTTATTTCAGCCTTTGTCTTCCCTTAGATGAGATATATATGAGAGATTGAAATGATTTGACTAGTATTCTACTAGCAGATCATTGCCATATATTTTTGTGTTAGATGCTTTAATGCTGCTAATAAGGAAGAAGTTTGGAGTATTTGAAAGGTTTCCTTTGAAATCACTCTTAATGGAAGAATAGGGTTTTATTATTTTGTATTTTTAGATAATTTTCACTATGTGCTGGAAGTAAACTTTCAAAAAAAAAAAAAGATAAAAGTATAGAGGCTTTTTAAATTTTGCTTATAATGAAACCTGAAATCCATCTGAATTCTGTCTGTCTGATGCTCTAATATATTGAAATTGTAAGTTGGACTTTTTTTTCCATCCATGTTTTAGGATTCAGTACGATCAGAGACCCGGACATTGATTCCCTTTATTAGAAGGGAAAGTGGTGTATTGTGGGAGGTAGAATCTATCCGGAGGTACCCATTCGTATTTGGTTATGCATGCTCACAGTGCCTGTACTACATCAGTGGTGATGATCTAATACATATTTTTCCAATGCTCAATAATGGAGAGTAATAGATATTTTTCTGAAGAGTCAAAATTTCATGAAAAAGGGACATTTCCTTAAAAATTATATATATATACCAGGTCTTGTGGTGTTACGTAGAGGACAACATGGTGAGAGAAATGGTTATGTATTTTTTATGGGACTAAAGTCCCCAGAAATACAGGCTCTGTTCTGCTTTGGCAGCCTTGGCCAGATTAATCCCCAAACTGTTTTTCTGCAGTTTTATAAATAAACTAGGATTTTGTCAATGCAAAACATGTATATGTTTATAGAAGATTTTCCTCGTTTGATTTATGCTTGTGTGATTCTTAGCGTTGAACTGATTTTCAGTGAATAATCTCTTTTCTTGTTAATATTTAATGCTGGTATGAAAAAAAGGCAGAAATAGTATTTTTCATTTATTAACTTGTATAGTCAAATCGATGCCATTCTAAGAAAGATGGCATTTCTCATTTAATATTTTGGTTTGCATACTTTAGATATAACAAGTCAATATGGCAAAGAGTGTGGCACCCTAGTGTGGTCTCTTAGGACTTCTCTGTCCAGTGTCAGTAGAACAATAGATATGTTCAGTCCAGAACCGGGCATTCAGGGTTATGGGTTTCTTTCACATTAACCATTCCCAGGATTACACTGTACCTGGCCCCAGTATCGTAGCTTCATGGTATGAAAAATTACATTTGATTTCTTGATCTTTGTACGGAGCCAGAACTGTTGAAATAATTTTTTTTTTTTTTTTTCTTGGGGAGATATCCAAAGTCATATCTTTAACAAAAAAAAAAGAAGAAGGAGGAAAACTGAAGACATGAAGCTTAAAAAAAAACCCAAAACCTTTACCAGGATATATGAAAATGTTCATTGTATATTTCTGTTTTAACTGGCATTGCACATATAATATTTGTATTATATTCACACTCACTACAAAATCTAGTGCTCTACCTTGGCCAGAGCATAGAAATATATTTTGCTAGATAAGATTTCCTCAACATCCAGCGGTTTTCACTTTTTGATGCATGTAATGAAGTTTGTAGGAAGCTCATATGCCCTCAACTTTAACTATTTTCTTTGAGAGTTGAGAATATTTTTTTAACTTTTCTAAATGAGCCTGCCTAGCTAATGAAGTTGATCTGAGCCAGCCAGGCTCAGGATACATCAGTATCCAGGTCTGTGAAAACGCCACAGCAAGAATCTGTGGTCTCACCCTGAATTAACCTTTTCTGAGTCCCCACCCAAAGAAAATGTACAAATTTTTAAGCAGCTCTGCTTTATCTGCTTAGATCCATGTCTAGCGAGTTCATTGTGTAGGGCAATACTCTTTTGTGTTCTCACATAGTTAGTTTTGTTGTTAAGCAGTAACATGTGCAAACATGTTTCAGAACAATGTGCCAGACTTTGTCTATAGTTAATTTCTGAATGTCAGTCAACAACATTTTTTATATCTACACATTTTTGGAAGCAGATTAACCCTTATACTGTCCAATTTGGTTGTATGAGTTTTCTTTGGACCTCTATGATGTTTGTTGAGATTCATATCAATTAGGTCTGTACTTTTTGTGGCTGTTTTTTATGAAAGGAAATTATCTCATCAGGGCATATCAAAGATTGTCCTGTCCAACCATAAACCATTTTGTTTTTTTCTAAAAAATCTAACTGTGAATATGCAATGGATATACTTTTCTACTGGATTAAGCAAGTCACAGTAAAAATCTCATTTAACTGTTAGAAAAAAATATAGAAGTAAGAACATTCTATGCATAGTATGCCTGTAAGCAATACAGTAAAGCAGTTGCATTGTTCAGTAAGTTATTTAATAAAATATTTATTTATTAGAATTTAAAACTGCTGCTTTCATACTGCAAAAGAGCATGCATATACCTTGTGACTTCATAAGTACACTTGTTAATTATACTTAAAGTTAGTGATTATGGCAGATGGAAGATCAAAGACTCCCAGTAAGATGAGAACAACTTCACTAGGTCAGACCAAAGATCTATCTAGTCCAGCAGCAGATTTCTACAGGTAAAGTATAAAAAGATCCTTTTGAGCAAAGAGTCATTTTATATTCTTGCAACTTGTGGCAATCAATAGTTTAAGGACTTCCAGGTCAAAAGTTATATCCTAACCATCCAAATATCTGATGGTAGGCCTACCCTTTGGGAATTTATCTAAACCTGTTTCAAGACATTTATAGTTTAACCTTTGCAACTCCTGTGTTACAGATACAATTTTTCATAGTGCAATTACATGTTGTGTGAAGAAATATTTCTTTTGGTATGTTCTATGCTTGCTCCCTGATAATAGAGCTACGTAGTCCTGTTTGTACTGTCTGTGCTCATGTCCTTGCACTGCTTCAGTGTTAACCTGTCACTTGAGGGGGGAATACATTGGTTTTAGCTGCTGAACCAACAGTGGCTTCCATTTAAGCTTGATGTTCAGCATGGAAGAAATTTCAGTGAGCAACATTTCTCATTCTCAGTAGATATACCTGTTGCTGCTGGATTGTGACATTAATCTTCATCGTGACTATTAATGATGAAGGTCTGAAAATTCAGAAAGATTGTGAAAACAATGTCTGTGTTTGCATGTTGATCAATATGCATAACCATATTGCGTTAAAACCACTAAACTGTGTATTTGCACAGTGAATGTTCTGTGATGATTGTCCCCTGGATCACCTCATCCCCACAGCCTATCAGATAATTTTAACTGGACAGGCATTCCTCTTAAGGATTATTTTTTCTTGCAGATTGCTGTGGTTTAACCCCAGCTGGCAGCTAAGCCCCACACAGCCGCTCGCTCACTCTCCCTCAGTGGGACGGGTGACAGAATTGAAACAGGAAAAATGAGAAAACTTCTGGGCTGAGATAAAGACAGTTTAATAGGTAAAGCAAAGCCACGCACACAGGCAGAGCAAACCCAGAACTCCCTGAGCCCTTCCCATGGCAGGCAGGGGTTGAGGCACCCCAGGAGAGCCGGGCTCCGTCCCACGGAGCGGTGACTGGGGCAGACAAACGCCGTCACTGCCAGCACCCCCCTTCCTCCTCCTTCCCCAGCTCCGTGTGCTGAGCGTGAGGCCACAGGGTCTGGAACATCCCTGGGGGCAGCTGTCCTGGCTGTGTCCCCCCCAGCTCCTCGCTGGTGGGGAGGGGGAGCAGCAGCAAAGGCCCTGAGCTGTGTGAGCCCTGCTCAGCAGGAACTCGCCCCTCCCCGGCTTATAACACTGTCTCCAGCACAAACCACAGCCCCGTGCTACCTGCTTTGAAGAAAATTATCCCAACAAAAACCAGCACACAGATATGTGAGTTTTGCCTCCTAAAAGCATTGTTTCCCTTGAGGTTGCTTTCCCTCACAGAAGAACTTATTTATGGTTACAATAGTTCTGATGAGTATTAATGATATGTTTTGCTTTTATATGATGGTTTTCTTTTTTATCCTCAAAACATTTCAGGATAAATTGTTCATAGCTCCAAAGCTCCCTACCTTTATTCCTGTGCCAGGAAGACTAGAAGATGAGTCAGTATTTCTCTATAGCTGCTTTGTGTGGAGCTGAGGATGAAAGAGAGAGAGGATAATGTGTCTAATTCTAGTTCAGCAGTTCTGGGCCACTACAGATTTAAGCAGCCACACAAAGTCCTACTCAAGCCACTTTGGGTTTGACTCAAATCCTTCTAGCGATTGATTTAACAATTTAAATAACATTTAACGTTATCTTTGTTCTTCCTTAGTCCAACCTCCACTGCTTTCATGGTGCATTCAGGTTGGCCCACTGTTTCCACCTCCAGACAATCAGGCTGATTCCAGGAAAATGCTGGTTTACAAGTGGAAGCACCCAATGGATGCCAAGAATATTGATATTAAGAGGAGTTCCTATCTCAGTATTTCGCAAGAGGGGGATTTTCCATTGAAACAAAAGTGGAGATTGGTTTTTACAGGCTCACTGCTGGCTTTTGCAAGAATGCCTGCTTTGGTACTTCTCAGAGAGAAGACCTCTGAGGATTCTTATTTCATTCTAGAGCATTAAAAATGACCTGTAAGTCATTTTTATCAAAATAATGCCATACCAGGAATATGTAGCAAATGCCCTAGTTGACAAAACAGTGTTCATCATCATAATTTAAAACGATAAATATAATTTTTCCCATTGTTTCTGTCATATGGTATGCCCCTGCTTCTGATCAAAAAATGTTTCAGTTCTAGCGTTGCGTGGATAATATCTGATCTGAAATGTATACAGCCACTGACTTTTGGTACATATTGTTTAAAATTTCAGTTTCAATTTCATCAAATTTATCTGTGGGTGTTGTTTGTTGTGTTTGTTGGTTTGGGTTTTTTTGGGGGGGGGTGTTTTTGTTTGTTTGTTGTTTTCTTTGTTCATTCCATAAATTACTTCGTAATCCAGGCAATTTGAGAGGTAGTTAAAGTTAAAATAAACTTTACATTTTGGAAAATAGCTGATAGTAACTGTATAGAACTATTATGGCAGCATGGAACAAGGAATGAATTTAAAAGTCTGAATTTAAAATAAGTTAATCACTCAGTATCTATGCTTTGCTAGTGGGTAATTTGAAATATTATTTATTTATTGCCATAATAATTTATTAATAAAATATTATTTATTTATGACATACCCATGCATATGCTAGGAAACTCATAAACTAAGGCTGATATCTACTGAGAAGACCCGACATGCTTATATGGGATAAAAATCTCATGGTGATAAATGGCAATATATCACCTGTAAATCTACGATTTGGATGACAGAAGGCTGTTAGAAAATGTAGGAGAAATGTGGTTTTTCTCCTAAACAATATAATCGAATTCTATTAATTTACTTTTGGGTTTCTGCTTCATCACTCTTTCTCTGCTTTTTCTTTTTCAATCTTTTCTGACTCTTTTCCTAATACAATGCTTGACTGTCATCTTTACAGGATACATTGTAGGGGGCATATGAAAGAAGAGCAGTCATTTTTGTATTTGAAGCTAAAAATGCCTTAAATTGCTACATATTTTGATGAAAATTGAGTTCAAAGGATATTATATCCAATAGTTCTAAATCTTACCACTTTGGGCAAAAATTTAAGAGCAAATGTATTGACATTCCTTTGTTCAAAACAAAGAAATCTAATAGCTGTCAGGTTTTTCCTTTTTTTTTGGTGTGATATTATTTTGGGCAAAGGCCTAGAAAAGTGAAAGGAAATGCATAGGATGTTGATTGTTTTGTATTTCAGTAAATACAGTTTTCTTTTTTTAAAGCCAGCTTTGGTTCAGTGAAATGAATGCTGTGAGAATATACTTGAACTTCATAGATCTCTTGTTTACAACTGATAACAACATTGGGACTGCTAAAATCAGACTTTCCTTCCTTTGGCTCTACAAATATCCTGTAACAAGAGATCTCTATCCTGATCTTCAGATGATTAATTTTTTATGTTTCAAGAATCCCGTTGGGAAATTCTGTTTATTTCAAACCAAGATTCTTAGAATGTAAATTTTTAGAAGGGTTTCTTAAATCCACAGAGCAACTTTTGGTGAAAAGCAGAGGGAAATGGTAGATCACAAGGCAGAGTAGTCAGTAGCTTTCCAGTTAGAATACTAATATACAGTCTCCGGCGTCAACCATATTATTTCTGCCTAGTTTAAAAATCTTTAACCCAGGTCTTCACGTTCCAGGTAGATCCTACAACTCTGGGCTATGAGGTCGGTTGCTGTGTTTATAGATGCACTGAAAGAATGATTCATCTGATCTACTCTAAATGTTTTCTTTAGGACGAATGAATTACTAGACTCTATTGACTTTTAACTAGATTTCTATTGATTATGAAGGGTGCCTAGGGTGAATAAGTCTATAGCTTGTAACAGAATATTAAAGATATCCTTAGATAGCTTTAAGTGTGACCTGTAAGTCACAAACTGTGCGTTTTATTGTGTAGGAAACATGATATATTTTAAATCATATAAATCTTCCATTTCCTTCACATAGACAACCATGTAAATATCCAGGGATGTATTGTATGTATTGAAACATTTTTTTATTTGGGAGTGGCAACCTGATGACATATTGACTGAATCAAACCTTACTCTTTAATCCATCCCATGACCTCCTCCCCCAGTGTCCTCTAGTTCTGCAATCCTCTTCCATAAGGTAACTAAAATCAAGGTTTTCATGTCATGGACAGACGTCTGAGTTGGTAATATAACTGGAAAGCCTGTGCGTCTTCAGCTATGCAGTGACACAGTGCTTGCTCATATTCTGACAGCATGAGCTACCACATTTAGTCATGTAACAGCATGGTCAATTGATCTGGTACCTTCACTTCAGTCAGGACAGTTTATAGTAGACTTCGTGACTAGGCCTGGTAGAGAAAGGTATTTTGGTTTTGGAAGAGACTTGAGGGTGGAGGTTGTGGAATCAGCATCAGACTGTTCTTTAGTAGATACGTATTCATGATACTGCAATTATTCACCCTGTTTTTCATCCAACATTGTGGGCAATAGTTTTTATTATCATATTTTATTCAAATCACATGATAAAACTAATTTAAATTGACAGAATCAGCCCTTGCTTTTTTTCTTTCCTAAAGTTAAATTCATAGAATCACAGAATCATCTAGCTTGGAAAAGACCTTAAAAATACTCCAGTCCAATGATTGACCTCACACTGACAGTTCCCAACTCCTCCAGATCCCTCAGCGCTGGGTCAACCCGACTCTTCAACCCCTCCAGGGATGGGGACTCCCCCCCTGCCCTGGGCAGCCCATTCCAACGCCCAACAGCCCCTTCTGCACAGAAATCCTTCCTCAGAGCCAGTCTAAACCTGCCCTGGCACAACTTGAGGCCATTCCCTCTTGTCCTGTCGCTTGTTATATCTGGTGAACAAGTGAGTATAATAAATTGATGTGTATTGTATGACTTTAAAAATCTGTACCATTATGAAATAAGTTAGAACCAAAATGAAGGAGTAAAGAGTGTTAAGGGGTAGAAAAAGAATAGAATCACCATTGTCAGAGAAAGAATGAATGTGTATTCTGTGTAGCTTTCTTAATATTTGACATAGATTTTGATAGTTTTCTGACACGCAGCTCCTAGCCACCTCACATTATTTACAATGTAACACTTGATAAAGAATTTATATAATAAATGCGATTCATTTAATCATTGCCTATGCTAATACCAAAACAGATCCCCCTTACAACTCTGAATCATAAACCCACTGGGATGTATCAATCTATCTCTGCCACAAATGCTCACAGGAAAGATGGCCTTTGCAAAGTGCCTTGAATATTAATGAATCAAGCCCTGGATTTTACAAAGCTGGAGCTATTGGAAATGAGCATCATCCTTGACTGACGTAAATCTGTTCAACCTTAGAAGTTCGTTCTCACCAAATGAGAATTTGACTCCCTGAACATGGTTTGTGACCCAACATCTCATCTGCTGTATCAAAAAAAAAAAAGAGGAGTGTCTTGCCATCCTGATGCCAGGATCTACCTGTGTATCTTTTCATGCTATAATCCAGTCTTCAAATATTTATAGGCAGCCCCAAATAATCTCATTTGGTCTAAAGAGACTGTGAAATCATTCCCTGGTAATTGCCAAAGCCAGTACTTGTTCCAGTCTTAAACAACTCTGGGGAAGTAAAACAGAAAGAATGGGATTCGTGGGTCTGGTGTGGTGCTACAGTGTGCTTCAGGGGAGAATATGGTGCAGAAGGAAGAGAGGAAAAACTGCATCTGCCTAGGTCTTTTAAGGTACCAAAAAATAGCAGATGGAGAAGCATGTAAGATATTTCTACGCCAGCCTCCTAAGATGTAGAAATCATTAAATGCATGATTCAGAATTCTATGTTATCAAAGCATTCTTCCCTTTCCTGTTGCTTCTGTGAACAGAAGTGTTCATTACTGCCAAAATGACAATGGTACTTTAGACATAGTGGGGCTATATGATGAGCTTGACCAACGAATGCACAGGGTGAAGGAAACCGCTTCCCTCATTGCACACTGAATTTCACATTGCAGAGTTGTTTCCTGATGGTTTCTGTGGTCCTTCCTACAGTCAGCACAAGGTCTTAAGGTTGTTATTAGAGGTGGTAGTTTGTGAGGGGGATTCATCCTGTTCTTAGAAGAATTTATTTCTGTTTAAAACCATCTATCTTAATAATAGGGTATAGTTTATTGGTGGTGTTCTTGCAGCCATTCTTTTTTCCTTGGTTGTTCATTTTTGTGTTAGAATGACAGCTGTGTCTGGGATGTAAATTAGATGCAAAGGAAGCAAAGCATAATTTCTGAATTCCTGACTGGCAAGAAGAGTGATAATGCAGAGGGTAAAGAAGTTTCGAGGGCTGTGACATTGAGTCTTCTGGGGCCTCTGTACTTCACTGTATTAGCTGATGAGAATGAAAATCTGACTGTCTTAGCCTTTGGTCCTGAATCTGGACAGAACTGGGTGGTTCATGAGAACAAAACCAGCCAGCTTCTCTGTCGCTGAGTCATGGTAGGAATAAATAATCTTAGATCTTCCTGCTCTGTGTAGGTTTTTATATTGCATTCATCCTTGTTCAGTCTCAGTACATAGAGGACATGTACTCATGTAGAACATAGACTCTGATCAAAAGTGTCTGATGAGAACATGTGTACTACTAAAATGCAAGATGTAATTAAAACAAATCTACCCTCACTGAAGCCATACAAGTGCAAAATAAAAGCTGCTGATGTAAACATTTGCTTTTTTAAAATCGTTCATTCATGAGCACAGGCTAACTGTGTCAGAGCCAGTGATAAGGGTCAAGATATAGCAAGACAGGATGGTAACAAAGACAGTGCAAAAGCCTTTATTTTCCCCTTCATCTTAGCACAGTAAGACTACGAGGCTGAGCCTTGTGTTGTTTTCAGGAAGGTAGGAAGATATTTTGTCAGTGAGCACGGACATGTTCAATTTCTCTTTTATCATAAAATTACCAAGTTGTTCTTTCTGGAAATTCTCTGCTTGTTTTTATCTGCAAGACGTGAGTTTTGGGCATTTCTGTCAGTGGTCACAATACCCTGTGAAACAAGCCGTGGTAACAAGATCCTTCTGCCTCAGGACACACAGTAACAAATACCAGTGTCACTCCCCTGGAGACACTTTAGTGCTCCCCCCTTTTTAGGCCCTACACAAGGACAGAAAGGCAAACTAAGCACTGTTTATCTTTGCTTTCTCACATGAATGAATGCCATCTCTAATGTGAGCAGCAAAGGCATTGCTAAAATTATTACAATTAATCAGTCATTCAATCAGTGCTGAAGGGGAGAAGGCAGTTCAGAGGAAAAAGGAGAAAACAGAATGTGGGGGTGCCTGGAACTGAAGACACAAGTTCATCGAATGATCTTATCTAAGAATTATATGTATAGTGGAAGTGCACCCCACTGCGTGAGAGGCAGTATCTGAAATCTTCCTGATCAGCAGTTTACCACGTAAGGAAGCTGCAGCTGTTACTGGTTTTTGTGTAACCCCTTCAGCTTTTCAACTTTGTTGCTTATCATTAATATTTTGTATTATTAACAGGCCTGAATCAGGATACGATTAGAGTAGACACTTATAGAACCCCCCCCCTCCTTTCTTTTTTGTGGGACGTACTTCCCATTGCAGTGAAATCTGAAAGGTCTGGAAGGAATGTCCTGTGAGGAGCAGCTCAGGACTTCAGGCTTGGAGGAAAGGAGGCTGAAGGGTGACCTCACTGCTCGCTACGGCTTCCCGAGGAGGGGAAATGGAGAGGGAGGTGCTGCGCTCTTCTTCACTATCCAGTGATAGAACATGTGGGAATGGTTCAAAGCTGTGCCAGGGGAGGTTTAGACTGGACATTAGGAAGCATTTCTCCCCTAAGAGGAGGGTCAAACACTGGGACAGGTTTCCTAGCCTGTCAGTATTTAAGGGGCATTTGGACAGTGCCCTTAATAATATGCTTTAACTTGGTCAGCCCTGACTTGGTCAGACAGTAGGACTAGATGATGGTTTTGGGTCCCTTTCAACTGAAATAGTCTATTCTATTTTATTCTATATGAGCCAGCAGATTAAAGGCCTGTAAAGAAAAGACAATATCAATCAGTGCTAGGCCAGTTGTAGTTCACCATTAGCCTGATCATCATGCAGCACTCTGAGCAAGTGGGATGTTTAGGAAGGGAACGGGAGGCAAACAATGATACTGCTTGGTTTCTGTGGTGTTCATGAGGAATCTCTTCTATCAGAGAAGGGCAAAGCCCAGAGGTGCTTCACTTCATATTTGACGAGCAGACAAAAAGATGGCACTCCCCACTGAAGGTGGAAGAGATCTCCCAAGACACAGCACGAGATGATGAAGGCAGAAGTGCATTATGACTGGTTGAGCATGCAGCAGCATCTTCCGTGCACTTTTTTTTTTTTTTGGTAGGGAAAGGTGGTATTGCAGTATATGAGATGCTGGAAAAGGAGAACCTGGAAAAAGTTTGACTGAGAAGACGAGCAGAAAAATAGATCCTGGTTATGTTATGCAGAAATAGTTGGCAAGACTGTCAAGTATCACAAGACAGTTGTGTGTTTCACTAAAGATTTTCTGGGCTGAATGAGTTCCTGTTGAAGTCAGGGGAATGTCTTCATTTGGCCTTTTTTGGTTTTTGTCTCAAAGCAACAAAACATTGTAGCTGCAATCAACATTGTAGCTAAAGCTAATCAGCCAGCTCTCCTTGCTATTGCTGCAAAATAATTTATCACTTTTGCCTATCCTCCGGCCATGTTCTGTGATTTGGTTTCCGTGCTGCTGCAGCAATACCATTTGCAGTGGAATGCAACATACTGCAATTAAATCTTTGTTCAAATGTAATGCAGAACTTGAAAACTAATATCCACAGATGGCAGCAGAAGTTAACTCTTTCCTACCAAGAAAGTTCATCTCAAACTTTTCCCGTTTTTGGAATTTTTGTTAGGTTTTCTAATTATCCATGCTCCATCAGAAGTGGAATTCTTAGATTTGTAACATGCACTGCCATACTGTGTTATTTTAACTATACCCAGTGAAATGCATATTCAGTTCACTCTGTGAGCATTATTCACAAGGCATCTTCATAATGTCATTTTTACCTTCATATCCCTGTACTTTCCCAGGCTTTAAGTGAGTTGGTCAGCAAATAAGCCTCAGCAGCCTTCATTTATTTATTTATTTATTTAAGTTTTCTGTGATGTGCTTTTCCCTGACTAATCTGATATTACTGTTAGATTCACTCTGCTACTGTTACAGGGCAACTTGGAGCCTACAAGTAAAGATCTATTGTGGAAATTAAAAGTTACACTTCCAGAGTACTATCACATCTCCTTCTGAGCTGAGTGGAGGTTTTGTGGATTGATTGGTTTGGTTTGTTTTTTTGTTGTTTTGTTTAAATTTAAAAACAATTGCTTTGATTTAAAGTATTTTTTGGTTTATATCACTTTGGTGCTTTCAGTTTGTGTGGTTCCCCTTGAGATCTGGCTGTGCAGCTTTCTAGAAGGTTACTGTTTTAATTTGAATTCCTTTGTACTTGGCATATCCTAAGGGTGCTCTCTCTCTGTAGGAAAGGAACATCCTACAGCATCACAAATGAGATTGCCATTTGCCACCAATTCTTGGATGACTTCCAGTATCGCTTATCTGAATAGAATTATTCTAGGCTCTGTATCCCATAACTGAAGTGCCCAGGTAACACTTTCTCTCACAGTACTGAAATAATAGCTCATTTAGGAATTTAAAATCTGAATCAAGCAGTAACATTGTGCATGTAGCTAAATGTTACTTGCACTACTTTTTTTTTTTTTTTTTTGAGCAGGAGCCTAAATTCTGCTGAGGCCATTAGTCGTCGTGGCAGTTTCCCTTACTACAGCTACACAGCCTGTTAATATGGCTGTCCATGTCATGTCCTTCACATCTGCAGTTTTATCCACTTTTAACTCTTAAGCACATTATGTAGAAGAAGTTTCCTTTTTGAAAAAGTTGGGCGTGGATGGTATCCAGAGCATTATGCCTCCAGCTAACTCTCTCGTGATGGAATTGCTTGAAGGGCCACTGAAGTTAGTGGACTGGATGATCAACATCAGCTGGAGATGTGGCTGAATGGAATGTTTTACAGTGCTCCCCTCTCCTGCAAAAATGAGAATGCAGTATATGGGTGTAGTTGAGCAGAAATCCTCTCTTCATTTCTACACTGACAGTATTTTGTCCATTTTGCTTCCTGAGCTAACTTATCTATTGCCTTTGTAACCCGAGTTCTCTCTGCTTTTAAGCCATAGCACGTGCTGATGGTATTTCCCTTGCACCTCTGTATCAAGTCAGAATGTTCACTGAGGAGATCAACTTTTAATGGTCATTCCCCCTTTCCTTCCCACCCATTTTATCCATGCCTGCTGAAGTGGATACAGTATTCAGAATATTCAGAAATATTCCAACATATGGCTAAGGACAGAAAAGTTAGAAGCTCTGTGTATCTAGACAATTTATGAAGCTAGTTCCTGCGTTCTATATTTTTGGTTTCTTCCCTCAGCTGCTCGAAGGTTGGATGGCCTGCATCATGAACTGTATTACACACTGGTAGTCTTATTGGTAAGCATTAACCTTAGTCTTTTCTGGTAGTAAGACATTGTCTATGCAATATTTCATAATGTGAAGTCAGCTCAGAGCTGTTCTGCAGAGACCAATCAATTAATCTTTATTTCACAAATTAGATGTTATTTTTATTAACACAATTTAGAGCAAGCTTTTGTAATGTTTGCTGTATAATTTGGAGCACAGTTCTCTGGCCATGTGAGTGGATTTTCTGGATAATTCTGTAATTATGTAATCAGGGTTTGGGAATGCCCTGCAAAAAGCTGTGTCAACATATGTAAAGGAAGAACGTTAGCTTATTTAAATTTCATCAGAATACTAGTAGTAGCTACAGGCAGAGGAAGAGTCTTAGATATAATCTGAAATTGCTTATGACCTTGCTGGCTGGCAGGGAGGAAGACAAAGGAAAATAAGTGTTTTTATTAGTTTACCAGGAACAGCCTGGTGTCTACCAAATTAATAATGTAATTTCTGAACATCCATTAAAAAACCCCCAAAAAACTATTGAACAATGAGACCCCTGATTTTTCTAGATTTTTTTCCAGTGTGTCAGTGTAACCTTCAGTCACTGATTGCAGGAAAAATGCCAGATGCCCAGCAAGTAAATAATGTAGCTCAGGCTGTGATTGTTAATTACAATCAGTACTAAAGAATTTGGTGGAGATGATGATCTCTTCAACCCATGAGGAGAAAAAAAAAATAAAAATCAAAAGGATTAGACAAAGAATGTTCTGATAAGGATAATAAAAGAAAAAAATCCAAAAACTTTGATCTATGAAAAAATCATTGAAATGAACTTTTTATTATAAAGCACTGAGGGAGAAGTGTTAAGGGGTAATTTCCTGAAGGACTGCTCCTGAACTCTAAATTCTTTATGCAGAAGATAGTGCTAAAAGCTAATAATTAATCATTTCCATTTAAATCTTCCAGGCATTGCATGAACAAGATTTAGTTGCATAACTCCTGTGGCTAAATCCCATGCAATGTTGAAAATGTAGATGATAATATCTCCATCAAAAACCCGAGTGCCATGGCAGAAATATTGGAACCGGTCCCTGTGGGGAAAACAGTAGTGATCTAATGGCTGTCAAGTGCTATGAGATATCATTCTCATTTCTGTGTCCTTGCATTACTCTCAGGTTTTGGCTATTGCTCCGTGCGGTTCATACCTCCTGTTCACTGAGTAGCATTTGGTCACACAGGAAGGAAAGTGCAGTAGTAAAGATGTGATGAACCTTTGCTTGAGTAGACCCTTAATTATAGGGTAATGACATTAAGAGTGATTGTTTCAATATATGACTACCTGAAAGATTTATATCGTGTGACCTCAGAAATGCCTACAATTCCCTAACATGAAACTGGGAACTTTGCTGTTAGGAACTGGAATTTTTCCTTTTAAAGTAGTTGCTTTGCTTTTTACATTCTAAGTCAAACATGCAATTTAATATTGTGATTAAAATATCTATAAGTAATGTTCCTGACATGTTACTAGCTCTTATCTGTACAACTACTGTAGTAGAATAATGTAATGCTGCTTTTGTTTGTCAAGATGCCTTACTCTATTAGCAAAACATAAAACTATTCTTCCCCGTTGCTGAAACATCACTAAGCCCGTGTACTCATGAGGAAGGTGGTAGTGTCTCCAGACAGAAAACCTAGAGGGATGGACTTGTTCTCACAAAAATGTCTTTGGATATTTTACTCTGTAGCTTGGATTAACATGGAGGAGGAGTAATTTGAATTTGCTACTATTCATGAGCTGTTTTTCCTGATATGAATACATACTTGGCTAGCACCGTTAAGACAGTGCCTAATCTGGTTTTACTAGGAAGGATCATTTGAAAAGCGTGTGCTTTTTTGTAATGACTTAGTACAGCCTAGAAACTTTCTATTGTCTGGTGGACATCTGTCATCTAACAAGGATTTAAATAGGACTGTCACTTCCAAGAAGAGACTGTGTTTTAAACTTCTTTAGCATGTACATATTAGAGTTAGTAAAAGCTGAATACCTGTGAGAGTGATGGCTGTTTCATTCGAACATATCGTCCAACTTGATTATCACAGGCTACGCCAGGATACAAGGAGTAAAAGGGAATTCCTCTTCCAACAACTGATCATCCTTTTACAGGCAGAATTCCCATCTTTATAGTCTCTAGAGCTAAGTTACAGACCTAGGTAGCACTGTGTACAAAGATCAGAAAGCTGGAAGAGATAATACTTAAATCTGAGGCTGCTGTTTCCTTTAGGGGAACAAAGCTGTAGGGTTTTTTTGGAGTTAATGAATTCAGATCTCCATCCCGGCAACAAACTTACAGTAAACCTGAGATGTGGAGTTCTTATACCCTGTCACAAGATGGGGACAGTCCTCTGCAAATGATATATTTAGTCTTTTAAAATTGTGGCATTACATCACCAAATTAGCTGGAAAACATTGTGCTACTTAAAAAATAGTGCGCAAAGTTAATGGATATACAGGCTGAACTTTGGGTCCAGAGGATCTTAAAATACCTGTGAAACGTCAGCTTAATATTAGTGTCTGACTGCTAATTGCTTATTTAGTATTGAAGTATAACCTTGATTATAGATTTCAGTATTTAAAATGACATAAATGCAAGAGAAATAATAATAGGGCTAGTAATGGTGAACAGAGCAGGTAACTCACTAAGGGGAGACACCTTATCTTGATGTAGCAGTTAAAATGAGAACAAATTTCCTCACTACACCTCCAGATCTCTTCCTTTGTCTTTGATACGATCATTAGCTCTGTTTTCAGTTGTTATTACATTTCTAGATGTGTATTGCTCTGTCTCTTAGTTAACATACATAACTCATTTTTATGAAGGAAATAGATAATAAAGCTTATTTTTCATGGTCTTTAAGTATGCTAATCTGTTTGACTTCAGTGTATTATTCTGCCTAGGTACTCCATTCACTTGTAGCATGTTTGAGCTTGGAGTGACAGAGTGGCCTAGTTTGAACTGAGTGTAATTGTAGTGCACTGCAATGGCTTTTTTCTCTGTGTTGCTGACCCTAATGCGCATGGACAGGTGAGAGAGAACATATTAAGAAATTACTGCACATGTAGTGTTTGCATCATTCCTCAACTGCCTCAGAGAAAGCTTCCCATCCCATAAAGACTGACTGGCTTCATAGCTGTATGTTCTTTTCTGCTTGGGATGTTGATAACAGTATTTTTCACTTTGGTTCTTAAGAGCTGGTGGACAGCCAGAATTGGGCCATTTGCCATGGTGTGCTCTTGGAGCTGGCACACCGCTGACACTGCTTCATCAATTGTACTTTGTGTTAACTGCCACCCAGGGGTCTGCTGAGATTCTGGAAGGTTTTGAAATGAAAGATTGAAGGGAAGCTGTTGTAGAGGCCGTTAAAAAAGTGATGAATGGTGGGGCACAGTGCTAGTGGGGCTGAGATTCTTGTACAAGAGAGCAAAGCTGGATCTCTAGCAAAGCACTGAGGTAATTGGTGACACTCCATCCTATCCCTCATCTGCTCCTGCCAGAGTGCAGCCGCATGCTGCCCTTTACACGAAGCAGATTGCAGGGTATCAGAAGTTGGCCCAAGCTTCAAAGCTTTGACTATCACAGTGGAAAGCATTGCCCTGAGCAGACATCTATTTGCTTCTTAAGTGGAACGTGCAGTCTGCAAAGTTGCACTTGTTCTTTTTTACAGAGTACTGGTCTGCAGACATGTTCTCTAAAGAAGTGCCATGCAGTATGATGATAGCTGCTGGCACAGCAAGAGAAGAGAGAGTTCAGATTGAAGTCATCAAGTAAAAGAAAACAATTTAGTAGAAAATCTTTAATGGTGCTTTTTAATTCATTAGAAGGAAAACACTGTGTCAGCACTTTTTAAATTGGATTTTTGAAAGGATGGCAGAAAACAGTCTGGTATTATTTCTGCGGGTTCTTTCAGACTAGATTGTGGACTTCTTTGAGCAGATAAAAAATATCTCTATTGTCTAAATGTTATAAAAATGTGGGGGTTAAATTTTGTAATCAATTTCTCATGCAGAGCTTTGAAAGGATAAGAAAGCATGCCAAAGCAGAAGTAGCATGATTGGTCATGACTTCAAACCTTGAGGACCTGACAGACTGCCTAAAATACTCCTCACAGAGTTTTGTGCTATCATCTGTCTTTTAGGTACCTCCTTCTATTTTCTCCCTTTATGCTCTTGAAGGATATCTGCTGAATGTAAGATACCCTGTCTTCATGAATTATTTAAGAATACATAATTACATATGCAATGGAAACATTTCAGTCTGAATGTTCTTCTCAGGAAAAGTTCTGTCAGGTCTTCTGTTTGAAGACTTTTTCATACTCTGTTTGAGAGAATATGTATGGGAAGGGATCCAGCTAAGCTCCTGCTGTGGTGAGATGCTGCTCCAGAAAGGAGAATCTTGGGTTTATAGACCTTATGACTTTGCAAGCTCTGTAGGGTTCAGCTTCTGTTGCTATGTTTGAGGAACAGGTCATATTTGGAGCCAAGAAAGTGCTGTAGAGCCATGAGGATTACTGTTCAGTCCTGGCACAACTGAATGACAGAAGTTATTGCTGGCATCAGCCATACCATAGCTGCCTCTTCTTACCACCTTCACCAGCTTTATCAACCTAATACAGTGAGAAAAATCTCACTTTCTCAACCATAGGAAGTGGAGGCTTTCTGAAAATTCAGTGGTCATGGTTTTCCATTGCTAGATGGGTAGGTAGTTCTCATTACGCCTCTGAAAACCCCCCGAAAAGACCTTAGAGCATTTTTAGTTAGTCTGTTGCAACATGTTACTTCTGTTTAAAGCAGAAGATTCCGTTAATGAGGGCTGTAAACCTGTTCAGAGATACATGATGGTAATTTCAACATACACCCACTGGCGGTTTGAGATTGCTTCTATCTTTACCTGTGTACTAAGCTTCATTTCTTTCAAAAAAATTAGACCTGCAAGTTCCAGATTTGTAGTAACTAAAATAATGAGCTTATATAAAGTAAAATAACAAACAAGACTTTAATTGGTAATCATTTAGATGAGGATTATTAACTGTCAGTTGTTTGGGGGCAATGTTTGTCAGTGCCTAAAAGACTAATGAAATATAATTTAGACTTCTGAATCACAGGTTCTTTTGAAAAGTTGAACTAAAAATCAGACTACGGATTTGCAGAAAAGCTTCAGTTATTCAGAAAATCCTGACATTGCTAAAACTAGGAGAGAAAAAATACTCAGGACCTTATTGATTAAAAGCTCATATCCAATAGGATGGTACCTGTGTCTGAGTGATCTGTCTTACACAGGGTTTTTTGAGCATATGTCTTCTGTAGACAAGTACCCTGATAAAATGGATGATATCAGCATGGCAAACTTTAGAAAGTTTCTGTACTTGCAGAGTAGTCATTTCTGTTCTAAATAGTGAAGACTGTTTCCATTGTCTTTAATGTATTTTTACTTCTGAATTTCATTGTCCTACATCAGGAATGCCTGAAATTGCAGAGATAAAGGTATGGAAATAAATATTATTAAAACACTTTCTGAGCTTCTGGTAAACTGATTTTGCATGCAGCAGCTGTGGGGTAAACTGAAACAGTAATTGACCCCATTGCCGCCTTCTGGTTATTCAAGGTGGAGGAATCTCAGGGGGACCTGTTCATCTCTGTACCATAGTGCTAGATGACTGCAGAGTAATTACAAGGAAATTCAGGTTTAGACTTATAAAGATTTGTCACTAGCCAGTGGATATCATTGGGCTCAATAAAATCAACAAGCTTATAATTAGTCTGAACTATCTAGCAGTAACTTAATTTAAAAATGCAAATAATAAAAACATCTACTATAACATTTAAAAAGTCTTAACGTATTACAGATTCCAGTCACAGAAGAGAGTGCTGATCTTGAAAAGCTTGATGCCAATTATGTGCTTCACTGAATTAAAATGAACTCGTTATTAATAAAGACTCAAATGATCTAGTTTGCTAGTCCAACCTTTCACCACCTCACACTTTCATTAGAAATGAACTTTTCAATTAAGACCTGTCTTCCCAAACTTAGTACCGAGTTCCAAAATTAAGTTTTCCAGACTGTGATTCAGTCACATGAACTTAAGTAATACAGAACAATCTTGTGAAGTTTGACACTGTGACATGTCATTCTCTTATATTGCTTCATGAGTCCTTTCACATTAAGTGATCGTCTTGTTCAGGCCATTGACGGTGAAAACTAGGTCCAGCTGAGCGGTGACTTTTAGATGAATAATGCTCAGAAATAAGGCAGATGTATACAAAGCATAACACCTATCAAAGGCAATATTGAAATCTGAAAATTGAAACGCAGCTGTCAGAGTGATTCTGATGAGTGCTGGAAGCAATGGATGGAATGAAAAATATTAAAGAAAGCTTTGTGTTGTGGTTTTTTTTTATATATATATATATAGTTCAGAGAACATTTTCACATTGGAACCTTTTATTCTAATAATCCTTAAGGAAATCCCATTGATTAACTTGTGAACATTTGACACGTAAGACATTTTTGGACTTAAGGGATGCTTGTGTTGGGATTATCAAAGCTGGGAATCAAGAGATGAGGGTTCTGTGGCTAATTTCGTACTGGAGTTTTTGTTCAATGTACAATAAACAAAATCTCTGGGGATTTACATAGATATTCAGCTACATGCTACACTCCTTATTGCTTTTAATATCTATTTTTTATCTGAGTGCTTTGATATTACATACCCAAGTTGATGAGGTTTGGCTTAACTGGGTCAGAAACTAGTGGTCCAGGAGTTGTTTCAGTTGTAACCAACCTAGAGAAAGAATAAAAATTTAAAAAAGGTGGTTAACTAGTTATGACATATAGTTACACCCATATCTGTTCTGATGCTTAAGGAACTGTAAAAATAGAATGGAAATGCTGTAGTGACTTGAAAAGAACTTCTCTGTATGGAATGGCTCTGCAGAAGCAGTTGCTTTTGTGCTCCCAAAGCAAGTCAGACATGGTATTTGGGCTAAGTGGATTTACTGCAAAATGAATAGAAAACTATAAAAGAGAGAAACAAAAAGATTAATTTGTTGTGTTCCTGGAAGTGCCTTTGAGCTGAGTTGGCTTCATGTACACTCATGAAAGTTTTATTGAAGGCTTCTTTTTTATTATTTTTATTATTATTTGAATATCCTCTTTTTATTAAAAAAAAAAAACCAAAAACCAAAGAATGCAAAAATCAGTCATCAGAAAAAAAGTAAAGCCTTCAGAAAATACACAGCTATTTCCTTCAAAGGTAAGACAAACATGTAACGCTGTGAGTGTTGGCAGGTTTTCACTTTTTACAAAATATTCTTTGGACTTGGACTTTGTTACCTGTTAATTAAGACTTTGTCTCAGGGAGCATTTTGCTTAAGAAATCTTGAGAAAATAGGGCTTTTGGAGGTCAGGTGAAGACATGGTATTCTGGGTATTGGATTGGGGCACTAGGTTCAGAGGAATCCTGAGTCCATGGGGAATGAGGTCTAAAGACCACAATCTGGAAGCCACTTCATTCATCAGAGTTCTCAGTGAGATGTAAAATTCCAAAGTACCTTTTCTTCACAGAAGAGGAGGACCAAGACAAAGCACAAGTCCATAAATGAGGACTGAACAAGACTCGATTTTCTCCCTCTTTGCTGAATTTTGATCAAAGACAAGAATGTAAACAATTATCCCTCAAAAAATTGTCCTGAATGACCATATCTCTCATTGAGTGCTCAGAACAAGAGTCTTCTAAAACATCTCATCATAAATTGTGTATTGGATTGCTTTGGATTAATTCTTGTCCAGGAATAGGCTGGAGACTGGAGAAGTCCCTACAGTAACTTCAGTTCTGGTGATGAAAATCCCTGATAATATTATGCAACCAATCGTAATATGTTTGGGAGTGGAAATTTCCCCATTTTTTCTTGATCTATATAGGATATTTAAAACACGTTTGGCTTGTATTAATGTTTTATTCTGCTGTTGCATCTGTGTTGTACTAGAAAGCTTTTGTGAACCATGTATTCCTTCTCCTGCACCTCCTTTTGCAAATGTAATTAAATTCTCATCTTCTAATACACTTGCATGGTCTGCTGAACCATTACCTTCTCTGTCCCTCACAACTCAATATTTTGGTCCTGAAAATATCTCCAGCTGCTGTAGCAACAATATTTGGCTTAATCTCTGTGCTAGTGATACTAACAGCTTTTGGCAGATAGTAGGGCCTTGTGTAAAGTTGTGTGAGGAGTAACTGGGCTGATTGTCTCCTTCCATTATCTCTTGTGATTGATACGCAGAACATAGGGGGGAAAACATGTTCTTAGAGTGAGGAATTATTTTGCTCATTTAAAATTAGAAGTGCAGCCATAAAGTTGTTTTTGTAAGTGCCTACCACTACTGCTCTCTGCATATCAAATTCCAGCTAGCACTTTGTGGTTGGCTTCACTGCAGATACTGAAGAACTTTATCAGAGGATGACAAAAGAGAAAAAATGATAGCAGAAGGCCAAGTGAATAACAGTTTCTCTGGGGAACATCCTCCAATAGAGTGCTCCAATAAAATTCTTACCTGAACTATTTTCTTTTTCTATATCTGGAGGGGCTAAACAATTCATAACTAAGTGCCAGTCACCACAACCCAGAAGTAGCACTGAAGAATTTACTAGGGCTCAGAGCAGCCATATCAGAGAAAGGCTTAGAAATCTCGCAGAGAGACTGATAGAGAAGTTTTGGAATATATGCCTCAGAGGAAAGCAGTAAAATTTTATAAATAATGAATGTACTAGGAAATAAAAGAAAGGAAGAAAGAAAACTTTCTATAATAGAAACTTTGGCGTTATACAATGATATTACATTGCAGGATGTATTGGGTTTACACAGCAAGGTTTTGGTAGCGGAGGGGCTACAGGGGTGGCTTCTGTGAGAAGTTGCCAAAAGTTTCCCCCGTGTCCAACAGATCCAAGGAGCCTTTCATCATCTTTTCTCTCCCCTGTTCATTTGAGGAGGAGGAGTGATAGAGCAGCTTTGGTGGGCACCTGGTGCGCAGCCAGGGTCAACCCACCACACAGAATTAGCAGAGGCTTCATGATTTTATGTTTTCAAAGACTAAGATAATTTTCCAATTGATTTCAAAAGCATTTGTCATCAGCAAAGAGAGATGAGACCTGAAGATCTTTGTTTCCATTCTAGCCTCTTGGAGAAACAGCATCCCCCCCAATCTTCCCAGTCTTGACTTTTCCCTCCATTGCCTTATGCTTTTTTTGCTGATAAAAAAGTCTTAGTCTTTGTACAGCAGATTTTTCACATGCATTGCCTTGTCTGTATTTTATTAGACCTAGTTTATTTACCTGGCTACAGTGTCTGACTTCCATATCTTCACTTTTGTCTCTCTTTTACTCCTCCAGTCTCACTTCCAGCTATCTCCTAGTCGAGAGTTGTTCTTCAACAGCACTTTGTCTCCCCTTCACCTCTTCTGGGTTCTACCCTAGTCTCTCTGCTCAGCAGTCTACTTGCTTCTGAGTAGACCTCAATCTGTCTTTTCCTCACCCTTTTCCAGTTACTTTTTCATTCCTCAGGCTCCTCTTCTCAGTCTGCTCCCCTGGATGATTGGTCCTCTCTTTATATTTGAGTTAGTTACCTCTTCTGTATTGCTTAGACTTAGTAAGGAGAGTATCGAAAGAGCAGCAAAGACCTCTGGCCTGAGTTCAGGTTGTTAGATTCAGATTTGGCACTAAGCTGCAATTGCAGAGAAAGACCTTCTCAGGCCCCTGGAGCATATCCAGTACAGACAGAAAGGTTGGGAAGCACAGCAGCTGAAGTCCAGGAAGTACTGGCTGTGCACAAACCACAAAGCTTGCAAGTTGGACATTTCTGAGTGGCTTTTCAATGAGACTGCAAAAGATACAAAGATCTCTGCCAACTTGCAAGTCCTTATTCTAAAGCATGGGATTTCTCAAAGAAAGGTCTTCAGAATCTTTTAACATTCTAAAAGAATGCTATTTCCGTTAGCCTTTTTCTTGGGAGTGGCTGCAGTATTTTGACTGAAATTTTCCAGGAAAATTCAGGCCAAGGCAGACACAGATGATCGGAGCTTTTTCTCTGGTTGAAGTGATTGAAAACAGGATCTTTAGTAGGGGCACTACTTCAGCGTTAATTGAATAGTAGTCGGTCAGGGAAATATTTGCTCTTTTTCTACACGTGCATATTGCTTAATTCTTCTACTTCTAATATCTGTGCCCTAAAGCTTGTTATTCTATTCATCTTCATCATTATTGTTTTAGTACTTCAATAAGCAAGCAGTGTCATGAGAACACTTGACATTTGCAGTGAAGTCTGACCATAGATACATACTCCCCTGTAAGTGTATAACTTGTGTTCTTGCTAATGTTTCTTACTATTCTTATGTAAATGAACTAAAATTCCACGTATATGTGAATATGTCCTTTGAATAAATTTAATACATGAGAAGAATAACATTTTGATTTCTTTGCATTGGAAGTGGATTGAACAAAGATGTAAACAGCTTAATCTTTCCTAGCATCAGATAAGGAAAGTGAGAAATAAGGTGTACTGAGTCTTTTTTTTTTCCCCTTGATTTTTCACAGATGTTTTAGCTCTAAGCTGTAGTTGTCAAATTCATGTTCTCTGAAGACAAAAAATCAACCTCAGAATGTTTGTAAGAAGTCCATAACTGTAGACACTAGATCAGAGACTCCTAACCAAGAACATGGGTTTAAGCACTTACATTCAAAGATATTTTTGAAAAGTTACGCTGATCTGATTCATACTTCTCATTGTATCAGAAATGAAATTATTACATTCCTCTCATGGTTCCATTTGAAACCCAGAGGAGGAAACTTAGTTATCAGACTCCTTCTGAGTAAAAATTATTATGTGGGAAGAACTCAACTCGATTCTTAGATTGCCAAGCTTTATAGAGAAATTGCTCGTGTTTGCAAAACAGCAAAAGTGCTGTGGAACTTTGTGATATTTAACCAAGAACTACCTTTCCCCCAGTCTCTTTCAACATAGAATTTTTTCATCAAAAGCTGAATGACTGCCAATATTTTTCAGTTATTTCAGGCAATGTAAAAGCTTATATCGGAGAAGACTTCTTGATCAGAATTTTAGGTTTGTTTATAGCACCTTGCTTCAGAATTGCCATTTTCATGCTTAGCAAGCTAGTTTTTCGAAAACTACATTAGAAATATTTTAATGGAACTTTAATCTACTAAATATAAGGATTCCATGGATCCCTGTATTATGTGTGGAATTTTTTTTAGAGAGGTCCTGGATTGTGTTAGGCATTTAGAACACACTGTGCAGTATTGTCCATTGTTCCCGAAATGTTGCAAACACTTGAAATCACTCCTAGATACAGTTGCGATGATAATATGCGTGTATATATGAATAGATATTGCCTTTATGAATAGAGTGCTATGTTTTAAACCTGGTTTCATCCAGTGATGTCTTTACCTTGGGCATTCTGTAGGCTGACCTTCACTCTGCTGAAATCACCTTAACATGGACAGTAAAGTTTAGTGCAAGTGACTGAGCATTTTGTCAGCCTGGTATCTGGCAAGTTGTGGAACTGTAGGAGGGAATGAATGGATTCTGTAATAGTTCAGTATTCTTGTAGCTATAAAGAAATTGTTTTCCAAACTTCATTTCCTTTTTAGAAGACAGGCATGGCTATTATAAACCATTAAGTAAACCATTAAGTATTTAATCTACAACTGTGCTGTTTTAAAATCTTTATATATTTATATTATACAGTAGTGTAAATCTTTTGAACTCAAGCATCTCTGAGAAAAAAATGTAAACATATAGTTTATACAACTTTTCTCCCCCCCCCCCCCCCCCCCCCCTTTTTTTTTTTTTTTTGGTGCAAAGAAGAAAAGATTTCTAAACTCATGGAGATGGTTTTGTCCTCTAACTTTGCAAAGTTTTCTCTGAGCCTGGAAAAAGCCAGCAGGTTTGTTTCTACTGTGATAAACACAACAGAATATAGCAAGCCAGTGTGGCATGTGTTGTTCCATGTGTGGCTGTGCAAAACATTCAGCTCTCTTCTACCAATGTGAAATATGTGAAACGCTTCTAGGGAAAGATGCAACAAGTTTCTAATTCCCAGTTATAAAGCTTTGATGTTTTATTCTATAGAACCTTATTTGCCTTTTCCTGAACTCGAAATAACAAGAAAGACTGAGTAAGCACAAAGGATTTGGAGGCACAAGAAGGACTGGAAAACCCTTTTAAAAATACAGATTGAAGATTTGGCAGTAGGCTATGGGCCTCTGTTCCTAGACTATTGGTTAAGATCAATAATACTTCTTGTCCTCATTTTGTGTAGAGCCATCTAATGAAGATCAACTAGATCATGTAGCGTTCACTGACACTTAAAAGTTTAACCAAGAGGTCTAGGAATGAATAGATGTGGAGCCTGACTGACCTCCCCATAGGACCCATGTAGTTGAGCTTTTGATTGGGTTGTACATTGAAGACAAGGCACAGACTTTGTTCTGTGCTTCCTAATCGCTAAATGAAATATTTTGTCCTTCAGACATCATGATGGCATTAATTAAAATAAAACCATTTTCACTGTTTGTCCAGTTATTAGTAAAAGCTTGTTCCTCTGCTTTACTGGTTGTAATATTATGATGAACATTCTGGAAAAGGAGATCTATTTTATCCTGTCTGCATACTGGGTTTTCCTGTTATCAAAGTGTATTTTAAATGGAAGATAAAGACTGAAAAGGAAGCTTTGTCTATTATAATGTTTTTCCAATATTATAGTGTGGTTTTGTAAATAGTTGAAGACATTTGATGATATTTACTACACGTGGAAGAAGTTGGAACTGGGGAAGGTTGTTAACAGAGGATAAAGAGCACATATCCATCATAAACTGTTTCATAATGTTTGTCATTTAGGGGAGCCCATCATATAATTTAATGTCATGCAGACTGCAACAGTGAAAATGTTGCAGTTTACTTCATTAAAGTGTTTGAGCTTTAATGGCAAGTGGCTGTAATGACAAGTTCTAGATCTCCTAGGAAACTATAATATGATTCAGTAAAGTCTGTCACTCAGTGCAGTCTTGCTTATGGCCTCCTTTTTTTTTTTTTTTTTTTTTCTGTAGGAATAACACTTATCTGGGATGGCTATGTGAATAAACCCCTCAAGAAAGGACATACAATGTATTCAATCATTTATTTGCAATTACTTGTAATAAAAACATTTATTGCAGCATTTACTATATCAAAGGCACTAAATGGAATTATCCGGGAAAAAGTTCATTATTCACAAAAACTAATTTTGGAGAAGTTTATGGTCAACCACTTTTTTTCAGTATCATTTCCATTAGAAAAGGAATTTGAATGTAAAAAATTCTAGGGCTGTCTATTTTTTTAATCTATGGCCTCTGATGACTGTTTAACCCTAAAATGACATATTAATTTCTGATTCTCAGTTCATGTCTCAAACATATAATGTCATGGAAATTGATGACTTCGCATAGCTGGCAGTGTGAAAAGGAGCATGTAAAGTTTGTATCATCCCCTCTGCCTCCAGAGGGAACTGCTCCTGCATATTTAGGTTTTCATTCTTGACTCATAACTCTGAACTGCCAGACTGATTATTTAAATTGTAACTGCCAGTTGATGGGCAGAAAGAAGTTTATGTGTCCATATGAATTATTAAATAGCATACCAAGATGTCACCTCGTAACATTTTGTAAAAATGTCATGATATTCTAAACACTTGCCTGAAAAGCATGTTGGAAATTGATCCATTTGCAAGTTTGCAGACATCTATTAATGGTTATTGCTGATAAATCACAATGCATAATTTACTTGATGAATTGCTCCTTTTTCTTAGTGAAATATCTTCCAAGGCGTGCAACTTTTTCAGATTAAGATTTTTTTTTTTGAGGTGTTTGCCTGATTTGAGCTGAGTATGGGAACTCCTTTACTGCAGTTTCTGTTCTGAGGTTGGATAGTTATTAGAAAACTGTATATATTGCCATAAAAGTTTGAATAGCTGTTTTGTGCAGGACAGGGGGACCTACATTTTACCATAGTGTATGAGCACACAGGCAAGCCACTGAGGAAATTTTCAGTTAGTTTGCTACATGGGAAACATCCTCCTGCATGTTCATACCCAACAGAAAATACGAGATAAATTGCATTGTTTTCACTGAGGGATAGACAACCTCACCCTTTTATGAGCTAAAACCACGCATAGTTACCATGGAATGATTGATGAAACTTAGCTTTCTCTGCAGTGAAGTGTACATGTGTCTGTTGTCTCTCCGATAAACTTGTTTCAGAATATAGTACCATCAAGTAATTCTGGAACAAATAAGGGAAGGAAAAGTTTTTCTTTAATCTCTATCACATGATATTTATAGAGCTAAGGGGTGTCAGTTCTGGATTCATTTTGTAATGCCTTGAAGCACAAGGATGCATGCTTTTTATTCAGTTCTCACAAATAAACTTGTATTTCTCCTCATTATCCATAGATGTTTAACCTGTCTAGTTTCTGGGATGAACACTTGAAAGAAGCAAATTAAAAAATCACCTTCTGTGTTCACTCATGCTGATGAAACTCAGTTAAATGAATATTCATGTAAAGCAAATACAAGAAAGAAGTAAATGTAGTCAAGACAAATGTATTTAAACTTTCAAAACTTTTTTCTTTTGCAGTATTTGCTGTCTCTCAGAAATCCCAACATATGAGTTATCAGTAAAGAGATGACTGAGTACCCTCCAGAGGCAGAGTTTGGTTGGGGAAAATTCCAAAATATGGAGAAACAGGTACCGGTGAACATAAACAATACTGCTGTGCGGAGAAGAAAGTGGGGATTACTCAAGGCTCACATAAATACATACAGTAAGTACAGTTTGAAAGTTAAAGGGGCTCCTTGGGGCAGAAAATCTTTTGAGTACTGTAGCTTTAAACAGTCATTTTCATAAGTATCAACTCTGAATCTCAAAGCAAACTTGATCTGCATAAAATTCAGCCAGAGGATCTCCTAATAAGTTCAAAGTCTTAATGGGATTGTACCTTGATGCGGAAACCTTTGGCATTTTTGTGGCTAACAATTTTAGGAACTATATGGAATTTAAAAAGAATCATCGCAAAGGAAATGACCAGTGTGAATTGTGAATGCTTTGTTATTTGGCAACACTGAAAAGCAGGTGTGAAAAACATGGCTGAGTTATTAACCAGTGTTTTGGGGTGTATTTTTGTTGAAATAAAAAAAAAATTAGTTTAAATAAAAAGAAATTAAAATTTGGGGGGGCACATAAAAATCAATTCAGGTCGGTTCTGTAAACAAATAAATCAATGAGATATTTTGTTTGGAACAGGCAATGTTTTTGTTTTGTTTGGTTTTTTTTTTTTAAAAAAAAGGATTCTATTTAAAAATGTTAGAAATAAGTGTTCAGCATCATTTTGAAATTTCCCTTTTTCATTTTTGAGGCTGACACACACTTTTTTGGTCAAGTCACTCTCCAGTGAGTGGTTTTTCAAATTTGTTAGGGTCGGAACCAGGCTGAACTTTACAGCTAAACCCATGAATCTTTGATATGAGCTCAACTTTCTGTAGTTTAAGACATTTATGTTTTTTGTTGATTGGCATATGAGAGGGCAGGTATATTGCTACTACAAGTTGGACAAAGACTTTATTAATTTTCGAGAACTGTTACTCAAACAACACAGATCCATGCCTTTCAGCTTGAAAAGCAGTGACCTATAATCTTGTACTCAGTCAGTGATCTAAAACAACTTTGTGGTCTACGGTCTTTAATACTTCTTTGTATTATAAAACTCCAGTGGGACAAAACACCTGTTTTAAGCCTCTTGAACACAATGAACTCAGTCTTTGTTCTCTTTAATTGTTTTTCATCAGGGCTGTTGTGATATCAAACCAGTGAGAGCTCAATGAGATGTGATAATATACTGATGATAAAGTCACCAAGTGTAGAAAGTGCCAGATCATTTGAGTTCTTGCAGTATTTTATACCACAACTGTCATTTGAAGGTCTAAGGGAATATTTGTTTTCCATTAGATGCTCATGTTCTATTTGTTTCCTATGGGATACCTGTTTGTTTTTTATAATCTATTTGCATCTGTTATGAAGTGATTATGTATTTAGGGCCTGATCCATGCCAGAGTAAATGAGTAATTATTCTAAAGGTGTCATTGACACTCTGCCAGTGTTAAACTGGTATGTGGGAAGAGTACCAAAAAACCTGTTCTAATAGGTACAGAGGATGATCTGCTGCTTTTTGTTACTGAAGAACCTCAGGCTTTTGTATGGGCTTTGTAACAGTCATCTATGTTTGGAAAATATTTTTGCCTCATGGTTAGCTATTATAATTAAAAGATAGAGATAACAATGCAGAATATGTCTTCTGTGTACTCTCCTGCACAACTGCAGCACTTCTACTGGTTTAGATCCCTCTAGGGTACAGGTGTGAGGAGATGCTGTTACAAGGCAGATTTACCTTAGGATGTCCGTTACCATTTCCCAAAGCAGTCTGCGTCCTTTCTTGTGCGATAGAAGAGATATCGATCAACGCCTCATAAGTTAAATGGACATAGTTTAACCATGTAAACTTCTACTTTCCCTGGGGATTGTGGGTTCTACTACTGGGAGTCAATGCTGTAATATTTCTCTACTCTTGACAGAGAAATCAGCATCCTGATTTCTGCCAGTCTTCCAGTTGTTTTTTCTAAGTTCCATACTATAGAGCAGTACATAGTTATGGAATTCCTAAGGGATTTTGTTGCTGTATTTTCTCTTACTGCTGTAACTTCTGTAGCCTATACAGGCTTGCCTTTCGCCTAAAAAAAATGTGGAAACATAACCTCATTTTTAAAAAGGGAAACAAAGAAGACCCAGGGAACTACAGAGCACTCAGTCTCACCTCTGTGCCCAGCAAGATCATGGAGCAGATCCTCCTAGAAACTGTGCTAGGGCACATGGAGAATAAGGAGGTGGTTGGTGCCAGCCAACATGGCTTCACTGAGGACAGATTGTGCCTGACGACTTTGATGGCCTCCTGTGACAGGGTTACAGCGTTGGTGGGTAAGGGAAGAGCAACCGACATCATCTACCTGGACTTGTGCAAAGCATCTGACACTGTCCCACACAACATCCTTGTCTCTGAACTGGAGAGACATGGATGTGACAGATGGAGCACTCGGTGGAGAAGGAATTGGCTGGATGGTCGCGCTCAAAGAGTTGTGGTGAGCAGCTCGATGTCCCGTGGAGAGCGGTGACGAGTGGCGTCCTCAGGGGTCGGGGCTGGGACCGGCGCTGTTTGACATCTTTGTTGGGGACACGGGCAGTGGGATCGAGGCACCCTCAGCAAGTTTGGCAACGACACCAAGCTGTGTGGGGGGGTCGACACGCTGGAGGGAAGGGATGGGCCATCCAGAGGGGCCTGGACAGGCTGGAGAGGTGGGGCCGTGCCAACCTCATGGAGTTCAACAAGGCCAAGGGCAAGGTCCTGCCCATGGGTCGGGGCAATCCCCAGCACAAACACAGGCTGGGGGAGGAGTGGATTGAGAGCAGCCCCGAGGAGAAGGACTTGGGGGTGTCGGTGGATGGAAAACTGAGTGTGAGCCAGCAATGTGCGCTGGCAGCCCAGAAAGCCAACGGTATCCTGGGCTGCACCCAGAGCAGGGTGGGCAGCAGGGCGAGGGAGGGGATTCTCCCCCTCTACTCTGCTTTTATGAGCCCCCGCCCTGCAGTGCTGGGTCCAGTTCTGGGGGCACCAATATCAGAAAGACATACAGACCTGCTGGAGCGGGTCCAGAGGAGGCCACGCAGATGCTCAGGGGGCTGGAGCCCCTCCCCTGTGAGGCCAGGCTGAGAGAGTTGGGGGTGTTCAGCCTGGAGAAGAGAAGGCTCCGGGGAGAGCTTAGAGCGGCCTCCCAGTGCTTAAAGGGGCTGCAGGGAAGATGGGGAGGGACTCGTTATCAGGGGGTGTAGGGATAAGGATGAGGGATAACTGTTTTAAACTGAGAGGGTAGATTTAGATTAGATCTAAGGAAGAAATTCTTTAAAGTGGAGTGGCAAGACACTGGCACGGTTTGCTTAGCGAGGGTTGTGGCTGCCCCCTCCCTGGCAGGGTTCAAGGCCAGGTTGGACGGGGCTTTGGGCAACCTGGGCTAGTGGAAGGTGGCCCTGCCCATGGCAGGGGAGTGGGACTACATGATCTTTAAGGTTCTTTCTAAGCCAAACCATTGTATGATCCTATGATTCTGTTTCATATTAGCTGTTCTGGGAAGGGAGAGAACCTTCCTATTGCTAAGTGTGTTATCTGCACAGATGATCTAGCTGTAGATTTCTAAGGAAAAGTCAAATGACAACATGTCAGCTCCCCAGTTCCAGAGAAATTATCCCACATTACCTTGGCAGTGCTAACAGTTTACAATGTTCATGGTCTGTAATGGGCTGTTTGCCTTAAATGGCTTTGACAGTTTTCTGAACTTAACATGTACTCAGCTAAGAGATGATCTTTCTTCACTGCATCACTTTCCATTTGAATAGGTCACATTTTGATAAGATGTGTTTGATTTGCTGTGAAACTGCTGTATAAATCTTCCTTTATGCTTACAGATATCTCAGATATCCACTGTATTATTCTGAGAGCAAATAGCTAATTATTTGCTGCTAAAAGCCATGTATAAAGACCTCTGTATTTCTGAAATCCTTTGGTGACATCTGCCACAGTAAGTTTACATTCAAAATGAATAGTGGAATGGGAAGTGATTTCATTCCATGGTCTTGAACGGGAGTCTGGCTTCGTGAGAAGACAAAAGAGTGAAGGCAGAGTGCCTGAGGGGGGGCAGTCGTCAGTGGCTTTTGTAAGGTTATGGTATCATGGCTGAGGAAGTGATGATCTAGTTGATGTATTGGTGTTTGATTGCTTTATATCCAGGTCTGGAACTGAGCACTTGTTGATGTCACTGATGTTGGGTCAAGCTGGACAGGTACTTCCACAGCTCTCAAACACAGACCTCCTGAGAGATTGCTTATGAAATTGATTCTTCTTACAAATTTATATGTCTTTCAATTGCATACTAGAGGAAATAATATTTAGAAGAATAAACACCAGTGGTGTGATGGATTGCTTCTGCTCTACTGACTAGTATCATCGTGATAGTATTTGTAGAGCTGCAAGGAAGACATGTTCTCGGTATGTTTTGCACTGCAGAATGATCTGAGGATTTCTGCAGGATTTGGATGTCTTCAGATAGTAGGTGTTGATTATGACAGCACAGGCCAGCACAATTAGGTGATGAATCATCAGCATCATAATGTCTGTTATTTACCACCTGTGCACCTGTACTAGTGTCCCTGTATAGAGTTGAAAGCCTATAAAAGTTTATGCAAAGAAAAAAAAAAAAGAAAAATGAAGAAAATATGTTTAAAAACAATTACTGCCAAGTAAAATTTCTCTAATGGTGGATATCAGGTTAGTGTGAGGCTGGCTCTTCAGCCACAGAAGTGTTTGAAGCCTCCCCTGGAGCTGCAGCGAAGTTGTCTGAAGCTGTCATGACAACACTAAGCTCCAGAGCAGTTCACTTTCTCTTTGCCATTTTCAAGATTATCTTAACTGGACGCCACCCTACTGTGAATGTGTATGATCAAAAATATGACAGGAACATACTGCAGAAGAAAAGGTAATATTTTAATGCTCAAGGAAAGGTTAATGAACAAAGTAATGGAAAATTTGTACAACAAAGAGAAAACTGTTTCCCTGAGTCCGTATCTGAATTCCATGCGTAGGTCTTTGGCCGTGTCTTCGGCTGTCCTCCAACTGGCAAAGCTACTTGTGGATTGTAGTTCTTTGTTTTTGAAATGCACATAAAGTCCATATCCAGACAGTTGTATATGCAAGCAGAGCAGCTGAGCCAATCAGCCCATTGTCTGAGCATCTGACAATGCCCATAAAGTATCTTATGAATATGATGCTAATTCAATTCCACCTCTTGTTTGGATCTATGAAGGGGAATTTTCTTAAAACGGGCTTTCCGCCATCAGTGCTCATGTCTGAAAAATGGTAACAGACATTCTGTTTATCACTTGTAATACTTGCCCATATGCCATGTGTTACGTGTCAGGTGGAAGCATCCTTACTTCTCTGTATCATAGGAAGAAATACTGTGAATTTCAACCTGGCTCTATTCAGAACCCACTGAGTACATTCATTTGGCTAGAGGGCATCCCATTAAGCAGCATAAGGAAAGTCTCTTGCAATCACTAAAGACTTTTCTTGCTGTAATCCCTGCTGATCCTGGGAATCTGAGGTGGGAACTGAAACCAAATCTTTTTCTGGCTTTGCACAGTTCTGTGACAATGCCTCCAGGGCTGCTAATGTATTAGGGAAAAATTCTGCCAAGCTTTTCACGAAGTAACGTTTTCTTTCATAAATATACCAGCTGGTTTTAATGACAATCATGAGATACTGTTGCAGAAAGTCAGGGTGGCAGACTCTTACTTCGTTCACGAGTGGCAGCTGAGTAGCTTTAATTCCAGCTGCTGAGAAAGAAACCAGAAACATCTAAAGCTAGAAAAGAATCAGAAAGTTTTTGCAGATAAATAAAGCACCTGACTTTCCTTTCCACTTTCTTCCATGACACCCCTAAATGATCTGATATTTGCTGTACAAGGCAGATCATCCCTACTTGCTGATGGGTGAATTATTTATCCATATGACTATTCACAGTTCTGCATCTGTGTCAACTTTGGTACATACTTAGTCTTGATAGTGTCAGGTTATGTGCTCCCTTTGGTTGGGATGTTTTAGCAGTCTAGCACTCTGTAGTCATCGGGAGTATCTGTAACCTTAGTGAGAGGCCACTTACCTGTTCCTTCATAAATAATAAATACTACATCAAGTGCTGACATCTTGCTTTACCCTGTTGAATTATATAGAGAAAACTTTAAATGTAGCAAACATTAATTCATGGGTGACTCTGTCGGTTTATCATCCCTTTCAAATTCCACAACTGTCCTGCATCGAAGTGAGTGGAATATTTTTGTTCTGAAAGTGACTAGTGACATTTATATGTTTGTTTTAATTTCTTCTGTCTCTCTGCCACTGCTCACCATTCTTTCGGAACAAAGCTATCCCCCAGCTTGCTTTTTCATGTTTCAGATCACACGAAGGTGGTGACATTCAACAGAGAGATAATATATTTGTTTGTTTTTCAGTTTACTGAATGCATCTACCAACATCTCAAGGTACATAAATTTCAGTAAGTGAAAAAGATAACAAAGGATATTGAGCATATCAAGGAACAGTGTTACAGCAACAGAGATCACAAGATCACCTGTACCATAGCTAATGGGATGCACTCACAAATGTGCTGACAAAAGGGTTGGTTTAAGTTCTGCACTAGTAGTGCTGCCACAAGCCATACTGGCTGTGGGGTGATGGCCTCCCTAAACTCTACAGCCAAATGCTCAAAGTGCAAGGGCAAGCTATAGTTACCCACCGCAGAGACTTGCAGCTGCATCCATTGGTTCCCTAGTACACAAATGAGAGATGACATCAGATGAGCTTTGTGCTCGAGACTTGATTAAATTGGATGCTGTACCAGACAGAAAGGATTACAATGATGTTAGAGGTTCTAAGAAAACATGTAGCACAAAAGACTAGGCTGTACCTCTGTCAGCCGAACCTGACAGCATCGCTCTGTGAGAAAAACCTTTGAAGATAAAACTGGAGTCTGATGTATTTTGTTTACATCAAGCCTTGTGATGGTTTAAAAACTGGGTTTGGTGCTGCATGTATTTGGATAGAGCAGTATGACTGACTTCTAATATTTCAGATCTCACCTTCTTATTACATATGCACAAAACACCAAGTGTACGTTCCTTCCTAGGTATGGTAAATTACCTACAGTATATGAATCTCAGCATGTAATATGATAGCATTTTATTCGTGTTGGAAGTAATGCTTGTATTATGTATTTCATGCCCAAAGAGAAATAGCATGTCTTCAGGCAACAGAAATTAACAGTATGAAACATTATTGTTTGTGATGTTGTTGATGTTTTAATTGCTGATCATTAATCTGTGTTCTTCAACTCCAGTGTTGGTGGAATTATAATTAGTCCAGTGTGTTTTGCTGAAATGTAGAAAACAATCAGTCTGCCACTAATGATAGGGCATGTGGGACTCCAAAACTGAGTGTCAAGTCAGTACTTCTGTTCCACAGTGGTGTTGGTTTTTTTTTTAATATTGATATTTCTGGAGAAAATTGTACTTATCAGGAGAAAAACTAAAGAAAATTTACAGAACTTAAAAATATTTGCAAAGAAAACCTTATATGTTTTATTTATTTCCACTTAAATACTAATTATGTAATTACTATATCATGGTATCGTGGAAGAAAAATTTTGACACACGTGTTTCTGGAAATGTAAGTAATATCATTATACGTAATCCTAAGTGTGGCCTTCACTCTCTTGTACGTATATTTGCCTGGTCAGTTAGAAGTGTGTATACTCCTTTTATTGTGTTGCTTTTTTATTCAGGCAAAGATGAGTTTCATCATAAATTGACACTCATATGACAATGTGCATGCACATGTGCATTCCTGAAATTTAAAAGCTGTGTATGTGTTTCAGGATTACTTATGTTGTAGATCCAAATCTAGCTTTGCTCTTGGGCCAAGCTCACTTTAAGAATAATTTCTGGTTCTTTCTCAGCCTTTTCTCTCAGAAAAAAAAGGTGACACTGATAATGTCAGCCAAAAACCCCCAAAACAACACTATATCACATTCTCTTACATCAATGCAAAAGGAGTGGAAGAATTGCAAATTAGTTGTATGCTTGTACAACTTGTTCAGTGTGGCAGATGTTCACTAGAGTAAATATCTAAGGGTTACAAAGCAGCTTTTATGATTTTGCATTGTCTGCAGTGGCAGGGCTTTGCCTGGGTGGGGAAGATGCTGCAGTGGATCAAGGTATGATTGTCAACTTCCAAAACTGAGTTGATGTAAACCCAAATATGGAAGATCCTTATTTCATTTTCTCTTGGTTTAGCTGAAATCAACTGGAAACAAGTTTTGTTAAATAAAAAGCAGAGCCCTTCAGAAGTGACTGAGGAGTGTCCCATCAAGGGTTTTTGCACACTGTAACTACATTGGATTTGAAAGCGTTGAGGTCACGCCGATACACTCCACTTTTAAAACATCTAGAATCTGATCTGGCTTGAGATGAAGTCAGTGAGATACTACCACTTACTACAAGAGAAAGGATTGATTTATTCCTTTAATGAGGCAGGGGCCAGTTCTCATTTGGCATAAATCAGTGTTTAAATAATTTATCTGTGCTAAGAATCCATCCCCTTCTGTTTAAAGAATAAACTTATTTCCTAGTTAACACCGATTCTGTAAAATTCCATTAACCTACTTTCTCCACTAAGGAAAAAAAAAAAAAAAAGATAAATTTGTATTCAGGTTTAGAACAGAAGCAAAGAAGTCTTTATTCATAAATTATTTGTTATAATTCTAAAACCAGATGTTGTTTCCACACTAATCTCTATAATCAATGATGACATTCCTATTGCCAGCAGACAGCTGAATGTCAAATTCTTAACGACTGAATTTTCAACAAGTCTCCATTTCGGTTCCCTTTCAGATGCAGTGGTACAGCAAAATTATGAAAGTTTCATGATTGAATGAAGTACATATCTCATTATGAATCTAATGGTGGACAAAATTTTGCGTTGAATGTCACTTTGACCATCAGTCTAACTGTGCTGATGTTAATGTATGATGAATAACCTGCATGTGTATGAGATTAAGGAATAAATGGTTTAAATTCTGGAATCTACTCTTATAGTTTAACTACCAAGTTTTAAAGGTATGTTAGTTTATGATTAGCACCTGATTCTAAATCAGTTTGTGGTAACGTATTCTAAATGGAGGCACCTGCTTAGTTAGTGGAATATACTCAACTTTTAAACCTGAACTAAAACAAAGACAGGCTTTGTACATCTATGCACAAAGAGACATAATAAATAACAATAATACTATGTCACAGTGATTTAAAATACTGCCAGAATATGGTAAATTTTAAAAATAACAATTAGTTTGGCTTTTCTCTGTTGCCAAGCAATGAAGGGGATTTATAAATGAAGTAGAATGTGATGAATGAATCCAGTGAATACTTTACAAATCTTTCAAAAGAAAGAAAGAGAAATCCTTCTACTTCAGAACCAGCTGTGTGATGTATTTGTGTAATACTTACAACCCAGAGAAACTCCCAGAAGGCATTCTGTTACAGAGAAAGAATTTTATGCGGGAATTTGTTCAGCCAAATTCTGATAGTTCTGATTTGAAATGTCAAGAGAAGAGAATAAATAGCATTGGTTAAACCATGTGACATAGGAGTTGTTAAAAGGTGTCCACTGTTAGTCCTCCCCAACTGCAGAACAGATTGAGACTGGGTAGCTCTTAAAATGAAAATTGATGTTGGAACTAACCTTGACAGCTGTATGACTTTTTCTGGTATTGTTCAGACAACACGCATTTCATTGATTCATTCAGTATTATCATGCTGATTATGGGTCCTGCAGAACATCTGCACAGCCTAATCCCTCTTCCCTTTGTTGTCAAGTACATTTGTTGTGTTTGTGCGAGATTACCCAGTTCCCTGAGTGCTGAGCAGTGGCATTTCTTGACAGAATGTGCCATTCCTTTTAATAAGATATACTTCCAAGCATTGTGCCACACTGCACCAAACTGCACTCTAAAACAGTATAAATTCTTTCATTTCTTTGCCTTTCATTCTTTATACCTTGTCTTGGAAGCATTAAAGGCAACCAACCAGCTTTTTGGCTTTCATGCCTGCCTGAAGGTGTAAGTACAACAATGCTGATGCCAAAATGACTAAAGAAACAGAATGAGAAACTCCCTGAATGGAGAAAAAGGTGGGAGGGAAGCAGGAAAATGAGCAAAGAAGATGAAAGAAGAGCACTGAGGAGAAAAACTATTTCTTAATTATACTACGAACTTTCTCTTGCATGTCTTGGATCTCACCCTAATTAAAGTAATTGGCATGTAGCAGTGTGATACAGATGGAATTCAGACACATTCTGTACGGGGCAAATAGGGTTTAAATTTGCATTTGCTAGCTTGCAAAGAGCGTTTTTTTGTTTGTTTTTTTTTTTTCTCTTTCATTGTGTGCAAAAGTAAGTGTGACGTTACGTGGCTGTTAAGAAAGAGAAGGCACGTGAATGCAAATATCTGTGTTCCTCTTTAGGCTCACTTATGCTTATCTTGCATTCAGAAGGAGTTTGAGGTCTTGCAGGGATGTCCATAGGATAAATCCTCAGAATATTTTAGAGGCTATTTAGTTGTTTGGGGGGAGATTTTTTCTAGTCTGGAAGCAGACTGGACTTATAGCCACTGGGGACTAATCTAAATCCTTTTAAAATGACTGGAGTGACACTGGATGAAAATCTGGCCTCTTACTCTACTCTGCTTCTTTCTACTCAGTGAATTCTCATCAGTTGTGAAGGTGAAAAGGTGAAAGTGTGGCAAAGCCTAATGGATTTGCAAGAGAATTTAGCTTCTATTGGTGGAAAAAAAAGGAACATGTGCTAATCAAACATACCACAAAGTCAAAGTACTTGCTCATTGCCTCCTGACAGTTCACAGCTCTGTAAGTCTGATCTTCTGGGTCTGGAGACTCTCTTCACACATCCCTTGATCTTTGAGAAAACCCAAGATCAGTTCAGTTAAAAACAGGATTGGAACAAAATACTGGCAATGGCACTGGAGAAGCCATAAAAGTCTGAATGGTTTGACTGAGGATGATCCAGCCCCTGTGCAGAACAGCTGTATAAGATCTAGCTGCCTGGAAATAGCTGGAGAATAGGCAGTAAAATGAAGTCACGAACTACTACTAGAACACCAGTTATCGCTGTGGTGTTTGAGACAAAATTTCAAGTTTTCCAATGCAGGTAGAATGGTATTAGGTGGTACTTTGGTCTTTCTGTAAGAAAAAATACAAGCTTCCAAGGGTCAGGGGACTGACTGTATTATCTCACAAGAAAACAAGTCTGTCTTCACAACAGAAAAAAGACTGTGGAGTTGTAAACATAAATGGAATTCTTATTCAGAACACTAAGTGTGCGCTCTCAGAGTTTATCATTCCCTAATTCTCTTGTTCATAGTCTGAGGATCACAGTGAGTGAGCCACCCAGAGATCATTAGGGAGGGTGAAAAACCTAGCCTTTTTCCCTGAAAAAAAGTTTTCAGTTATCCTGACTGCTTCAGGTATCAGTGTGTTCCAAATACATGTAAATAACATGCAACCAGTGGTGTGTTGTTGCCGGACTATGAAAAGATTACTCTGGAGTATTAGCTTTAATGTATTTCTGGTATTCATTAGGATGCCATTGAAATGCCACTGATTAGCAGGCTGTGGTGGCTTTGAGTCTCAAGTTTTGTAATGTGTTCTTGAGTTTTAAGGTCTGAATTTTCTGCATTTTTCAGTGGAGTTCAGAGCCTCAGAGAAGAGCTGATGTATGTCTTGAACACTGCTGTTCAGGGGCATCTGTGTTCTAGTAACAGGTGCCTGTCTTCTGCAAATCAGTACGTCTGTCTGTGCTGGCTTGCGTGGCATTTCAGTCCCCAAAGGTTTCTCTCTGTGATTGCTGCAGTCCGCCTAAATATGTCAAAGAAGGACATTACGCTGTTAACTGATGAAAAAAGTGCTTGAAGGCTGCCTTCTGCCATCAATGGTTTTGATTTATATTCAATTCCTATGGGGAAATAAATTTTCCAGGGGCAAATGTATACTTACATCATCTCTGCCCATGGGTTAAACACAAAAATTGGGATCAAAACCACTGGAGAGTTTCCCAGTAAAAGAGGTTCATTCTCATAGGTGACAGTATCCTTTTTCTTTACTGTTCTTAGACTTAACAACAGTTGGAACAGCACGGTGAATCCTTTGAAATGGTAAGAAGTTTAGATATGGGTATGCTACTTCATTTCATCCTGTCACCCAAGCAGGGGGTGAAATGTGAGGAAGTGCATCACTGTTTCTTTCCCTTCTCAGCTCTTCTGTCTCTGCAAGCAAAGAGAACCTTCGCTTTCTCTTCTTCCAGTGAGTCAGTATGTCTTTCTTTCTCTGAACTTGTTGTGAGATCAAAGGTAGGGGTCATTGGATGGAAGAGCTGCTACAGTGCAAGCTCAGCAATGAAGTAAAAGCAAAGGAGCATGACTTCCCTCTGCTCCGTGACCCATCTGCCAGAGGTGAGATCAAGAAACCTGACACATCCACGGGTGTACAAAGTCAGGAGGAGAGCTTGCTTCGCATGTCCAAAAGGAGACTCAGCTCTCACGCCTTCTCACTGGGAGCAGTAGCTCTGCTGGCACCTAGTGCAGCTAACTAGATTTAATTTTATCTAAAACGATGCTAATTTAACAAGCTACGACCTCTGATTAAGAGGCAGAAAACTGTAGGTAAATCAATAAGCCTTATAATGTCTCAGACAATATTCCTTATTAAATGTTTTCTGGACTTCTGTGGTGAAACAGAAACAATGGTGGTTAGTATTAGTGGAGGTCATACACTCTCTGCATACACTTAGCATATTTCACAGTTCAAACTGGTTATTAGAACTGCAGATAGTCCTAAACTCAATTTGAGTCAGTGAGACACAGACTCAGGTGTACTTTTAAATGTTTTTCTGGGCTGGAGCTGTATATACAGTTGAAGTTTTTGTTCTGATCATGCTGCACAGATTTTTGTAATTGCCTTAAAGGCATCCTGGGTTGGAACTGAAAATTGTTTTATTTTTTAAAAGCTTTAAGTGAGTTGAAAAGATGTTACTAGACTGCTCTGTGAGATTTACAGCAAATAGTTACCGACTCATGCATGATACGTTATTGCTCTGTGCCGTTGCTTGGGCATCTACAGGTATAAGCAAAGCTATGTTATTTAAAAGATACCATCTCTTATTATGTGCAAAGTGAGTGTACAACATTTTATAGGGTGTGTTTGTTGGGGTTTTTAGGGATTTTTTTTTTTTTTGGTTTTGTTTTGTTGTTTTTTAAATACACTGTTTTTATGGCACTCAGAGTTCTGAATATAAGCAAGAAGCTGTGAGATGAATAGAGGGTGCTGTCTGTGCTTCGAGCTGCATTTCCTGTCATCCTTTTGTGTGTCTGACAAATCTGGTATTTTATGGGGAAGAAAGTTATAATTTTTTTTAATGTTAGGAAAATAAGTCCAATGAATCCTGCTAAAAGGCAGTCTCATGCTGTTGTCATTAATGGCTTCCCCTGAGAAACTGGCAAATTGATAAATTAAGCTTTCCCTCTGTGACAGCCTTTCACACACTCAAGATGTAGTCCTACTTTAGTCTTCAGCAGCATTAAATCAATGTACTATGGAAATACTTTGGCTCGCTAGCTAGGTACAAAACAGACCTAGAGACTTGGTGCATACATTCACTGTCTTTAGCTCTAAGTCAATCTTTTGGCAATCACAAGAGGCTTAAATTTTGTATTTATGTTGAAATGCATCCCTAATTGAGATGTCTATACTGCTTCAAGCCTCTCTTCTCAAAAACCAATTAATACACATCACACTAGAACACAGTCTTTTTATTAAGACTCAATTAAGGAAGATATAATGAGGCCAAACTAGACGAAGCTTTTAGCATGTATTATACACAGTAGATCTTGGAAGATAGTTGCAAAGTCAAACCTCACTTTGAACCTGCTTTTATCTAGTAGTAGTAGTAATAAAAACTCCTATATGGTGCCTGTACTGACAAGAAGGTAATGAATTAAAAAAACCCCAAGGAAACAATAATATACCATTCCATAAGTAAGAAATTAGGATAAGGATTTTTATTTATGTGCCCTGTAAACATGGAAACTTGATATTTTTGTTTCAAACTTTTTAATAAAATCTGATAGCTTATTTCACTATTGCCAGGCACTACTAAATCATTACTATTTACCTGCATCTCCTTTTGTCTTTTAATCTCCTCCAACTGCAAAGAATTTTTGTAAGAGTTGTTTAGCCAAATGGTCTTCATATAAATACCAAAAGGTAGTGTAGTTTCTCACCATTGTACTTGCTATCTTGCTTTAGTTTCTCAGGATTCCATGTGCGAAGTTGCTTTAAAAATTCAGAGTGATACTTTGAAAGACCTGTGGTACTGTTTATTGCTGTGTCTTGTGATAGATACAGAACCGAGATGCTAACGGGAAATCTCTATTGTGTGAGGATAGCAGCAACAGCTGGTACTGTCTGTCTTAGTCTGTTGGCCAGACTGATAGAAAGCATGGTAAATTTGCCTAAGCATTTATCAAAAATCTGAACTTAGGCTACAGTAACTAAGAAAGTTGAAAGTAGTGTAGTTGATTATGGTGTTATGATTAATGTTTTTAGGCAGAACGTGCCTGAATTAAACACAGGTTTATATATTATAATCTGGTTTTCAGTATCTGTATTATCAATGCAGGCTATGATTAAGTAGAATAAGAAGATGATGAAAAACTTTAAAAAGAAGATAGGGTGAAAGGAAAATTGCATAGGTCATCCTTATAAAAAAGATTCTTAATCTGTATAATTGTTGTGGACTCAATGAATTTGACAGCATCTTTCTTAAGTGAAGGACTCAATTGTTCAGCTCTTGACTACTCCTGTCATATTTATAAAGGAAAGTAACTTTTTTTTGTGTCACTTAAAAAGATAAATATGATCCTTCTTAAGAATTGAGATGACTTTTTGTACCCTATTACTGTTGCTAAGCACTACGATTCTCGAAACACGAAAACTAAAGCAATTGGCAGAATGCCTTCTTCTTTAATGATAAATACAAAGTGTAAAACCAGTAACACGTAACCAGAATAATACTGTTTGTGACAAGCGGTAATGCCTGGGAAACTTGAGTATTGAGATGAATCGTTTTATTTGACTATGTATGTGGCTCTCAGATTCTGTCTTGGCACGAGTTTGATCAGTCTGGCCCTCTTTGCTAATATAGTATGTCAGTTCAGTCATATATCGAAATATTTGCAGCAGCCAGATGTCAACAGGAAAGCATGAGAAACCACAGTCACTTTCTAGCCCCTCAGTCTTCATAGATTAATTGCTGCCTTGTTTTACTAAGGGGAAGCATATGAGTAACAACTGACACGTCTCCCTTGACTCCGTCTTTGCCATCATTAATTGCTTCTTCTAGCATGTTCATTAATTTCTTCCTTCAGTTCATCATCTTCTTCTTTTCCTATGAATCTTTTAGCATTTTAGAAGCCATTAACACACAAAAGGTTGCTCTTCTATGATGGTGCCATGAGGTCTGTGCCAATCACAGATGACATTAATTGGCCATTTATTTTCTTTGTTTAGTGACCAAATTTCACATCACATCCTACTCCTGGATGCGCCCTTCTTTTGGAGTTGTGTACTCCTGGCTCACTTCATTAGGTTTTTCTATCTCTTTCTGTGCATCTAGCCATGCTTGGAGAACATACATATTCTATCATATTTCCAGGTTCTCAAAGAATTAATTATATTCATTATATTCAAGTCACAATTCAGTTTCTGAGGCACAACACTTGACCTTTATTTTAGGAAGTGAAACCCCCAGATTTAATCTGCAATGTCATAAAATACTCAGGAAAATCCTATTAGTAATTCAATGTTTTACAAGCTGGTGAATGCTGGGAAAATCCCAAGAGAGGGAAGGAAGGAGTTTTGTTGGCATGCTGCTGGGGTACTAGAAGGACACTTTTCCACTACGAAAGGGGCAGGGAGGTAAATATTTAAGGGAAAAAGGATCAAGTTGGTGACTCCCTTATCTCCTCAGTTTTACAAATGAATGAGTTTAATTTTGTGTTGAATGTTGCATTCAGAACAACCTTCCATGAGGGGGATAGCTCGTATCATGAATGAGTTTAAAAGTCTGGTGGTTGGTTCTTCTGGCATCAACGGAATTCCTAGGTCAGTTTATGAACATACAGATACATGTGCAATGCGGATACACACATACACACACATCCATGCAAAGATGAACACTGTCCCTTTATAGAAATTTTGGTTTTGGAAGGTTCTAACTTCAAATCATATGCAGTTACTTCACTGATCCAACCTACAACCCCTATGAAGTCTGCTGAATTTTGGAAAAATAGAGAGAGTGTTTTGATTTTAAAGGAATAGACTCAAATGTAATGTTACTCTCAGAGAGATGTGAAAGTGTCCAGCCTTTTTAATGTCATGCTCCCCCTTGAATGCAGCTTATGTCAGCAAGTACAGTCTGAAGCAGGTCAGAAAGATGTGCACTATTATATTAATTGTACTAGTTATTTTCATAGTACTCCATACCCATGCAGTGCCAACACCTAAAAAGGTCTGTCCATCAAACACCTCTGTCCTCAAATCCTTCAGAGCTTGGGGTATGATTCTAGTTGGTCTGTTCTCAGGTTCAAATGCAGAGGAATTCAGATGCTGTCATACCCCAGAATAAAGGACAGGGTAGCTTAATAGTTAGGTTTTCCTCGCTTGTCTCTGTCACCTGAGAGTTTTCTTCTCTCATAAAGGAAGAAGTATTGTCCTTGGCTATCTAACAAAGAATATGAACTATATTTCCTTGTGGAAACTAGAGGGAAGGTGGATTTACCTTTGAAGTAAGTGTTTGAAATCAAGCTTGTGAGAGGATTTTTCAAGAAATTTTTCAGTGTAATTACAAATTGAATAGAGTAACACTCAACGGATGTTGGGATACGTTTACACAGAGATGTTTATCAGAATAATGAAGCCATTCTGAATTATCAGTTTATCAAGATGACTTTGTTCACCAGCATCTGAAAATAAGAGCCTCAAGAACTGTTTGCTCAGCAAGCCCTATCTGTGAACTGCCAAATAGTAAGTGAGGGCACAGACTCCAAGAGAAAACGATAATGCAGTTTATTTATGCTGAAAATTACTGCATGGAACCGAAGTTAAAATGAAAAACTTATATTGCTTTCTTTTCCTCTCTGAAGAAGTTCAGAGGTTCACAGGTTCACATCCTAGAACATTACTCAGATTATATTACATTTTATGGAACTGAGTGAGGATAATTTGACATCAACAACGGTGGGGGTTAGTATCTCCCATGACAAGGGCTGAATCTGCTTTAAGTCAGGTAAGAGAGGGTTAATTTCTCCATATTTTACTGTCAACACACAACACAACTGGCAATGCAAGCATGAGTTCAACACTATGGAACACAGCAAATGATTGCTTAAAAGCTGCCTATGTTATAGCTCTGGTTTTACTGGGAGTTGAAGGTCCAGATCTATTAAGTTATTTGCCAATTCTCAGCCTCACAATAGAAATCCAGAGTGTTGTGTTGCTGGAACTGGGATTTTGGAGATCTTGGAAATATTTATTTATTTATTTATTTATTTATTTATTTTTTCCCTGAGGCCTTGAGAGCAAGTTTCATTGTAGTTGGTAATGACATTTCACGTTGCAAGATGGACTTGTTTCCAGAAGCTTTTATACATATAGAAGCCACACATTGTTTTCCATTTAAAAGGTATCATAGTTTCTGTGTAGTCTTGGCAGATGCTCACAATGTGTCCTTACAGAGAAATGAGGGAGTGATCCTTAACCACTCGTCCTAAAGCCACTTGTCCTAAAGGTATTACTTCCCCACCAGACTGTGGTCTTTTTGAACACGTAGTTATACATTAGCCCAAGCCGAGAAAAATGGGGTGACATTGTCGGAGGTGTAAAGGACCTGAGTCCTCCAGGGCACTAGGCATCAGAATATATTGAATTTCAGTTTCAAAATGCTTATGAGTATGTCTTAGTTTATTTTCTTAGAATACACGATGCAGCAATAATGATGTTTGATTATACTTTGCTAATCAATTGGAGATTTTAGATGCAAAAGTCCTTCTGTCAATCACTGGGGTTGTTGCCTTAAAGTTGAAGAGTTTGTTCTTTGTGTCGTCTTATTTGAAGAGAAAGTAAAATCACGTACACTTGAAAAATCAGTTTGAAAATACTTAAGGCAGATGGACATTGCTAATTAGCATCACTGGACTGAAACCTGGATGACTGTAAATCCATTTTTGAGTATATAACTTAACAGAATTTACCTGGAGGATCCTAATGAAAATAATAAATTCATAAAAATATTAAGGAAAGCCACAAAAGGTTTTAGTGAGTATAGCTGAATGAGTTTTGTGGATTTAAAAAAAAGGCCATAGAAAGATCAGAAAATTTAATCACAACTTTCTGACAGTGTCTGTTAATCTGTTCAGCAGGATTTGAAAGAAAGCACTTTGGCCAGGTTGCTGAGCTGTAGTTCTTTTGTCCTGTTTCATTAGAGATTTTAGAAAATGTAAATAACTTATTCAGGCCCCAATTTGATATTGACTTATTGTTAGAATTCCTGATGATGATATTTCCCAGTATTACAAGATTCTGGGTCGTTTTTAGACAGGTGAACCCAGGCTGTCTGTCTTTTGAAGAGGTTATTCTAAATATCATTACGGAAGAGGGACAATTTCCAAGACAACGTGTGTGGCTACAAAGAAAGAGGAAATCAGGATTTTGGAGTTTTTATTTAATAATCTTTCTGTCCTCAAGTATAACTCCATTTATTTGTCAGATTTAGCTAGACTGTAGCCCAAAAAAGAGGTCATTGGACCTTCATCCAGAAAGGCCCTTAAACACATTTGTAAATTTAAATACATGGGTGACTGGATTCAAATCACGACCTTAAGTGTCTTGCTTGATTTGGGATCCATTGATTGCTTTTTGGCACCAATCTCATTCTTTCTTTAAACGAAGTTAGTCAAGAAATAAGAAGCCTTAGTTACTTTTTTATTCAGAGGACAATAACGCATATAGGGCTCTGCTGATGGAGCTTTGGAAGGTTGAGCAAGGCCTTTTTTATATTGAAGGAAACGGTATTGTACATGACTTCTGTTAATTAGTGCTTGGCCTGAAAATCCTTATGGTTCTCTCAGCTTGGCCTGGCCCCAAACGACATCCCATCAAGAAGAATATAGTCATTTAAGGTTCTTATTTTCAAATTCAGTACAGTAGTTAATCCTTATCCTTTGAGACTTCCTGTAGACTGTGGATGGCAATCAGTTCTTGTGTTTCTGGCTACAGGTGTCAATAGTTTGTTTGATAACTGGGACCAAGAAGTCATTTGGAAGACAGTGAGTGGCTCTTTACAATGGTAAAAATAATAGCAGAATGGGCTATTCTGCACAAGAGACTGCCATCCTGCCTCAGCCATGTTTCAGGTGGTTGTGGGCTGCAGTGGTGAGTTACCTCAGTTGTTATACAGCAGAGCTTCATGGAGATTAGAAACTATCTCCTATGTTACAGGAAGGTCATACAGCCTTCCCTCTGTTCCAGAGCTCACCATAATGGTGAAATAACACGTTTACTTTCAGCCCCTGATCTCCACCCAACTTCTACCCTGGTCATGATTCCCATAATGTTTCCTTTGGTGATTGTAGGAGGCATAATGTAGCTGCTGTATTTGTGAAGATCTGCTTGGCTTCCTTTTCTAATATTCCCTCTTTACCTTTCTTTAAACAGCTTTAGTTAATTACCTAAATAGCCCATGTGAATCAGATTAGAGAATTTCAGAATCCTTCCATATGGCAGAATGTCTGGGTTTGTTTTCCAGTAAGATTAGACAGTTTTTCTCTGAATTCTTCCTTTTCTGCAAAAAAACCTCCCATATTTAAAAAATCCAGGCCCACCTCAGGAGTCTTATTTTCAAGAACCCAACTAAGTATGGGAAATCAAACTGAGTTTACATTATTGCTTTTCTTCACTTTCTTTCCTTTTAACGTAGAGTGTTAGTGTTCCCCGGCTGCTGTGACTATATACTGTTTTGTAGCCTTTTATTGCCTCTTCAGCAAACCCAGCATTGCCTTCTACACATGTGCATAGGTGGGAGCTAATGGTAGTGATGATTACACCACACACCAGGCAGGGTACAAGACCTTTGTTATAGACACAGAGTCCAGTTGAATGATTTATTTTTTCCTTGGAGTATACATTGAAGAAGAAGATTGGAAAATTTTTTAGATCTCTTTTTCTATTTTGTGATAGATGTAGAAAAAACAATACAGGACAGGTAAACATTTTGCGTTGGCAGGACATTAGAGTGTTTAGTGTGTGACTTAATACATCTTTGCTAGTTTGCCACTTCTGGTTCTGAATCTGAGAATCAAAAAAGGTAATGTCCTCCAGTTTCATTGCAGGAAGCTAATTTAATGACTCTATTTCCTATCATTATTCCCATTCTTCTGACAGAAGTGCACCTCTTGGCAGAAACTACTCATGACTGTCTGAAGGATGAGCAGGAAATGGAGTGAAGACAGTGTTTGGTTTCAGACAGCAAGATGTAAATTAAAAGGCAGGAACCCTTGTGGGAAATATATCCCAGAAGAAACTTAGCAATACTGTAATAGCCAATCTCTGTTGTAGATTTTCTGATGAGAGTCTTTTCTGTTTAGATAGGAAAGATTAGATTCATTGAATTGCTGAAGAATGATTGTAAAGAAAGTTTCCCATGAGAAGGTCACATTTACCTCTTTAAAATTAAACACATCATTAAAAGGTCTTGGCTGAATCAAGGCTAAGGGAACTCAGATCAGTAACTCTACTTTCACACCTGAATACTTATGAAGCAAAATGTGTGAAGCTTCTGAAGCTTTATTCCTAATTTCTCCATTCAGTGGACTGGTTTGCAGATAACTAAATTCTCTTCACTAAAGACTATTTTTTTAAAAAATGTGGTAGCATCCAAACTAGAAAAACCAAAACCATGTTTATTAATGAACTCATTTTTGTGTTTTAATTTATTTTTATGAATCCAGAAGTGTTTGCCAAAAGTGTTTCCTTAAACAGACAAATGGGAGGATACAAGATCTAAAGAAGCTGTGCTCACTGAATGTATTTGCCAAATGAGTCAGAATAGCACATTTGGAAGACAAGATGGGTAGGGATCAGCGCATTATTGGCCCAACATTATTGGCAGACGATAATTGCAAACTGTAAAGAATGGGAGGTAGAGGGCATTGGAACTTTATTATAGAATTTGATAAATTGTGTAAAATCATAGCTATAACCCTCTGTATTTTGGTCAGCAGCTCAGTCATACTGGACTATCTAGATATTTACCTGCTTCATCAGACTGTTTTCAGATGGATTATACACATCTGCCTAAGTTGAAAGTTGAAGCAGATTGATTTTGACTGGTTGCAAGGAAAAACCTTTTCACTCTGAGTACAGTCAAGAATTGGAACAGGTTGCCTGGAAGATTGTAGAGTCCGAGATTGTGTGAATTGCTGGGGGTTATCAAAACCTGACCGGAAAAAGGCCAGAACAACCTGGTCTGAGCTCACAGCTGACCCTGCTTCCAGCAGGAGGTTGGACTACAGCACTTCTTTGAGGTCCTTTCCCACCTGAATAAACCCGTGATCTTTATGCTTTCCCTGGGCTCATGGTGAAGAAGATTCTCAGCTATGGGTAATTTTCTTGAAAAATTTTAAGGTCATAGAAGGAACTCTAAAATATTAACAAGTAAAATAGGATCATCTGACTCTATGTAGAGAGCTTAACAAGTTCTTTTTCTTGAAATGTGTTCTGCCATGCCATTGGATGTGTAGCCTATAAAATAATTGCTGAAACTACCCCAGCACTATGCCAGAGGACTCAAGTTAGGTTCTGGTACTTACTCAGAGGTGGAAAACATTTAAACTGACGAAATTACTGGAGCTAAAATAATTATCTTTGAGTAGTGAGATCTCAAGATACTCACAGAGGACTCAGGTAATTTCCCTTCAATTGCTTGCTTCCATTTGAACATAACCAGAATCCCTGCTCTGTGTGGGAAACTGGCTTGGAGGGAAAGAAAAAAGAAATAAAAAAGAACAAATTTGGTCTAAAAAAGCATCTTTGGATAAGTTCGATATTTATGAAAAATTGACTTTCATTAATTTTTTTTAGTTGGTTGTGGGGGTAGAATGTAATTGCAGACATTTCAAAATAAGTTGCCATTTAGATTCTGGACACTAATCCAGCTGTTCAGTCCCACTTCTGTGCATCAAATTTGTGTTAGAAGGGGGCAGTCAATGTCATAAGCCAGTCTGGGCTCTTATGTAGAAGAAATGACAATGGAAAATATTTTTCCTTTTACCCCCTACTCCTCTTCCCTTCATGCTGACTGCTGAGAGTTTTTAAAAGCCTATTGCCATCATGAGCACATGGTTGGGTTTTACCTTTATCAGGCACAGAGGAGGCAGGCCAGCCTTTTGAAATTTCTCAGCAGTCAGCAAGAATAAAGTGGGCATCCTAGTGGTAGGAGTAATTTTCAGCTTCCTGACAACAATTGGCAGAATGCTGGGAAAAGCTATTAAAAATGAGGTTCGATCACCAAAGTCTATTTTGGCCTATATTTAATGAGATGTGTCAGCTAGAATTTACAGTAAGTGGCTAATTGTTAATAATAGGCCTGTCTAAGACACTCCGTGACTTCAGCAAATCTGCACAATACAACCCCATGTGCTTGCTAGGTTTTTTCTTTATTGGGTATCACAAGTGAACTTTTCACTCTAGTGAAGGAACAGGATGTGACAGGAACAAAGGCATTGTTAACTTTATAAAAGTTTATTTGTTATATATGATATGGATAAATTAAAACAAGTTAAAAATTGAAAATGAAGATGTGAACTCAATATAGCAGTGGTGTTTCATCTCCCTTCCTAATTGTGCTCGGGAGCAAGGTGATGGGTCTGTGGAGAAGGATGTTTGTGTTTAAGGTACTGTGCAGCTTGGTTGAAAAGGTTTTTTTGTTGCTCTGGGCAAGTTACTACATCTCTGTGCTCCAGTTTTATAACTGTGGAAGGAATGACAGTTCTTTCCATACGAAAAGTAGAGGGTATGTGCACGCTGAAGTGACTGATCATCATAAGATCCTCCAAAATGGATTTATGACATAATGACTTAATATGAACAAATCTAAACCTCACTTTCTTAATCTTTTGAATGCTAAGGTTTTGAAGTTGGCTATGTCTGTTAAATTAAAGTGTGCTCCAACTCCAGAAAAAAACACTTAAGAATATTTTGTGCCAACATGTTTGCAGCTTGCTGGAAACTAGTTTCTAAGTATGACCCTGACCCTCTGGGTGCATTAGGCCAGTGCTCAGTGCTCCCACTGTAACGTGTGGGTATAGAGATAGACATGACTGCTGTACTGAGAACATCTTCTGACTGTGCTGTGTTCTCAGGGAAGTCGCTGCCTGATATACTTAATACTTCAAATTTATTTCTAGAAGGTATCCAGAACTTTGCTTTCCTTTCCTTCTGCCCTTGTCTGGTTCAGTAACGTTTTCAGGGAGGTGTGATATTTTTTATTAAACTTATTGATGTAGTTGAAGAAAGCATAAAAACTTAAGACATAAAATTTTTTTTGGTGGGGGTCGGAACAAACCAGGCCTTGCTTAAATCCCTTTGTCATCATATAAAAAAATGGGTCTTGTTTCTGGCTTTGCTTCTTGACAATCATTTTCCTCTCATGAAAACAGAAACTACAGATAAAAATTATGTACCTCCCAGTTTTCTTTATCAGACCGCTGAAGTTTCTGATAATGAACAAAACCTGGGAGACTGGTTTCCTTATATGTTTCCAAAATACATTCTGAGGGTCTAGGGTAACTTCTATAATCCTGTACATTGTAAATCTTCAAAAATATAGTGTAAATGATCAAATGCAAGTAGCAAGAATTGAGAAGAGTGATGCATTTTATTTCTCATCTTCAAAAATAATATCAGAACTCTTTGTTGAAATAGTTGGAAAACTGATGGAAACTGTAGACACTTTTTTTAATGGTACCTGGTGGAAACGAGATTACTGGTAGGCACTAGTCTGTCACGGCATATGTTGGGTAGGCACCCAAACGTTAAGGGTGGTAGAGAATCACCAATTGTGTGAATGGGTTTATGGTGAGCGGGCATGCTAAATAAATTGCTTGAGTTGGAAAGGGAGATTGGGTGCTAGATGGCACATCCTTATAGAAAGCTGCACTTTGGAATGGATCTTGTTAGTTGAGTATGAGGTCCAATAGTTAATTTGTTTTGTTTGGATAGAAGTGATTATTCTTGGTAGACTATTTCTGAGCAATAAGATTTTATCTCTTCTTTCCACCATCTCCAGCTACCAGTTTACTCTTAAAGATTAAATGTTTATAAGCCTGTGAAATGCAGAAGAAAAGAAAATAATAAAACTTAAAAAGTGAAACTGAGAGGAAGGTGTCCAGCCGTGGAGCCAGTCTCCTTGTGTTTCACGTGTCAGCCACTCTCACTGAGTCTAAATAATGTCTCCTTTTCTGCTGATTTTGCACAGCAGAATGAGATAGGGCATATCTCTAGGCAAGAGATAGATGCTTTATTGTGGTCTTCAGAATAAAGTAAGAGACATAGCAGTGCTCCTTCTGTATCTTTTACTCTCCTTGCATGCAATACATTCTGAGGACTTTTTAATACTAGCGTTGTTTGACATCTTTGTTGGGGACACGGGCAGTGGGATCGAGGCACCCTCAGCAAGTTTGGCAACGACACCAAGCTGTGTGGGGGGGTCGACATGCTGGAGGGAAGGGATGGGCCATCCAGAGGGGCCTGGACAGGCTGGAGAGGTGGGGCCGTGCCAACCTCATGGAGTTCAACAAGGCCAAGGGCAAGGTCCTGCCCATGGGTCGGGGCAATCCCCAGCACAAACACAGGCTGGGGGAGGAGTGGATTGAGAGCAGCCCCGAGGAGAAGGACTTGGGGGTGTCGGTGGATGGAAAACTGAGTGTGAGCCAGCAATGTGCGCTGGCAGCCCAGAAAGCCAACGGTATCCTGGGCTGCACCCAGAGCAGTGTGGGCAGCAGGGCGAGGGAGGGGATTCTCCCCCTCTACTCTGCTCTCCTGAGACCCCCCTGCAGGGCTGGGTCCAGCTCTGGGGGCACCAACATAGATCTGCCACAAAGATGCTCAGGGGGCTGGAGCCCCTCCCTTGTGAGGACTGGCTGAGCAGGTTGGAGTTAGGCTCTAGCTAACTTAATGCCTTCCCATCATGAATATCTTCTGGGGAATCTAATGAACCGAGCAGCCAAATGAAACAATTCTGGCAAAGATAATGGTAGTCCTAAAGAGCTATGTTTTTGTAACCCAGCAACTTTTAATGCAGATAATACAGATAGGCAGGTGTTCTGCAGAGATCTCAGGAGTTTTAGACACTAATAACTAAATTTATTTTTCAGAAGAGCTTTTGTTGTAATAGACTCGGTTATTTGCCAGTCTAGCAGTCAGTACAGCATCACATCACATGTTGGTAACCTAAGCCAATGCATTTCAAATGCATTTAAATGATGTTGCCAGAACAAAGGTTATATTGTCAGTATTTTGGTAAATTGTAATTTCTGTGATGAAATTTTTTTAAAGTTTGTTTCCTGGCAACTAGTGTTCTAGCATGCCCCTGAATTGGTGACTAAGCTCATATTGTTTTTTAGCTAGTTGGAAAAATATTCTAATGAAGCATATGGAGGACATATCCATGGTGTCATTACAGGATAGGGATGAGTCATGAATGATTGGTACTAGGTGATGATAGTCTTCTGAGTTTTCCTTGTCAATTTTTCTCTTGAAGGAGGCAATAACATGTACTGGTCATATAGCAAAATTATTAAATAGAGAGTTTAGATGAGCTTTCTTTTTAATTAGGACCATTTTAGTGTGGAGGATAATGTAAATGTCATCTACCTAAAGGAAAAGATAGTGATTTTTCTTGATAGTTATTTGAAAATGTGTAGTCCATGTATTTCTATCCAGTCATGTGAAATTGGGGCACACTTTTATTCTAAACTGCTGTGAAGTTGCGGAGGATATCTGGCTAATTTCCAAGTCAAGCATGATTACAATGCTGTGCCTTCAACAAATTTCACAGAACTAATTTAGCCTTCAAAGGCATGAGAGGTTAAAGCTAGGTCAACGAACATCCTTCTTTGCGCAACAGCATGTCTTCTGTTAATTATGTTGCATCTAAATGTGTGTTCTGTGTTGTCATACTGACTAAACTAAGCCTAAAAATACTATGAAGGAAAAAATGTAATTGATGAATATGAATGCACAGGCTGCCAGCATGGCTTATTTAATAGCTTCTTCAAATGTATTAGTGAGGAGTTTCAGCTCAGAGCCCATTGTCCAATGCTGCAGCAGGTCTGTCCTACAAGCAGAATCTTACCAAGTGTTAATAAAGATAATAATGCTTTTCAGGCTAAGCTCTGCTGACACATGTATGAAACCATTAGAATGTATCAATTCAGCTTCAGTTAGACTTCTAACAATAAGAAGTGTCTACAGAATTACATATTCATTATTTTACCACATCAAATAGATTATAGTGGGAATCATAGAGCTTTTTGTCAGTAATTAATCCAGTACATAGACAGTTCTAAACTATAACAATGCCACATCACTTAAATTACACCGTTGAGCCCTCTAGAAGTAGAAGGTAATGTAATAAATTACATCTAGGTGATGTAAGTAAGGATGTAGGGAAATAATGATACAGGTAATACTACACAGATGTAGACATACTATATTATATAAAGACTCCAACTGTGCACAAATCTTGTGACGCTATTGGTTTCTTCTTTGTATGACCCCTGTTCATGGTCCTACTAGTCTAAAGGTGCATAAACACAGCAGTATCTGCTCAAGAGCATCTGATTAACTGATCCCTCTACCCCTGTATGTTCTTTAGGCAATATGCTTAGAGCAATTATTAAGTGCTTGTTCAGGTTTGTACACGATATCCTTTCACACTAATAAACTCAGCATGGGCCTGTAAACCCTGCACCATTTCTGGTTATGTAATTGTGTCACTCATCATCTACTTTTCTACCTGATCAGTTTGCAACCTCATTGCAGCGCAGCTGCACGTTGTGGGACGTGACTCCAGAACTCCTGCACAGCTAATCCTATAATTTCACCTTTCAATGTTTGCTATCCTGCCTGTAGCTGTATCCTACTGACTTCACTGCCAGCAGTCGTCCTGCTAAGGATTGTTATCCATCTTCGCTTTTCAGTTCTGCAGTATCATCCCAATGTCAACGATGAGCACAGCTGCATCCTGGAGAGGTACCTGGAGCAAGGACTGCAAGGCATATGATTCAGCAACTGCAGTTTTCTCACCTGCAGACGCACTGGATTATATTGCACTGATCAGATGAGATGAATATGATCCAGAGGTCTGGGAATTTTCTAGCTATATTCAGCTGCTGTGAAGAGCTAGACATTGCCTGTCAGGGCTTCAGGTACTCCTGGTTAGAGCCCCAAACACAGAGCTGCCTACCTGCCACAACCCTGTTTACAAAAAAGGTGAATTTTTAGATAGAAGGAAATGAAAAAAAAAAAAAAAAAACCAAAGTTGAGAAGTCCTAGAGTATGACTGTGGTGATGACCCTTGCAAAAACTGGGGTGTCAGACAATTTGCATAGGTTGCCATTTCTCTGGGTATTCTGGGAATGAAATTCAAAACACCTGTGGTTAGCAGTGCATCCAGGGTTGCCCTCACAAGAGAAGACTTTCAGTAGCTGGAGCATCAGTTCAGTAAGTATTGCTTAATATTTTTATGGGTTTTCGGGACATTTCTGTGTTAAGAACTCTTCTGGTGAATGACTATAATGCAAGTAGAAATTCTGGCTTCCCTTGGAAAAATTATCTCTGATTTAGAGCAGAAGCTGTATGAGGGGTTTGTTCAGAGGCTGCTTCTAGCTGTGCCTCTGCCATGTGCTTGACAAGATGGCTACCAGCTGTGGGAAATGAGGGCAAAGAGCAGTGTATTTGGATGTACTGTATTGGTATTTCTGATTATATTGTGTGGCCAGGTGTTCTTCAGTAGCTGATGCTTCCTAAAAGTGTTTTTCTTATCATCTACTTGTAGTAGCTGTGGATCAAATTAGAAGATTCTGAAAAAAAAAACCCACAACAAACCCAACTAATTAGGCTAATTTTAACAAAGTATTCATCTTATTAATATTAGTTAACCTAACATTATTTGGAACCTTTAGCTGAATAAAAGCTATTAACATTCAGAGTTACTAGGTCTTTGCTAGGGAGATTCAGTGGAAGATGTGCTAAGTGCAGGGAGGCTGTTCTTGCTGGTGAACAGCTGGTAAACAGCACAATTATGGACTGCTGGAATATCTATATTCACGGTGCATCAATCACTGTGGAAAAATACCAAGTGCTCTTAAGGAGCCTTCTCTTACTAAAATGTTTCTCCTCTTCTGCTTGGACACTTCTATGGGAAGGTATCTAGGACACCAAAAGGCTAATCGATGTTTTCTGCAAGTAAAAGACCTTTAAAAAAAATCCAGGAAAAAAATGAAACCCCCAGATCTCGATGAATTCGGACACTGATGCCAGAATAAACATTCTTGTGCTCTCTGTGGTGTAGTGCTTGTGCTAAGGAGCAAGGATGGCATACTTAAGTGACAGAAATGAGAACGAGTGGCCTTGTAACACAGGTAGTGGGCGTGGAGGGAGATGAGTTCTAACACTTTGAAAATGGGAGATGAGGAAAGCTAAAGGCAAACATAAACAGAAGAATAAAAGCAAATCTACTTTATAAAAACCACTGTAAACCTCTTACAAGCTTCATAATTTGTTTTCAAACTTTGAGAAACATCTTTTGTGTGTATAAAAGCTTTCCATGGCTTATTTTAATGCACTAGAGCAAATTAACGTGCAAATATTTCAAGGTAAATTAATGTCAGGCTGTAGTCTCCAAAAACACCGATGCGAGTGCATGTTATTGAGTATAGGTGCAGGCACTACGAATGAGGGACTTTACGTTGCCTCCTCTGTGCACCATTTGGCTGTGTTTTGTCATGTTATCCGATGAGACAACTACAACAGCCTGACAGAAACACGTGCCTTCTTTAGCAAGCGCCTAACCCGTAAATAGCAACCTTTGCAAGCTAGTCCCAGACAACTTGAATAACTGAGCAGTTGCCTAGCCAGATAACTGCAGTATGAAGAATTCTGGAAGTAGTTTCATACTAAAACACTTCACCATGATAATTTAATTTAAAGATAATTGATTATCTTAGTGATGTAAACGAGATGTTTTTTTTTCTTTTAGATTTGGAGATTTGTCTGATTTAAATTGTGCATTAATACTTTACTTGCTTTTAAAACCCTGCAGCCTCTTCTGTGCAAAACCAGGCACAACTACCTCCAGAACTAACTGAAAAATAATATTTTCTTCTTTCTTTTCAGCAAAAGGATTTAATTTATGTTTCTAGAAGGGACACATAGGGATTGTTGCGGCATAATTATTCTAATTGTGTAACACATAGAAAACTTTGCCATATTTTAAGTTTGTGTTTGGAGCACACAGTTTAGAGACAAAACCCAACAATATTTAACAGACAGAGTAGGAGAAGCATTACTACATCCTAAAAACACCTTCCCCCCTCTCTTTCTTCTTCCCAGGCTCAGCTTTGCACCCAATCTCTCTACCTCATCCCCCAGCAGCACAGGGGGCAGGGAATGGGGGTGCAGTCAGTCCTGCTGCTTCTTCCACCTCGGGGTGGAACTTCGGGTATTCTTTCCCTGTTCCACTTCTTGGGAAGGTGTTCAGACATGCTGAGCTGCTTCTGCTATGTGGTACCCATATGAATAGCTGAGGTACTGTCCAACTGATTTTAATGAAGTATTTGGCCTTCCCAACTGAATAAACAATTCTGTGGTATATATTCCAAAATACATAGCTGGGTCGCCTGAGTGATAAATGTCAATAGGGGCATAAAAGCAAATCATGTTTTTGGGCAAGGCCCATACAAGCTATATAAATATTTCAGAGCTAACTGTGCATATATTGAAATGTTTTAAATTCACTTGACACTTTCCTTCTTTTAAAGACTTATAAGTAGTCAATTTAATTAGTATTGCTTGGTCTCATAGATTTCACTATCAGCAAATCCTATTGGTCTAAAAGATTGAGTAGTGTCTGAGTATATTAGCTCTCATTTTCTTATGCATAATTTAATTATTTACATGTAAGTAGATGTTTGAAACTCCATAGGTATGGTTCATTACCAGCCACAGATTATCATTGTGCATTAGCACATATTGAACTATTTATTATTTAACAAAAGTATAAAACCAGAAAATAACCTATTAAAATATTTGTGCACGCCTCTGTTTAAATATTTGATTAATGAAAAAGTCTAACACTTTTCTTTAAAATCTCATAGACTAACAAAAGTAAAAGATCTACTTCCTCCTCCAGAGGTGCTTCTCATACTAATTAATACTAATATGAATGATAATGTAGACACTGAGAACTGAATGAACCCATCTCCCTGACAAGAGTAAATAGTACACGGAATGCTAGTGCCCCTATTGACCTCTGCTCCTCTACACAAATGTAGCCTGTGTTTGAATTTTGTTTTGAGACTGCATCAACAGAAAGAAGTGCAGGTGGAAAGCAAGCTAATGCACAGCATAATTACATCAGAATCACAGATGTGTGAAGTCATTCAGTCTGTTTTTCTATTATAAGATACCTGCTCTGTATCACAGAAATGACCACACAGGTATATTCGGCTCATCTTTTTACTAAAAAAATCAAAATAAATTTTTTGGTGCTTCAGTCTGAAAATAATCCTGAAAAAAAAAAAAAAAATTTCTAGTAACATTTTTGACACTTTCAGAACAAAGGCCTTTTTAGTTGATTAATTGTTTTTTTCTCAAAGTGTATTCTAACATTTACGACTCTTAATTTTAACATTTAAATTTGTTAAAAATAGCTGTTACAACTATTTATAGTTTGGGGTTTTAAATTGTCATTTTAAAAAGAAAAGTTTGTGTAACAGCTTGGTTCACTGAAAAACATCTATTTGGGTAAACACATACTTTTTTTATTAAAAAAGCCCCAACAACTCAAATTTTAGAACTCATAAAGAGTATAAGAGTAGATCACTGTACCAAGCTGGTTTGTCTCTTTCAGGACATTCCTGAGATGTTGTCCATCAGCTGCTTTAGTAAGTGACACCGTGGAATTTTCTGTGTCTTCTGCCTGAATCACAGGCTTGAGCCAGTGACTGAATGAGTGAAATGCCGGGGTTTAACCCCAAGCCCCAAATTAAGGTTGACATGTGGGTGATTCCCATAGCCTAAAGGGGGGTGAGTTTCCCTTCAGGCTTCCCTCCAGGGTGGGGCGGCCTGGCAGCCAGAGCCATTGGGTAAATGAGCCCCAGGTGTCGCCCATTAATTAAACAAGGGTCAGGTGTCCCACTGAGGGATAACAGCTGGGAGCACTTGCAGGAGGGGCAGTGTCTGTCTGTGAGGTGGGTGCACTGGGCAGAGTTCCCTGTTGGGGAAGGACCTCCCGCCTCCCTGGGACTGGGCTCCACTCAGGTCTGGCTTTTGTAAATGCAGGCTCTGTAGGGATTCATTATGTGGCTTCCTTGGTCTTACGTATTTTTCTTGTTGACCTGGTTGTCTTCCCATCCCTTCTATGGGAGACTCTATTTCAGTGTTTATTCCACCCATTGTTGGTCGTGTGGTGGCGTTGTTGGGATTGATGTCAATTATGTATAACCTGATTGACTTGTTTGTACCCCCAGCGCTCATCTGTGTACTGACCCTTTTGTGTCAAATACAACTTGGTTATTGGTTCATCTTTATGCTGGCTGTGTCCTTTATGCTAGGCCTGATAATTAGCAAAACAACGAGGAAGAAAGTTGAAATCTTGGATAGTTCAGAACAAGATCTTGCTTTGCCCTTGTAGCAGGAACTGTATTAACAAGCTACAGATGCTCAGTTAATGAGTGTGTTTAATAAGCAGATGGGTGGTGGCAGTGGTTCTGCCTCTGTATAGGAAGCAAAGAGAGCCCTGGAAAAGACAGATAGCAACCAGGGATGTGTCTGATTGTACTGCTGGCACTACTTGGTGGTACTACTTGGGATGGTGTAATTTACCAGCATGTAAACTTTTTTTGAGTGCTTTATTGAAATCTATCCTTGTTTGGTTTTCAAGTTGTAATGAGTGTAGTTTGGGGATGTATTTAGTAAGCTATGGTAAAATAACTTGAAAAATCTAAAATGATTCTCAGTGGAAGGACCAAACACTGAATTGAGCCAAGAGACTGAATGAGCCTTAAAATTGAAACAATGCATCTAATCTTAATTGAATTTTATTATCTAAGGAGCTCTGGTTGAACAGATTTTAAGAGTAAATCTAACTGAAGAGAGTAGGGATGGTGACTTTTCATTTTCTACTGAATGAGAAGATGTTGAAAGAGTTTTAGGTGCTATCCCTTGTAAAAGCTTTCCTGTTAATCTCCAGAAGGTCTTCAGCCAGGTGGTAAGTGATGATGTGACTGGCTGCCTGAAACCAGTAGGTAAGACTTGGGGCCTGTAAGAAATCATCTCTCTTCCTATGACCAGTAGCCTCTACCATAAACAGGTGTGTATGACCATTTCAGGTATCTGCCCATCTAAGAAATCAACGTGGTTTTGAAATCTGAGTAGTATTTCTGTTTTATGTTGGACAGTAAAAGCTTCTTGTTTTTCTTTTTGTCAAAACTTAGAAATATGATAGCACAAATCTAAAAAGTCATTTAATGGCGATGGTATCTTGTTCAAATACAAACGTTTATCACTAGAAACAATTTTTCCTTGGTAGGCTTGTTTTTATATTTTTGTTCCCCCCCCCCCCCCCCCCCCCAAGATAAAAAAGGGCACTGTGGCTGTTAGCATACTTGGTAGGTGTCGGTAATAGTTTGTAGAAGCTGTTAAGAGAATTGCCTGAAATAAATGGCAGAAAACTTATTAAAAAATATCTACTGAAGTGTTACACTTCTTAAGGCACTTCCAGCAGCTCAGTCCAGAATCTTGATGAGGTGGGAGGAAGCTGACTGTCTCTAACCCCTGCACGTTTGAAAGGGAGTATGTACCTTGAGAAAGGCACACATAGAAAAATTTCTGGTTTTTATTTTGGTTTGTTCCAAAAAAATGTTTGGGGATTTTGGTTTTTGGAAAGAACAATGTAGAGGCAGAATAAATGGTAGAACCACATCTTTCAGTAGTAGCATTTGTTTATGGTTAGGAGGAAATGCAAAATCTGTGATCATGGTAATTGTTTAAACTGAGAAGGAAGAAATAAATTTTGCCTTAGGAAACAGGGAATTTCTACCAAAGCATTCATATTTCCCAAGTTCTTTGGATTTATGTCACTTTGTAATTTATTTGGCTGCCACAAGTGATGAGTGAAGCATGGAATATTTTGTCTGTATTTCCTCATAAAAGTCTTTCCTGGTAGGGAAAGGGCTTCCATCCATCCAAGGGATGGATTTGATTTTAAAACAAACAAAAAAATGTAACTGTCAGAACTCAGAAAGCGTTTGCTTTTATTTGAAACTAGAAAGTACAAATTGAAGACAAAAAAGGTCTGTCTTTAATACTGCTGCCTTGTGTCTTTATAGAGCAAATGGATTTGTAGAAGAACAATATTTGTATCTACAGCATGCATTAACTTTAGAACAACACCGTATGTCATGCATTGAATAAGGAAATACAGTTTGGATTCCTTGACTGTGTTTTTAGTTCTACTATTGATGTGGCCAAATGCAGTTAGTCAATGCTTTGATAGTTTCTTCTTAATTTGTAATTGGACAATACTGTTATTAAATTTATGCTGTTGCAAGGCACAACATGTTTTTGTGTGGGATGTGTTTATTAGATTCATGAGATTCACCTGACAAAGATGGCAGAACAGTATATGGCTCTGACAGACTGAAACTGGCTGAGCCTCCTGGTTTAAAAGAATATGTCTTTTAATGAAAATAAAAGTTCTGTTTACTCCAAGGCTATAGGACAGATTCTCTCAGATCACATAAAACCAGTACTGCAAAATTCATATTCTGCTGTGGAGGGAGAAGTCATACAAATGGATGCTTAGAAAGAAGCACAGAGATTAAAAGATTCAGGATACCATCTCTGTAAACTATAATTTAGAGAGCTGCAAGCTGTGTTCTGTAATCAGTGAAATTATAGGCACACAATTACTGTTTTCTTTATTAAAGCTTATATTTCCATGTACTGTCGCAAATCCATCTTGTTCTCCAAATAATATCAACAACTCATCCAACCCATCAGTGTACTCATCAAGACAGTATTCAAATTCAGTACTATTGAGGTCCTATGGCAGGTTTGGGAAGACACGAGGACAGGAGCTGTGCAGTTTGAAGGTATGTGCTGTAAGGGAGCAGGGAGGGAGTCCAGGCTCTTCTCCTATGGCAAGTGCACAGGAGCAGCTGAGAAGCCACAAAAAAAAAAAAAGTGGGACAGTGCAGAAATCAGTGTCCAGTGGTTATAAAATCAAACCATCATAGCCAGATGGGGAGATACAGTTATTCTTCAGTTAGGCTGCGGGCATGTATCTTTGTCCAGGTCTACCTGAAGTGGTTGAATATATTTGTGTTAATGGCACAGGTGGGGAAAGTGCCTTAATGTGCTGTAATGAGTGCCAGCTTCATTACCTCAACCCATCTTCAGTGGTTCAATCAAAGAACTATGTGGAGAAGAGTTATTGCCCCTGGCTAGTCATAGCCCTCTGCTGCCTCTTCAAAAGTGCCTCTGAATCTTTGGATGGTTCTGCTCCATCATGTGTTCCCACCAAAGTAAACTTGGCAGACACAGGGACTTTAACCTGCTTGATAAAGTGGCTGTTCTCACCTGAAGTAAATTAGAAAGTTACGCTGCAAAGTGGCAGCAAGCTGATTTGCTCCACATACACCTGGAAGAGCGGGTCTGTTCACAGCCTGAGGAACTGTGTTCCTAGGAAAACTTCTTGGAGGACAAAATCTGTGTAGATCAAGCCTTAATATCCAGCACAATGTGTCCTTTAGACTTCTCACAGAATGATACTGAATAGTACACGACCTTTGAGGGGAATTTAGCAAAATCAGAGAGGTTTTGTAATCACTTCCACAGGCAATCTTTTACTGCTTGTCAGGTGATGAGGTCTGAGGTCCTGATGTTACAAGATGTCCTGAGTTGAGCAACCAATAAATGAGATTCTTAAGGTCGGTGAACACTTCTAAATACTTGATGGTTTGTATCTTCCAGAAAGACTACAAGGTCTGCTAAAGACTGAGGGGCACCAGGATGCCTGACGTACACAGCACATGTAGCATTTCTGAAGAATGATGCACACTGGCACCTTGGACTAATGTTGCTTTTACCAAAGGACTGTGTGGTTTGATTTTTATAAGCTGCATTCTTCTAGAAATGCTTTTGAAATCCTGATCCTACCGGAGGCAGTCAGTGCTTTCAATTTCTTCCACATACATTAGTCACTAGATTGTTACTTTAAATTTCCAAACAGGCAGAGTTTGCATTCATATGCAAACTAAATTAGGGATTGAGGCATGAGAACATACCATTTCCTTTTGCATTGAACTTTCAAGTCTGAGAAATCCTAATGTGCACAAGAGTATCTTGGAAGTTCTCTTAACTGCACTGGCTGGGAGACTGGTTAATCAGAGATTCAATCAGCAATAAGTTCTTCTGCCATCACACTTTGCTTTAGAAAACTCGTTTTAATCGGACAGGGGCAGAGTTCCAAGTGTGGTTAAAATCTAAGAAAAAAACACACATACAAATTATGCTACAGGTTTAAAGAATCCTAGAAAAGATCCTAGTAAGTTTATTTTGTCATTCTGCCCTCCAACTCCAAATAACCATTTTCTTTTTTAAAAAAAGTGCTTCTGTTATGATGCAAATGAATGTAGATGTTTGCAGCGTTAGGCAGTATTGATCAGTTGGTGTACAGTGGGGAGCTTCTAGCTTTGGGACAGCAGCACTAACAATGTGTGGTGTTGCATCAAACTGCTGACTAAGGGCTGTTAGGATATAAATGCAAAGTTTGAAATAAAGGGAAGAAGGAAATGTAGATGCGAGTTAAAAAAAATGAGTAGGTTTGCTCTGTCAAGTTTTGCATTACTGAGTAAAAATATCTTGGTTTTATAATAATCACTTAAAATATTCATTTAGGCAAATTTTGAAAATTTGGATATATGGATCAAGTGCTAGGGTCTGTTAACTTGTTCCTGGTTTTGTAAGGATAGATTTATTACTTTGGAAAGTATGTTTATGTTTAGATGCTGCATTGTCATGTTCCTTCTAACATTATCTATTACTATTACTCAAATTAATTTTACTTGCAGTTTGCAAGTTGGTGGTTGTGTTTCTAAATGTGCTGGGGGATGATTTAAATGAGGCTCCCAGAAGCAATTAATCCAGACTGTTTACTTTAGCTGTAGTAACAACCTGATCCCAACTGTCCTGTATCCTAGAATTTAGGTATGTCTCTAGAACACTACTTGGCTTTTTAAGGCTTTCCAAGTTCAGCCTATACGAATAAAACCTGGTTGATATTTCATAGCAATGCCTTTTTTCAAGTTCTGTTTTTCTGCTTTGAAATAAATTTCCATTGTTTCCCACCTTCTTCCATTAAAATTTTCGGACGATAGTATTTATAAAAGCACAGTCTGTACCTGTTATATTTTTGATTGGTGTCAGAGACACTTTAAAATATTAGTATGTCACTCATGGTAGTTGCTTTGTGGTCAAGGCAAATATCTGTGCTTTTTGTGCCTGCAGAATCTTGTTTGATCTTGAGTCTTGAGGACATTCCCAAGAGCAAGCAGAAGTGTTGAATGCGAATGAGATTGTGGCCTTAATTTAATGTCCTTCTTGAGCCCTGCGCTTAAAAATGGTTCTCGGGCTTTTTTTTTTGTTCCTTGGTTTGTTTGTTTCCTTCTCTCCAGCATTTCCTTTGCTCCTCTGTGGGTTTTTCCTTAGGTGTAGCTTATTTTGTATTTTTCTTGTTCCTAATCAAGTACCATCTTTCTTATTTGACTTTATGAAACTGGTTTCAGCTAGTCTGTAGCATCTGAGGACCTCATACATTCCTATTCACTACATATAAAATTATGTGTGCGGGTTGACATAATCAAATGTTCAAATAATTGAATCTCTTGTGTAGTGCATATGTAACAATTCAGAAGCATATGTATATAATATGATCTTTGGCTGCCTGCTTTTGTCAGAATAGGTAATTCAAGCTAGTTCCATTGTGATCATTTTTAGAGAGGCAAATGGAATGATTTTTTTTTTTCCTACAAACAACATTAGAAAATGTGCTCAGTTCTGGTAGTAGTTAAAGGTTATTGTAATGTGTCTTTTTAGTTAAAACAATTTGAGGAATGGAGAAAATGCTATATCGTTAGAGAGTTAATCCTGAGACACTTTAGTTACATTATAGAATTTCTCCAGGAGTGAACAATTGTTGTAATCCAGCAGAAAATGGTGAAACAATGAATGATTGAGAGCCTAAACTAGACAGATTCAGGTTGGATGATAAATATATAAGGGAAGGGGGCTATTAACCATTGGAACAGGCAGCTGAAGCTCTGGGCTGTGCTGGATTCTCCACTGATACTGCCAGAGCAAGACTGAAAATCTTGCTTTAGTCACGTACAAGTTATTTGGCTCAGTGCAAGAATAACTGGGTGAGATTTTAATTGTCTGTGATACACACGAGGTCAGCCTGTATGGTTTCTTCTGGCTTTAAATTCTGTGAATGAGAGTTATAAAAACGTATTGCTTCAGGTTCCTGTACATCAAAACAAAGTAAATTTTATCCTGTTCGGTTCAAATTTGGAAAGGCTTTGCTCTTTTTTTTTTTTTTTTTTCTTCCCTGCCCTGCAGGGGCAGCACTGCTCTCAGACTCATATATCTGTAGGATGTGTATTAAACACAGAAGTAGCCTGAGGTCAGTAGCTTTTGATATGTCTTTTGAGCCCTGGTGGTCCATACAGGAGACATCCGAGACCTTAATAGACGTAATGGGCTTGACCCAAGCATGACACGTAACTTCTAGCACTAAAAGCTTTATTAGCTGGTGGATCATATAGCTGTGAGCCTTTTGGTTTGCTACTTATTAACCCAGCTATGGGATAAGAAATGTTTGGGATTTTTTACCCTCAATACAGTTCCTGTAATTATCAGAATGCCTGAAATAAGTATATTTACAAATATGGAAGAAGCCTTGATAAATTAAAATCATGCTTGTAAGTATGGCTGATCCTTCTCCATTCTTTGCATCTAGGAAGCAATTGGGAAAGTTAAAATTAAAGTATACCCCTTCTTGCCAACCATAGCATGTTGTTTGTCACTGAAAGGAAAAACAAGAGTGACTGAAAATGTCATCACTTGGGTTAAAACTGCTGTGAATTGTTTTTAAGTTTCTTCTCTTGTGTTAGCCCACTTCGTGGTAAGAAAAGGCAGGCTATGAACTAACACTTGAATTGCTATATTTAAGTAGTACTTTCTCACCCATTAGCACAGCTTACTTGTTAGCTCACTAGATAAGGAAACCTTGGCATTGCTCTATTAAGGCTGTATTGCCATAGTTATGCTAATACAGCTCATGTGAACACACTCTTCTGAATTATGAAGATAAATTCTGAATGCTTGCCAAAGGGAAACTCTGTCAGTATTAGGAATTTGGTATGTATGATTATGCCCGTTTCATTATGAAAGTAAGTTTTGCTGTGTGATAAGTTTACTATATCTTTAGTATTGCTAGACATCCTCATCATTTCTGCACAGATATTTTGTCCAAGCTAAACATGAGGAGCTATTCTAATCTGTCTAGGGTTTCCAGGTATTTATTCAGAGTCTGATGTACTGTGATTTCTTGGAGCTAATGCAAAGAAGTAGGACAGTACCAGCACACTAGTCTCATGCATCCTAGGTAGTTTATTTTTGATGTGCATATGCTACAGCATTAAATATTAGGATCAGGTGTCCCAGCCTGGGAAATCCTATCAAAAACTCAATTGTGAGATGATTTCTTCTGCAGGGTGTAGATTGGTGATGTGTCTGTACTGGGCACAGGAGGGAGGTGTGAGGAGTTCTAAAGATGTTCACCACATTCATCCTGCAGAGCAGCTTCCATTTTCTGCACCACTTTGAGGATCTCTGAGTAAAAGGTGAGAGTTCTGCAAGCAGATGTAAACTGAGTTAGGGTTACATTCCAGTTAACTTCACAATGAAGACATATTGAAAATCTCTTCTTATGGCTTCTAATAAAAAGAACAAAACTAATTACATTTTCAGTCAGATTGGGAGAATGAGATTCGACCTTATCCCACTGCAGTTTCCCAAAGGGTTACTTTTTGGCTTGGGAAGTAGGTAGTATAATCTGCTGACAAGTAGCAATTATAATGATGGTTTTTTCATAGGGACATCTGACCACTAGAGAATCTGGCCTGTGAACTAATGTCATACAAGCTACCATCAAATACCTGCTGGTGTGTTTTTCTGTGGTTAGCATCATGTATGGATTTTTAGTAGTAATCTGGAGAGAAAATTCTTCCTATGTCTTTAACAAATTGAGCAATCAAGTGACCCCTGGTAAAATAGTCTTTAGCTACTTTTAGGTTTTAGGTATGTTTTTTGCTGCTAACTTTCTCACTTTGAATGAAATAGACATTCTGACAAAATAATTGGTAGTAATTGTTGTACCGGTGTCAGTTTTAATAAACCATTCGAGCAGAAAATATTTTACAGATCCAGCCATTTCCTATGTGTCACCAGATAAAACTTTCCACATCCTTCAGCACCTGGATCTTAAAGCTAGTACTTGTAGTTTTCTTTCATGCTGTATTTTTTTTTCTTGTTAATAATAGAGCTGTCATTTCTAATAAAATATGAAACAACCATCCAGGGAAATAACACCGGTGATAGATAGAGCAGGCTGAAACACTAGACTAGAACACAAATGCTCAATAGCTTGGAATATAATTCTGTCATTAAACCGAACCTGTAGAGGGACTAGGGCTGAATGCACTGGGGTGAAAATGCTTTGTGCTTAGGAAACTGATTCAGCTTCTGTTGGGACTGTTCAGGTCATTGGAGTCAGAACAGGTTTCTGAGATTTGAAGGAGGTCCTACAGTGAAGGAAGAAGTGCTGTCAAAAATCAGGAAGCGTTAGACTGATCAGAGGGAGAGCCCGTAGAAACGTGCACCAAAGATGGAGCTCTTCTGTCAGCCTCTCTGCCAAAAGAGTCCCTTTATTTGTCACTCACCTTATTGACGAAAAGGATGTCAAGTCCAATCAGAAAACCTGAACGCAAACGGATCACAGGGAGCCATATGGATCTTCCTTTTTGTCTTTGATATTAGTAACTAGGATCCAAGGCAGAAGGAACAGTGCAGTAGAGAGACCCCCGCCCAATCTCCCTATTCTGCTTGAAATATATGGAACCTATGTAGGAAAGATTTCTTTTGCATACAGATCTGGGGAGTGTGTTTTCCTCTTTCAGCTCTCCTTAGTAAGGTTTGTCCAGTAACTCAAGATACACACCATCAGCTACCAGGCAAATCGTTTCCTCCTTTCCAAAAATGGAAATGAATATATTTCTTTTCTATCTTTACAAAACACTGCAACAGTTCTGGATGGACAGTGGGTTAGGAGACTTTGGTATCACTGTTATTGTAAACAATGTTGTTTCCTTGTCCCCAAATATTAAAGAGAAATATTTTGGGGGGTGGGGGGATTCCAAGTGGATAAGAAAAGTAAAGCTGCCTATTTAAATGATAATTATGCTCTTCTCAGCCTCCAAATAACAGCTCAAATGTCTGTGTTTTTCTCATTGAGCAGTCTGGTTGGCTAATGGACGATGTCTATTTGCAGTTAAAGCTATTGCAATGTTGACAATTAAGCATATACGTGGAACAGGGTAATCGGTATGAATGCAGTTTTATCACCAGTGTTAATTATCTAAAATTTTTTCCAGCTTACAATAATGTGAAAATTCCTTAGGCATAAATGAAAATGAACCCATCAATTACAATTTTTCTCAAGATAATGGCTGATAGAACATTTGCTGCCCCACAGAAAAAGGAAGCAAGAAAAAAATTAACAACTTAGTTTTTCGGGCTCTATAGTATGTAAATGTAGTCATATGACACGGTGTGTATTCTTATTTCTTCATGGAGGGAAAATTTCCAAGTCGGTGACTAGACTTAGTCATACAAATCTTTCTTTTCAAGAAGGTTTGTATATGCAATTACTTCTAAAATTTCTGAAGAAAACCCTTTTAAAAGCAGTAGAACAAAGCCTGGTTTTGAATGTAGGTTATGAATTAGAACAGAGTTGATCTAAAAGCTGTCGTTTACTATAATAATTCTTAGAGATTCAGTACATCAGTGCCTAGGAGAGTATCTGCTGCTTTATGTAGACACAAGGCAAATACTCTCTGGCATGTCTCCTTTATATTCCTGAAAATCTTGCCCTTTTCATTTTATTTCTTGTCAGCCAGGACTAATCTCAGTTACAATCATTCCAATCAGACATTCTCAAATGACCTTTAAACGCTGAGAAAAGCCACTGAAGATTATTTGTTAACCTCCATCCTCTAAACTTGAATAAGCATCCTAAGTTAACAGGGAGTGAGAGAAACCATGAATAAGCAATAACTTTCAGGGAAACTAATCCTGGCAGTCTTACAAGCCCTGTGATCAATTTTAATTTTGAAGTTTATCTTCAAAGGAAAACTGGAAGATACTAAATTACTTTTTTTTTTTTTTTTTTTTTTTTTTAAAAAAAAGTAAAGTTGGGAGTAGCAATGACTTTTAAAAAGCATTCCAGAAACTGGGGGACCCATAGCTATGGGCTTGCTGAGCTCCAACGGGGTGCATAGGACTGTATACACTAAGTTGCATGATATGAATGTTTGAATTTTAATTTTCTCTCCATAGCTAATCTTCCTTAAATATTTGGGCTTCTTGAGCAAACGGCAGGAAACGGGCTTGCTCTCAACAAAAGCCCCAAGCAGTGAGCTCTTTCTGCTCCTGAAACTGATTTTAGGTGTGTTACCACAGGTCTAGGTCTTGCATTTGCTGTGTGATGCAAGCTGAAATATCTTAAATATCTGAAATATGTCCCTTCTGTTTCAGAAGAGGTGGTTAATATTACACAAAGGTTGTAGAGGAAGGATAGTAAATCTGCCTTCTCTTAGCCTTCTGTGATAATCTGCGTGTCAGGTTGAGGTCTGTTAATGACTGATGTAGAAATTCCAGGTCTCTTCTGTGTGTTTATAGAACAAAGAGATAATTATCGAAGCTGATACCTGTAACAAAGCATATTAAAGCTGCTACCAGCTACTCACTGCTATGGCAAGTGTTGGTGTAGGGCATTATATCATTATACCACCTCTTTGCATGTGACCAAACAAAGGAATTATATTTGCTGTGTTCGCTTTGAGGCACTTAGCGCTTCTGTTACCTTAGCTGGCGGAGCAGGCTGAACACAGAGCGTTTCTCCAGTAGGTATCACATATGGTTTTGTTTTGGCGGTCGCTGTGCAAATCTGGTTTTGGAAGTAAACTCTGAACGAGGCTATATATGGACAGAAGCAATATGCCCAGTCAAGGAATTTATGCCCCCTCTCCCCCCTCGCAGAAAGCACATTAGCGATTATGTATTATGTGGCCTCCTTTAGCTTTCCAGCTCACAAAACTGCTGCACTGTGTTTTCTATTTTGTAGGTTAAGGGATTCAGGTTTATTGAAATGTTTCTTTTTACGGACCTTGTACTTGTAAAAATAACACCAATTTCAATGTTTTTCCGCTCAACAACAAGAGATCTTTGTGTCCTACTTCTCGCCAACTGATTTTGGTCTAACTCAGTTTGTACTGAACTTAAAGAAAATTTTAACTATTTCTCTTCTGAGCAAGCATTAATTAAGTCGTTCTGGTTCTTTATTTACCTAACTAAGTTTTAGCGGGATAGGATTTCAAGGTGGTTGATGTTGGTTCAGTTTGTAAGTGCAGTTACTTCTCGTCCAGTTGCTAAATGAGTAATATGATGGAGATCTGTACGTTTTCAGCACAGTGGCAAAAGAAAAATGGAGGTGGGGTTGAAGGAATTATGATCTAATTATTACATTGATACCTGTAAGTTGTGGAAGGTGAGCCCCTGCGAAGTAGAAGAAGGGTAAGGGCTTTATGCATGCTGCCACCAGCACTGGTTTCAGGAAGGTAATGTGTTATCCTCACTAGAGGAACACCAGCATGTGCTAAAGCAGCTAAATGCTGCTGCTTACCAGGGTTTGAACATCCTAATTTTAATGGAGATAGTGTCAGTGTGTTAGAGAACTGCATGGCCTTGGCAGAGCTCTAGTGCTAAGGTTGCCTGACACGTGAAAATGAAGATTTGATGAAGACACTCCTTGCAGTGTCTCTCACCATAAAGCTTGATTATTTTAATTCCTTTAATCAAAGTTTTAATCAGGTTATCATGTGGCCACACTGTGACTGTAATTGCATATATGGATTTATGCGCAACACCTTAAAAAAATCTTGCAACAAACCCAACAACTTAAAAAATCTTTCTTTACGTAGAGGAAGTCTTCTAGCTTTTTGCTATTACACAATTGGATGTAATTGCCTGTCAGTAGGTAACTACTTAGGAAACATTGCTCCATGATTCTAGGGAAAGAAAGAGGAGAAAATTACAGCTTGCATTAAGCACAGAAAAGCAGCAAATCAGGCAGAGCTCTGACTTAAAAATGTTACAAAATTCCAGGTGAGTGTGCTGATTGTTTACGTGGAGTATGCTGAAGCTTTAATTACATTGTGTGATAAAAGAACAGTATATTGTTTATATTTTGTTTATCTTAACAACAAACAGGAATTCTTTCTTGTAAGGTCTAGATCTTAATAGGCAGGTGTTTCTGTAATGTAGCATCATTATGCCTGCGTGTTTCACAAGATTGTGTTTCATTTTATCTCACATTGAATACAATTGCAGTTATAAATGCATATATATGTAATTAGACACTTTTAAGTGACTGCCAAAACTCAATATTACCTTCAAGAATGGGATGCTCTGGCCCATATTTTTTTTTCCTTTCCCTTACCTCATTTCACATAATACATAAGAAATTCTATATAGTCCTTCTAATATTTATTCCAATTTCTGTTTAAAACAGAAAAATGAGAAAGAACAAAACTCCTGAACTTGTTTCTGCTGTAAAACAGGATTAACAGTTCAGCAGAAACAGAAAACACTCTAAGACTAAACGTCTCGTTTTTAACTTTCATATAAATTGACTCATCTACTAGACACAAAACAGCTTTAATAGATGATCTAGTTGATGTTCCTGTAAATATAGGCTTATTCCCCACAGAATATTTTCATGTGTTTTATGCATCCTACCTTTAAGTATCTCAAACAGTGGGCCACACTTCCGTTGGAGACTAATTTACAGGCTTAAATTTTCAGCAAACAAGTCACTTGTGGTTATTAATTATTCTTACTATTATTTGCACTGTTATAGGCAATAGGACTTGTGCTACTCTGTGGAAGATATAACAAAGAGATAGTCCTTTGTTTCCCTGAGACAAGCAACCTCTGTAAATCATCAGCTTTTTCCTCTGGTATGACTGAAGGTCAGAAACAGAAGTGCTAGACCATCGCAGACTCGGCACAGGTCTGTCTTGCTGTTGTGAGTGAAGAAGCTCTGCCTTCTCTGTTGTATCGAGTGCTGCCTGCAGACAGGGCTTCAGTTTGCCACACCATCTTTGCATATCGTAACCTTACTGTTGGGTAGCTCTGTGCAACACTAACGCAAGCCTTTTGGGTCTCTGCCACTCTTGAATTGTTTTCTCCCCAATATATTGAATTGTCTTTTTCCAGTCACTCTCATTTCTTTTCTGAAATATTGCTAGGTAACATGCCTATGGCTATTAAGTCAAAAACCTTCAAGCTATTAACTAAGAGACATATTTCCAAGTAATTTCTTGCCTCTATTGCTTTGGAAGCTACATGACTAATATCACAAGAATTAGTGATCAAAAAGATTCCTCAAATCTTTAAAAAAACCCCAACAAAACAAAAACCCAAACCCAACAAAACCAAAGCATAACTATCTCTACATTTGAGCAGTACCGTGTATATTATAGTGTTATTTCTGGTTGTGGCTTCTGGGCGATGATATTATCTAACTTTGCTTAGTACTAAACAAAATTATTAAGCATGGAGGGGTTCTAATTTCCATCAAAGAATGTCGCTTTGTTAATTATAGGATGTGATGGCCAAATGAAGGTAAATAAATATGATTAGTATTGGTAAATTAGTATGTTTTTATGAAGAGAAATAATAAGCCATTAGTGCTATAAAGTGAGTTGCAGTTCTTATCAGAAGCCACGAAGTTCAAAGCTGTTTAATCCATGTTGATTTGTCTGCAGGCAGATTGATGTTTCTTCTGTAGCGAGATCTGTCCCTTAAAGTGCAAAATTTTTCATTAGATCAGGCTAAAGAAGTACTGAACAAAAGTAGTTTGGACTGTATTCTTTGAAAAACAGTTTCTTAATCCCTTTTTGAGTTTTCAGCTCATGTTTTAGTCAGCAAAACAAATATACTGCTCAATGTTGTAGGCAATGATAACACCGGGGTAAACACAGGAAATGCTTTTATTAATATGATCTAAGCATTTAATTGCCTTCCTTGTAGTTTAATCTTATCTTTACACATTGAAGCAGGGCATATTGTACATTTCTGATCCTCAAAGGACAGCTTTTCATAAGGCATTGTAGAATAAGACATTATCACCAGAAACCTGACAGGCCTGTAATGTTGCTTGTCAGCCGAGGGGCTAGAAAGTTTGTTATAATTATGAAGGAGATGTACAAAAGATCATGGTTTGCAAAAGGCAGTGCTGAATAGCGTTCTATAATTAAAGAGAAGGGGTAAAGTCAAGATGTGCCATGAGTGCTGGGTTCCTATGAGAAATGAAGTGTCAGAATTCAATAAGCCCCAAAGCAGAGAGTTCAGTCTCCAGATGATACATTTACAATCAAGTTAAAATTAAAGAAACAAAGCTTTAAGTTCTGAGTGATAAAAGGACTATAATTAAGAAGCTTAATCCCACATTTTAGGAGCCATGTTTATGATAAACCAATTATCTAGAGCAACAGTTCTCACGTTGTTCAATTTAAACTTCCAGATTATAGCCACGTTGCTGTTTGTACCTGTATACGTAAAGAAGCGTAAACTGAACTAAGAAGGGAAGCTAACTTTTTTTTTTTTAACAGCTATTTTAGTTTCCTGTTATGGCAGGTGGCGTAGCTCCTGGACCCTCTTCTCTGTTCCAGTTCTAGATTAAGTTTTTCTTGTTTAAATGCAGGTAGCTAGGATTACAGGCAGTCTCGACTTCAGATCTAGCTTCACCCTTGCTTAGTATGTTAATCTCAATCATCTTCTATCTATATTGAGAATATATCTCCTAATATATTTTAGAACTATGCTTGCATTTATTGTGGTAGCACCATACCAATGGGTGAATTTCAAATGTCTCTGTGAAAGCCTGGAGTGATTCTCCCATAATTACAGAATCCAGTCCCTTAACACGGAATCTGTTGGGACTTCCTGTCATCCATATGAGCTATTTCCATAAATATGGCCAGCATTTTATCCCCTCTTCCCTTTATTTATTTCTACTTCTTCTATTCCTTCTTTTAAATTATGCTATAAAGCACTGTATACTGTAGAGAACCCAGAAAAAAAAAAGACATGAAAATAGGAGTAGGCATGAATTACAATTCTGTCATTAGGCTGTGCAGCTTGCCTTGGGGTGTGCTGCTATTTAGGCTGCTAAAGCCAAGGAGCCAAGTTATGTTGTTGCACCTGCGTATAAACTCTCTCAACAGACTGTTCTGTTTCAATCCACGTGGCAAATGATAATACAGTAGGTAACATGAATACAGCTACATTCATAAAACCTGAATTCATATGCTGTCATGTAGAAAAAATAGTTAAATAAATAAAATTTCTCTCTCTCCCTCAAACTTTGAAACAAAGCATAAGTATTAGTTTCAAATATTGTGAGCATATTTATTTCAAAACACAATGCCTTTCCCAATCCTCTAAGTAACATTTTGTGGTCTGTCTTAAATACAGTACTAGACAGCTTAAAAAAAAAAAAAATAATCTTTTAATAGAATGTGAATTATATGTGTGCTGGCTTCTTCATCCTTAATTTTCTTGGAAAGGCAGAATATTATAGCACATTTGTTTTAACTAAAATCTGCTACAAGCCAGTATCCTAAATTTAGACCCCTGACGCAGTATATTTTGACCACATGTAACTAATTCATTTGACGTAACAAAAGCTCATATTGTCTCAGTCCAGGAGCATGTCAGAGAAATTTCTACAAGGCTTCTGATGTGTGACACCAATTTACAGAGGAAATCTTGCTTTATTCTTTTGCTATTTTTAACAAATAGTTGAGAATTGGAATCTTCTCTTCCATCTTGAATTTTCCAGGAACTATAGGCTTTAAAATTAAATATAATCAAGTGCCAAGATATCCTTTAAATATTACTCTTTTTTCCTTATAGCTGTTGAAGCTGGCAGTGAGTTTCCTCGTGTAATTTGTAAGACCACCAATTTATCAATGTATTTTGAACTATTGTCTAAATGATGTTTGATGTTAATTTTTGCCAGTAGATCTGCAATTGGACTCTCATTAACTTTTGTAAAAGCAAACTACATGAAAGCAATTTTGGTACCATATAGGCACTTTCCATTTTAAATTTCGCAAGGCCAGGAGCCCTACTGCTCCTTTCTCAGTTTCATGTGAGCATGACACCGTTGCTTTTAGTGGAATCACTTCTGATTTACAGTGGTTGAAACCAGGCTTTAGGATAGAATAATTGACTTGGTAACAATGTAAAACAATAAGCATCTGCTCCAGTCCTGTCTGTGTAGATTTATATATGATAAGGGTGAGCACTTGGGAAAGGTGAAGACAGTATTAATATTATTGTGTGTGTTTTTCTATATACCTTCTGCTTGGTTTTTGAACTCAAAGGGTCTACTGGGAAATCTAAGAACTCTTATCAATTACTCTAATAATAAATTCGTCAAGACACAGCTTTTGTAATACTTTTGTTCTTGGTTTTGATTCAATTATTTTGACATTACTGAAATGAACCTAGAAATGTCTCCCCACTGGGGAATACAAAGGCAAAAAGAAAAACATAATAAAGAAGTCATGAAGAAAGCTTTGTGAAGAGCCAAGTGATTCAAGAAACAGACAGGTGGAATGTTTCTCATTTTCTGATGTCCCATCTCAGTATGCTTCAAGTGAACCGTATTTTACCATCAGTGTCTTCCATACAACTACAGCAGTTTTGCTCTGATCAGTGATCCTTTGCCTTTCACTGAGCATAAATGATTTTGAAAAGAGTGTGAGGGAAAGAAAACCCAAGGATTTCTTCAGGGACAAGTCATCTTAAAAACACCTCTAGCTTAGAGGGTTACCGGAAAGGTCTGTCTGCTTTTATCCACTTTTCATGTCGTTTGATGGAATGTAAAGAAATTACATTGGAATGAAATAGGGATGATAAAAATATTGAGAGAAGATGTAGATGTTTGGTCACTTCTGAATGTGGGACTAAAGCTTTGTAACCTTTCACAATATTAATACAATTAGATTGTATTAATGCAATTGTTGTTAAGTATCATTGCCTTGTATTCTGTCATCTATATCACAGCCTTAGTTCAAATCCTCAATACCTTAACAAACAGATGACACTTATATGGGAATTAATCTGCATAACAAAATAATTACCTGTACTTGTTCTATCTCAGTGGAGAACTCTGAAGCTTTTGCTGATGATCTGAATGACTCCCTAGATGTTTAGATCACATTCTAGTATTTTTTGTTCATGGTCTATTACAACTTCACCTCTTGGAGGAAGGACAGTCTCTGCTCTAGCTTTAGATTGTAGCATAGCAGGGTATGATGGTACTCAGTTATGATAGGATGTTACTGTATGTCATGGGCTTTTATTATGATAGTGGCAGTATTGCATGCAGTAGTTTAATTTTGGATTATTTGTCCTACGTTTTCAATTTTTTCAATTGTCTTACATTGACTTTCTAAGTTCTGAAAAACAGGCCTGGACTGCTTTGGACAAGGCTACTGTACTGCTGGCTTTCCAAGACATGTCATCATTCTTGATGTGAGAAATTCTGCTGGCGTGGGATTTTCAATTTGACAATATTTGACCAGGATTTCTGAGAACCTTGCAGCAGGTTCCATGCTGGTTTTCTGTGGCTGTAGGCTAGGGAAAGACTGGGAGTCTTGCAGCTGTCTAGTTTCTGCTCGAATGTTTTCTGTTGTTCACGGACAGGAGCTGGTCTGCTCTGAGCACACCCTACAGACCTGCCATCCTCGTTGATACGAGTACACACAGTGAAGCTGTTACTGTTGTGGTGGACTGAGCTAACCCTGTGGTTTACCTGTGCTGCGTGTGCCTGTCCTAGTTTGTAGATGCTCTGTCATGTCCTAGATTCACAGGGTTCACCGAATCTATACTGCGTAGTGCGTGAGAATGAAATTATGTCTAAGGCATCTTGGGTTATTTTATAAACAATAGTTTTAGGTTATAATGTGCTTTGAAGTGTACAGTCTTGCATATTATATAAAGTTAGTGCCTGGCTGGATCCTGTAAACTGTTAATCTGTGGGGGAGAAAACAACTCTTTTCAGGTTTGCTGTTATACTTAGATTATGGTATCTAATATAGTTATTTTATGCCTGCAGATATGACTTCTTTCTAATCAGCTTACTTTTAATTTTAGTTTTTCAAATCAAGTAAGAACATATTGGCAAAAAGTTAAGATTTCCCGCTCACCTGACTGTACCTCTATGGGTAAGTTGGACAGGGAAGAAATATGTTTGAGATCTTTTCAATTAAAATTTATTTAATTTTTCAATTAAAATTTAAATTGTTGATACTGTCAGGAGTCTCTAGCATAGTGAAAATTAAGGACAAATATATGTCCGTGGTGAAAAATTCTTCCAATCCCAAACCTACTATATATAGCTCAGTATAGTTTGACACTGCTGTCAGGCTGTTTTGTGGTGTTTGGGTTTTGGTTTTGTTTGGTTTTTCTTTTTTTTAAAACTAGTTCAAGCACTGAGCTCTCAAAATTCTTTCTCTTTTCTATGCACGTCATCTCTGTATCAGGTTAAGGTCATTCAAAGGCAGCCCAGGGGACCTTGCATTGTGGCTCTCCGTACATAGAGATGACCTATTGATAAAGAGGAGGGTTTGGTGCTTAGACGTGCCAGTCTGTGGCGGTACAAATATTTACTCAAAAGTGGAAATCAAAACAATACATGAAGACAGAGCTTTCATTTCTTTTGGGACTTGCTTCTTGTCTTCTTTTGGAAAACTCCATTAAAATCTTTTCTTCCATGGAGTATAGTGATGATGCAGTGAGTAAGTCAGATCTGAGTGTGCATGTAACAACTGGAAAAAAATTATTCTGGCTGACAGCTGAGAATTGTTAGAGTGATAGTGAGGTATGGTTAGTGTCATAGCAAACCTACAGATCATCTACAGTAAATGTGTAAATAAATACTCTTAAGAAGTTGTTATTTCCTCACATATTAATTGAGAGGTGCACTGAAGTGTACGGTGCATGAAGATAAGAGAAATCACTGCTGCTGGATACAAGTGATCTGCTTTTCAGATGGGCAAAGACCTTTGCACTTCCTCCTCAATATGATGAGTAGATACCCAACGGCCCTGTAGTTGAGACCATTAATACTTCATTCTAGTCATGTTTTGCAGTATTACATCAGTGACTTTGACTGTAGTTACGTATTTTAGACTTTGCCAATTTGTGTCAAAGTAGCTTAATTCCATTTAATTTTTTGATTTGTTACTATTACTAATTTAATATGATTTATTATTTTCCAAATTGCATACAAATACATCTTTTCACATGTTGAAGCTGTTGGATTGTGTTTTTTTTTTTTTAATTCCCATGGGCCTTACACTTTTCTGAAATCAAATCCTGAGTAGTAGTTTGCGAATAAGCTCTTATGGTTCTAGACATATCTATGCAACTATTCTTCACTTTCCTCAGGACAAGGAGATCCCCTTTCTTCTACTACAACACCCTAGAAACAAAAGACACATCTCTATTGTGCCTTGTGTGACATCTATCAAGCTGGTTCTATTGGATCAGTCTAATTTCATAGATTATATCTCACAGATGTGTAAGGTCTATATATCAAAATTGGAGAAATTTTTTTTCATATCCCTCTGATTTGCACTCAATCTCTTTCTTCCTCCCAGTTATACTTGAAAAAAATTAGGATGGTATAGAATCAGAAAGATAAAGTCAATTCCCTAGCAGATACATAATTATTTTATGCAGGGTAGTCATGTGTGTGCGTGTAGTGGAACTTTTTTCTCACTGTCTTACTCTCACAATGATTTTGACAAAGAAAGTAATTGCAGACAACACTAAAGAGCTTATAAACTGTTACAAAACCAAATCTTGTTGTAAATGAGCTCATAAGAAGTCAGGAGCTTTGTAGGTTATTTCTGTCCTTAGATGTTTGGCTTAATGACTTGTTTCCAGTGAACCATTACTTGTGCCTCTGGAGTTCCCATAGAGGAAATTAAGCATTAAATTTTAAGTGCTAATTTTTTTCACTTTCTACCTGTAATCCTAATTGCAATTTTCAGAGTTTGCTTCCAGTGAGAATGGAAACATAGGTTAAAACTGAAAAAGAGTTAAAATTAATACAACTAAGGGTCATAACTCAGCACTAAGGAGGAGTGGTTGGAGCTGAAGCAGAGAGCTATGTTAGGACTGAAGCCTGCTGCCTAAAAAAAAAATATTAAAAAAATCTTTGAGAAGGAATTTTCTACAAAAGAAAGATTTAGGACTCCTTCAGTCCATCTCGGAGACCACTTTGCAGCACATTAACCTAAGGATGAATCCTAAAAGTAGTCAGTGAGGAGGAATTGATGAAGTCAGGCCGGAAATCAGGAGCTTTGCCGTGCTCCGCTGCATAGCTTTGACTTGGACCTTGGTGTTCTTTCTGTCTGCTCTCAAGTTACCTCAGGAACAAGAGGGCAGTGGGGCTGTGCTGCACAAATTGATCCAGGCTGGTTCGTGTCTGAGAGAGGACAGGAACTTGATCTGGCATTGTTATGTCCTGAATAGACCAAACTGGTGGGCTTCTAGAAGGGTTAAACCTGCTGCGTGCGTGTAGGATTGCTCCAGTGGAAAAAATGTCCGGAGCAGGTCTGAGTGGCAGAGCAGGGCTATCCTGATGCTTGAATGTGCAGTATGCTTTCATTGCTATGTAAATAGGTTTACCAGAGTAACAACTTTAGAATCTGGCTTATTATCTTTCTCACCTGAGATTTCTGCTGTTGTTATCACTCAAGGAGTGACTCTTGCAGTAACATAGTTATGTATAAATTATTTCAGGGTGGTTTTTTTCATTTCTTATAGTGCTTTTGAGCCTTAACTGATATATCAGTAAGATATTTTACTGACTCTACCAAAGTAGTGGGTCTTACTAAGCTTCTTGAAGGCCTGTGAACCGTTACAGGTCTGTAACGGTTGATGGTTGAGTTTGTTAGTTTTCATGATCTGTTACCAAGAGAATCCCAGTTTGTTTGTTCATTGAAATGAAGATAAACCAGTTCTTTTTACATTAGTGTGATGTCACGGTGAAATTATATGCTGGATATTTTAACAAGTGGCCGAGATTTGTTAGGTTACTTTGGGTCTAGAGGATGGGCGAGATGAAGCGGAGATCAACAGTTTTAAATTTTACTGTCCGCAGATTCTGCCCTGCAAGAATGCATTTTGGTAGCAAACACACCCTGATCTGCCGTTCCACATGGACTGAACAGAAGAGTGGCAATTTTCCTACGTGAGGTTCACAGAATGCTTTTAGGTGACAGTGATCCTTGTGACAGCTCTGTAAAACAGGAAATCAAAGGTACCATTAGTGACATGTCAAGTTGGGAAGTAGGGCCCTGGGGCAACTGATGCTGTAAATGAGTTTCATCTAAAGCAGCCTGGCTGAGGTTGTACTTGTTGAGTTTTACTTTATAGAATGCTAGGTAGGATTTTTCTCTTCAGGGAAGTAGCAGTTTTCCATTAATTTTTGTTTATTTCTTGAGAGTTGGAGGTGTTGGAAGAAAGACAAAAATGAAAAGCTAATTAAAATAAAAGGAAACAAATCATCCAAGTTTTCTTCTGTGACTCTTCTGAGGATGGAATATGTTTGAGGCAGCTCAGGGGTGTAGAGAAAGGAAGTGTCATGTAAAATCCAGTTTCAAGTAATACCTTTTTTTTTTCTCTTTCAATAAATCAGCATTATTCCAGCAAACTCAGTGCTCCAAGCAGTGGGATGCAATCTGCCTTCCCAGAGGCATCTAGCAGTTTCCATCCAAGCCTGTACTGGTGAGGCTGCAAGCCCAGGCCGTGTTGCTGAAGACTAGGCTAGTGATTCAGAGTTTGCTCAAGTGAAAGGAGCAGGGATTTGCCCTGTGTGCCCAGTACACAGTGAGACCGCTAGACACACTGGTATATCTTACTGCTGGCCCAGGGCTCTTTTCTGATTCGTTCTTTTGTGTGGGTTTTTTTTTCTTTCCTGTCTTAAGTACTGGAGAGGTAACTGAGCAGGAACAAATCTATCTGATTATGGAATTAGATGGCCAGTTTATAAAAAGATTTTGTCTAGTCTCTTTCTTGTTGCCCAAACTTAACTGCAGATTTCCCAAATGTCTCAAAGTGAACTGTGTTCACACTTTAGGTGTTAATTTTAATATGCACATCATGTTTGAAAATGTCAGCAGAAAAGACTGAATAATACTTGTTGCGTGTAAATCTGAAGTACATAATTGCTCCAGCTGACATGTATGAATGCACTTTCATTATCGTGTCAAGAGGACACTTTGTGCTTGCAAATGAACAATGTTTGGGGTTGGCAATAAAATGGGAAGCACTTAAATAAAGTTTATTACAGCTTTTTAGAAAAATGTAATTATGAAGTGTTCATACTGAATAAGAACACTTTTTGAAGTGTTAACTTTAATATGAAAATGGAGTTATGGTTTAAAGGGGAAGACTGCATGGTGTTCAGGGTTTCCTGAAGTGAGCACAATACAGATGTGAAATAATGCTGTTGGATTTGCATGCCCACATGATACTCAGTGGGTATGTGAGCTGGTTCCACAAACTAGCCAAGGACTGGCAACCCCCTACACTTTCTTAAATCAGTCCACTTAATTTAGTGACCACAGGTGGAAAATACATGTGTACATGTAGAGCTCCAATCTGAGAATCCAGGGTGAAGTGCAGTTCAATCTGACCAGTAATACTAACCATTACCAGCAGGAAAGATTCTCTGTTTAAAAACTAAACAAAAAAACCCAACCAAAGAATCAACAAAAAAAATCCGAAACCACCAAAAAATGTTTATTGAGTAATGAAGTGCAATAGTATGGTTCATTCAGTATCCATAGAGCACTGTATCTTACAGACAGAGAAACTGGGGAAGGGATAGTAAGGCAAGGACAGTTACACTGGGATGTTCAGTAAAAATTGTTTTGGAAACTTCTAGTATTTACTAGTGCTAATGGACCTTTGGCCTGTTGTGTGGATCTCTGTAGATTCGACACATTAGACAACTGAATAGGGATTTACATGTCTAACATAATCCAAATACAATTATTTGGGTCCTAAACATAGCTTTTCAACTTGCGTGGGGTAAACGCATCCAAAACGTCTCTAAATTCCAAGGCATTGGAGGTGGTACTCAAATTTATGAGCTGCTGGCTACCAGCCTTGTGCCTGGTCTATTTATAATACAGAACACATGAGTTAGGCTATGATTCTGACTTGTGTGTTGCTCTTGGTTTAAATCAAGGACTGTTGAATTATGGGTTGCAATCTCTGGAGAAGTACTGGATCAGTCTCCCGTGTAATCTGTTAATGTCATCTCTGCCGTAGAGTTAGGCAGTGTGGGGAAAGGTAGGGTATGAAGCACCAGCTGGATGAAGCAAGCAGGAGAGGTGCCGGAGGGTGTAGTCTCAGCTGGTGGTGGACACAGCAGTCAGCAGCAGCTGGCAGGACCTGGAGATACACCCATCTGGGGGCTGGAGACGGGGTTTAGCCTGGGAACCTGGGAAATTTATTGATTCATCACCTCCACAAGACACCCTCTGCCAGCAAGTCTGTGATGGAGCCTCTGGCATCAAATGAAAGCTGAAGCCCTGAGGGAGCACAGATGGCAGTATTATTTTTCACTGTGATGAATTCCCTCTTGTAGGTACTTTTTGCACAACCCCATGCTAGCAGGAGTGAATCTGATCCACACTGCATTTGGGAGTTAATAGGAACTTGTTTAATGTCTTTGTGATTATTCGGTATTTCTACTGCTATGTAAAGATAAGCTACTACTCTTAAGAGAATGCTCTCCAAATATGTTTCCCAACTCCGTGTTTTCCTTTGTTCTTTAAGACATCTTCAGAAACTCCAGCCGTGCTGCTGTGTTTAAAAGAATAGCGATTATCCCAGGAGTGAGGGAGGTTTTGCACAAAGGAAGTAATAATTCAAGTTATACGGAAGCTTCACTGTCCATTTACAGAGAGAGTTTAGATGTATTTCCTTGTAGCTCCGGTATTTTTGTTTGCATTTAAACAGCAGTGTAACATTAGTGTGTCCCCTACCTTTCTACAGATGTGTTTCTTCTGTTTATTTACTTTAGGAAATAAGAAAAATAATCTAAAACCAGTTTAAAAGTCTTTCTACCTCTTTTGAATGGGAAGTTCTCAATGAAATCTTGTCCTCCCTCCAACTTCCCTCTAATGTGCTTTCTCTGGTTTCAATAACCTCTCGGAGGTTTAGAGATGCTTGTTTAAGTCTTTTTCTGGCAATCCTCATGCCTGCAAAGTGGCACTTGTAGTATGAGTGCTGCCATTCAGTGAAGATTCTCCAAAGAAAAGATTTCTTGTGATATCCATAGAATTGCATACCTTTCAAAAGCCTCAAACCTGTAGGGTATCGAGGAGTTCTAGAAAGGTGAGATGCTGCGAGGGATCACCCTCTCGTTTTCAAGCTGTTGAACTACCAACTAAGATTTCTGGTTACTATCTATTTCTTTGTCTGCTGTTCCTTTCTGGTATGCCAAAATGTCACTTTCCAGGAGAGTGATGGTAGCAAATAAGGAAAATTTGGTTAAAATAACTTATAAATTATTACACTTTTTTTCTTACATAGTTAATTATCTGTGTAACTAAATGGAGGCAATCCTCTCACAGAGCTAATTTTATTTCCCTTGCCAAATCAAGCAATAGATGCAGCGATAGAAAATACAATAATCCCCTTAATGAAAGTTGGGGTTTATTACTAAACATATAATCTTTTCCAAGATTGTGTATTAAGTATCTAACTTCAACTGGTTGAAGCAAAGCTATGTAGCACTGGAGCTCCCTCTCTATCCTTATTTTGCCTTGTATATATGCAGTGCAATTTCCCTGAGATCTCAGATAGTATTTGTACTATGGGTTTTAAGTATAGTAATGAGAAGTAAAGATACAGCCACACTTAGCTCCCAGTAATATTGGTGGTTTTGGATGAGATAGTTTACTTCTGTAAACTACTGGGGTTTGTGTGCATTGCCAACTATTGCATGTTAATTTAAATCAAAATAAGAGGCAGTAGGACAGGCCTCTATTGGAGCAATACCAGGTGTTTTATTGTAAGGCCAAGGAACTGGAGATAAAAACTCTATTAACCTCAAAATGTTCCTACAGTCTGAAAAGAAACCTGCCCCCACACCCAAAGTCTGGTTTTAAACTACTGGACATCTTCTGTAATTTTTTTCTAATGGATGCCGTGGCTAAACCTTCAGAAATATATTTTTTTTTTCATGTCTAGACAGGCATACTTTCATATAGTAATGACTGATTAGAATTTTCTGTGGTGCTGGTGTAAATGCTAGAGTAGGCACTTCAATATCACAAAAAAATGGGGAAAAAAAATCTGCTGGCTGTATACAGTGACTTAGTGGATGTGATGTCTTACTACTTATAATAAACATCAACAGAATTCAAATGTTTCCAATCAAACAGGCACTGACATAATGCAAACTAATCAGTACAGTTCCAAGTGTGTGACAGTGGACTTGTGTTAGCAGTCTGATACTAAAAAGTGCTTGTATCTGCTTTTAAAATCAGATGATAGACAATTGAGTCTTCAATAAGGAGGAGGTGGCTTGTTTAACACAGACTGAACGTGCTCCAGATTGTATTTTGAAGGGTTTTTTTGTCAGGAGCAGGTCAAACACACGTATTCATGGATCTAATAAGATGAGTGGTAATAATTGTGTTGATTTCACTGAACTACAGAATTATTCATCATGTGTGGAGAATTCTTACAGTGGCAGAGAAGCTCATGTTATTTTTTCAATAGTTATAAAGTGCCTTTGTGTTATTAAACTTTTGGACACAGCACTGGAAAGAATGTGATGCATCATCTAAGTGAGCTGGTTATGTTGAAACATACTGTTAGGTTTCTTACCATAAAATAGCAGCCTGGTCTTGGAGATGAGAAGTTCAGGTTCACTTTACACAGAAACTATAGGTTGAGACTTTTATCTGCAAAAATAACATGAATTCCAAACTTTTAAGACCACAAGGGACCTTTACATCTAGGCCAACAATCTCTGCAGCCCTATAGATAGACTTTACCCATTGGTAATTATGGCTAGCACAGTGGTTTGAGGTAAAGGCTCTAGATGATAAAGAACTCGCTTCATTCTTGGGTGAGGTAGATTAACGTCTAATCTTCATGTGAAAATTTTACATTTCTCATTTTTTAGCTTGAACTCTGCTGACTCCAGTTTCCCCTCCATGTAGTTTTATTATGCTGTTGCCTGTAACTTTAGAAAGTATCACTGCAGACCCAAGAATTTAGTGTTTCTGATGTTTACATTTCCATAATTCTCACTTTGTGAGATTGTGACAGCAAATTACAGTTCAGCTTTACACCAGACTCAGTGGTAAGTGTCTGGAATTCAGCCTTCACAAGAAAACCCGCAGTACCTTTAGGTGGTGTCATATTTTCTTTCTTTAAAGTTTGAGGTAAAAAACAAAATCAAATCTGTTTCGATAAAAAGAATGTGCAGCACTGTGAATTTGTACTGAAAGGCATAAACCAACACATAGACCCACACAAGACATTGCTCTGCTGATTATCGGAAATACTCAAGAAAGGTTTGAAATATAATAGTAATAGAGAAGAATGGTTGCAACACTAGGTATTAGCTTAATGGTGGTTTGTGCGTTTAATTATTTCATTATTAGCCCCTACTGTGCACTCAGCATGTGTGAGAAGAGTGAGAGATTCACGGATACAAACTTTCGCTTCCCACTAATGAAGAAAGATTACGCGTCCTCAAAACTTATTTTTCTGCACATAGACTTGTATGGAAAATGGAAGGTATCGTATACAATTCTCCAGTGGCAGAAAAGGGAGAAGAGAATGACTGTTTTATTTTGGGACAGAAGAAACTGGAAGCACACAATCTCTATAGACATGTAAATGATCTGTTTATTTCTCCTACAAGAACACATAGGACAGTATAACTAAATTGTAGCTGGTATGCTGTGTGGATTTAATTACAAATCGATTAGGGGTTTGCGAAAGAGTTGTTCAATTCTTTATTCTTTTAAAGTGTTATTTCAGATTGGTTTAATAAGTTCTGTCATGGCAAAATGAGATATGGATATGTCAGGCATAGCTCAGCTTTTTGCGAAGCCAAATGTGTTTTCAGGTGTTATAAATGTGAATTCAGTACATTCCTATGCTTAATCTCACCACTGGGTAATGTTTTAGATAAACCTGAGGAAAGGATGGTAAAAAAAGATTGAAATTGAAGGAGAAAAAGTCGTGTCCAAACAAGACGTTTTGAGAAGGAAGAAGGTAATTGCTATATTTTCTTCTTAATTCTGTCCTGCATCCGAATTCCAGAGAGAATGAGACCACCATCATTCTATAGTTGTAGTGTCAACCCTAGTCATTTGATTTCTGAGTAGCTTGTGTCCACTGCCAATGCGGAGTTTGTACAAAAGTGGATATCTTACTTTCTAAAAGGGGTTGAAGATGTGGAATAAATATTTGCCTGTGTTTTTTTTGTTTGGTTTTGGGGGTTTTCTTGATGTTCGTTTAGTTGTTGGTGTTTGGTGGTTTTTTTGGTTGTGTTTTTTTTTTTTTTTCCTGTATTCAGGAGTTTTAATTTGGTTTTATTTGGCTGAAAATTGAAGAAACGTAACATGCCAGACTTCTGTTCCATCAACAACATGAAACTATGTAGTTATCACTTCAGCTTTTCACCACCAAATCCCTGCAGGAAGCTACTGATTTTAAAAATGTAGAATCTTAAGATGATGATAAATTCTGAACTGACCAAGCAAACTGAAGAAGTACTTTAACTCCATATACTGGTTCTAATGTTCTTCTGGCCAGATGTTTCATAGTTTATCTGTAACCCGAGTTAACCCTGAATATCAATTCTAATCTGGCATCACTGGAAGATGTCAGCAGGCGTGAAACACGGTGATAGCGGTAAGTGAAAACTGAGCTATGGAGTTTGAGCAGAGTGGAGGAACGACGTGGGAAGCACGATGGTTATTAAGATGATTAGAGGTAAAGAAGTTAGGTAAGAGGTCTCAGAGTGTGCTTCAGTATTTGAACCATAAAAAGAGAAAGAGGAAAGAAATGTTTTCCGGATTTCAGCACTGCAGGCAAAGGAAAGCCAAATGATTTGGGGGATGGATGCGAACACAGATTTTCAGTGTCAGGTTTGCTCTGTATAAGAAGGTTGCCAACCACTAAGCTGACGTGGCAAGCAGGTAATGTTTGAGATATACAAGACTGAGTAGAACTGGTGCAGCATAGAAAGAGATATTATTCATGTAGAACACTCACTGCACTATAAAACACCTCCTTGTGACTACTGTGCAGATTCCTTTGATTTTGTGCTACCTGTCTAAAGCTGATGTATCTTGTTTCGAAGTATACTTTCCTCGTTTGGCTGTTGGCAACAAACTGGCATGGTGTGCGTCATAACGTGGTGTCAGTGGGCAGCACTGCTAAATTAGGGGGAATCTGCTTTTCTTGTGCCTTAAAGTATCATCTGCCTAGAGGTCTGCATGGTGAACTCATGGCGCGCTCTCGATTGTTTTCTGGCTCCCTGACCATAACTATCAGTGGCAACAATTATCAGTGACAATACAATAGTTCTTGATGCTAAGGATTTTGTACAGGAAATTTAAATTTCATGCTAGAGTTTAGAAATCAAAGGAAATAAAGGTTTGTGGTTTTTTTTTTTTTTTTCCCCCCATTATGTTGCCATTCTGTCACTGTAGTAGTACTTCTTAGGCCACCCGGCACACTGAGAAGAATGTAAAGGAACTTAGGACATGTCTAAAATCATGAGTGTCCTCCATTCATGAAGATGATTATGATGTCTAGTGTGATTTATTCCCACCATGTCTTACCCTTTGGAAGATATGTTGGCAGTAAAAATCTGTGTTGAGGATTTTAAATTAGTAATTTATAGAGTATTTGTGGGTATTGACTAATAGCAACCAGAAAGTTGCTTTTCTGGCAAATTAATGAAGAGAAACATCAGAGGGCTAGGAAGACAGGAAAGAAAACATAAGGAGAAAACAGAGTTGAATCTGAATGCTCCATTGTGAGCACTAGCATTTTGTTACGGTAAATTTATGGAAAATAATATATTATCAAGATGGAAAGCTAGATTCCATGGCAAACATGGACAGATTTCTAGGAGTTTATTATAAGGCAGTTTTATTTTTTAAAACATTCAACATTTTATATAGAGAGGGAGTATGGCAAATGCTCGGTCCCTTTCTGATTTGGAATTTTGGGACAAACCATGCTTTTAATAACAATCACCAATTGTTCAAAGCAAAACAATTTTGTGAAAGTGTATCAGAGGTGTTGAACTTCCGTCTCACTGCTGATTGCTTTCTGTCAGGAATCTGCATGGTTTTATTGAGGGTTTCTGTAGGATCAAATAGTCCAGGAATGTTTTTTGCCAGTGGGATGGAAACCATTAACAGGAGAAAAATAAAATTTCAAGTAACTCCGGTCTTTCTGAAATGAAAAGAATTAGAGTTTATGGAAAATGTCAGAAAAGTCCATTTCATATTCAACTAGCATAAGATCAAATTCCAAGTGAATAATGTTGTGAATCAGAAAATCATAGGTCAGGCTTTTGACGTTTTCTTTATTTATATGCAGAAAAGATATCCTCTGACTCCTAAACTTCTTATAATTTTCCTAATGTTGTTTCATGTGATAATTTCTGTGGCATTTGGGCTGCTCACTTGTTCTCTGCTGACCTAGTTAGAATGATGATTTAAATGTGGTATATTGGTGTTGTTATTTCTGATTAGCTGGGTTGCAATCACTCCTTGAACCAATCTCATCAAGTGACTCGAGACTGAGTTGCATTTATCTTGAACAAACAGAGACTAAATCTGTCTCTCTGATTTCATTCATTTTGATCATCCCATTCACCTGAATTCAGTACTCGTTTGCCATATTGAAGTGTTCTTTCATTTTTGAGTGAAAGGCTGCTCAGCTGATGTGTCATGGAATAAAAGTACTGAAGTCTGAAGGAGACGTGGGTAGGAATTCCACACTTGTTCACCCTTGAAGTCTCTGGGGATTGAAAAACACTTAGCTGAAGTCATTTTGTTCCCCCTATACGTATAGAGATCCAAACCTGTTCCTTCAGTGTCCCCTCAAATTAACACTAGGGATGAAGCATCTGACAATTTATATGTGATTCAACCTGATGCTTCATGGTACATAGGGAGCTCTATTCAATTCTGTAAAGAAAACACTAATTTCTAGTGTCCCGTATCCAGTCAACCCATATTTCATTGTTGTGTAGTTATAGCCAAGCACTCGTTACTAACCATACTAGTGACTGTAAGTCACCGAGCATAAGCTTACTCCGTGCTTCCTGTTAATGATAGTGCACAATGGCACAACTCTGTTAATATTTGACTCGCATTGTTAGCTCAGGACTGTGAAAATACCGTCCCCTGTTGCAGGCATTTGTTTTAAAAGCATTTTGAAGTTCGAACTGTACAACGATGTGTATCTGTCTGAAGGCTTTTGTGTATGAGACTTGTTTGTTCTCTGAATGAATGAACAATTATGTTCTCAAAAGAGGATTTAGAGAGAGATACAGTATTAGACAAGATTGGAAATAACACATTGGTAGTGAAGGATATTGAATTACACAAGTTGACTCCCAGGGTGTATTCCTGCATAATGATTTTGGCCATTACAATGAAATACTTTATTAAGGGAATAAAAGATGGTCAATATGGTATTTAAGCCTTCAGTGCTGAACCTAGACTACTTATATTTTACCTTTTAATAGTGAATAAGATACTTCACCTTATCAAACTGCAATAGGTTAGGAGAAAAACTGCCTGTTCCTTTATTCTTATATATCAGCCTTAGAGTTGAAGGTGGGGTTAAATTCCTCTGCCTAATGCACATTTGTTCTCATCATAAAGCTAATCTTGTAATTTCTCAGAAGACTGGCAATCTTGGGAGAAATGAGCCAGTACTGAGGTTAAATTACCTCTCACCCTAAAGGAGGCAAAGGATATTCCTGGATGAATGGCTCAGCATGATACACATTATAGATAACTAAGGTGTTGCATAATACAAGGCTTGGCTTTTGGCTATGGGAAAGAGCTTTAGTCCTGCTTCTAGTAGCATAACTCTGGAAAATAATTCGAGGATTTTTGGAATAATTCAGTTTTACTGGAAGTCTTTAAAATGAGACTTTCCCATTTTATATTGTCTGTTGACTACTGACCTCAAAATTTTTAGTAATGACTGGAGCCAGTAATGCAGTGATTTTTCTGGCTGAAGAATGTACAGAGTTGCCTTTTTTGATGAAATGTGCAGTATACTGAAATTTAAGTACTGTTTTTTGATTTATACAACAATATGTGATAAAATCCCTTTTTCTTTTATAGAGCAATGGATCTAAAATTTTTTAAACCCCCACGTGGATACTTAAAGATTTAAAGACAAGAAACTGTGTAATGCTTTCAGTGATTAGTTAAAATTAAATTATTAAAATGAATGGATCTAAGAAAAGGTAGATAAAAAACCCACAGACTTGTTTAAAAGAGATTTTGCAGTCTTTCTTGATTATTGTTCCTTGAAAGCACTGAAACGGACTAAACTCTAATAAAGTATAAAGCCATAGAAGTGCTTGGATAATAATCCTTGAATAACTTATTTAATGACTATTACACAATTACTTTTATCTTGTAGTAGATCAGTTTTCCTTATTTGCACCCAGTCCATGTGAGAATAACAAGAAATTGCTAGCTCAGCAGAAGGTGGGGTACTAAAATATATAAGTGATTATTAAAAGCCTTAAGAAAGTGTTTCAAGGAAAAGTCTAGATTGAAAGAAAATAGAGTGCCTTTTAAAATTAAGATAACACAACTGTGGCTCATAGTTCAAAAAGTTGAGGGTTTCTTTAGAGTGAAATATCCCTTCATTTGCCAACAGTGCGGAATTAAGGGGAGAGATCCACTTTACTCAGCGCTCTTTGATGTATCTGTGGAAAAATTGGATGAACTCAGCAGGCTTTTTGGATTTGTTTTGGTTGGAGATGGAAGACGTGGTGCTCAAAATGACAGAGAATTTAATAGAGAGGCAAGATGAATGGGATACTTAACCAGTGAAATTATAACTTTATGAAATGTGCTGTAGGTTGGTTAGAAGGTCTTACATAGTAGTTGGCACTCACAGATATTAACAATTTAAGTATAGAAACATTAATTAAAAATAACGGTTTGAGGGATCAGATAAAATAAGGAGCCGGAATATATTGATGTTGATTTTAATCTCTTGATTAGTTCTGAATCACTTTTGGAAAAACCTTAACTGCAGATATGTATTTAAATTGACAGTATGATCCACATTTTTATTTTGATGTGAGACTTTGTCATTTATTAACAAGTTGTAGTAAAAGCAAATCCATTGTAGAACATAGAATTGAGATTAATTTTGGGGCCAGTAAGGGCCCATGTAAAAATAGGAGTAACAAGGAACTTAATTTCTGTTAAGAACCAAATAACAATAATTGTAGTGAAATGGCAGCAAATTCAGAGAACGAGGTAAATAGAAGACATTTATTTGTGAGGATGTTCTGACTGTTGTCTGTATCATTCTATGCTGTTAATATAAAAAAGTAAAAGCTCCTTTGGTAGAGTCGCTCTGTTCTGTGTCTGTTACCTGCAGAAATAGGCAAATGTCAATAAGCCACCCAAGTTCTACATTATCAAACTAGTAATTAGTTTCCTACTGCTCAGTAAGGATCTTTTACGTACAGTTTGCTGGCCTTGTCATGGCATCCTCCAGTTTTTGATAATCTGAGTGATGTTTCTGATTTCTGCCATCTGTGGAAACACCACTAGCAGCACAAGAAAATGACGGGGAGCCCCCAGCTCAATGTTAATGTCTTCAGACGCAAGAAGGAGCATTAAAGCTAAAACTCCTCCACATCTGCTTTAGATCCATTAGCCCTTGAACTGCCTGATTGTGTGGGCAATCTAAATGCCTTACCCTGAGAGAGCCAGCAACCCCATTTCCAGAGGAGCCATGCTTTCAGAACCGTTTCACTTACTCTCTGCAAATCTCTCTCTTGCTCTCTCATAATTTTTAAAAGAGATTCTTTGTATCTGTCACCTCCCTGCTACATGTAGATTGTGTGTCAGGGGGCTGACGCACAAAAGGCCTCAATCTCTTAAGAAGCTGCCACCAGAACACCTAATAGACTGTCAGTTTGAATGTTTAAATGAGACACAGCAAGGGAGAGAATAATGCTTTGGAAAAAATGAAAAAAGGGTGGTGGGTAGACTAGAAAAAAACCTCAGCTTCACTGACAAGGTAGCTGGAAATGTACTGCTTGCAGTAGAAGGAAGATATTGATGAAGGCATCAGTAACAGGTGAAAAATGGTGCTCAGATCGGGGCTACCAGCAGGGAATAGAGAAAGCATTTATAGCTGTAGAAAGTGTGTAAGGAATCAGGTTAGGATTAGAAGTACATTAAACAGATTGTCTCCTTCGCAGGATGCAGTGTTGCCTTGTCATCCGTGTGATGGCTGTTGTTCAAGCACTATTTTAAAGCCACATCTGTGTATGTAATATAGATTTATGTGTCACTGAGCCCTACGAAGTAGTGCTTGTATGTCTTGCAGATGTTTTATGCCATTACAGGTAGGCGCATCTTTGAAACTGTACATGGCATTATTTGGGTTAGGGATTCAGAACCTAATTCGTATGTGTCGGCAGCATCCGATTGTCTTGCTCACGGATGCAGGGAAGGTTAGAAATTGCAGGAAAAGTTTTGTTCTACTTTGTGCAAATGATATATTTGGACAGTGCCGCTATGAAAGCACGTTTACTTTGGTACATGTTTCTTTTTCAGTAGGCCTATTTCTTTAAAGCTCTGGAATCATAATTTGATCCTCATTTTTCACTTGCCAGATGTGCTACTTCTTCCTGCCCAGAAATTGTAATCAAATACACTTTGGTTTTAGCGGGCTTTTTTGATGACTGTAACCATAATTAACTCATACTCTGTGCAAATACAGTTTCACAAAGCAGTGGATTTCTCTTGGACTTTTTGACCAGTGTTCCCTAGTACTAAGTGATTAGTTACATAAAGTGCATGTTATCATTTCAGCTCTGCCAGCTGACAGACATCACTCCACAGTTACAAACAGCGGAAAAGCATTCACACTGTGAGTTAGAACAGCACTGCTTAATAACAAATGAAAAATCCATGGGAGGAAAAGTTATCCTCCATCATCTATGCGTATGAACTTTTGTTCTTGTATTTATAGAAAAGTGTGTGGAAAAAGGGAATATACAGGTCAGAACTACTTGTCTCTGTCATGATGTTGAGAATGTGCCATGATTAAACCATACGTTGCTCCTCTTTATCCTGATCTTACCTCCCTCCTGTGGGGTTAACATCGGGAAGGTATTCAGCTGCGATCTCTCCCATGTGATTTCTGCATCTCCTCATATCGCAATTTGGTATCCAGTTCGTTCATAGTGATGCAGTTAAAAAGACATTTCCAAATTTCATTTTGCAGGGATGAGTGCTCTATAGATAATAGAAATGGCAATATTTAATTGTATAGGAAATACCATGTTAAATCTGCATTTAAAAAAAAAAAAATTAATACAGAATGTTTTTAGAGGGTGCCAGTTCCAGAGTTGCAGTCTTAAGACAGTATTCTGGTATTTGTGGCATATTTCAAAGCCTAGTGGGTTTGAAACATCTGTGTGGGCTCCCTTTTTTAAAACCTGCTTTGTGTAGTATTACTGAAAACACACCTGAAGATTATTTTCTTTCTTTGCTTTTTTTTTTTTTTTTAATGTGCGCTTGTGAAGGAGAGAGAACTCTAAAATAATTGATTTTTTAGTCAGGGTAAGGACTGGTGAACAGTTCATGTCTTAAAAAATTCAATTTGGTGGTGCCCGGTAGTTCCAAGTTACGCATTCTTGCCAAGCTGGAGACTCGTGTGAATTAGCTTTATATTATTTTTGTGACTTTTTGGTGAGATTTCTCTTATTTCTTTATACTATATTTATAGTCATGAGAGCATCCTTACTTTTAAAAGATATATCTATGCACTTAGTATTGCAATCCAAGATGGTTTGTAGTATGTATGAAATAATAAGGGAAATATATTAGAAGTTTTTTAGGTTTGCATAAGAAAGGGCATATAAAGCAATAACTAGTGTTATTGTGATGTAACATGATTTTTTTAATTTCTGTATTTGGTTTCTCTCTTATTATTGGGAAGTCTTTAAGATAACAGGAATTTCAATGCACTCAGAAGTCCTGTAGCATAACAACTGAAACTTATTTCCACACACACTACCTCATTACAGCAGGTTTTCTGATTCTATCTTGAACCTGTTCACTCACGGATAGTACTACTACCTTTAACTCGGTTTAACTGTGCTAGGTACTGTCACAGTTACTAGGATGGGCAGTGATCCTGGAAGCAGAAGATACACGTGAATCTCAGATTTAATGCAGGATTGAAGAAGCGTGGCAGCCATTAGTCAGAATTACTGTTAATATGCAAATGTAAGATGATCTATGGAAAGGAGAAAAGCCTCCAGAATTTTTGTTTGCTCTGAACTTTTAAGCTTTTTCTAGTGTGATGTTAACATTCAAAGTAAATATATCCAAACGGATCATTTATTTTTTCAACTATCCATTTTCCCATTCTGTGTTCAGAACAAGAGGTCTAATAAATTCCAGCATTTGAGTTTCAGTCTGTTAGAGGACAAATAATATGCAATTAAAAATATATATATTTTTATATATAACTCTACAAGGAAAGTGCAAGTTGTCATCTGTACCAGTGCTGCTTCCCTAATGCCAAACATCAGCGGTGACCAAACTTAATTTGCAGTATCCCATCATGCCACCATCTGGCCTAAAACAGGAGCTAGATGCTGTGGTAGTAAAACAACTGCCCTATTCTTGCTCTGTTCTTGCATTGTTATCAGCACCGGAGAGGTCTGCATTGCCTCTAGAGAAAGTTTTAGGCTTTAGGTGTAGGTGCATTTCCTCAGCTAGAGTAGTCCCAGTGCAGCTCTGTCCAAGAAGCTGCAAGACTGTAGGAAAGGTGCTTTAGTTGTAGCGTGGAGTTTGTGGTTGGGAGATGAGACAGCCAAGCCTGGATATAATAATGTTGCCCTGTTTACTGCTGTTTGCTGTTTATATGATTTGGTTTTAGAGCCTAGAGGCTGAAGTGGCACGATGGGAATGCACACAGAAGCTGTGGTTGGTGCATTCTCTAATGACTTCAACCCTACTGACAAAATATAACCGAAAATCCTGGCAGGGTTTCTATCCTCTAACTTGTTGCAGACAGAATTTCTGTACAGATGCAATATCTGTTCGATCCTAAATATGTATTTATCAGATGGAAAATCCAGCTCATGCTCTGTTCCGTGCTATATCCGTTTTCTGGACACATAATCCTGTAAGATGACTTCTGTGCTTGGAACACTGGACCGTGAGCACAGAACATGAATTATGCACTTGAAAGGATTGTTTTCAGATGGTTTTGCTACAAGAAGGCCATATCAGAAATTTTTCCGCGGAGGCCGAACATTTTCTAGGAAGTTAATTGGCATTCACATGCCACCTCATGGTTTAGTTGCTCTAAATTGCTCAAGCCTGTTTGAGTGTCTCTTTATACTGCTATAGATTGATGTGTGCTGGAGAGGAGGGGCCACCCATGTTCTCAGTAAATGGCATCACTGGTCTGTGGAGCTTGCAGTAAGTCCAAAATTAGGCTTTTGTCATGCATTAATTTTGGAAACTCTAACCAAAGACTCTTCTGCTTTCTTCAAGAAAGATTGAAAGAAGAGGTCGGCCTCTCACTTTCATGAGAAGTGACAGTAAAATACCTTTCCAAACACCAAATCAATGCTTGGATTCATTCCATGATGATTTTCGATAAAAATTGGACTGTATTTTCAAAAAACCGTGGCCTAAGACAGAAGCCATCATAAGTCAATCACTGTCTCTTCCTCCCTAGCCTTGAATGCTGGATCCACTCGGGCCTTTGGCTACCTGTTCTGCTGATAATTTGCCAGTTAACAGGTGGCAAGTCCCATGTTGCTGGATGTTATTAAATAAACAGTTTTCCAGATGGCTATAATATTACATCTTTAAATAAAAGTACACAAGCTTAGTGTCAGCATCTTATTTATGGAATGCTTTTGGCTCCTGAACTGCTTGTTGAAGTTGTTGTAAGCCATTTGGTCACTGAGAAGTAATTGTGTATTACTGTAGACAACAAGCTGTTTGCATTAATTAGCAATCAAAGCATATTGCCAAATGGGGAGTAACATGTCTTTGACATCTCTGCAGATCCTGGTAACTGAAGCAGTGCAAAACCATGGATTCTCCTTTGCTGCATGTTTATAGTATGAACGTCCAGTCCATCTGCCCATCTAACCATCTGCAAAATCACTAGGGCAACAGCTGGTAGAAATAAAATCTAAGGTTGGAGAAACAGCATATGAAGGTACGAGGGAGTTTGTAAAAAGACATTGCCTTTTGCAGTAAAAGTAGCTTTTGTGAGCATTTCATGCAGTTTCGCAAAGGAAAACTGTGAATGTCTTGTTTGTAAGCGTGCTCTTTTCACCAGTTAAGGAAGAGATGTAGTAAGTGCGATCATAACTAATTTGAATCGGGTTTAGGGAAAAGCAGAAAAGCACAGTAGAAGGGCAGACCTTCTGAAGACAGCACAGTGAGTTACCTTAGATGAGGCAATGTGTACAGATAATGGATGGTACTGATCACACGGAATTCACCTCAGAGAGGATTAAAATCCTGCCGTTTTCTGTCTCTCCCACTCTGAAGGCCTTGGAGTTCAGGCTGTTTGTCTCTGGACAGCAATGCCTCCGTATGTTCGGATGTTACTCTTAGCTTGCTCTTGCCTGTGCTCTTAGCTTGAACGGTTAGATGTGATAGTCTTTTTTTTGTTAAAAATAGTTGAAAGTGTATTAAAAGAAAAACTTTGCAAGAGATCAGAAACTGTTCCGTGTGGATGAAGAAAAGTAAAGATAAAAAAAATAGAATATAATCTAGAATTGACAATACAAATAATGCTAGGGGTTTTCTCCCCTTTAGCCAGTTAGCGTTCCCCTTCCTTTATAAAATAGGAATACTATGTGATATCAAGTGCATTCTAAACATAATTTGTATGCGATATGCACTCAGACGACCCTGAGATTCTGAGTATTTCTTGTGTAGAGCAGTTTCTCTTCCTCCACAAAGCTTTTTGAAAATGTTCTTATTAGTAGGAAAGTTTCATGTGAAAAATCAAGAGTAAAGAATCCAGAGTAGTCTGCACCTAGTGGCAAAAAAATGTTCATATGGAGGGTAGAAATTATGGATTTAAAAGTTAAGAATTGTGGAGCCTCACATGCTTCCTTGCTGGGTAGTAGCAGCTGCTATTTTTGGTCGGTTGTTCCTCTTTGCCTTTTTTTGTCTGATGACCAGAGACAAAGTTTGTCGGGATTTGTATGTTTCTAGGAAAAATTAAATGTTAACTATATACTAGACCCATTTGTCTTTTAAAATCCAATGAATTGTATAAGCTTAAGGTGACTTTAAGAATTATCTTCCTAGACCTATACAAAACAACTGCATGTGCTACTGTGGCGGATTGGAATAATTTTCCGTACGTGTTTTGTCGTGCAAGTGATAAGACCAGTTGTGACTCCAGTGCTTTGAAATACTGTGACGTTTAAAATTATTGAACGAATGGGAATTGAGTGCTAAAATAGTTTGGGGATAACTGGGAGATGTGTTTTGTTGCAGTAGCTACCAGAAACCAGCTAGAACAGCAGTACACATGTGAACCTGTTTGTGAGCATATTTGTACCTAGTAAACATGGTTATTTGAAGTCTAGTTGTGCCTGTGTGGCTTCTGCCTATTCTTTTGTGCTCTGTAGAGAGCAAAGGTACAATGGAAGAGAGGAAGGAAAAAATACATTCAAGTGCAGATCAGTGCTTTGCGTTTCAACTTCTTTGAAGGAATGCATGTATTGGGAAATGCATTTATTCATTTTTGCTTAAAAATTAAAAATATTTGCTGCTAAAATTGCCAGGTTCTGTGAGTTAAGCACACTGTGATGAACCCTTTGCAGAAAATAACTAGAATGTGATAGATGTCTGCAGAGGAAGCTAAGGAGCAAAACACATTAAAAAATAAATTAATCTAATGCAAAATAACCTTAGTTCCACTGCACAGATATTTATAATTGCACTGATCTCGTTAAGCTGCTCTTCCAGAAGAGGCTGTACATTCGATGCAGGAATACAGTATGATGAGGAGTGTCATTTCAAATTAGGATCTTTCATATTCAGTGTTTCACTCAAGCATTTGGTGTGTGCAGGTAGGGACATTGCAATGAGGCATGTCATCTTCTAGACAGGAACAAACAGCTACCACCAGGGTTTTGGGATGTGCTTTTGTAGTGCTTGTGAGCGTTGGCTCCTTTTTCCTCCTTTTTTTTTTTTTTTTTTCTCCAAGATGTGTTGCTGTTTTGTTTACTTTCAAAGGGCAGTGCACTGACATAATCTTTTAGGGTCTTAGTCGTGACTCCAGGGTTACGCTGGAGGCCAGGGCTGCATACTTGACTCTTCAATTGATTCTGGAATAACTAAACAAATTTCTGTGATAGGATAAGCAAAGCTAAAGCATCTTCACCAAAGGGTAAACTCAGCATAACTGGCCAATAAATAAATAACAAAAAAATCTCTCCTTGCTCTGCCTTCTTTCAGGATAGCATCTTTTCTGGAATGTTTTTTACAGCTTCAGAGAATTCACAGGTCTTAGTTGCATGTGATTTTTAGTTCTAGATTCAAGACTTCTTACTCTTTCTTAGACAGCTTCTAGGGGAAACTGGTGTCCTGTGTATTCCCTAGGGAAAGTGCAACTGTAAGCAGAGGAACAGTGTATGTTGATGAAGGATATTTATTAAGGGATCATTTGAGGGGATTTTCTGCCAGTAATGCTTACATCTGAAAGATGATCATGGACACGGACAGCTTTCTTGCCTGCTCAGCGAGATGTAAATAACCACCTCTGAAGTTTGACCGAAAGATGAATATGTGAGAGGTAACAGAGTAACTCATCATCCCAGTGGCTGCAAAATTATACCAGTAGCTGACAAAAGTGGGAAGCACTAAGGGAGGAGACTGGAGTGGAAGGGTGAGCAGCTTGGAGCTCAGCGCTGGCTGGGGCCGTTGTGTTTGGAGGAGCTGGCATATTGGTAGGCTGTGCTTGGATGTGAAACAGCACCAAGACATTTGTTTACATGCAAAGGTTAGTCTAACCAAGCTAGCAGTCCTGCCACAATACTACACACATCTAGACATAAAGACAGGTTGGATTAAGAATGCCACGTTGCCTGGAAAAGAGCTGCTCCATCTAGCGCTTGAAAAGAAAGAGGGGATTGGGAATTTTTGTTATTGTTGTGTAAAAAATGTTTGCCTTTTGTTATTTTGGAAAATGCATTGGACGCTTTCAGTTTCCTCCACATTTTGTTTGAACGATGACCTAAATTAAAAGGAGGAAAAAAAAAAAAAAAAAGGAAAACTGAATTTTACTTACTTTGGGAGCAGTTTAAACTGAACTTTAAACTTTGGTCAAAGCAAAAGTTTTAGGCTTTGCTTCACCAAATTTGTGACACTGTCATTTTTCTAAAGGCATGTTTATTTTCATGAAGGCTGAGTTGTAAAGGGGGAACGTGTCTAAGAATGAGGCTCAGCTAGATGCTTTCAGCTCGCCTGGCTTTGACTGCCTGTCAGGAGCAACTATTGCTCTGTTACTGAACCTCTTAATTTCATTGTTAAGCTGTCTGTTCCTCAAAAAAGTCCATCAGATACATTTAGATGTTCCCTTGGATGAAAAGCTACAGAAGTAGTCAGGAGTGCCCCTGCTAACTCTTGCACTGTGAAGTGGGTGCAATTTTGCTTTTGAACTTTGTGTGATACTTTAATCTGACATCATTGTGATGTCTTGATCTGAATTTTGTCTAAATGTCTAATCTTGGCATTCTACCTCAGATCTGAAGGTTTTAGCTTAAAAAAATTAATTCAATAGTTGAGATATTTCATAAAAACGAATATATTTTTACGGCATACTTTTGTTCCTCTTTGTTGTTTGTGTTTTGTTTTTTTTTTTTTCTTGTCACACTTCATTGTGATGAAAACAATTTGCTTGCTGCTCTTGCTAGGATAAGTTGCTCTGGCAGTGAAAATAAGATGCCATTTTCGGTGCCTCATCTGATCATCAACAAAATATTTACATTTTTCAGTGATGATTATGGATGAGGATGCATAAATCAAGGATGCTTTACCATTTTATAAGCTAAATTGACAAAGAGGAATTGAATCTGATGTTTCATTTAGAAAGTACCAAAATGACTCTGTGAACTCTAAGCATGACAATAAACATTGGAAACAGGAAAAATCCAGGCTTTGTCTCCTTATATTATTTTTACTACTTTTCAGTTAATTCTTGCTAGTAGCTTTCATTGATGTTAGGCGTAAAAGAAGGTAAAGTGTACCCATTATCTTTATATCTAGACCAACAAAAATTTTCCACGCTCCGGTAATTTTCCAAAAATTGTTAAAATGAATTATTTAAATAGTGGTGGTCTGCACCACTTGAATGCTGACATGTGTTTTCTCTTGATTCTAACTTTTTTTCTTATCTAACATTGTGGATTGGGCATATTAACAAAGTCTTGCTGATGGGCAAATTTAAATCTGCTTTTAGTTTTCCAACATTGTTAAAAAACCAATTTAGCCAATTTATGTATTAGCTACAGTCTGGCATACCTCTGTAATTTCCAGTAAGTTAGGTCATGGTTTTAATTCTTTTGTGAAGTGGTCTTCCCTCCTAACTACTTTGAAAACTTTGATTTAAGAAGAAATGTCTGTTTAGATGTATAATCTCCCAGAAATTGATACTAGATACTTGTGAGAACTTTGGTGATTGCAATATCTACTGCCTTGAAACTCTTCTATACGCTTTATAATTATTTCATGTGTTCTAACACGTGTTCATCTTTAAAACCTTGGGCTTCTCTTTTAATCAGCTATAAGGACATAATTCTTTTTTAATCAGCTATAAAGACATAATTGTAGAATGGTCAAAAGGGACATAGCAAAAGAAACTGAAATATCATATATATATATATTAGTCTAGATATTCCTTAAGGACTATTCAGCCACTGTCTCCCATTCAGCAATGCTATTTAGAAACAAACCAACCGCCTCTCAAGCCAGCTCAGTTTTTCGTTTTGGTGACGGAAATGTTTTCCTTTTCCACAATAGGAAAGCAAAGTTTTCAAGCACAGATGTTTGTGTAATTGTAATACAATACAGTAAACACAGATAGTGTGGAGTAGCCAGCCATAGTTTGTTACACTAATCTGTTGGTCTTGTGGGAGGTATAGAAAAACAAACTGGGTAAAATGAGTTAATTCTTACACATTAGCAACGTAGTTACGCTAGTGTTGAATCCAGAAGCAACACGTGACATTGACTCAAGATGTCTTAATCCAGTGTGACTTACTCTAGTAATTCTACTCAAGTGCTCTGTCAACTTTACTTTATACACTTAGTGAGCTGAGACTTGTATGGCTTTGGAACAGCTTCATGGATGCACCTCTCCATCTGCATAAATGGACCCCAGCTCTTATTTTTTAAATCCGTTTAGTGTTTCTCAGGAAAGGACACAAGCTGTATGCTCCCAGATGCTCTAAAACTTCTGTGTTAATTGGTGTTGTTTTAACATCTCTCTGAACAGAGAAACTTTCCTACACTGGAAACTTGAAAAGCAAGTTCATGGGATCTGAATCTGGAATTTCCTGGATTCAGGTAAATGGTGACACAGAGTGAGCAGAGAACCACGGGGTTCTGAGGGTGACAGGCAGGGACACTGCATGAGATGAAGTACTGAACTTGTTCAGGCTGGTGACCTTTTTCATTGTGGGGGGACGGTGTAAAACCTTGACACCCTTTTCTCTGATTGCCTTTCAAAAGAATAAAAACAAACCCCTTTAATCAGATAAGCAGAAACACTTTTATTTTTTGGTTTTGAAATGTTCTACGTTTGATTGCACACGCTAACTTAGAAAAATTTCTAAATATAATAGAAATGTATAGAAATAAAAATGTTAGGGTTTATCTGAAATTATGTAGAATTGGTTTCAATATGTGTTTTAAAATAAGAGCTAGTATAAAGGTTTCACTGTCTTCAGGTAGGAGCAAGTTACTTCTTTCTGCTGGTAATTGTAGCTGGTAATTATTGTGAGGGAAATAAAAAAATAAATGTCTCCTGTATCTTTTGGTCACAGCTATGTCTTCCAACATGTGCCTTTAAGGTTTCCTTTTTTTCAGTCAGTGCTGTGTTTAGCATGGAAAGGCTCTGTGCGTTATCAGTATGCCCGACGTGCATCAGTTTTATAACGTGTATCATTCATGAGCCACATTGAAACCCAGATTGTTGAAGGGTATAAACACAGAGTGAGCTAATATTCTTTAAGCTAAAATAAAATTATTTTGATATAAGACAACTTCTGGCAGGGTACCTTCTGTCCTTCCTGTAGCAAAATAATGGCTTTTGTCACTTGTTTTTAATTTCAAACTGGCATGCTGGAAGTATCTGTTTCAAAGATGAAGGAAAAGTAAGACAAAAAGAGATTGTTACTTTCCCCAAATCAGTTTGATTTCTGTCATTACAAAACAATACCTTTACAGAAGCAGTCTTTGAAAACCAGCCAGCACTATGACAGATAAGTTATAGCTGGTTTGATTATTCATGCAGATATCAGCAGGTTATTCCAAGAGGGCTTTATTTCATATTGTTAAAGCTATTCTCTAAAAGAAACAGTAATCTTTTTGATGAGCATGGGGAACAATTTCTTCAATACCAATTCAATTTATTTGGACCCTCTGATTGGTGCTTTCAGCTAGATCTCTAAGCACAATATTAATTATTCATTAAGGTACTTGAAGGGAGAATATTTGCATAGCCATACTGTCAAAATTGATGAGGCTTTGCGTATGCACCACAGGAATAGCTTTCAACCTAGTGCTAAAACTAGAGATGATACTAATAAAATTGTTAAAAAATTATCTAAAAAGCCAGCAATAATTTGAACTTTCTTGTAACCACAGCACATTTATTTTTATAGTCCCCACATGTCCTATTGAGAGATCATGAAAATATCCTTCCTACAGCTGGTCATGTGGGTATAGAATTAAAAAAAAAAAACACCTCAAGAACATTTGTACAATAAAAGGTCATAATAGGAATAATAGATAGTAAAAAGGAAGAAAGAGGTTTTGTGTGAGTGGGAGGAAAGAGTAAACCTGGCATTTAATATACTTATATCCACTTGGAAACACTCAGACTGGTTTTATGGGAAATAATAACGTTCTGTTGATATATGCATAGGTGGGCAAAGGGTCATCTGGCTACTAAAAGATTGGGAACTTCTCTTTGTGTGTGTGTATTAAAGTGCAGTTACTTTGAAAAAGGTAAATTTAAAAAAAAAAAAATCAAACATTTAAAAAGTAAAAAGATCTTGACAATCAGGAAAGCTGCAAAGTGGCTATTCTATGACCCGGCTGCAGTTCCCGTAGCGCTTTTTCAGATGAGGGAATCAGGCTGGAACATGCTTGAGCTTTTAGTCTTATTTTATCCCTTTCTCCCAGACCTTCAGCTGTGCAGGGAAGCAGCTCTTACTTCACACCACCCAGAAACAGAAAGGAGTGACTTTAGGAGCCGTTGCCTGCGTTTCAAAATATTTGATTCACTCTCTCAGTATCCAGTCACAATACTCTGTGTGAAACACTGATGGGTTCATGTTTTCTGAGATGGCATCCTTGCTGGCAGAGAAGGAAAGAATGTTCCAAGTTCTTGAGTTTAGGGGAACAGCGTCATAAATTTTGGTAAACGTTGGACTAGAGTTGGTTGGTTTGCCAAAAAGCAGGCTTAGCACCCACTGAAGAGTACAGCTAAAACTCCCATAAGAGAGTTGAATTTTTATTCCCAAGGATGTAATAACGTTTGTAGAATCATCTTTCAGAAGGTGCTGATGGACATGTAGGAAAAAACTGACCCCTTGCTAGCTACTAATCAAGTTAGTTCTTTTGCTAAATCAATGAGAAATTTTAATTTTGTTACAGTTCTGCCTTTGCAGTTACTCTACAGGGGTCGTACTGCATGTACCTTCTTGGGATCCAACAGGAAATAGCGTTCTGGTCTGTGATCTTAGAAATATTCCGTAGTCAAAGCAGGGATCATAATGGAGATGTGTCCCTTACGTGGCTTACTTGTGCATAAAGCTTTGTCTTTGAGACCCTCTTTCTGTATTGGTGTGAACAGAAGTGGAGGTGATGCATGCGTGACACGTCTGAGCCCCAAAGGTTATATAGCTTTCCTTGTTCAGAGTTAAAACACTGGAAATACCAACAGTGAGTCCAGAACAGCATAGACCCTTTGTGATTTATTACATATCCACAGCGACTTATATCTGCGGTTTTATTGAGACCCTGAAGATATTGGGCTTTTATTTAAAACTAAAGGTCTGAACTGTAGAGTCATGTGAATACGTGACTTTTCTGCTTATTTTTAAGCAAGCTGAACTTCAGGCCTTCATGATGAACTTCAGCCATAATTATTAAAAGCAGAAGGCAGCTTGTTTTAAAGCTTATGATTTTTTTTTTTTTAAGCCAATGCAGATAGAGGCAGGTGGCTGTATTGCATTGCATACTTAGACAAAGATTCTTTACCTGTTTGTTTGTGAATTTATATGCACCTCTGTGAAGTGTAAACTTATTTGCTGAAAACACAAAATGATACCAGAAGTCTTTTACTAAATATAAGGGATGAAAGGTAAGGAAATACTGCATAACTTCAGTGTTTATGCACTGTTTAATTCTGGTTTTAATTTTACTTCAACACCTTCTGGAAAAAATAGTGAATTCGTGATATTACAACCATTAGGAATGTAAAATATAGTATCACAACAATCTCAGGTCAGCTTTAGTACAATTCTGTTGAATCTTAAAATATGTGATTACACCAGAAAACTGATTTTGGTGCAGATCTATGGAGAAACCATTACAATATAAACTGAACTGTTGCCAAATCAATTATGCTTTTATTATAAAAAAGATTGAAATAAAACAGAAAATAATATGCTTAATTCAGAAGCAAAGCCATGAATTAAAGTAATTCCTAGTTGAGTGCCACAGGGTTTTTAAGCTCAGCTTTGTCATGTCTTGGGAACTGCAGAGCAAATGTATTTGATGATGCATTGATGATGCAAGGTTTGGAAATTTCTTAATATGCCAAGATACAAAGGATCAGAGGCCACATACTGCAGTAGATCAACTTTAATTTCAAGTGTTCTTGCTTTTGTACGTTAGTCTAAAGTTTTCAGTCTCGTGGAATGAATTTGGATGTTCAATTTGCATTGTAACTAAGGGCAATTCAGCATCCCAATCCCTTGAGAGTCTTTGAAAATATTATAAACTTATAAAAAATATAATTTACTTTGTTTTTACCTTTAGCAGTTCTATGCACAACCTCAGTATCATTAAAATGCTATTTAAAGTGAGCCTGACTATATTGGGATTCTGTTTCGAAACAAGGGCTGAATATAATTGAAGACATTAGGAGAGAACAAGACTGCTTGTAATGAACGTTAGAAAAGGCATATATACAAGTCCTGTGCTAGAATTGGAAGGCACCTTAACAATGGAATAGGAAAAATGCAGTGCTACATTATAGGAGAATATGAATTTCATCAGTATTCATAACATATGCTGATATTCCATCAGTGAAATGCTGCTGTAAGCATCAGCCCATCTGCATGCAGAGCAATACTCTCTTAAATAGGAAAATAAATGAGGAGTTAGTCCTGATATGGGAAATGTTTCAGACTATTTCCCTACGTTCAAAATTCAGCAGCCTTGGTATGATTGCTGATTTCCAAATTTTTAAGGAAATAACCATGAGATGAAGTAAACACAAATGAAATCCAAATAAATATTTCAAGTAAGTTTTGACAATCATTTGGGATTTCATCTGAAGGCACTATTAAATCTCAGAGTTGTTACACTGTGTGTCCTCTCCTTTTCTTTTCCCCTCTCCTTTTTCCCATCTCCTTTCTTCCAACATAAAGTCTTTAGAAAACATGCCCCTCAAGATCTTGGAAACAACCCAAAATATCCAAAATGTCTTGGATTGCCTCTACTTGGGTTGGACAATTTAGGCTGAATTTATCTCTCTGATCCACATCGATTTAAAATATACAAACCAACTGTGTTTCTGTTGCTTGTACAGACCCTACTGGCTCCACATCTATGCTTCTCTGAAAAGAAACAATTTTCTTAGACACTTCTTCATCCTGAATTTGTTTTTCTGTGGATTATTTGTTTGTGGCTAAAGTTTACAGAGATCTTGGACTGTGTGGAGACATATTAGGGTAGAGTCATCCTTAGCTTTTACTCAGTCAACACTTTAAGATTAACCACCTATAGTTCAAGGCTGTGCTGATTAGGCTGTCGTTGCTAATACCTTCTAATAGTGTACGTCAGAATTCAAGCTGAGCTTAGCCTGCATGGTTGATTTCACCTATTGAAAGAGCTACAACTGCTACAACTGAAATTGAATCTGACATCAAAAGTCATCCAGATGCCCATTAGGTAATAAGAAAGTGTGAACCAAGTTTACCAGGGAGTGAAAGACACATGCTTACATACAGGTGTTACAGACCTACCCTTTAGTTTTAATAAAATAGTGTCGTAGAACAAAATCCACCACAAGTATCTTAAGACATGTGTCTATAATGGTCGTGAGCAGCAGTTTCAGCGTTCTCTTTTGACTGTGTGATAGAAACATTTATAAAACTGGTTTAATTTAACAGAGAAAAAGAATCAGTACACTTTTGCGTGTTGTTCATTCCACTTAGAGTGCATCTAAAGGGCGGTAGAGGAACGGAGGACATGAATATTATCCTTTAGCAAAATATTTTGTTAGAAATAATTCAGATTCCTTAGTAAGTTTAAGCAGATAAAAAAAAAAATTTAATGATTGTGTTTATGGAATTAAAGTGTGTTAAACTCTTATCAATCTAGGCAAAATGACTATGATTTGACGTGAGATCATTTGGCTATTTCTGTACAACTCTAAACTCAAAACTGGAACCTCAGAAATGGAAATCTTCACATTTATGGCAATAATGTGACTGTTGGAACATCCCCATGTTTTGTAGTTGTGATATGGTGAAATGCCAGTGTCCGTAAGGGTAAATATCTTGGATGAAGAGCTTCATCAGGATATTACTACTACTTTAATTTGTAATTAATTTTACTGCTGCCAAATGTCAATATGAACCCTAGCCCCAGGTATGCTTCCAATCTAAATTCTCATTTAAATCCCACTTTCTCTGGATCTGTACTGCCTCATTGACTGGTCTGACATAACTACCAGATGTGGCACAAATATGTAATGTTTCGAAGTACTTCCTTTTGGGAAAAAGACATGTTAATCTTTAGGAGGAAATACCCGCACTGAACAGATTTCCTCTTTAAAACAATAAGATTTTCATTTAAATAAACCTGAAAGAAAATGTGTCTGGGCAGCCTGTATTTGCAATTTCCACTAAGGATATACAAGTCATTATAATTAACAAATCTTTACTAACCAAAGATGGAGGAGTTAACCTCTGCATATATCATGGCATATTTTCATTTAAGTGTTTGAGACTTGCTGGAAAAAAAAAAAAAAAAAAGTTAAACTAGTGTAGTCTGCAGCTAAAACAGTGTTTCCTTACAGATGACCTCTACTTTCAAACTACCCTATTTTCCCTTTCTTTTGGCAGAAGCTGAAGAAAACCACCCCTCATTTAACTGAATGTTTAAGGGAGCTTGGCTGTGATCTTTTAAATGAGTTTCTTCATGAGAAGTTTCTGAGTTACATACTGAAAGCAGGTTCCTCTAATAACTTTGCACACCAGTGCTGGTATGATGGTCTCTGTTGATGCCTGAATCTATCTTGATGTTTTTTCCAAAGCCAGCGCTGCTTTGGAACTTTTAGATAACATTTCCATGGCTAATTGGCTTTATGCCATCATGCAGCATCAAGTTAAATAGGTTAATTATTTTCTGCATTTATTGTTATTGCTTTACAACAAGTACTTATCAGTATTTGAACAGAAGGAATTTAAAAGTCACAAATTGCAGCTAGGAGTCAAAATACAGATGGGAAGGAGAGGATCTGCAGGAAGGGTTCACATGTTTGTAGTACTGACTAGTACTCCCAAATAGAATTTACCTAAAAGTTACCTCTTAATGCTGCTGACTTGAGGACTGTCTATTCATTTTGATAAATGTGACTATTTTACAGGGGTTTTTTGCAATTGTTAAGACAGTGTCACACTTCTAATATATATTATTCTCTTCGTGCTCCCTCTACAATCATGCTACTAGAAAATATTGAAGCCTTTCTCTGTCAGGATCGTTGTAACCTCCACAAGATTAGCATTGTATGCTTTCCTAGGTTACAGGACTCTCAGACTCTAGAGATGCCTCAAGCCACTGATGCTGACATACGTTAATTTTTTAGCTGCCGTGGAAGATTATTTCCTATTCTGTGAATCTGTTTTATGAAAGCAAAACGGCCATGATTACGATCTTACTGAACTGCTGTAAATTAGAAGACATTATGGAGAAACAGACAGGAATTAGGAAGAGTTTTTATGAGTTTAACAATATCAGTTTACTGTTAAAATAGTAAAACTCAAATGGGAATCATGTGTGCTATACATTTTATAATACATATATATTCTCTCTTAAAATTATATGTGAGTTGAAATTAATGAATAATTACAAATAAGGTGGCTTTTTTTAATGTGCAGTTAGCTCATTGGCATTTAGTTTATTGTCATTTATCATTAAAAGTTTCCCTATAAAATATTTTGAGGCTTATCTCTTCTACAGTATTTTCTGTTAAAGCAGTTCAATATTCTATGAATAATTTCTGGGGTCAGGTCACTCACCTACAGCATAGCTGAACTCCCTAAAAGTCTGCACTTCTCTCGGTGGTCCAATAAATATCTTATTAACCTCATCCTCTGAGAGATGGGAGATCTGGGTTTAGTTTCCATCTCCAGTACCAAAAGAAAGGAATCTTTATTCCGTGGCTTTTGGAAATACGGCAAATACAGAAAGCGGGTCGCCAAAGGCCTGCCTGCCTTGTGGATCTGGCCCTACAGGGGAGCTGGGTGGTGGACGGCCTAACCTATGGGTGCTGTTCTCATCCTTGGCATGGCAGAAACAATAAGCAGCTTAGTACTGAGCAGCCTCAGGCTCTCTGTGCTTGTTCAGTGCCTGAAATTTAAAAGACTTTATCGGCAGGGACTAAAGTGAGGTAAGTGTGCCTCCAGGGTCTCACAAGTGTGTCAAGGGACTGAGTTCTGCTTTTGCACCTAGTCGTTATAGGTGATGGTACAGAATGTCTCTCCTGTGATGTAATGTGATCAGCTGGTAGTGGAAAATTTTTCTAGGTTTATAGCGCTTTGTCAGGATTTGGTGGGCACGATAATTTCTGGAATTTTTTTTTTTTTTTTTTTTTTTCCTGCAACTTGTCCTAATGCTTCACATTTGAGTGTGGTATCTGTAAATGCTGTTGTGGTGCCAAGAGACACTTTATTTCCAGGTTCTGTGTTAACATTTCTGGAAATATATTCTGCCAAAGGCAGTAATTAACATACTCGGGCAATCTACTGCATGCATCAGCGAGCTGAAATAGTTTGCTGTATTCGTTTCCCTGATTTAATGGGTCTGCCCAAAGCCCCTGGAGAATGGTTAAAATAGCTGCCTTTTGATTCTGGCTCTCAGTACTAGTCCTTAGTAGACTGACTTTGTGTATCAGGACTGCCTCCTCCTGGATGAATTTAATCTGAGGTAGAGGAAAGGCACATACATAAACAAGTAACCCTGGGAGAAGCCAAGGCGTGCCTATGTGATATCCCATGAGCTGATTTGCAATGAATTGCCTCCTCCCTTTCCAGATATGAAGAAGCTGTGTGAGGAATAAGCCCTCCCTCTCTCTTTTTTTTTTTTTTTCATGTGAGAGCCTATATCCAGGTACTAGGTTGATGTGCTTTACATCCATTCTTAGCTTAAACTGTAGTTTCTTGTCCATATGTCCACACCAACAAGTGTGTGTTGATTACTGATGGTCTAAAAATTACCCAGACAAAAGAAGTCGTATTTATAAATACAAACATTTTACAGAAAGTGATTTTTCTCTCCTGATGGAGAGTACATCCTGCATTGGGAATTCTGAGAAAAGTATATGGCTTCTGAACTGGATATGGGAATTTTAGACACAAATCTAACCAAGAAGCAAAGTAGTTAAAGTGTAACAATGCTCCTAGCCTGTTTTTGTCCCAAATATTGATAAACATGGTTTCTCTTCATTTCTGGGTACTTTGTATCATTACCTAAGTTCGTTCTTCTGTATTATTTAGTATATTTTCCTTGCCTAAAAAAATGTTATGATACAGTCTTGGATTGTCGGTGTATGACAGTGAAAGATGCGGGGAACACAATGTCATATTTTTACATTAACCACTTCCCTTAATGCTCACCTCTCTGATCCTGCATTAGTCAATTCAAGAATATGTTTCCAGTGAGATGGGAAATCCTGTCCTGTCCTCTCCACCATCTGTCTCTGGCTGCAGATTCCTGACTACTTGCTTTGTGCTAGCCTTAGTATTTTTATGGCTGCTCAGTATGTTAAATCAGCACTCCGACAGATGCTTTTTTTCTTATTTGCTTTTTGGACTGACTGCAGTCAGCTATGATGCTACATCCTGACTGATCTGTATTTAAGTAAGAGTTAAAATTTATCTTCAACCCATCTACAGGAAATCTGCTGTTGTTCACACCTTTGAATCTAAAAGGCAAAGGAACCTCCAGGTTCTAGATATCAGCCTTAGTCAGCAATCTTCCTCTTCCTCCTTGGTGGGCAGATTTTAAAGGAAGTGACTCAAGGAAAGAAACCAGAAGGAGATGTAGAAATTAAACTGGGCAAGACAGTTTTTAAAATGAAGAATGCTGGCAGAAAGGACAACTTAGTTCCTCAGCTACAGATGAGGAAACTACATCTGACTCTGTTGGTTCCTCGAGATTGTTTGTACAGTTAAAGCACGGTGAGAGCTGGGTCCAGTCTCCTAGCTGGAAAATGCGTGAGGCAGCTCCACTCCAGAACTCCGTGGCTGGTGATTCATCAAGGTGTGGGAAGCAGCCAGACTTCTGAGAGGGAAGACCCCTGTGGCACACTAATCTGTGACAGCCTCAGTCACTCATTCTAATGGAAGCAAGAAGGGATACTTTCCTTGCAATTTGCCTTGAAATCATTCTCCTTTACGTGCAAAACAACATCAGTACCATAAACTCAGGTGCCATCTGAGCTTGGAGAAACTCGGTGTGACTGTGCTAAAGCGGCATTCTGAACACATTAGCAGCAATAAATATTTTTGGCAGTATACCAGCCCTGAACTGCAACTGCCAGTTGAATTTGTATCTTAAAAATATACATTGCTGAGGTCTTTAATGACACATGCTTACTTGTGAAGAGGTTCCATTGTCTTGTGAGGCTGTGATACGTCAATTGAGGTCATGATTGGATTTGTCTGTAAGTCAGTTATGCTGAGCTTGCCAAAATTATGGGGTATAAATCAGAGGGGTGGCTTTCATTTGGGGGCAGTCACTTAGTATTCTCATTTCCAGTTTGTTCGGTATAAAACATTTTTTACTCATAGGAAAACTATGCTTCATAAAATCTCACAATAGATGAAAAATGAAATTTCATCCTCTATTTCTTACTAAAACGGGTGCACTGAAGGATGATCTGGAGAATTATCTAACAGTGTGTGATACCAGGAGTAACACAAATTAAATTAAGCTTGCATCACTTTTAATTCTGCACAGAATGAAGTTCATAGAAGTACAGGACCGCTAACAAGGTTTGGAGAAACAGTTCCTTTGCCGTTAAATTGTGAATTTTCATAAATCTGTTTGTTCAAAAGAAATGCAAAAGTAAAAATTGAAAGCGGGAGGAACTTTGTGGCTAAAAAAAAGATCTTGCAGAATGGTTGATCAAACAGTTTCTGACAAGACACTGCGTTTTGATGACTAGGTATATGAAGGAAGCCAGAATTACCTTTGGTTAGAGAAATTAAAAGACAGCAGGGAAAGGCAGACTTCTGTGTGGAGACCATTCATCAAGAGAATCTAAAATACTAGAGAACAGAGTGGAATAAGCAGAGATCATGTTCAAACTGTCCTAACTTTTTGTTCCTCAGGAGAAAAAAAAAAAAAACCACTCAAAATATCCCAGCTGATGGTGCTGTTCGTATTCTGGAAACAAATGATAATGAGACAATGTTTGACAACGAGAAGAAATTTGAAGAGCTACAGTAGATCACGTTATTTTGCAGAAGCTTACAAATGTTGATAGAGTATGAACATGTTAGTTAAAGGGTTTAATGATGACTTCAGCTGAGAGGAATTCCTTCAATAAATCAATGGACACCCTTGTAGCAGATGCTGCCAGTCTGAATGTAAATGGGACAATTGTTAACTTTAAAGTGAATGTAAGTGCTAAAGTCAAATGTTGTGCCAGAAATTGTTCTTGGAATTCTAAAGAAAATAATACATTGGAAGTTGAATGAATAAAACTCAAGACTGGGGCCTTGGCTACTAAGACTATAATGAAAGAAATATGTGAGAAAATTAAAAAAAAAAATCATATTGGCTAAAAATACATATGGAAACCATTGGTGTGATCATAATGGCACAGGCTTTGGAACAGAACTGGGTGAGACAATTGAGAGCGAGCTTGAGGACACTTCCAGGAGATAGGGAAACTTCCACAAGAATGTAGGAGTGATCTAGATGAGCTCATTCCACACTTCATTCTTTTAGCAAGGGTGAAAAGATCTTGAGAAGCTCATATATTGAGAATTGAAGGAGGAATAAAAGAAAAGTCTAACTTCCTGAGAAGACTGTCATGGAAAGTATAGCCCATCAATTATCTGAATGCTGATTAATTAATGAACATCGCAGTTGTTACTTTTGCCTCTGAACTGTGTTCTCCTGGATAAATGAAAGGGTAAAGGACAACCTTCAGCTAAGATGTCATATGCTTTTTCAGCAGAAAAATTAGTTCCTTTGCTGCTGAGGTGCAGGAAAGAAGATATGAAGCTGGAAGATCAAGTTTTTCTATCTATTTGTTCTTAGAACAAGACAAATTAGCTGTAGATATTTTTCTACCTATCTCTGCAACATTTGATCCAGACAGCTATGGATTCCTGCTATCCTATCTCAGACAGATGCCAAGGAAATATCTTTCTCATTGTGTTGAGTATGAGTCCTTATAAAAGATGCATTCATTGCCAGGTTATCTTAACGCTTACTCTCTGATCTTATTTTTCAACCAATAGGGTTTTGTTCTTGCTTGGCTACAGATAAAAGATTAAACACTGTCTATGAAGTTTAACCTTCTTCCATAGGATGCTTTGGCTTCCAGAATAATACATTCTTCTAGTGGGTGCTTCAGGTTGAGCAATGGGTGAGAGTACAATGAGTTCAGAGAAGATGGACAAGTTATCCCTTCATCCTGCAGCTGTAAGTATGGCTTTTCATTAACTTGAAAGTCTCCCTGTGGTAGGAAAAAAATTCTATTACTGTCAAACTGCTAAAGTCTTTGGCCACATGGGTGTGAGCAACACACAGAAACAGAAGACATTGTCTTAACATCATCATAACTCTGAAGAACGTTCATTGCCATTAAGGCATACAAACCTGATGTTTCCTTATAAATAAGCAGAAAACCATTTTTTATATATTTCTGTATAATTTTCACAATATTTGCCTGCAATGTTTTAGGATTTATATGTAGTTAGGAGATATGGCATCTGCATGAAATCTATATTTACAATAAATTTAAGAAGTGCATCTCTGAACATTTCTTTTTGTGCATCAGCTGTATTTTCTTCGTTCATATTAAGTATTTCAGTTGTATGATCAAAATTTGCTGAACTGTAGTTTATAGCACACAATTAACAGCTGTTAAATAGGATTATTGCAGGCTGTTATCTTCATGTAACATCGATTCAAATGCTAATTTCACTCAATTTACTGCTCATAAGACCACCCTACTGCCAGGTACACTGTACTCATGATGAATAACAAAATATAGCTGAAAAAATTAGAACCTATTTAAAATATTTATCGGCAGAATTTCTGGCCTGGTTTGCAGCTCCTTGGCACAGGTCAGAATTCAAGAGTGGAGTGTTGTGCTTATGAGGAAGAGGTAGAGTCAGGCCTAGCCCAACCGAAGTGTGAAAAAAATGACATTTCCTAGGGTTTCTTTGTGATGGTAAATACAGTTTTGGTGATGAAAACAAATTATACTTATCACCTTTTGATTGTTTCACCTCTTGAAGAGTGACATTCATGCTGGGAGACGTGATAGAATAAGAGGCATCTGAGTGGTGTGCTGTGTCTAAATGTTGCACATCTGAAGAACTGCAGCTTAAAATTCAAAGTACCCCTTTTTCATGCAAAGTTAACTATCATTTCCTTCTCTCTATCAGCTTTTTCCTCCTGTATTTCAGATAAGGCCAACACGATGCTTCAGTCTTTCCAGGTTCACCTCAGGATGCAATAATTTTCTAAGCTTTGCTGTTGGGACGATGTTGTCATGGGAAGGCAATATTCCCCTTCGTGCCCTTTACTGTGTATTTCCATTGTCAGCCTTCGGCTGGTAGTAGCTGAATTATCCAATCTGACAGGAAAATAATGCCTCAGAAAGACATTTCTGGTGAAATAGGTCCCCGCCTTAGCTCTCTGCAGCCACAAAGCAGTTGGCAAGAATGTATAATGGTTGGACACTGAGATTGCCGTTTTGGAACTGTACAGGCTTAGACTGGCCCCTCAGAACCACCTGGAAAGCTATACCCTTAAGCTGTGATTTCTCATTAAATTTTGTTTCATTTTTACAGATGGTATCCGTGGTCCCTTGGTATCCACGTTAAGATCTTGGAAATGGTTCTTTGAATGCTTCTACCCAAAGGAGTACTGGGTATTTTAAAGGAGGGTTTGCTAAGTTTATGCAGGAATATTGTATCTAAACAATTCTTAATATTCTTAACTCTAATGGTTGTGAAGTCAGCAAGATACTTCTAAAAGGGATTTCTCTCAGGTTCAACTTCTGTGCTGTTGTCCCTGTCGTTTGGTAAATGTCTACAGGTTGGTTAATACTGTCAAATGCTGCATAAGGAGAATTTTAACTGCTCTGATTAGGACTGAAAGGAAGAAAGAAAAAAGATTGCCTTGTACTTTCAATTTTACTGTTGTCTCACAGTGTCTATAGAGAAAATTATCTTTCATACCTACCAAGCAAACAAAAAAGTATGTATAAACTAATAAGCTTACTGCTACTGCAGTGTAAGGCCATGTAATAAAATAGGATTTGTTATATATTCTATTCAGTCTAATTCTTCTGCTGATTAGCGACTTGTAAGGTATTTATTAGATGTTCTGTAGTTAAACTTTAGACTTGGCATTCTAACTAAATCCTTGGCAATAGTTATAGTAAGTGAAAATATTAAACCTAATTTTATTTTGAATAGTCTTGTACAGCTCAGAGACCCACAAAACTACAACAATATTCTTTCATGTAATGCTTCTCAGATTCTTCCTAAATTTTATTTAAGTAGGTCACAACAGGGGAAATTAAAAGCTTATCTCGATGCATAAAATAGCAATAAAAATTGAATGAAGTATTACTGCAAGCTGTCAGACCTCTCCAGTTTAAATAAACGTAATCAATCACGTCAGCATGACATTTTCTTCACCACATAGACAGCAATGCATTGTTCTTAATTACATGCAGATTTGTAACACAGGAAAATTAATGACTAAAGAATTACAGTTGATATTTAATGCTCAGAAAGTCTTATTAGGATAAAAAGCTTAAGATCTTGTTTTCATATGGGTTGAGATTTGTCGTGGTCTTGTGCCAGTGTGTCTTACACTTGCATGACAGTGTTCATCTTTACCATTCGGTACAACGGTAAATTAAAACATTTGTGGGCTTTCCACAGTTAAGGACCAAAACATAATGAGGGATGATAAATGCATGGCTGATCATAACTACTATAAGAGGAATATATTCACTGTACAGTTTTGCAGAATTAAATTTTATTTCTCACTTGCTCTGCACAGTAACAAACAGTTATGTTAAATAAAAATTATTTTTAAGTAGTCTGTGGTTTAGAGGACATAAATAATCATATGTTTTAGGATTGTGCCACTTGTTAGGCACAAGAGGTAGGTAAATTGTTATTAAACCAACGATTTTCTGATATATTAAGCCTGTTTTCATGAAATATCCAAAAGCAGACGTTGATTGTGATTGTTTGTAATCAGTTGAAAAACGCTTTATTCTGTCTGTGGATTGATTTAAGTGTTTGCTTTATTTAGAAGCTACTTTTTTTTTTTTTTTTTTATAGTAGGTGGCCAGTTATGGTAAGGCTCACTTATTTTCCTCTGCTTGTGGAAGATAGAAACTTTTTACACTAAAGAGGAGCAAAATTATTACTAATGACAGATAACTATATTTGTCTCTAAGTCCCTCTTTCATGTCTGAAATACAAAATGAAGAATAGCTACTCTCCACCATCTTTGACCAAAAAATCACTCACATCTGCACTCCCGATGAAATAAACAAATCCAAGTTTAGGTACCGCTGAATAAAAAAATGTTTGGGAACTAACCAGAGGGATGCCGATAATTATTTATCTCAGCCTTGCTGTTAACTCCGCAGGGCGTATTAATGTTCCCATTGAAGTCATCTGAACTTTCATTTAAGAGAAATCCTTGAAAATAGAGCCTCTGTAGGAGTGGCTCGTAGCCTGATCAAGTGTCTCTTGGAGATGAAAGTCCTGCGGAGACCTTTGGCAGAGGCTGCCTATTAGAGGAGTAGCACGTGGCACTTAACCCATCTTGACACAGGCAAAAGTCGCTGTCTTGGTACACAGTTTATATTCTTACACCTTTTTGAGTGAAATTTTGCTCACGGTTATTTTTGTAGCTCAGTGCAAAATGAAAACCTTGAGGGCCTAGAGCCTGCCTTCAGGTATTTGTTCATGAATCCCGTTGACTTAGTAGTCTTCGAAATTCTAGCCTTAATGTGCAAGTCAGATTTCATTACTGGGATAGGCAGATAAGCTCTAGCAGCAAAGACTTGTAGAGAAAATATGGTGTGTTTTAGCACCATAAAAAACCTCTAAAACCTTTTAAACCAATAGAGAAATGAATAAATACAGCTCCACAAAACTTTAGCTGATTCTTCAGTCTGCAAGTAAAGAGACCTTTCGCTCGAGTAATACAGATACAGTGCAAGCAAGCTTGTCCTTAGTACTAGATTCCGTGACTGTCAAGAACTATGCCACAGGCAAAACAGGATGGGTGAGAGGAAGTCATCTCTGGATCTTAGCACTAATCAGAACTGCAGCAGTCTGAATCTGTCAGCATTAGTGTAATTAGAAATGTTACGTTGTATATGTTTACGTGAGGTGGTGTATGGCACCGTACGTTGTGAAAATGTACAATTAAAAATAACAGTATAGAGGCAGAGTGGAGAAGCATGCTGGCAGTTAGGGCATGAGACAAAGCTGCAAGAAGTCTGGATTCATGCTTATTCTTTGACCCATGTAATTAAAAAAAAAAAATCTTATTTTTTAAATATGTAATTAATAAGAATGGTTAGTGTTTTACTTGCAGCTTATCAAACAGTGATTATTTCCATTACATCTTTGTACAGATCTGAAAAAAGACAGGGTCATGCTACTGTAATTTCAAAATTAGAAGACGTTCTTTGTTAGAGACACTAAACAGAATCCTTGAAAGAATGCATATTGCATCTTACAGCGATAGCTGGCAGAGGAAAGATTAAGGATGAAATTCCAACTGAATTGACTTTATTGTCAAAGCTCCCAGTAATTTCAAGGTGCCCAAAATTTCAGCCTGCATATTTCAGAAATGTCCTGAAAAACACCCCAGACTGTTATCACAAAATTAATAGTGGTGTTCATGTGTCCTGTTGGTGAAGGCAGGCCACAGACACCATCACTTCATATTGATGTGATAAAAGTGCGTATTGTATACGTGAGTAATTACTATGATTAATCACTTTATCTTTGTTTCTTATACAGTTATTTTTCTGTGCATGAGAGGGAGTGCAGAATTCAAAATAGAAGTGAAATTAAAAAAGGACATGGTGCGACTGCAATCATAGGAAAATCACACTCATTTATGAGCAAAGCATCTCTGTGCCAAGTTCTGGGCTGTTTGTGTTGATATTTATGAATAAAATGGAATTATACGGCAGTATAACAGTCATGTAATATACACGTGCAGGCTCATGCTTATTTTAGGAAGAGCCAATAAAAATAATGGAGTAGTAAAAACATTTTTTTTTCTTCGTTAAAGAATTTTAGAATAATAATATTTGTAAGTGGATTTGTCTAGTTTTATGGTGTCTAGGAATGTTAGATAAGGTGGAGAGATTTTGTTTTACCAATTTTCTTTACCAGCAATTTTTCTAAAGAGCCAAACAACGGGCATCTGCCACTAACACATTCAGAAAATCTCATCGATGTCCCTTATTTACTGTACCAATGGCTTGTTGCGCCACGCACAGGCGTGTTGGCAGACGTCTGCGTTCACGTTCAAGAACCACATGTTGGATGTTCAGGCTGTGGCCCTGCTCCCATTGTCCATCCGTACACAGTCAAACCTGCAGGGTTGGTTCCCAGTGCTGTGGACACTGTGGTCAGGATCTTTGCGTGCTGAAACCACGTAGTGTCTAGTGGCACTGCAGTCACTCCACTGATTCTGCTTGCAGCCATAGAACATGAAGCTCCAAACTTCTCTTTCTCCTCTCTACTTCTCTAATGTAAAGCAGGAAGGCTTTAAGTCACTATAATTTTTTTAAAACTGCTCACAGAGGTGTCTGACCTCTGACCAACCATTTACCTGACTTTTGAAAGGTTAAGCAAAAACCAGGTTTGAATTTGAACTACTAGCTATTATCTCATCAGTGTTTAGTATCGCTATGATAGCACAAAGAGAAATAATAGAAAAAACAAGAACTGAAAATAAAAAGAATGCACTGAAAGAAGGGGAACGATTCCCAAGTGACATTGTGGATTTTTCTCTTCTTTCTGGATCCGTTCACACTCAATAAAACAAATGTCATAAGAAAGGATCCGCAGTGATTCACACAGCATTGTACATAGATGGTTTGAGAGTGCCAGATGACGTATTTGCTATTTGTGTACTCAACAGAGAGAGTTCTAGGAAGCTTCTAAAGTGACTAAAAGACAAAGAATCACTTGCCTTTTCACTAATGGGAGTCAGTGTCTTATGCAGCAACTTCAGAGCGCAGGCAAAGGGACTAATCTCATTTGTTCCTTTCATATCCTTTAATATTAAGTTGTCTGGAAAGTATAAATATTTTTATGCCATAAGAACCTGGAAAAAAAAGAAACTAAAATAGGTATTAAAATAACTCTGTTAATGTTAGAAATAGGCAAAAATGAGAGTCTGGTAGTTCAGATGTCAGCGCCAAAGGACTGATTAAAAATCTTAACTCCAAATTCTCTTAAAGTTTACAAAAATCTGGATCTAAATTTTATGATTTGAACCGATCTTCAGCCAGATGCATGATTGCTCAAATAACCAAGACCAGTCTAGAAATTAATGTCTATTTAAAAAAACCAAACAGACAACAAACAACGCCGAAGCATTATTTTCATTGCTTCAATGAAGTAGAAGTATTTGGTTATGGTGTCTGTAAATTTTAAAAATGTGAACTTTCAGTGTTTTTATATGAATGTAGAATTTTCTGGTTTTCAGTGTATCAAATGATACTGCAGGTGGTAATTTTTGTCTTATTTTGTCTAATTTGCGTTTTTGTAACACTCAAGCTAGTTCACTGCTTTCAGAGAAAAAGTGACAGGCAGAGAAATTATAGGCTTATTTTTCAAAGATGAAGAAGTTTTGAACAATTGCACAGTAAGGAAAAGGAGGAAAAAAGGACTTAACTTCTGGTAGGTTCAATGAAACCTTTTGGTCAGATAATTAATCTTTGTTATTTGTTGCGTTTAAGCACTGGAAATAAGCTTGTCCTTGTGTCTTGGGAGAAAAATCACCCTCAAGGTTTTTTATACATCACTCTCATTCTGGTAGGTGAAATAGCTTCTCTTTGTGCTTTCACGTGCTTGTATTTCAGTCTTCTCAGAGAAGTTTGAGATGCAAGTTGTGTGATAGGCTGGCAAAAATTAAGAGAGGAAAGGCCTAAACCTTGCGTTAAATCTTGAAAACTTACAAATTACTCTGTCTCAAAACAACCCATGCTAAAGCATCAATATTTTACTTTGTAAGTAATGTTGTGCTATAGACCTCTTCAGAAATGGAGATCAGTGTACTTATTGAAACAAAAATAAATAATGGAAACCTCAAAATTTTTTAAGGTTCAGGCTCACGGTGGTAGTTAATTAAAAAATAGATAGAGTAAATGATGGGATGTCCTCTGTTCTAAATGAAAGTATTTATTTTGGAAAAGTTGAAAGCATTACAGCTTTTGTGAAAGACTTTACAAATCTTTTTGTAGTAGAACTGACTTAAATTTCCTCAAAAGTGACATTTGTGGCAGGGAAAAAACGAAACAATGGCTTTTACTGTCTTAAACCTTATCAGAAGTTCTTCCCAACAGTGTAGTCAACCCGAAGAAGTTGTTTTTTTTCTAAAATTCTGCAAGTTTCCTTTCTATTTTAAGTGACCTGATTTTTCTTTGTAAGTATGAAAGATGGGCATTCACCCCTGAAACTGCAAACTGATTAAAGTTCCCACCTTTGTGCCCCCTTGCCCTTCATTAGGCCACTTGTTTGTTTGTTTGTGGGTCACAGGTGAGTTCCTCAAGAGCATGTCAAACTTTTGAGTGATGTTTTTTCCTTTGAGAAATTAATTATCCTCAAAGCTTCTCAGGATGTTTCCCTATTCTGTCCAACTGGGAAAACACAGAACATAATCTGACAACTAATTTCCACAGCAAATTATGTGTCTGCCGATCTGCATTACATATTGGAAGGAGACTGCATGAGATTCTGACCTTTAGGTGGATTGAACTTGCCTTTAATTTGTTGTGTTTTTTTTTTTTCTTTTGCTGCAGTGTAATGATAGACCTTGCCTAAAATGATGAAATGCTGGTTCTTGGCCAAAAATTTAAAGTGACATATGTGTATTTTCCACTAGGAAAGTTGATATTAGCTCATTAGCATCTTTCACAGCTGAAATAACACAGTAAGCCAATGTGAATCAAACGTTCCCAAGGGGCTAATTTCCTCCCACTGATTGGAGAGTGATGAAAACAAAGAATAAGAGGTCAGCCTGCATCTAATTTCAAAAAGTGACCTATTGATGGCAAAACATCTGAGATCAAAAGACCATCATCCAAGTGTAATCCATACTGACCTGGTTTGTGATAAACAGTGAAATCAACCATTATAATAATATTACCATTCATTATTATAATGCATCTGGTAATTTTCCCACATGGCCTTTTTTTTGCACTCCCCACAAAATCCATATTTGTATTGTTACACTTCTAGTGATAATTGAGTTCATGAACATCCTACTTGGCAGTTGCTTTGCGGCTGAACTGACGATATCCACTGTCACCAGAGTCAAAACTGTTGGCTTACCTGGCTGATAAACACTGAGTTTCTTCATATTTCAGGTTCATGACTAGATCTCTTCCTTGTAAAGCCCAGACCCCCTCTACAATACTGCATTTTTGGTACAGTTCCTCAGCTGCTCAAACGCCTCCAAAATCAGAAGAAGAAAAAAAAAAAGAAATTAAAGACTAAAATTCAGCACAACAGATGCATAAATGAATGTTGAGATGAATATAGTGTGGGCTCAGAAGTTAACTGTCATCACTCCCCATTGCATTTTTGTCTGTTCCATGTGCTGTGCACCTGTGGCTTGCAGACAATGGATTTGATTGCGCTATAGAAAACTGGCAGTCAAGTTAAAGCTGCTGCTGCCTGATGTTGTGTCTTTGTTCTCTCCTGTGAGCTCTTTGCATGCTTTTCTCTTTTTTTTTTTTTTTTTTTAATTTTCATTTTAACGTTACCTCTGTGTGGTCTCTTAATTATTATATTAGTACCCTTCGCTGCTGCTTTTGATATACTATAAATGTAGCGAAGAAAAAAAGAAGAAAAAAGGTTAAGTGAAGACTTTGTAGGTTGTAGACAAAAGAAAATAGATATTCAGCAATCTTTGAAGTACCCAGAAATGGGACCAGTGTTGTAGTGACTTGAGACCACCAAGCAATGGAAATGAATTAACAGCAGACTATCCCCTCCTCCTGCATCCTATCATCAAAATTAAGTGAACACCTGCCCTAAATAAAATTGAGCTGAACCAACATGAATATTAAATTCTGAGCTTGATTTACTGCTACGTGACTCCAGTTTTATGCTGTCATAAATTCCCTTTAAAGCGAGAGAGTTACGTTGTTATGAATTGGGAGTAATGTGGTTGTGAATGAAGTTGTTGAGGTTCTGTGAGGTCACATCTTGTTTTGCTTTGGAGTATCGAGATAGGTGCCACTTTATGTCCTTTCTGGTAGAACACAGTGCTAGAGGTGCACTGAGGACTGTAGGATTTGTGAAAAATAAGTTTTTTTGTGAAATTTTCTATTGCTTTGTTTCACAATATTTCACAGTGTTTTGTTTCACAAGATTTTTGAGTTTTGGAGCATTCTGTCACGTCTAGGAGCACAATTTCTCATAACAGCCTATTACCGATGGACTTGCTCAATCCACTTGTGTCAGAAAACACCATATATGTGCCATTTCCCGTGGAAGGGCTGTCTTGGTCCTTGTTGGGCACTGTGTCCTTATACAACCGTTTGTTTACAGTTCTTTCGTGGACCATGCTACAGGATTGCAAAGGAACGTGCAGAGAACGCAGGACAAAATTAAAACCGTAGAGCATGGCGAGAACTATACCTGTAACTCCTGTGGTTTTCATTAGTTTGTCTTCACTGATTCACCTGGTGCAGGTGTGCTCAGTGTTAAATCCATGTGCAAAATGGACAAGCACAGTCAGTGCTAAATGCTGACTAGTGAAAGCACCGAAGTGTAAACAGGTGCTGGATAGTTTTACTTTGCAGGACTAGAACAAAATAGTTGCCTCTTGCTTGGCAAAGGCTCTCACTCAGCTTGACTGGGATCGGTGTGCCAGGATGCTCAGTGGGAGAGAAAAGCCCATCTTGGAGTCATCTGGTTTGAGTTTGTAGAGGTGGTTTGAGCTAATTATTTTATAAGAACTATTTTGTTCATCCTGATGATGAATTGTGTAATTTTCCAAGCTGTCGTGTCCAGCCTAGCCACTCGATCTGTAGTATGCATCCTATTTTCCTATATTTTCTTCTCTATGATAGAGCTAGGTTGTTTTTAAGGAGATAAGTGGTAAAAAGCAGGGCTATCTGAAAGATGCAAGCAGATATAGGAAGTGGCATGCAGCTGCAAGTAAAAATGCAATGAGATAAGCTGAGACCCTAACCTCAGTTCCATGTCTCTTAGGGCTCAATCTAAGACCTTTTAAAGACTTCCATGGACTTTACTAGGCGTTGGATTAAGTCCTTAATTCTTTATTTTAAACTTGCTTTGACCCAGATGGTGGTTTAGTTTTTCAGGAAATCCATGTGTTGGGTTTTTTGTGGGTGGTTTGTTTGGTTTTTTTGAAATCTTTTTCCTTCCAGGTGCTGGCTAAGTAATTTAATCTTTTCGGGACTATCATCTTCTCATTGAGCCATACGTTGGTGGTTTGTCTAATTATGATGAGTTTCTTGCTATCCTGGGTAATTTATAACAAGATAATACTTTCTTATTGCAGGAACTAAGTTCTGGCAAAATATTCGCAATACATAGTCACCCTGGAAGAAACCCTTATTTCCTTTTATAGTTTACTTTTCTGCTAAAGTTTTCATTCCAAATTTATTTTTTATGGAAAATTTTCATATGTTGTACTTTTTAGATCATTGAGCTAACTGCTCTATTATTAATTCAAAAGTGCTCCAGTGAATTCTTGCTGTACTAGTCTAGGGAAAATTTTACAAACCCATCCTGTCAGTAGCACGGGGCTTTCTATTGATATTTCAGATGATAGTAGGCAAGATGTTGCAGTAATCAGTCCGCCATGTCTCGCTAATCTTCTATCCAGTGTTCCTTTCTTTCACACATACTACTGACTCCCTGTTAAGGTCTTCTGTCAGTACCTGTTGTTATATGAAACACAATAAATTTGTAGGGTAAATGATACCTTTCCCACAGATGTTTTACTTGTTCCTACATACCTAAGTGTGTGTCTTTTGTTTCAAAGGCCTCTGAGTTCTTACTTTGAAATACAGAAGTTGTCTTAGTAAGATACAGGAATAAGGGATTGCAGTTTTAAATGTGGAAAATGCAGTGTGAGACTGAAAAAAGTAACCTGAAAATTCAAACTGGAAGTGGAAATAGCATCGGCTGAATAGAAAGTGCCAGAGTAAAAAAAAAAAAAAAAAAATTAGTTTGATGACATTTTGGGTTGAATATTTTGAAACAAATTAAGATTTTGCTTGAAACAGATTTTGTTTCAAAACTGGGCTTCAAAAAAATTGAACTGTGTGAAAATCCAATGGTACTTTTATGTTTATTTTATTTCATTGTGAGTGCACACACAAATTTAAGATATTCCAAAACTGAATCATTCTGAAGACTTGCTCTTCAGACACTTTCTCTAACAGAAGCATTCAGCAGGTGGCCCAGGTAGATCACTCTTAGATATTCCTGCTACTGATTATTTAAGCTGTTTAACATGGGATTAAGTAGTACTGACATTGCATCCAGACCTGTGCAAAGCAGCAAGCAAAGTGTGGCAGGGTCACTGACCACGTTGTTAAGCCAGAAGAATGTTTATTTTCTAAATACCAACATGTTACCAAAGTGATAAATTTGAGCAGCAAACAATATGAAGACAATCTCTCCTCTAATGAACTAGTTTAATGGGGTACATAAATGGCTGAAAAAAAAAAAAAAAAAAAATCCAAGCAGTGCTATGTAGTCCCTGTCCACAGCCTCTTGCTAGTCAGTCAGCCAGACATCTTGAGAGCTATAGAGACTGCAGACTTTCAAAGATTTTATTTGTTCTGGGTGTCCACCAGTTCTGGTTGCCTTCTGTAGTTTTTCTTTATTTGGGGCTGGTAGCTCTTCCACTTCAGCAGTTGCTTCTCATCCTCTGGCTTTACAGTCCTTGCTTTTGTCTTCTCTAAGGAGTTTTAAGTTAGACAGTGCCAGCTGCCCAGCTCTTTGTTGGGATTGGTTTTGGCTCAGTGATAGGATGCTTATATTCACTGTTGTCTATACAGCTATGGTTTCTTGTCAGGCAGTTATACCCCCATCTCCCAGTCTCCTTGACTCTTACGGCTGTTCTAGGGAAGATGATCTCCATATCCAAGCTGGGAACTGTAGCAGGAAAGTGTGTACGTGTGTGCCCAGACCACTCATTAAATTTCCACATTCGTGCCAATATAGGATGATGCTGAGTTTGTCTCCTGGTATTTTGTTTGTCTGTGATGTTTGGTTTTGTAAGTAGTATTGGATTGTGTGGTTTTATAATTTCAAAAAGCCAAGCAAAGGATACAGAGTACAATGCTCACATAATCAAACTCCCGTTCTTGCTAAAATCAGTGTTTGAGTGCAGAATGGCAGGAAGTAGTTCTAGAGTTCCTTTATGCATTAACAGAAATAGAATTGGGGTCATCTGTGTATCAGCAGTATTCTTTCATCTAGTGAATAATTATCTAAAAGCGAATTTGAAATGACCTAATTCTTTAACAAATACTTACTCTTCACACAGGCGGTTACACGCAGTAGTCTGCAGTGGAAGTTTATCCTGGGTCTGGTGGTACTCAGCTAGCTGCTGATAGGGACTGCAGCAATCTGCCACAAAGATGGGCACTTGTGCTTGTAATGTTCCCCAAAATCAAGGTGTGATCAGGCATAGAGCAGTGACTGGAAGTTGGAAAGGTGCCATCAGATGGAATTTTTAATAGAGAAGCTGTATCACAGCAGCTTTTGTTGCCGCTCTTCGTGTGCTTGCTCTCTTGTCTGTAAATAAAGGGCCTTACTCCCTGCATCTGTCCATCCTCAACGTTTTCTAAACACCAGTTTGCACATAAAACGTTTTTCTTCTCCTAAAGAAAGAGAAGTAGTGAACATAATGGGAATGTGTCATCACTGTATGGCAAGTATTTAATATTTTAATTTCAACAATGCTGAATAAATGAAAATTAGCTCATGCTGCTGGGAACTTTTTTTAAGAGTCTCTCCTTCTTGACTCCAGGTGGGTTTCAATTTGCTAATCTCGAAGCAGACACTAATACAGACTGTCAATTGCTAGTTGAAAGGAAATTGTTATCAGCCCCTTTGATACTTGCTGCCTGACAACTAAACTTCTTCCTCAAAGAGGTTAGACATACAGAACTAAGCAATAAATACCCAATGGTACATCACAGTGGTTTACAAAAGATAGTAAAGACAGGGAAAGGCACAACCTACAATCAATTGAAAATTATTTCCCTCTTCGTTTCAATATTATGAATTTCAACCAGTTTTCTGAAGCTTAAATTCACCTTACAGATTAAAAATGCTCCAACCTGCTACTGCCAGTTAAGTGAATGGGAGCTCCCCCTCCCTGCCATGTTAGAGGACTGGGTTCCAGCTTGATGGCAGTGCACTCTACAGATGATTTTTGCCTTGGAGAGCAGCACAAGACTTCTTTATGCCATTTAATTTCAGCAGATGTGCCACGCCAGGCATTAGAGGCTGAGAAGATGAGCTGGAATGCTCTTTGTCTGCGGCGGCTGCACATCTGACCTAGAAGGCTCCTCTCTCGTGGGCTGGCAGTGCAGGCTGCACGGTGATGATGATGATGCAGCGGGTGTGATGCTGACCCAGCAATCATTAAAAATACTCTGGAAGAGTTGCAGGCCATTTTCTAGCCACAAGACTCTTACCTGTTGGTGCTCTCATACTGTCCAGCTCTCTTGGATGAATTGGTGTTGCTCTTAGGTCAAATTGAAGAATCCCAGTTTCTCAAGCTATAGGTGGGTAAAATAGGCTTTACCTTACCAGAGGATGTGCTGGAGGTGAATTACTTCTTCGTGGCTTCTTTTTCAAAACAGAAGATGAGAGGGTAAATTCACTTCCAATCTAACTTTGGTAACAGTATGCTAGAATTGCACTTGGTTGTGTGGCTTACAGTAGATTCTCAGAAGTATGCAACTGTAAGATACAGTCACTGTAAAACAGATATGTGCATATGGACAGATCTTACACATGGACTTGCTTAAGCAAATCAGATTTACAGGTTTTACGTGATTTTTAAAAAGCCAGTGGCAAGTATATCCTAGAAGGTATTGTATCTAGACATGAGACTTTCCTATGGTGTATATCAAATACCAAAGCTAATCTCCATGAATCATCTGTAGCTACTCTAGAAAGAGACACATCACTTCAGATAAGACAGTGTTTTTCAAGCTGTGGTTTTATATTCTATATTTTCTTAAATAGACTAACAGCTTCCCGAAACCCATAGCAACCTGGAGGCAATGGCAAAGATTTCTGGATCTGTAGTAGGTTCTGTAGTTCAGCCATGGCAGTGAAGGCTTTCAGCTCTGATTATTCTCTGCTCAAGAAATGAATAGCTAATTCAGATATTCCATGACCATCGGAAGTGTCATAACTTGACCTTAAGCCATTCCCTGTCCCCTTCCCATTGCTGTAGTGGATTAGAAAAAAAATAGGAAAGCCCCATTGCTATGGGTTTCCACCAAAGCACTAGAAAGGTTTGTCCCCACATTTGTCCCCCAAATGCCAGGCAGTTGCTTTTACAAACCAAGTGAGAGTTTCATTGAGTCTTACCCATTCAGATCATAACTGATAGCTCACAATTGCATTCAGGCTGGCAGTGCAAAAGAGATGAAAAACTGGGATACTTCTGACAGGAGAAAGGGGAAAAAAATCTGGAGGAAACATGTTTGTTAAACTTGTTCTTCAGTGAGCCTGATGCATATTTTTGATACATTATTTAAATGTCTCCTTGACAATGAAAGAAAAGTAAAATTTAGAAAGCAGTGATTTCTTGACACCTGAAGGACTTTTAAAGATATATTTAAAATTTTACCAGAATTAAATCTCATAGCTGATCAATGACAGGCAGCTGTAAGAAAGCGTATTGGAAGATACTGAAAGGGCTGTTTATTCCAAAAGAAACATTGGATTATTTTTAAAATCTGTAACATGAACTTGCAGTTTTATGGATAAAATGTTTTAAATAGTTGAAGTCTGGAACAAATCTTCCCTCTAAGTTGTCAGATTGCAATCTTCTAGTGATGGAGAGCTGTCAGTAGTGTATGGGAGCACTATGTGTTCTAGGGAGTGATTAGACTTACATCATTAAGCATTTGGTGTAATTGGAATGGAACACAGACACAGGATAAATGTCTTCTGCTCTGAAAATAAGTTTCTTAGCTCCTCATTAATGTTTATTGAAACTGATAATTCTAATGGCAAAATGACTGAATGGATTTTTAAAAAGCATTTTAAACTTTTTTCCATAGATGAGAGAAAGAAACTTTTCCATGATGGCAGGTTCTACTATGCTAGAGCCAGTCTGGGTATAAATATTATTCAGCCCTTGAATAAATGGGTGCGTGGTGGAAACACTTGTTTGGCTGTAAGTAATTACAGTGGTACAGTCGGGCGCTTGCATTTTAATCACAAAATGCCTCCACAGGAATAAAATCGTGAGCAGTAGCGAGTTTTCAGAAGTGAGCAAAGGAGTGGTGGTAGAGAATTTAGAAACGCAGTGATTCACTGACAGCTGATGGCTACCTTCTGTGACAAACAAGCCAAAGAAATAATTCTGAAACCATAACCATGCTAATATGAAAACAGAAAGAATTATCCCTGATGGACTGTCAGCCACACTCACTAGACAACTGTGCAGGGAGTCCGGGCTGAGATCTTATATCAAACAAAGGACAAAACTTTTGTGATATTTTTGAGCAAGATCTTCCATTTCTGTTTGCTCTACCTCTGAGGTGTCTTTGCTGTCAACATGAATTGCTGTGAAAAATGAAAACACACAGGAAGGCTCATGTCATGGGGTAATCCTCTTAGTGAAGTTGAGGTAAAGTCTCAAACTCTGAAAATCCTACAAACAAAGCAACAAACCAAGGCAGGACCCCATTTAGTCCCTTTAGTCCCAACTTGTTCTTTTCTTTGCCAGCAGGAAGCAGTCCACTTTGAGAAGTACACAACCTCGCTGAGATGGTGTATGCAACTAATGTTTCAGTTCTATTCTAAATGCATTACAGGACATCCAAATTATTTTATTTACCTGGAATGCAGTAGGGTGCTTCTTCACTATCCCTTAATATTTTAAAATCAAATGTTACTTTGCATTAAAAAAAAACCAACAAACAACAAACCACAAAACAACAAACCATCAAACAACAAAAAACAAACCAAACAAAAGCTTTTTAGATATTTCAAATGTAGTGTTTTGACCTCTTCTAAAACTTTTTCAATTTCTTTCCTCAAAAATTGACTAGAATGGATTTGAGATTGTTGTAGTCAAACAAGTTAGGACTGGAGAGATGACTAAAGTTGGGCATGAGTGCTGCCTGCGTGATGCGTGGGATAAAAGTGAAGTGTACACCTCCTGCTTCCCTGAGCTCTATATTCCTGTTCCAGGCAGAACATCTACTGGAGTGAACTGGAGAAATGTCATGTAAGTTAAGGCAATAGGTTACAATCTGCAGAAGGCAGTGCCTTCCTAGCTGGAAAAAAGTTGCTCTCAGTCATGGAAATGTTGGTTTTGCCTGACTAACACATCAGCAAGATTGCAGGGTGGGCCTCTGTCATGGGGTAACTCCAGCCAACAACTGGGCAGCACTCGCTCCATTCCCTTAGTGGATGGGGGAGAGAATCAGTAGGGTAAAAGAGAAAACTCCTGGGCTGAGATAAAGACAGTTTAATAGGTAAAGCAAAGCCACGCACACAAGCAGAGCAAACCCAGAACTCCCTGAGCCCTTCCCATGGCAGGCAGGGGTTGAGGCACCCCAGGAGAGCCGGGCTCCGTCCCACGGAGCGGTGACTGGGGCAGACAAACGCCGTCACTGCCAGCACCCCCCTTCCTCCTCCTTCCCCAGCTCCGTGTGCTGAGCGTGAGGCCACAGGGTCTGGAACATCCCTGGGGGCAGCTGTCCCGGCTGTGTCCCCCCCAGCTCCTCGCTGGTGGGGAGGGGGAGCAGCAGCAAAGGCCCTGAGCTGTGTGAGCCCTGCTCAGCAGGAACTCGCCCCTCCCCGGCTTATAACACTGTCTCCAGCACAAACCACAGCCCCGTGCTACCTGCTCTGAAGAAAATGAACCCAGCCAAAACCAGCACAGCCTCCGTTAACAAAACTATTTTTATTTAAAAAATGTAAACAGCTCCATGTGAACAGTGTGAGACTACTAGAAGGTAAATTAAATAGGGAGAGGAAGGTAGGTTCATTTATAGAGAGCTCCAGGTTCGTTTCCTACCACTTAGATTTTTCAAAGTGGGTGACTTGAGGCTGTTTATTAATCCAGTCACAGTGGAGATCAAAGAGATATCCTGTGTTGCTGTAGACCTCTAAGTTATCTGACTCAGACTCCCTATAATGTCAGTGGAAGGAGATGGGCTTCTGGCAGAGTTTGTTAGGATAGCATTGATAGGGGGTTTTTTTCTCCCATCATTTGCTAATTATCATGGTAAGCTTTATGATAAATGTTGCTTCCTTGCCCTATGGATTCTTAATGTTTACTATGAATTTTAGATGATACCGTAATACCAGTAACGAAAATGGTTATTGGCTGGTAAAGTTTTTCCTGTATTTATATAGTTCTATAGTGTTGGCTATGATCAGACCAGAAATGTGTCTCAAGATTCGGTTCTTAACATTTCTTCAGCTGGGGACGTTGGTCATACTCAGTGCTGTACTTAGCTATGTATACATACCATAATCTCCAGAGAGCACAGCAAGAAGAAAACATCACAGTTTTTCTAGCTTAGGATACTAGCAAGAGCTGAATCTTGGTATTCACATATTAACCTTTTTTTTTTTTTTTTCCTGTGTTGCTTAGTTTCAAGGTACAGGTTATTAGGTAATTTAAGATCACATGGAGCCTTAAAGAATGACTTTTAACCTGCCTATTAAGTTAGAATCTAATTTTGTCTAAAATGACATTTCACAATGTCATAGTGTTCCTGAGGGATTCGTGTTTCGCTGTAATGTTTTACATTAATACCTGTGTTTTTCATAATTGTGGCACACTATTATATGCACTTCTGGTGAAAAATCATAATTATATGGACAAATTCTCAATGAACATAATTTTAGTTCAAAGCAATGTGAACTCTACACATTGTCCTTTATGTCAGATGGTTACCTATGAGGTGCTCATGCCTCTTACCCATGTAACTGCTATTTAGTGTCACCTATAGTTTTCTAATATCCTGTAATATTAGAAAGATCTGTAGTAGAACAGAATTTAAGGAATATATCCCTCTACTAGTGCAAGAAAATACAGAATCTAGTATTATTGGAAGAAGGGACTTTAGGAGGTTATAGGCTCATCTCAAAGCAGAAATATCTTTAAAACATTCCTATTCAGACTCTTGCCTTGACATTCTCATAAAAACTTCTGCTTTCAGATATTCTGTGGACTCCACTTCATTGTTACTCAGCATTAGAAAGTTTTCTAATGTCTAAATATGATGTGCAACATGAATTGCTTACTTTTTGCCCTAGTTGAGGTGGACATGGGAACAGTATTAGCTTCTTGAATGTAACAGGCTCTAGTTGTATTTGAAGATTACTATCACTTCTCGCTTTGATCTTCTTTTCTCTGGGTTAAGCTATACTGTTCTTTCAGTCTTTGTGACTCTTTTTCTACATCTCTGATCAACTTTTTAAAGTCTTTCTTTTTTTTCCCTGCCTTCCTGCAGAAATATGGCGAAACCAACTATAATATTTACCGATGAGATCTTCTTATAAAATGAATCTTGCCATTGCTACCTATCAGTAGTACTGTGCAGAGATCAGCAAGATTTTGAATTAGATTAGGAATTTCTAGCAATGCATGCTTAGCATTCATGAGACAGACTCTGGAGAATGAATCATGCCCATGATTCTAAGGATTTATCTAAAAATTTGCACAACTAGGGTAAAATGCTTCATCTCCTCTGCAATATGAAGTATCCTCTGAAAATCTACTTTGTGTTCAAAAGAAACTATTTTCACTGAAAAAGTAGCCCGTTTTTAACCCCAAGGCTATTTTTACTGAGTTATTTTTTAATTTCAAATGCAAAGTATTAAACTTTTGCATCTATTTCAAATGTGGCAGTGGGATTGTATTCATATTTCAACTGAGGTGCAATTTGAAGGTGCAAAGTTTCATGAGACCAAATATGTAAAACTGTTTCTGAGACATTCTGTGATCTGTGCACTGTGAATTTTACATTACTTGGTTGCTGTCACTTGCTGTTTGTTTGCCCTGTGGAAAATGAGTTTGTGGTCTCAGTTCAATTCCCAGTAGACAGATCTGTATTTCTGAAACTGTTACTCCAGTTGCTGAGATGTCTGTGAGTAGATGGGCCATGCAAACTGAACTAGTCTGTGGCTCCCAGGAGCAGTACTTCCTGATAAGTGTAGATATGGATCAGTATAGGGAAAACAGTAAATGTTCTTTGGATAAACACAGTTTCTCTTCATTGGGACCTGTAATTTGGGTGTTTTCGAATACAGGAGATGGGCACCAGCACAGCAACGCTGTTCACAGTTATATGAATGACTTAAGTGTTACAGAAGTGCTTAAGGTCTTTGTGAGGTTGAATTTGTATTGACAGAAGAATCCATGAAGAAATTATTGTGAGCACTTGTCTGAACAGAAATTGCACATATCATGGTAGCAGTTGGTCATGACCATGCAACCTGATGAAGCAAGACACCGTACACAGAGTAGCAAGATACAGCCTCATCTCAAAATGCGAAGCGTCTAAACGCCCCGAAAGCTGAAAGGGGAAATGATTTAGAGCATAATGAAAGGCTAAATCCACACAGGGACCTGTATGCTCTTTCGCATGAAACCCTCACCTCAGGTAAGGACTAGCAGTAGGATTCATGCATGCAGGAAGAGACTGAACATAAAGCTTTAGGGAATGTTAAAAAAGGAGCAGTGCCAAAGTTTGGCTCTAGGTCAGACAGAAATGGCTATCACTTCTTAAGTCTCAAACATGATCTTTTCCTGGAGTTAAGTGGATAAAGTCAGCTCTCTTTCATTAAGAAACAAACACCAGACATACCAAGAAGGAAATTCCTTACTCCATTTTAGAAAATCATCCAGTGGTGTAACTATTCACCTGGAAAGGCCAGGGACTTAAATCCCAGTCTCCTCCAGTATGGATGAGTGCCTTACTTGTGAATTATTTTGGGGTGGTGTCCTTCAGCATTTTCCTTTGAAACTAAGACCATGCATTAATTCGATATCATCTGGCCTGGTGGGGAGAGGAATGGTAAGTCAGAGAGGCTGAATCTATTAATTAGAACTGTCAGCTGGATGACAAAAAACTCATATTTGTGTTCCTACTCCTATTTATGTATGTATCTAATGTATTATACATTCGTAATGTATGAAATTATGTCTAATGAATATATAATTAATGTCTGCATAAAGCAACATGGGATTCAATGAAACCCACACAAAAGCTAGTTGCCTGGTGGTTTTGTTAGCCTGGAAAAACATACAGGCGTTGAAGTTGCCTGCTTTTCTCTTGGGGCTATAGTCTCTGTGATCTGCAAAAGGCAGAGTGCATGGCATTAGCTGGGAAGCAGCTGATTAATCACGGCATGACCAGACTCTCTGCTAGCTTGCTTTTTAAATCTGTTTGGCTACAGAAGGTATTCCAGGGCAGAATGCCTTACCGATGTCCCGCATCGCGATGTGGACACTCCTTGGGCAATGCTTGGCCTGCTGGGAGACGTGTAGCCAGCCGGGTGTTAGTCCTAAGGGCAGCTTGCATTATTAAGAGGTGGGATAAAATTGCCTAAATTAGTTCTGGGGCACTTCGGATGTAGCCCTTGAAAACTCTGTGAGTTCTCTGAGTACGACACTGCTGTTGGGGGAGAGGTTATGGGTTTGGGTAGGTATGAAATTGTCCACCTCCTGAGAAGTTTCAGTAAGTTATGTGAGCTATTTTTCACAGGTAATCCAGCAGGTTTTGTTTATGTTCCAAATAACCAAGAGGAGACATTGATGCTTCTACATTAAATCACTTTTGAGCCTATGTTCTACTTTTGAGTGAGTCATTTTCTAATTTTGAAAGAATACAGCTAAGAACTGGTCATTGCTTGCATATCATCTAATCTTTTCCTATTTGGCAAGAAGAGGAACCATTCTTTATTCCTTTTGAACTTTTTCTAATTCTGCAGGTTTTCACTTAATTTCAAAACGTCCAGATGGTTTTAAAATATTGTAAAATCACGTTCATCATCTAATCCCAGGGCAAACAAGTTTGAAAAATTCATCTGCCTGCACTAATAGAATATAATCCCAAGAATACAAATGTTGTTCCACTTAAAAAATAGAATGGGCATGTAACATCTCTACTTACATTAGCTATTCAGTAAAAAACAACCTGTACAATCTTGTAAAGTGCATGAAAATGAGAAATGCTGAACCAAGAAGCAATTTGTGTTCACACATCATATCGTTCTTAATCACATTAATCTCAAATATGCATTGATGATTTTTGTACTTAAAGCTGCTGCTGTTGTTTATTTTTCAATTTCTTCATTAATGCCAGATTCATGTGGCATTAGGCAATAATTTGCTGAGGTACTGGCATATATTTTATTGCAAAAATGTAATCATGCTTGTCAATTATAAAACTGATTGCATTATATGTCCAAGTTACTTTTGCTTCATATCATTTAAAAGAAAAAGAGGGTCTTTAAATCTTCCTGCAGCAGAATAGCTTACAAAAATGTTTAAATTATTCATTAGTCACACTAGCATTAATAGCATCCAATGATTGACAAACTGATGTCCTGTAACAATGTGCAATTGTTCGTTACTAAAAGGGATGCAATTCTGAGACATCTATCATTTGATAAACAAAAACTTTTTTTGTGTGCCTTGGATCCACTTTTGGAGGTTTCTGCTCTGTTCATTGAAACCCTTGCAATTTGACAAAAAGATTTTAATACGTATTCTATGAGTGATGCAGCTGCTCCAAAGTGTGAGGATCGTTGTCGAGGTCATTCCAAATGACTGATGTGCCTGGTATGTCCTTGTATATTATTCCATGCTAGACAGAAAATCCAGTTTATAAAATATTTCAGGATATTTTCAGTTAATTTATTTGAGAAGAAGATTTATACATTGTTCTTTTGCTTTAGGAGTCTTACTGTACGAGGCTCACAGAGGTCAACATTGAAACTTTGAGCTTTGTAATATGAATTCTTAGGAGCAGCATGAGCATTCCCAGTGAAAAACTGGGAATCTTTACTTCATGAGACTAGATCTCCTTGAAGCGTTTTCAGGATTGCCCCAAAACCACAAAGAGTTCAGTGTTCAGGTCTGAATGGGCCTTTTTGGTTAGGGAGTGAGTGGGAATGAGGAAACAGGTCCAGCTAACGGGGGCAGTACAACTGGAAGGTGAGGAGGAAATACTGCTGGGGGAAGCCAGCAGTGTAAATAGTTCCTATTTCATTCTGCTGTCCTTCTGCAGGACATTAGTGGGTAAAGTGCAAGAGAACCTACATGTACGTGTGTTTCAGGTTTTGAATACATCGTTGCATTTTTTTCACCAAAGGGAAAAGCAGGTTGGGGAAGAGTGACAGATTGACCAAGTCAAAGAACAGGGCAGAGTCACTCAGCTAAAAGGGGGCAGAATAAGCAAGAAATCCCATGCTCTGAAACTGAGAGGAAAGTTTTCTTTAAGGTGAGCTGCATGTCTAGCCTCACTGAGTGCAACACAGAGGAAAGGTTCACAGTGCAGAACAGACAGGGAATACGTGTTGGATGTGGCCCAAACCTTATCTGGCTCTAAGTAGTCCTGAAAACTATTGCAGCTTAATTTACAAGGAAAAACCTTTGTTGTGGGAGATCTTGGTCCATGCTGATATGTTACAGATCTAGAAAAGGACCTGGAAGTGAGGCATGGGTCACCTTTCTCGGGCACAGCTGTAGGTAACTGAGAAATTACAGACTGTATTTTAAATAGCAATTCTGTCTCTCTGAAGACAGGCAGGTGTTTTGCCAATTACCAGGCCTAGCATAAAGGACACAGCCAGCATGAAGATGAACCAATAACCAGATTGTATTTGACATAAAAGGGTCAGCACATGGGTGAGCGCTGGGGATACAAACAAGTCAATCAGGTTATACATAATTGACATCAATCCCAACCATCCCAACAACACCGCACGACCAACAATGGGTGGAATAAATGGTGACATGCAGTCTCCCATAGAAAGGACGGGAGGCAATGGAGTCAACAAGCCAAACACGTAAGACCAAGGGAGCCACATACTGAATCTACACAGCCCGTGTTTACAACAGCCAGACCTGGCTGGAGCCCAGTCCCAGGGAGGCGGGAGGTCCTTCCCAACAGGGAACTCTGTACAGGGCATCCACCTCACACACAGACACTGCCCCTGCCTGCAAGGGGTCCCAGATTTTATCCCTGTGTGGGACCCCTGACCTTGGGTTACTGACTGCGGAACCCCTGGGGCTCCTTTACCCAATGGCTCTGTCTGCCAGGCCGCCTCACCCTGGAGGGAAGCCTGAAGGGAAACTCACCCCCCCTTTGGGAAGGGCTGGGGGAATCACCCACATGTCAACCTTAATTTGGGGCTTGGGGTTGAACCCCAGCATTTCAGCAGGGAAGAATGGAAGAATAACTTAAACTTCCTTGTTGACTTACTGAAGACAATAGAGTATTTGAAGAAATGGATGTTAATGTGTTGATCTGAAAACCTGGGTCATTAATTCCTCTGTAGTGCTGAACATGTTATACGGTGCTGTACAAAGTGAAAATTCTGCCCCTCTGGTGGGGATTTTGAACTGGGGCTGGGATAGATCCTGCTGGCTTGAGAAAGTGTCATTGTTTATGGCGGTCGTATTTGTATTGTTAACAAAATGTTCCTTCCCAGCATCACATGGGGTTTCTTAGAAATGATGGGCTGTGTATTTACCAGAGGGCCAACACCTGAGATGGTTTATACTGAATGAGTTCCTTTTCTCAGGAGGTCAAACCACAAGATAAAGAATAAAAAAGGAAAAACAAAAAACCCTTGCAGCTGTACATCTTTGATGTGAAAGTTTTTCAGAGAAACATGTGGAGGACTTTTGCTCTGTGACTTGGGTCAGCTGCAGCCAAGTAGTTTGGCTACATCCTCCTGAAGACTGAAAAAGGAAAAGACAGTTGTGAGTGAGTGGTTATTATACACATGTTTACGCAACGTGTGGAAAATTTTATGCTACTTGCAGTTTCATCTTTCCTACTGATAGCTTGCTGCCGGCAAAGCAGATGTTTCTCACAGGGTATTGCTTGGCTGTTTGTAAACAGCTTCTTTCAGAGACATTGCTAAGAATATATACTTTGCTTGTACAGTGGTGTCTTTCTCCAGTAGTCCTTGTCACCTTTTGTGACCCGAACTTCTGCAAGCCTTATTTGAAAGTTGTATTACTTCTGAATGCCTGTCTGGTTTAACTATTATAATTAACTCTGCAGCATACGTTTCTCTATTTAAAACGATTTAAAATTATTTCTTGACATATCTATAGTAGTAACTGGTAGTTTCACTACAACATCAACTGAAACAGTGTCTTCTGGAAAAATGTTCAGTATGTATTAGGAGGTAGCTGCTTTTGTGGACCTAAAGCAATAGAAAAATAAGGGCATGTCATACCATTATATCAAGACAGTGCTATTAAAAGGGGGAAAGTTAAAATTTCAATAGTTTCATGAAACTTATTAAAATCCTTAGGCATTTGGGAAGTAGAGTAGGACAGAAATTATTATTATTTAAATGACTGAAAATGTGAAGTTCCTCTGTAGTGGGAATTCTAGGTTTTAGCTAGCTTTAAGAAGGAGATCTGGATTCTTTTCAACTGTCATCACTTTTACAACATCCTGTTCAATGTTCTGCTTTCTTTCTGTCTCAGATCAGGATAATATCTCACTGTCTTACTAGCACGGTGAGACATTTACTAGGACAGTGAGATATTTTACTAGGATAGTGAGCAATTAACTGTGACAAATTAAGCTCTGCAAGTACTTTGAATTTCTCGTATGGAAGCTCCTATTGAAATACGGGCATTGGATTTCTGAGCAGGTGGGACAGTAGAAGACTGGTTGAATTTTGAAACTCTTTAGCAAGGAATACCAGTTCTTAACAACAGCTTTACTATCAGCTACTAGTTAGAAAACTTGGAACAACAGCCATGTTATGGATTTGCTGTAGAACCCTTGACTTTACGGGTGTATCAAGCAATTCCAGCCTTCTGTTCTTGCTGTGTTTATAGTCTCAGAAATAATGGCCTCTCTATTGTTTCCCTAAAGTCTGTATTAGAACAAAGTGTAATAACATTGGTGCTCAATTCAGAAGGTGGTAAGGCATCAGTGCCTGCAGCATTATTCACAGTATGAACACTATATCTAGTGCTGACTAGATGCTACTATATCACCAAGCGACAGCAAACTTGCTTGACTACAGTTGACCTAAAACAGCTCTCTTGAGCAGAATCCTACAGGAAAGGACAGAAAACTCTGGTTTGTGATTAATGTTGATCCAGTTTTGGCTAATGATGATCTGTATAACTAGATGCTGTATCGGTTACTTCTAGATCAAATATTTGTTGTTATCTCACATTTATATAGCCTCAAATGTCTTGTATCACAGGATGTGGTTGCAGAATCTTTTCAAGACATTTTAGCTCCCAGACTAGCTCATGGGAGAACAGTCAGCTTACCAACTGCTCTTTTTGCATAGATATCTGCTATAATACAAAGGAGAGAGATGCAATCAAGGATGCAATAATATCCTTTGCAAATATGAAGGCTGAGGCCTACTAGAGTTAACATAAACACTGTTTCATGATAAGTTGTTTCGTGATCTTTCACAGTTTGTCGTTTTGAAGTATCCTAAGGCATCCCCAATTCACTCCCAATGAAATCGGTAGAGTCTGCCATTGATTTGCAGACACACATTGTAGCAAGGGTTTAATTCTGTTTCTGAAAGTAGTTCTTCTAAATGCGTACGTCCCTGCAGCCTCAGAGCCTCAACAACTGTTAAATTTGTGTCTGGAGGAAGGATTGGATTTGGGTTTAGCAGAACTAGCCCAGGAAAGTTACTGCTAACTATTGTACTTTTTTGGGTTTTTTTTTTTCAGGATAATTCATTCTCACCATTACTGTGAGAACGCTCCCTTTAGAGCAATGCAATCTGCTTAGAATCATGTCTGATTCCACCACATCCTTCCAGCAGTCATCAAAACTTATTTTGAATCTATATATTCACTTTTTTTTTGGCCCATGAACAAGGCTGTACTATTTTCTAAACCATATTTTAGGGTTAGTTTCTAAGGTGGCAAGAAAATACGTGCTCCAAATCCTTAATTTAGTTCCTTAGTTGAAAGGTGCCTTCAGCCGAGCTGATAAAAAAAACAAGTATCCGACCACGTGGAACCCAATTTCAACCTTGTTTGTTCATTGGGGGTAAGGTAGAATCAAATCTAAATGATATAGGCCAAAGCAATTAATGACTGAAGTCCATCAAAGTTATCTGAGACCTTGGACCCACAGGACAAGACATGGGATATGCTTTGCTATGTCTGGGGAATGAGGAAGCCGTTAAGGAGAATTACAACAAACAGCTAAAGGAGCTATAAGAATGTTTTCCTTCTTACTAAGTTAATTGAACGAGGTTATAGAAACCTTTTTCTTCTGTAGGAAAAACAAATACTCTAAAAAATGACATTTCTAATTTTCTTCAGTAAGAAGCAATTGCTTCTCTGTGCGTGTGTGTCCCAGTAGTCCCAAAGTCTCCATAGACAGCCAGAAGATTTATATTTGAGTGAAAGTCACTGCATCACACACAGGAGCTTGCGAAAGTACAGTAAACATCCTTCAAACAAATTCTCATGTGCCCTGACTACAAAGTAAATGAAAAGCAATACACAGGGTTGGAAAGAAACCACATTTCTAGGTTGGTTTCAATAGACTCTTAGTTTTCCAAGTGTATTAGTACTCACTCCGAGTCTGCTGCATCCTGCTTTCTCCCCCACAACACAGCTGAACTGCACTTTGTCTACCACTGTGACATTTTATGGAAAACCAACGTATCAAGAAGGTTTATCTTTAAAACAGTAAAAATAATAACTCTTGGTACTTGTGTGGGGTCTGGTTAATTTAATCTCTTAAAATGCAGTCAATAGAGACATAAAAATAACAGTTTTCTCCGCATGGTAAAGAAGCAGGAAAGAAAGTAGATTAAAGCAGAGTCCAGGGTTAGTTTAAATACCCTGAGCCCTACTGTGCCATTGATTTTTAAACAGAAATCCCCATTGAGCTCAGTGGGGATTTCTGCTTAAAAATCAATGGTGCAAAATGACACCCTCAGATTAAGACACAAAGATGGAGGATGAGGCTTAATTGGTGCATTCTTGTTGGGATAGGTTTCCCCTATAGAGGGAGTCGCTGCTCTTTTCATTAAACAATTAATAGTAAAACCTGGAGGGATTTTCATCCAAGATGATTGTTACTCTAACGTTATTCCTATTGCAAATCTTACCATATACTAGATTTTGGTAGTTTCATTAAAACAAACACAGGGACATATTAAAATTGTTGTTGTTGTTTAGGTAATGTGAAGAATTCTCATCAGGAACTAGTGTACTGCTGAGGCAGAGGCAGGCATAAGTGCGTGCTGTAGTATTCTACACACATCATAGACTGAGAAACAAGCTAAGACTTTTTCTGAGGTGTTTTCTGCAATATGAGTAATTTTATACCCGTTAGTTAATATATATCAGATTCTGTAAGAAGAAACAATTGCTTGACCTCACATCACAGATTCATCTTATTGGTCCACAGGGTAAACAAAAAGTTTGGTGACTTTTATTGCCATTACAAAAAGCAGTTCTGGGTGTTAGTCAGAAAACAAACCTACTGTGATACCGTAAAGACAAGAAAGCTTACAGGTGCTGAGACAAATGTTGACTTTAGGCTTGTCCTGCTGAAACACAGTGTAATCTAAACACTCTTGACTTTAAAATAAAAAAAAAAAAAAAAGACCAAACTCAAACCATTCTTCTGAATGGAAATCAAGGGTAAGTTTGATGGGGGCCATGCAGTTGTTATAATCTAGTGGCAGCCACTTTGAGATGTAACTTCACTCATTCTTGCATAGCCTAGTCAGATCTGTTCAGGATTTATTTCTGTTAGAAATGTCAATCTTTTCTTTAAAGAAAACACATCACATAAAAAACTGTGGGGTTTTTGTCTCTGGCTTCTGCAGCTTGAATGTAAAAACTCAACATTTTTGTTTCCTGAAAAACACAGGGGAAAGAAAGAAATCTTTGTTCAAAACAAAACAAAAAAAAAGGTATAGGCAAAATGAAGAGGTTTTTTTCTTTCGTTCTTTCAGTCTGATCTAGTGCTTCAAAGGATCTGTAGGGTATGTTGTTTAATTTATTAATACTAATAAATACATGGCTAAAACTTTTTATTTTTTTTTCTCTGAGGGCGTAGTGTTTTAAATTAGTAGTTCTGTCTGAGGTATAGTGCTGCAGGGAGAAGTTTTTCTAGTCTTTGGCTGTAGAGTTTTGTTTACACTATGTCCTATGTTTTGTATAAATTGTTTTTAAGTGGTGACTGAAGAGGAACTCATTCAAAGGAAAAAAAAAAAAAAAAAAAGGCTTCTTAACTATGCTTTTGACATTGGCTCTGATGTATCCCAGTTCAGCCTAAGCGAGGCAACTATTATTGGGCAGGTCTGCCTATAGCTCAGCAGTGGCTGATGCAGCTGGGCCCATTTGGCACACAGATTTTTAATTTTGCAATTGGTAGCTGGCCAATAACAACCAGTTCTCAATATTTTCTTGCAAATGGGTGAGGAAGGAGGAGTGACCCACGGTGGTTGTATGTGCAAGGAACAAGCAATGATACCAGGGCTGTATGTAGCTGTATTCGTCCCAGTGATGGCCTTCAGGATTATAGTGGTGGAGAAGGTGTGGAGCCTGGGAACAGGCAGGTGTAAGGGTTGAAATACAAGCCTGATTTCTCTTACTTCCCCATGTGAACGTTTACAGTGTTTCTTAGGCTTTTAGCATCTGACTGAAGAAACTGCAGGATATAATATGTATGGGGAGTTTTTAAGTGTCACAAATTTTTCTAAGGTTCTTCAAAAGATCAGTGGTTTTCCAGACAGTTTCCTTATGAAATTGCACAAAATTTCAAGAAAAGAGGCCTTGTGTACTTTAGGAAATATAGAAGAATCTAAAAAGTGCCGAGGCTATGTTGTGATTTTATCTAAACAACGCATTCTAGATCTGGTGTTTAGGACTATGTAGGTCTGTGTTGGAGGTTGCTTCTGTCCAGAACAGGTCTCTAGCCACGTGTTATAGCCATTATTGCATTTTTCTGTGCTTCTGCAGACACGTTCTTCGTTTCCTATTCGCCCTCTGAATACTGCCATCTTACTGACTATCTCAGCAGAGCACCACTACTAATAGAAGCATGCACAACGAAAAAGTAAAAAAAAAAGTAAGATTACTTATGTGAGGGATACTGAGTGGTTGCTTCCTCTTAGGTGACGTGATGACCTGAAGCATGTGCCTGAGCCTGCCTCCCTCCAAACGTGAGGGCAGGCACTCAGTGTGTGCACAAGAAGGGGCACAACTCCGTTGTGCCACAAAATCCTCATCAAGAAACTTGATGAGTTGTCTGTAAGATGCAAAGAGTCGGAATCTAGGGGTCTGGATACCCCGTCTGTCAGCTGCAGTTTGTATGCTAGAGAAAGACATACATCCTTTATGTTTCAAGTGTTGACCACTGATTAACTTTTTGTTGTTATTTGTTGCTGTCCTTAAGCATGGATTAATATTTGGAGGTGTGGCATCATCTTTCCTAAACCTTTGTTTTATTGGAAAGAGAAGTTCCTCTAGTGACTTCACGCTGTTCATGTTCCTTTTCTTAGCCTTGCTGATGTTCATAAACAGACCTGAAGCTGTGAAAATGCTCTTTTTAAAGCTAATTCCATTCTGAGGCATCATGTCTTTTCAGGCTCCTTGGCACTTGAGCCCAGGTCACAGCGCAGAGATAAAAAAATATGTATGTTCATAATTAGCTCATAAATAATGCAGTGTTCTCATTCAGACTTTATCTTTTCAGCATGCCCATGGATTATTTTTCTCTATGCAGTTTAAATTTCTGAGCACTCTGTGGCCCAATTTTTCTACAGTTTTGCAGGTTAATTCTCTATTACAACACACTCAAAGCCCAAAGAATGCAGCGGTGGAGAGTCTGGGTAGGCATTAGGTTTGGTTTTCATTTGATCTGTCAAATATGTAGCGGATAAATGATGTTTGTCTTCAGGTATGAGTTTGTATAGCTGGAGTCTGAAACTGAGTTGGACTCATGCTTCACTCCTCTCTAATCCCAAAGGTTTTATACTATAGATAAAAGTAGATTGTGGTTTTTTGAGGCTGAAATGCACTAATAGGTAGTTTAATAGAATAAAGAGCATGAAAGGGGTACAAAGTTCACATTAAATATTTGGGCACAAAAACGAAAACCCCCTTCTTCCCTGCAGTTTCTTAGTAAACAACCTCCAGTGCCTCTTAAAAAAAACCTGAAAGGTTATCCCATTTGAGGGGGGAAAGAAAAAAACCACCACAACATTTATTAAAGAGATACCTTTTCTTCAACAGATGTTTGCTACTCAGATTTAGCATACCAGAATATTTTTAATGGCTACTAGCAATTTGCACAGAGAAAGAGAGGGTATGTGAGAAAACTTGCCCTAATTACCGGTCTGCTTATATTTTTTGTTGAACTGGTGCTGCTATTGCTCACTGAATATGGATCACACTGTCATCTTCAATGGGGATTTCTGTGGCAAAAGGGCAGAGGGTCAGAAAATCTCCTTGATGAAACACCTAGAGTTTTTTATTATGCATCCTCACAAAGGCAAAGTGATTAGAGGGAGAGAGGAGAAAAAGAAGAAATGTCCTATCAAAAGCAAGAACTTGTAATCTCTCTCTCTGCCTCCATTCCTCAACACCTCCCACATAACTCCGTGGTGGACTGTTCCCTCCGGAACTTAGTATCACACATAACCAGAAGCCATTCCATAAATACAGGAGCCTTTCTCGTGCTCTAGTGTATTTACAGAACAGACAACTATCATTGATAGGAGGCTGAAAACTAGCAACATTTAAATGCCTTTTCGTTTTGCATAGATAGAGAGGTGTGAGATCTACTCTAGAATCACAGAATCATCTAGCTTGGAAAGGACCTCGAAGATCATCTAGTCTCCAACCATGACCCTCACCCTGACAGTTCCCAACTCCCCCAGATCCCTCAGCGCTGGCTCAGCCCGACTCTTCAACCCCTCCAGGGACCCCGGGGACTCCCCCCCTGCCCTGGGCAGCCCATTCCAACGCCCAACAGCCCCTTCTGCACAGAAATCCTTCCTCAGAGCCAGTCTAAATCTGCCCTGGCACAACCTGAGGCCATTCCCTCTTGTCCTGTCACTTGTGACTTCATTAAAGAGACTCATCCCCCCTCTCTGCCCCCTCCTGGCAGGGAGTTGCAGAGGGCCAGGAGGTCTCCCCTCAGCCTCCTCTGCTCCAGACTGAACCCCCCCAGTTCCCCCAGCCGCTCCCCAGCAGACCTGTGCTCCAGACCCTGCCCCAGCTCCGTTGCCCTTCTCTGGCCACGCTCGAGTCATTCAATGGCCTTTTTGGGGTGAGGGGCCCAGAACTGAACACAGGAATCGAGGGGCGGCCTCCCCAGTGCCGAGCCCAGGGCTCAGATCCCTTCCCTGTCCCTGCTGGCCACGCCAGCGCTGACACAAGCCAGGATGCCATTGGAATAGGAATACCACTGCAGCCTCAGATCATTATTTAACTTTGAAGTGTTACAGAGAATGAGGGTGGTACTAGAAGACTGGAAAAGAAGAAATGTAAAACCTCTTGTTAAAATGGAGGCAGGGGACAGGGAAAGGAGCCCGTAAGCAGTATTCTATTCCTGGGTTATAAGTATCTGAAATAGAACAAATGTTGAAAAACTGTTTGGATAAGGTAACTGTAAAATAGTTACCAAATAATGGTTCATGGTCAAAATTAAGGAAGTAGTGGTTGAAATCCCATCTGACACTGCCTTGATTTGGTTTTACTCAGTAAAATATATGAATAATGATGTAATGAAAAGACCTGAGTGATGGAACAAGAAGTAAATTTATAAGATTTGCTGGAAGGAAACAATGGTGTGAATAGAATAGCTGACTTTTGCAGGGTAGGATTAAAATTCAAAATCATTCAGTCAAAGAAAGAATGGTCTGAAAAGATAGGGTGAAATTCAACAGGGAAAAATGGTGCTTTGTTATCCCATTTACACAGAAGTAATCAGTAACACAAATATAGGAGAAGGCATTGATTTAGGAGGATATTTTTATTTTTAATTGTTTTAGAAAAAAGTGATGGGATTATGACAGTTTATAAACAGCTCAAGATTCAAAGCTCTTGTACTTTTGCAAAAAGATAAACACAATTCTGGAATTATAAGAACCTATCTAAATGACACGTTTCACTAGCCTTGAGTGAAAAGACTATAGCTCTGTATACACATTATAAACCTCCTGCTCTTCTCCAGTTTGGAGACAAGAAATTTCAACAAAGATCTGAACCATCATTTATGGAGGACCTAAAGAGAAGCAAGATTTATCTGAAAATATGAAATGTGAAGGAAAGAGAAGCAAGTTTCATCTAAAAACATGAAATGTGAAGGAAGATTTTAAAATTTCAAGATTTTTAGGTTGAAGAGGAGTCTGAGGGAGGCATGATAATAATTACGTCCATAAAGATTATTGCAAAATGAAAAAGTTTACGTAGGAGTCTGGTGACTATAATAAGTAATAGACTTAAATCACAGTAAGAAAGATTCTTTCGGGAATGCTTTCTAAAGCAAAGATAATAATGTACTCTTTGGGGAGTTTTGAAGTTTCAGTTGTTGGAGTTCTCTAAAAAAGGGATGGGAAAGTGTTTTAGGAATGATAGAAGTATAATTGATCCTGCCTTGGGCAGTGTGGCGATCAGTGCTGTGCAGTGACCTCTCAAAGCTCCCTGGAGCTCTGTGTTTTTATGCAATAATACAGTGAGAAGAAGTGGTTTAGCCCGAGCAGCTCATCCATTTCTAAAAGACAATCTGCATTGTTCAGAAAGCATGTAAGTGTCCCCTATTCCTGCTATCAGAATTACTAGGGGATGGTTTGTTGCACTGTTCAGCGTAATCATCACTGTTTCTGATAAAACATTTCATCTCAGAGTTCCTTTGAATTTATTATTATGTGATGAAAAACTAGTTTGTGGCATAATTCCCAGATTAGACAGCACGCAGTAATGGAATTCCTTGAACGCGTGAGTTACACTAACGGATTTCTTGTGTTGGTGTAAATATTCATGGGGAGATTTTTTTTTTTTTTTGCATTGTCTAGTTTGTACACAGAGTATATTGTCTTTTTGCAGAGATTTCATAGGGATAAACAAAGCCTGAATGCTCATGCAGTAGTAATGATGGTGAAGAAGAAATGGCAACCATCCACATTCTTTGTTTTAATTGAAAATATTTTAACAAATATAGTTCTCCATTGTTTTAGATGATTTGAGGGCCTTGGTTAAAGTTTAAATAAAAGATTAAATAAGTGACCAACTGCAAACATTAGCCAAAAGATTTCTGTTGTTTCACAGGAAGAATTAATTCGTTAATAAAATTGACAAAATAGATTAAAGTAAATGCAAATATTAAGTTGTTCAATTGTACAGAGAGGTATTCAAAGCAGGGTGAGATGGAGCTCCTCATTAAGGTATGGCCTTTATAGACTCTAGGAAACCGCTTTAGACTGCGTGTGAACAGGGTCTAGACCTTTCAGTCGTTTGCTGTTTCTGTCCAGGAGTTGATTGTGCTTGCATTTAAATTGAGGTTAAGGCTGTGTCCATTCCCACGAAATCTACATTTTGGGTTGAAACATTTTAAGGAGTAAAAATCAAAACTTTCCCTCTCGGTAGACTCTGATTTAAACCTCCCATCTTTAGTCACCTCAGATGATCAGGGACTTTTTGGTGCCATAGTGTAGTTAGATTTCTGGTTTGTTTTTTTTTTTTTTCGTTGCTAATTACGTGATGTGTGTCTGGCTGCTTTTATGGGAAAAACCATTACTGGTAGACTTGTAGCCTATTTCACATCAGTATGGAGATGGCAGTGTGCTCCTTAGTGCTCCCTAGATCAAAGGTCAAATGTTGAACTCCCCCTGGCTGCATGACTACTTCCCCAGGCTGGCATGAACCGATCATTTCAAGGATGCTTAGTTTAGACCGAGTTAAGAACGGATGTTAGGGAATAAAAAAACCCCAAACAACAATATCAAAGCAATACAGGTTAGCCTTTGTGTACAACAAAGGCGGAGTAACATTCTGACTCTCTAAGATGATATTTTGCTGTTGAATTCTTTGATCTGCCTTGCTTTCTTAATTGCACTTTTTATTTCTGAAAGGGCTTTCACAGACAGAAACACCATAGGAAGTTTATTTTCTTTGGCTATTCTTGAAGGCTCCTTTGTCAGTTTATTATCACAATAGCAAGATATGCACATGCAGTTATTCAATGTAGGTTAACTTTTTAATAGGAAAGGCATTCTACATTTCTGGCATCAGTCTGTATCTTCTTTCAATTATAATGTCTCTCACTGGGCTAAGCATTTGTCTGATAGGTGTGTGTATTGGCGACAACTTAATATTCAAAGGTCAAGCTGCAAAGATCTGGCCAGTGTGATGGCATCTTTGCTCTTTAATAATCAGATGGGATGTCTGTGATGTCTTGAAGTGCTTCTTCTAGGTGGCAGCGCACCACTGCAGTAGTTAATTGCCTGTTAGCTTCTTGGATCAATGTAAAAGAGAGATGTGAAGATTTTTCCAAAGTCTGTTTTCTTTTTTCCTCCCAACACAGCTCTATTTGAGCACTTTCCTCTGATTTATCCAAGAATAACTTGAGTATGTGAGAGGAAACTTCAATACTCAATTTAGGTAGCTGCCTCGGATTTTTTTTCCCTAGAGGTGGGTGGTGGAAAGGGGGAAATTTTGCCTTCTCTATACTGGAGGATGATGATTATTCACTATAGAGGGTCACTGAAAAGAGGTTCTGTATTTTCTCAGCTGCCTCAAGATTCCTTGGTGCTCTGCCTCTAGTGGGGTCAGTGATTCTATATAATCCTTAAGATTTCTCCAATGGGGAGCTGAATTAGTTACTAATCTAGTCTGCAAATGTTTTGGAGCTAGTAGAACCTGTATAGGCCTGCTTCCCTGACCACTCATTACTGCTTTTTTCTTTATTATTCTCTCCTTCAGATATCCAACCGTTCCATGTGCAGCTACAGAGTCTCCATTTGTTTGCAGCTGAGATGAGCATGCTTGCCTGCTGGACTTTTAGGACAGGCTTCAATAAACCACCGCGACCTTAATGGCCATAAAGGTGATTATGTTTTAGATTACGTTTTAATGCTCAGTCACATGCTACAGAAAAAATCTGTATGGATGCAAATTTCTGCCACTGAGGGTACAGCATGCAGCTGTGCATGTTGTGTATAGACTGTGGCTACTGCTTGTAACTGGGGACGTGATGCACCTGTTTTAGGTAGATAGCATAGAATAGTTTGGATTGGAAGGGACATTTAAAGGCCATCCAGTCCATCCCCTGTAATGAGCAGGGACATCTTCAACTACATCAGGTTGCTCAGAGTCTCGTCCAACATGACCTTGAATGTTCCCGGGGTGAAGCATCTACCACCTCCCTGGGCAACCTGTTTCAATGTTACCATCTTCATCATAAAAAATTTCTTCCTTACATATAGTCTAAATCTCTCCTCTTTCAGTTAAAAACCGTTATCTCTTGTCCTATCACAGCTGGCCCTGCTGAAAACTCTGTCCTGATCTTTCTTATAAAACCCCTCTAAGCATTGAGAAGTTGCAATAACGTCTCCCCGGAGTCTTCTCTTCTCCAGGCTGAACAACCCTAACTCTCTTAACCTTTCTTTACAGGAGACGTGCTCCATCCCGCTGGTAATTTTTATGATCTGTGCTCTGACAGTCTTTCCTGTGCTGAGGGCTCCAGAGCTGGACACACTACTCCAGGGTGGGGTCTTACCAGAGCGGAGTAGAGGGGCAGAATTATCTCCCTCGATGCTTCTCTTGATGCAGCCCAGGATACCGTTGGCTTTCTGGGCTGCCAGCACACATTGCTGGCTCACACTCAGTTTTTCATCCTAATATCCCCAAGTCCTTCTTGGCAGGGCTGTTCTCAATCTACTCATCCCCCAGCCTGTGTTGATACTGAGGATTGCCCTGACCCAGGTGAAGGACCCTGCACTTGGTCTTGTTGAACCTTGTGATGTTCACATGGGCACACTTCTCGAGCTTGGCCAGGTCCCTCTGGATAGCATCCTGTCCCTCAGGTGTGTCAACCGCACGCCTCAGCTTGGTGTTGTCTGCAAACTTGCTGAGGGTGCACTCAGTCCCACTGTCTATGTCACTGATAAAGATATTGAACAGTACTGGTCCCAGTATGGACCCCTGAGGGTCACCACTTGTTACTGATCTCCATCTGGACACTGAGCATTAACCACTACTCTCTGGATGTGACCATCCAACCAATTCCTCATCCATGAACAGTCCATCGAATCCATATCTCTCCAATTTAGAGAGAAGGATGTTGTGGGGGACCATGTCAAAGGCCTTACAGAACTCCAAACGACATCGGTAGCTCTTCCCTTGTCCACTGATGTAGTCACTCCATCGTAGAAGGTCACTGGGTTGGTCGGGCAGGATTTGCCCTTGGTGAAGCCATGCTGCCTGTCTCAAATCACCTCCCTATCTTCCATGTGCCTTAGCATAGCTTTTAGGAGGCTCTCTTCCATGATCTTCCCAGGCACAGAGGTGAGCTGATAGGCTGGTAGTTCCCAGAGTCCTCTTTTCTACCCTTTTTAAAACTGGGTGCAATATTTCCCTTTTTCCAGCCTTCAGGGACTTCACCTGACTGCCATGACTTTTCAAATATCGTGGCAACTGCATCAGCAAATTCCCTCAGGACTCGGATGCATCTTGGCAGGCCCATAGACTTCAGGTTCCCCAAGTGTCAGAAATCTGGGCTAGTTTATACAGGCCATGAAGCTGCCTTGTTTTCTAACATACCTCCCTGAAAATCTATGAACTGTGGGACACAAACACTTCAACAATTATAATCTAAGTTATTTTCTTCTTGGTGTGAACTTAAATCTTGAAATAAGTAGAAAATAAGGAAAAAAAAAAAAAAAAAGCAGAGAAAAAGGTATCCTGGCCTTCCTCTTTTTAAAGATTTTCTTCTGTCACAGTCACAATTCCCAGAAGGCTGAGAACAACACTACTCACCTCAACTTTCACCCTGTTGGGTTTTTTTTTTAGCCACAGTCATGTCATAACATCCAGTGTAAATGTTAACATTGGTTTGGGAGAGTCCCAGTAGCTCACAGCTGTTCTACCTCCCTGTAGATCAAGGAATTCGGAAGCACGAGAAATGAAGCACTGAGTTGCTAATTTGGAGATTTATTTCACCACTTCAACATTATGGGGAAAAGGTAATTATTGCCTCACACCACATTTTTCATTTTCCTCTTTTCACTGACTGTCGGGATGCTATGACATACCAAGCTACCAGGCAATATTGTAATAACGGTTCTTACCAGGATGCCTTTGAATGCTTTTCCATCCTAAATGACCATATCTTTCCAAATACCTCTGACTCAGGGGAGAAGAAAGAATTTAAAGTGAATCGAGTGTATTTACAAGGATGTGCTATATTTATAAAAATAAAGTAACTTTTGGTTATCTTATCACTGTGAAACTGATCAAGTACTTTCAGTAAAAGGCTCCAGACACATCAATGTACCTATGTGAAAGCTTTTGAAAAATTAAGGCTGATGTGTTGACAGCTGTAATACCACTAGCTTTTAATCCTTGGTTTCTTTTTTTCGTTATTAGGGATTCCAGGACATGGGTAGCAGAAGATTAGGTTTATCCACTAACAATATAAAATCCTGTAATCCCTTGAAAGTTTAAAATCTTCCTTGGGCTGGAGAAGGAACAGTTTATCAATATGTACAGCTACTGGCCTCTTTAAAGGATAAAAAGCACATCTACTAGCTTGGGGGAAGAAGAATCATTTTATATTGGCCTAAGGAATTTAAATTTTGAACCTGTACTTCAATTCATGAAAAAGGCTTGGGTGAAGCTACTATTTTTTGATCTTTTTTTTTTTTCCTCTCCATTAGGTATTATTTCGATTCAGGGAAATAAATGGTTTTTTTCTTCATATATTGCTTCCCATCTGTAGCTTTCTAAGACCTTTACAAGGGTCAATAAACACTATGTAATCCTTCTGCCAGGTGTTGACTGGCTGCAAGGGGAGCCTCTGGGGGTCCTTACTAAACAAGAACCCACAAAAATATAAGCACCATCCAGAAACCTGGGAAATTTAATTGTCTCAGTGTTGTCTAAATGATACTTTCTCACATCACTCACAAGTGATGAGTTAATCAAATGAGCCTGAGCGAAAGGAATTTCTCTTGAAGTGCTGGAAACATGAGACCATGTCATGAGGGGATGCCCCAAGGCAAACATTCCACCCCCAACAGGTAGAAAACTAGTCGTCAGCTGGTTGCTCGCTCTTTCTTCTCCAGTCATGGCACACTCAAGATTGTCTCCGATAGGGGTGCTGAGTTTCTGTGACCTTTAAAAGGCTGGTGAGAGAGGTGGGACCAGACCCTGAAACAGCTGGAGCATGGAGTTAGAGCTAATCTGCATTCCCTCTGAGAGTGGAGCTCAAACCAGCAGGACTGGTGGGTCTCTAAAGCGGTGTTTCAGGAGAGAGAAGCTGTAACGAGGTAAAAGAACCTCAGATTGGCTGAGCCAGAGGAAAAGAAAAGCTTCTTAAACAGTTTTTGTTCTACCTTCTCTCAGTGAGAGTCTTGTCCTCTGACGTTGACCTGCTTTCTATCTTAAACTGGAAGCCTTCTGATGGCTGCCTGCACTGCAGCAAACTTTCCAAGGACCCCCTAAGGATTGCTAGGGAAAGCATCTTTCTTTCATTTCACTCAGTTTTGGCCATGGCTGCTCTTTAAGTTACATTTTTACTATATGCTTTTTTACTGTATTCCACCTCCCTTGTCCACCTGACCTGCTCCGTACTCTAGAAGATCTCTCAGCAGTTCCACAGGCTGAATTTCTCTCTGAGAAGACGTGCTACATCCTTACTCGCTCTCTCCTTTCTGAAGGGACAGCAGTCAGTTGAAGGTGACCAAGCAGCCTTCCTCTCGGTGACCAGCCTCCCCAGAGCATGCAATACTGACACGCTAAATGGCAAAGAGCCAAGTAAAAGGCATAGCACACATTGCAGGCGGCCTCCCCAGACTTTTTCTAATCCTGATGTTCCTCATTAGCTACTGCCTCTTGTTGCCTCTCATCAGCTTTCCCATCAGTTCCCACCAGATGAGTTTAACTGCTCCTGCTGGCTGCCGCTCCCACTGGCTGCATTCATTGCTGGGTTCTCCTGCTGTTTTCTCTGTGAGCTGATTCAGTGATGCTCTCTGCATGGCCGTGTCCATCGCTGTGAGGACAGTGAGTCTGCTTTCCCACAGCACTCATCTGCTGATCCACAACTCGGGCAGCCCCTGAAGGTAGTTCAGTTCTTGCAGAAAGGTGCAGTGTTAAGCAGGAAATGTCCAGATTCCTTGTCACAAAGCAGGGGCTTTTTTGGATGGAGTCTTTCTGATAAATCCTGGAATCTTTGCCACAGTTTATTTGTCATGAAGTTGCATCTTTAAGTATTAAATCCAACTGACTCCTTCCCCTGAAGCACATCTGGCACCACTGAGGTTTTATGCTTTGCACAATGTGATTACAAAGGAAATAATTCCTTTGTGTTCACGGTTTAGATGTTTCCAACATAAAAGTCTCAAAATATGGTATATAAATACGTAAGGAAATCACTCCTGTTAGTACTGTTCTCCTTTGTTTCTGCTAAAGGCCCCAAAATTTGTCCTATTTACATCCTCCACCCTTTGGACTTGCCTTTTCTGCTAGCATCTTTATTGTACTTCGAGAGACAGAAGTAATTTGTGCAATGAAGATAGTCAGTTAACAGTCAAATACATAAGAGATACCAAATCTTCTGACTTTTCAGCATGCTTTTTTAGCTGAAATACTTGGAGGCAGATCTCAGAAGCATTCATCAATTTAATCTGTACAGTAGAAAAATGGAACTAGCAACTAGTGCTGCTGGGACCCAAGAGTCACACTGTATAAGACAAGAACAGTCAGCCATCAGTCGTTTGAGCAAAACACATCCCTTTCTGCAGCACAGCACCATACCCCTGTGCCCAAAGGTAACTGAGCCTGCTTATCTGCCTGCTGCTCTTGAAGCCACTTTTATTCTTTATAGACATCTATTTGTCAGAGGAATGCAGTGAAAGTGCTCTGATATCCTAATTTAGGTATGTTTTGCTATCTGTTAGCTTTATTGAAGTTATCCTATATGCTTTATAACCAAGAGCTGACCTTATTTATGTGAATGTAGAATGTTAACTGAATATTAATGGAGAATCATTTTTTTTTAATGCATTTTTCCGTTGAGTAAGAAAACATATATACGGCTTGTTTAGTGAAAACTAGATTAATAATTATTCTCTTTTTGAAATGTGGTTTCTTTTTTAAAACTTAACTTGATATAACAGTTTCTGAGGTGGGTTTCTATGTTAAAATGATCAAGCCAGAAAAATAGTTGTCCATTTTCTTAGCTTTGCCAGTTACTTAGTAGTAAGACAGCCATTGCGGTCAGGAAAGCCAAGGATGTGTAATCCCCTCCATGGAACAATTCCCCTCTTGATTTCTTACAAAGTTTAAAATGAGATTTTTCAGGAAAGCCGGTCAGTCTTAATGCCTTACTATTACAAACGTAGCTTCTAGAATAGAGGGATTAAAGTATTTACTTCAAACCTAGACTCGTAGCAGCAATAAATTTATGTGCACATCAAATCTTAATTCTCCCTATTCTTGTGGATAAGCATATGGTTACTTTGCTAAAACAATGCCTCAGGCCCTGAACTTGCTACTGCATTGTGCGAGTTCAAAGATTTTCACTGTAACTTTCCGAGGAATTAGGGATTTAGAGAGAAAAAAACTTAAAAATCCTTTATAACTGGACCCTGCAAATATAGGTGACATGTGTATACTTTTCTGCCCAAGGAGATTCTAAACCCCTTATAGATTCAGTTCTATTTTTTTGTGTATGTATTTATCATTAAAGGAGAAATAACTACAGATTGAAAGGCCAGAAAAAATTCCATGTTAGCTTACAAAGTGATAGAATTTGTTTCTGGAATCTGGAAGTTTTAATTTACATCAGCATTCATTGTGTGCGTGTACAGATATATGTTTTGGGTTTAATATTAGAGAAAACAATACTTTCCCTGAATTATAACTTAAATGGAAAAGTTTGCTGGTATCCTAACAGAATTTTCTGAATCTATCCTTAGAAGTCAGTAATTTATTTTCATTTCAAGTCTAATTTTTGAGACCCTTGGAAATATGATCCTGATTAATTCCTGCTGGAGTCAATGGGAGTCTTTCCGATAACTTCAGTGGGCGCTGAAACAATTTCATCTGAATCTCTCTGCTTTTCAGACCCTTACTTCTTTTTTTCAAATTAGTGAACTAATCTTTCTTAGTTTAGGAAGTGTTACAGTAATAGTGAGCCAAGCCTGCAAATGCTTATTTACATAGAGACCTTCAGACATGTGACCGGTTCTGCTGAGTTCTGGGGGTTATCTCTAGGCATTAACATCAGTACACACAGTTTAATTTCGAGGGATTAGGAACCTAAAGACATAACTGGTTCAGGAGAAAGTTATTTAGTAATTCCGTTGCTTGGTTGTCTTCTCTAAGATATGGTTCTAATGGCCAGTTCAGAAGAAAATTTCTCCGATAAATACTGGGCAGAAAGGGAAACCACACTGCACATCTAAATAAAGTTGCCCAGTAGAACCATTCCAAGAATCCTCTGAATGTATTTGGAGTAAAACTTAAATTTCTATATGAACCTCCTGATTTTTTTTTTCCCCAGTAAGGCTCTTCTATTTATATTTTTAAAGCTTTATATATTTTTTTTTTGTGTTCTACTCTGTTTTTGGATAAACCACTAGGTACATACTATAATTGCATCAAAATAGCAATGGGTGATTTAAAAATTGAAGAATATCTGTAACTATCACTTCAGTTTTTCTGAATCCTCAGAAATTGTGAATCGTGGTGAGACTGCAGCATATACGTTGTCTTTACTTTTCTGAGTATGGATACAATACAATTTATTTTTACGTACTGCCCGTCCCAGAGAAAATCATTACCAGAAGAATGGCTTGAGGCTTAGCAGGACTCTGCTACTGAAGATATCTCCAAATATATTATCCTTTCAAAATGAATCTTTTCTCCAATTCGGCCTCTGCCAGTCTGGAAATTATTGGGTTGTGCCGCTCGTTCTGGCTCTAGAATAAAAACCTGAATAAGAGATGTTGAAATTTCTGTGAAATAATGATTTCTTTCTCCATCTTTGTCACTAAGTAAGACTGAACTATACTACCAAAAATGCTATGGCTTGTGTACTGCCTAAAGTTCTGGCAAACTGATATTTCCTTGTTTTCAGCTGCTTCCATTTCTTAATTTCTTGTTTCTCAACTTGGCATGTACGATATTATTTTCATATCGATAGTGTGTGATGTGTATGTGTACATATGCACATGCTTGCATGCATAGAATCCTCATTTATCCAATTTTCTCTGAAATCTTCATTTCTCCTCACAAATTTCCTGTGGTTTAAAACTCGCTTATTTTTCCTGTGCCTGTTTTGGGCAGGGAAGACTTATTTCTTTGCACACTGGTGTACTGACGTGCTGGGTGGGTAATAATAACAGCAATCCATCAGGTTGGTAGTGCACAGATTTCTCTGCCAACTGCCAGCTTCACCATGGTCATAAATCATGAATTAAATCTCAGAAAAAGATTAGAACGGTTTTAAATATTATAACACTTCAGAAAAATCGTGCAGTTGTGGATCTCTTGCATTGCATGTTTCTTAAATGATGCATTTGTTGGATCTCTCGCATTACCTCTGATTTTTTTGTGGTGTTCACTGTTGGTTTTGTAGCTGCTTCTTGCAACCAAGAGACTTAGCAATATTGTTCCTCCAGTCATTATTAATGATGGTTGAGGTTATGTTATAACGATTCCCAATAGCGGAGCTATGATTGCCTACCTTGAACTGAAAATACTGCATGCCTTCCCCTCCTGGGGCCTGCCTTGTAACGTCTTATAATTGCTAGCCCCTGTTCAGCCAAGCACACAAGCATATGCTTCATTTCACTGTAGCTCTATTTAAGTGTTCTCTCATTCAAGCAATTACTGCTACTATTTAAAGACTTAACTGTATTTTGGTAACATACACATTTTCTAGGTATTTTCCAAACATAGGTGAAAAGTGTGTGTGTGTGTATATATATATCTGGCCTTCAAGCATTTAAGGCCAAGATTCACAGTTTTCACATCAAGAAGTATTCTTGTCTTAGCTCAGTAGACAAAAGGCAGAGAGATACTTTTTAATTATCTTGCCTTTTAGTAGTTTATCCTAAGCAAATGTTTGAGCATCTGAGACATTTCTATTTTTGGTGAGTAATAGTGTCAGTCTTTTTTGCTTCATTTGCTTTTCATGTGAGGTTCTTGCCAGGCAAGAGCAAAATATTCAGGTCTCATTTACATTGAAAATTACTCTCTCATGGTTTAGGGGAAAAGATAGAGTTGTTTTTTTCTGACAGGTGTTCTTTTGTTGATGATAGTACATGCAGCTATAAAGTGATGTTCTGTAAGGCCTTAATGCTTTCTATAAGTGCATAGCTAGTCTTTAAAGACTGGAAATGTTAAAGATCTCTTCTCCAAGAGAAAAAGAACGAAGCTCTGTCTTTGGGGAGGAAAATGACCTGTGATAGCAGAGTACTTTGATTGTGCATGTTCAAATCCTTGACAGATTCAGTCGTATGAGAAATGTAAGAAGCAACTACAGGTGAATTTTGTAATTTTTTCAGGCAGAGCATCTAAAAACTCAGGTGATTATCTGCTACTTCTTGGCCTGTACGTCTCATAAGAGAAAACTTTAACTGGGTTCACCTCAACTAGTAATGCAAGACAATTCGGGTTTCATGTACTTTTGGAAGAGATTTCAATGACTGCAGCCGAAATAATTGAATGTTTTCTAATAGTATTTTTAAATCTGTTTCAGATCTTGAGTGATGTTTGGTTTGACGGGCTTAAATTTTGAGTTTGGCACATTTATCTGTTCTTTCAGAATGATAGACATTCACAGAATTTTTCTTATTCTTACTACACCATTCTGCCACTGTACAATATTTTTCTTCAACAGAATTGCCAAAACTGAAAGCTCTACAGAACAAACATATGCAAATTTTCAGTGGTAGGAATGCATTCAAGTATCTTTTAGGTGATATTTCAAACAATCATTACAGCATGCATCACAGTTTCTGGAGTCCGTAAGGGTGTAGTTTCCTGGTTGACAGACCTAAATACCAAGAACCAGAAAGCAGGAGAGAAGAAGTGGTAAAACGAGTTGAAGATTAATAATCCCAGTGCACAGAGTTCCTCGGGAAGTTCAGAAGCTCTGGAGAACGTTGGCATGTGGATTGATTTTTGTAAGTGGGAAAGGTTTGATACAGAGCAACAATGTCAGGGACATCTTTGACAAATTCAAATCCTTTGGGACTGGGAAAACAAGAGAGGGGAGAGATCATGAAGCATGTACTTTTAGTACATTTATTTGTGCTTTAAAACTGTAAACTTTTGTTACTGCCTATTGATTGTAGTGCTTTAAGTTCCCCTGTTGTGCTGCCATCAGCTGCTCACATCTTGCTTGTATTATCCTGCTTGTCACATAAATTTTTTGATCTCTTCTTGCACTTTTGTCATAAAAGCTACTAAGAACTGGACCTAACACGTGCAGTAATCTTGCCAACCTGTGGGCAGATGACAAGGCCAACTAGTGACAAGCTCACTTGATCTGGTCCCTGTGTAAGACTACAGAAGTTCAGTCTGGAGAAATTTATTGGATCTTAAAATGCTCGAAGAGAGGTGATAAGCAGACAGTTGCATCTGGATCCATAAGCTGTAAACAAACAAGTTTTATTGGGTTCATAAAGCTATCACCTTTATGTCAGTTGAAGAAGTGAAGCTGATATGTATTGCTGAAATTAAGAGTGGCTAATGATGAGGAGGAAAAAATTACAGACTGGCCCAATGACTGAGGCTTTGTTGTGATGTGAACTGCTTGTACATGAACGAAAATCCTATACCACAAACTACAGCCTCTTTTATGACCTTATCTACAACGTATTGTTTTTGAAAGAGGAATCGTGTGGAAATAGGTCTTATCTGCTACCACCAGGCTCAACCAACTTCTTTCATCCGTGTTTAAAAAAAACAAACCAAAACAGCAAAAATTGAATTAACTCAGAAGCAAAGGGGGCTTCTCTACTGTAAATCTACTACAGGATGGGATAAAGCGCACTTCCAGTGACTTGTAACACTACTCTGTCTCAGTTATAGACATCATGTCCTTACCTGCTGAGCAGCAAGGGGTTTGGACCGTCAGTGCTCTTCAGTGCAGAAGCAGAGGGACACGTATGGGGTATGAAATCAGATCGATCACACGTGCTGTGGAACCAGGACATTGGGCTTATTGAACGTATGGTTTCGTTGGGTGATCTGCAATGCCTCTGAAGTTACTGACTAGGCCTGCATCTTCATTCAGAAGCAATGTATTGAGGTCGCTGCATACTTGGTGTTTTCAGATTTTCTCTGTGTATTGTTTGAAACATTTCCGTGCTCTGTTGCTACCTAATGCATACTAAGAAATTATTAATGATCAGTTAGTTATGGCAAACTGTTGGGTTTTTATGCGTTATGTTCTAGCCTATCAACACATTTTATGATGTTTGTGTTCTGTTACTTCCCCTCTCCAGCTGGTACTGTTTAGGGTATGATACAGCCACTGCATTAAGCCCTGGGGGGAGCACTGCAAAGTACTTATCAGCTGCACAATGGAGCAGCATCCCCAACGCTCAGGCAGACTTTCTATACCTGGGTGTCAGGCAATAGATAAAGGGTCTTTAGATAAAATCCTAGAACGAACACATGGTGCTCCTAAGACAATAAAAAGGACCTGGGTGAATCCCACTGTTGGTTTCCAGTATTTTTATAACAGACCACGAAGAAGGTTGTCTGTGAGAGGATTTCACCTGTGGTAAATGCCTTTTTCCATCATTTTTTTCCCATTTTAGTGTCCTGTTTAGAAGGATGAGGTGACATCTTTGTAGGGTCTGATTTCATGGTGGACCAGGCTAGGACACTGATACTTATTCTTGTGTCTTTCTGTCTCTGCCTGCCTGTTATTCTGAGACCTAACTGCTGGCCCTTGAGACACTGATATATTTAATTGGATTGTGAAACATGACAGAAGTTAATTTTTCAGGCTTCAGTCTTGGGGAGTTTCCAATGTGCATGCAGACAAAGTTGTAATTCTTAGTTGTTCTAGAGGACTAACAGATTCTAAGATCATTAACATCATGTTCTTTATGGCACAGGGTTTGGCCATAAATTATGTTGGTGTGAGCTTGAATAGAACTTTATGAGCCGAATTCTGCTGCCTCAAACCTTGTGCGGATGCAGTTGCAAGCAAAGATGCAGGAACTAAATAAAAGGAGAAATTCCGACACCAGTGCAATTTTGCAATAGGATCTGGTAGTTTAGTGGAATTAAGGCTCTCTCAGATTACTTTTTGCTATCATTCTGTTTTAAGGCAGTTTAATTTTTTTTTTTTAAATATTGTGTTTTCTGATTAATTTTGTTTGCTTGTGAAATGCTTTTACGTCACATGGCTTTCTGTTGATGCTATGCATTAGTAGAAAAATCTTGACTCCTAGTTGCTCTTTGAAAAATAAGTCATTCCTAGTCATGTTTGATATTATTATTTCTCTCCTAAGGATGGAGTCTGATTTCAGGTTGGTTTTTTATAGAGAGGAAGGATTAGTACCTCTTTATCAGCGTTGCCCATATCCTTGCTCTGTATACCTTATTATAACTGCTAGAAGGTGCTTCTTAAAGACTGAGTTCTGGAGCTGTAAAATCAAGCTTCCAAAAGCTGAGGGAAATTGAAATGTCACTCTCTGCACAGAGTTTTAGGAGTTAGACTAAGTATTTACCTCCACACAGACCATGCATTCTGATGTCTAGTTTAGAAACTTTCAAAATCAATATAAAATGTGTTCTTTATAGGTTTCATATCTTTTCAATCTATTTTTTTTTTTTTTTTCCCCCCAGTATTACTGAGTCGCCATGACCAAAGGAACATTTGTGAAAGACATTGATTTGTTAGCTGCAGTGGTAGCTGTTCCTCCTTCCTCTGCTGTACCAGGCACCAAATGGGATGCAGAACTTTACATTTTGCCAGATGCATTAGGCTGTTGTGCTGTTTGTCAGATAATTTCTCATATCCATAGAACTAGAAACACTCTTCAGGGCCAAATTAGATTTATGTGGAATGGTAGCCGAGCTAGCAGCATTACATACCTCTGAGAGCCTATGTTAATTAGCAAGCAAAACATAAATAGTAGCATCTCTGCAAAGAGAATGCTGGCATGCTAACTACATCTATGGCAAATCAAATTAAGAGAAATCCCATTATCTTGCTTGGGATTCTGCTTTCTACTGATGACATGTTTCAACACTACTGCAGGCCAGTTACTGCAGAGATATTTCATTACTCTACTGTGTTCTCTTAGAACAAATCATAAAGCTATAAAAACTCAAACCAATCCCTAAGAATGCTACTAACATCATTATTTACAGTTGAACTAAATAAATTGAATGCCCTTTTTTCGTCTCTGTATTGCTCAGGTGAGATGACAGTGTCACCAAAGCACGCAGTATGTTCATAATTTTAACACCGTATCTAAATACCTTTGCTTACATGCTGTTATCATGGCAATACCAGGGAGCTCTTCCAAAGACAAATATTTTTCATAGTACTTATATCTTTGTCTTGCTCTGGGATTTGTTTTTAGCAGTTTATGAACAATCTCATAGGTACTAAGTGTATTTAGCCATGTATGCATCTCTTATTTTATAATCTGTCATGATACTCTGCAAAGAGTATAGAAACCATTAAATTTTCAGTCCTGTAAGTGAGATTAAAGCCTGAGAGTGAAGGATGTGCACACAAATAGAAGCACATGCACAAATTTCTTATGTACAATAATCCTGGGAGTAGAGGAAAATAAAAGCAACCAGAAACATATATTCACCCCTTTGCACCTTTGCTAAACTAAAATCATTCTATTCAGTTTGATGGGCAAGATCTGACAATTACGTTGCATATTTAGCTAGGCTTTGGCACTGATGTTTTCCAACAAGGAATAAGAGGATGATTAGATTTTCAGTGTGTAGTATTGCTGTTTTAAACATTAAAGATAATGTATTTTTTTAAAAGATTCTAAATGCATTAGAAGCAAAATATCCTCAGAGGGACATAAGCTCAGATATCCAGTACTTTGCCTCGCTCAATTTTAATCAGGAAAACCTGAAAATAAATCCTGTTGCTTTTTTGCAGCCCCTTCCCCATTTTCGTTAAAGCTTTACCAATGAAAATGAGTCTGATATGTTTATGTAAAAAAGGCAAGTGGTATAATTAAGGATCCTAGTAAACCAACCGTATTATTTCATATATTCTAAGTTTGCAAACTGCTGGGGATACCTTCTTCCACAGAACCTCAAATGACTGAATGACACGTACTTTAGTAATTCCCTTTGTTGTGATCCAGATTTTAAAATTATATTCACATGTGCTATCCTGGCTTTTTAGTACTTTCACTTTTAGTTTGAAGGAGAAAAATTATAATAGTTTTAGAAGACGAATATATTTATAGATGAGAAATCAGACCCTTTCCACCTTCCTGGTGTGGGCTGTGAACTGAGCCAGTGTATTAAGTACTCTGTTTTGATTCTGTCCATTCAACCCCAGTGTGGAGTCAAAGAGCAGTGTTGAAAAAAATCTATTATCGTGTTTCTCCTGCCATCATGAGTGTTATTATATTTATTTACCTTTATTTAAAGGGAATATTTCGTTTTTCACAAAAATACCAGATTGAGAGCGCTAAAACCCACAATAACTGAACAAAACCCCCCGACTTTTGGTGCCAGCTTTCAAGTCTGATTCTGAGGGATTATCTATTAAGAACAAGGGGGTATAATAGGCAGGAGTGTTTGCCAGCTGCTGCTATGCAGCAATCTCTTAGATACTTTTCTCTGTTATGCTGAGTACTGCACAGCACGTGTCATTCAATAGTGTGGTACGTGACACCATTGGAAATGAGATTTTTTTTCTTATACTGTTTTGTTTGGTTTTTTTCCAGTTCCTATGTCATCTGATATTTGGCTTTTGCTTCGACTGCTAATGATAAATAAAAATTGCTGTTACGAACTATACTGATTATAGCAATTTACCATCGTCATTCTAAAAATGAAAAAGTGCACAGTACATGCTGCACCTCTCCAACAGCTTTTGTCAGTACAGTAGAATAAGTGTGTTCTGCCCCGCTGCATTCAGCCTGAAGTGGTGTGTAGAAGTCCTGCTCGCAGGGCAGTTGCACATTGCAGCCAAGAGGACTACTCTGATAAAAAAAAAAACATCCAAGCAATGTGTTTTTGTGTCATAGGATTTGGAACCCTTCCTTTGCAGGAACAACAAGCCAGGTTTTGGTTTTGAGCAGTAACCATCTGCTATAGAAAGTCGTTCTCTTAGTTACTTTTCAGCTTTTAGGTGAGTATCTTCTGGCCCTGGAAGTTTATTACTATGCAGGTTTGAGGTTTAGGGTTTTTTTTTTTTTTTTTTTTTTTTTTTTTTTTTTTTTTTCCCTGTAAAACCTTTATTATTAAAACGTTCTCTCAGACTCCCCTCATACTGGTATGAGAATATTCATGTTGTTGTCAATGAATACAAGTGCAAGAAGTAGACTTTCTTTGGGAATGGCAGGATGCCCTTTTTCTGCCTTGATTATCTGTTGATCACAGCAACTCTCTGGCAGCCTTCCTCCTTCCATTGTGTTTAGAAAAGCTTTTATTACTAGCTTTGGTGCCTGCAATAAGTTATTCCCCAAAAAATCTCTCATCTGCTTTAACAGTGTTATGTTCAACTTGCCAGAATTTAGGCTATTTTCATATGCATTTACATATGATTTTTACTTTTTTGATTAATGTTCTTCTACTGCTAATAATGCCCCTTACTCAGCTATTCAAATCTGCTAGCTTAATTTGCTAGGGCTTTCAGTCTTTAACACCTGATATACATTTACTCAGAGACTCTAATATGATATCTTTAAACAATGTCGGTGCTGTTTGCAGGAATTTTACTTTCAGATGTTCTCATTAATGAGCCTTTTCTGTTATATATAACTGCTAAAGGGTTGAAGTAGCACTGATATATGGATAGCTTTTTTTTCTTTTGACTTTTCCATCCACAAGGATCACAGACTGGGTTGGGTTGGCAGGGACCTTAAGGATCATCTAGTCCCACCCCCCTGCCATGGGCAGGGACACCTTCCACCAGCCCAGGTTGCCCAAAGCCCCGTCCAACCTGGCCTGGAACCCTGCCAGGGAGGGGGCAGCCACAGCTTCTCTGGGCAACCTGGGCCATTGTGAGAGTGGTGAGACACTGGAACAGGATGCTGACCACAGTGGCATTTAGTTGTCGTTACAGAGGTAATTTTCATAGTTACCTTGTGAACCATGGCCTTTTCCAGGTCGTGGCTAAATCAAAAGCTATTTCCTCGAGAGTTTTACCTAATGAATCAGATTCTTCCTGTCATCAGGACCCCAGGCCCTTCCGACAGATGATGTCTTCTCTGAACCTTGTTTGTTCTTTATGGAATATTTGAAAAAAAAATTGGCAAAGTCCATGCCTATGCTTTCCAATTTGGGGGTGGGAGTTTCAAGAGAACATTCTCAGTCTTTGTGTGCTGAAAGCTGACTAAGAGCTACCCTCTTCTCAAAAGCCCTGTTAAAAATACACTTAAGCACAATACATTTGTATCAGTTGCTTGATTATTACTAATGTCCCAACTAATCTTGCACACTAACCAAGATGCAAGCAACCAGCACCCTACCCAGCACACGGGCACTGCTAAGCCTCAATCACTCGCACTTGAAGCAGGCTGCTGGGATGCACAGCTCCTTGCAGAGCCTGTAGAAACCCTCACAGAGGGTATAATCTCTGCTCTGCATAGTCAGGGTTCTGCCTTTGCCATGAGTTCTTGGTGCCTGAACCCTCGTTGACCACACACTCTCCTGGAGTGGTGCAGGGGAGGTGTCCCCAAAGTACTAAGGGGTCTAAGGAGAGGGGAACCAGAGAGGTGAATGTATTTAACACCAATCTGGAATGCTTGCTTATATCGGGCAACCTGCAGTATTATAAGCATCGCTGTAAGGACTAAAAATCATATTCGACGTGATGTATGTGTATATATGTCGATTCAGAATCATCAGCCAGGTACCTACAGGAAACTCAATTTCCTGAGACCAGCCACAAGTACTCTGTAAGTGGCAGGTGTCATAACCTTTGTGCCTCTGAACTATGTAAAGGTTAATTATATTCCACTCCAGTGCAGCTATGGTTACATTCATGGGACTGTGCTTAATGCTGCTCCTTAACTCATGTGTCACTGCAGAGATGAATTATATTAATGTAGAACTGAGATTATTCACGTCAATTACAGTAAGTTATTATACTTAAAAAGTAGAGACAGGGAAGATATTTATTATAAATTAATATGAATATAGTGGGTTTTGGTTTGTAAATATTTCAATAAATTATCTTTATTTTCTGATACTGCATTTGTTATTTTTTTTAATATTTCCTTACTTGTCTGGACAGATATTTTTCAGCCTGCGGGTTGTGATCAGTAAACTTTGACTATTTCTTATTTGCTATTTATCTTTTGTAATGTTAATTTTACAGACTAGTTAGAAGAGTCAAGCTTTCCAACAAATATTTAATGAAATATGGGCAAATTATTATGTATACCCAGACTTCTTAAGTGTTTTTTAGTATTAATGTTATCCGAACGATTGGACCAAGCCCAATGCTTATAAAATTAACTTTCTTTTTGCTACACTCTTTAGAAATTTTTGCTATATATCTTTAGGCTGGCTCAGTCTAAAGGAAATAGTAGATTAGGTAGTCTGATTTCTTAAAGGCCTAAATATTTTCTGCTGGTTTTCTGTATTTTTAATGAGTGCTTGTTTCAAAAAGGCAGTTGGATGTGCTTTTACAGCTCTGTCTTTATGAATTTAAAGTTATCACCTTTATGTTGAGCTGACAACATCATGCAGAACACCCTGTGGATTTTCTTGTTAAGGAAATTTCCTGTACTAAGGTGCTGATATTTTCCCAACTGCCCCTGGAAACTAGGTAGATGTAGTCACAACATGAAGAAGAGGTGGAAAAAATAAGTTCCCATTTTGAAAGTGGTTTGTCTTGGCAGAACCGAGAGGAACAGGCTCCGTGTAAATGCAAGTGCTGCACTTTGGTGCTAAAACCTTGAAAGGGGCTTGCCAACTTAGCAACTCCTTCTTTTACATGATCATGTATTAGCATGGGGCAAGAAAACACAAAGAATCCAGACCCCTCCCATCACAGGGAACTATGTGATACTGGTACCTTGGTAGATGTGTAAGCCTTGTCTTACCAAAAGCCTAGCTGGTAGCATCGGAAGGCTATTTCAGATCCTAACTGCTCAGAAACAACCTTGCTGTTTCCAGCCTAAATTTATTCTAGTTGATTTATTCCTATTTCTTGTTGTGTTAGTCTTGCCTATACTTACAAATGTCCTTTTCCCTCCCTGTGTCCAGGCTGGTTTAGCATTTCTAATAGAACAGGTTCTCCACTGCTCAGGTCATCCTAGACGCGCTTTCCTGCATATATCCAGTCTGTCTTTCTATTTTCAGGATTCTCAGAATCTTACCCATTGTTTCCAGCTCAGATCTCGATGGTGTCATTAGGTTTAACGATTCCCCATCTTTACTTAAAATTCTTCTGTTCACGCATAGTTACCTTTCAGTTCCTGTGTTCACTGTCATCAGCTTCGAGGGATGGAGCACATAGTTTGTCCGTTGCTTTGAGATCTTGGGATAAAAGGGAAGGAAAATGTGAGGAGAGTTTGCATTACAGCAGGACTTAAGGGCAAAGCACTGGTGTTTCTAGAATCTTTTTTCCAAACAATGCAAATCACTTTTCATCTTACTTTCTTTTATTGGAGCAACTGTCTTAAAAACCAAAAACCTACCTGTCTGAGAGTGTATTTTAGTGGCACAATGTGGAAAATCAGGAAGGCAAAAGAGCAACTACCCGTGGAGATAATAACCATGATCAAAAGGAACTGTACTTCTGTCTAAGGCAGGTGCTGTGGTTAAGTGTACCTGTGGCTCTGCTTTCCAGAATCTCTATATGTGTTTTTCCTTTAGGAAAGGTTCTCTTTGGTGTTAGCTACTTCATTGATAATTGCTGGGTATTTTGTTATGTGATGTGAAATATCAGAGCTCGCTTCTGTGATCATGCTTCTACTACATGTTCACTTGGACACTTAAATTACCAGAGACGGGATCATGACAGCTCTAAGTTTTTCTCTATTAGGGAGAGATCTACACACAGACATTGAACAAACAGCATTGGTTAGCGGAGATGCAGGGCCCTGGAGCATCTTTATGGGGAGCAGCTAGTTTGTGACTTTCTCCATTTACAACAGGGTCTTCTACCAAAATCCTTCTCTCTGTTTCTATACCTGATTTGAAAGTTAGTGTTGGTAAGGAATCATTATGAATGAGAATGCGGGCCAGGTCCAAGCCATCTATAATTGTGTGTTAGTGCTAAACAGACTAGCTCTCAGGCATGGTGAGTCTGTACTTCATTATCAAACTCCTGCTGGTATTCCAAGTAGCTTGATACCAAGTCCAGCACAAGCCATGGTGCTTAGGAGAGCAGTAGCTCTCAGGCCCCAGAGGTGCACCCGGGTACTTCTGTTGCAGTATTTCTATTAATGCAACTGCTGTGGGAAATAAACTGGAATAAAAACCAGACAAGAAACCTCTAATCAGAAGAGGCTGCTGTCGCTTTCAGGGTACAAGATCTAGGCTACACTGGAGAATTGGTAAGGTAGAATAATGCTGGTGTACTCTTCACACACCGCAGCAGTCAAATAGTGCCCTTTATTTCATGTGCTGCTTTATGAGGCAGGTGTTTATCAGTAAGCCTAAAGACCCACTGTGTCCCTGGGAGAGTAGAGTGTGCTAAGGAGCAGTGGGAGTGTTTGCTCTTTAAGCATCATCAACAAAATATAATAGTAGAAGTTACTTCAGGTGGAACCCCCAAAAGTTTATTTTTCTAGACATGAAGCATGCCCCATCTAGATGTTTCTGCACATACCATGTAGGGTGCTTCTGAATCACAGAACCTTGAGTACTACGCTTAAGGGATATTTCGTTATTATGCATGGCAGTAGTAGTATGCTGTGGTTTAGACAAGGAGATTCCTGTATTGCTTTAGTATAAAACATCTGTCCTTTTTTGTCTGAAAATTTGTGTTTGCTGATATATGAGAAATACTTGCAGCGTTTCCATAGTTTACCTATATGGATGTATATAACTGCTAAAAACTCGACCAGTTTAACTGTTAGAATCCTTTCCCAAATGGTAATGAAACCATTTCATCTTTGATAAAAAGGTAGTTTTTGCATGCCTATGCCTTGAAGATTGTGAGGAAGCTGCTGCAGTAAATCAGATTTATTCATACTGAAACGTAGACTTTCTGCGTAGTAATGTTTATGGATCAACTTAAACTCAGGACTTACCAACTTAAACTCAGGACTTTCCCTGATTCTGTGGTTGGTTTTGTTACATTTCTTCAGGATGGTGTGGCTGTTGCACTGCAGGTTACGCCTCCAAACTTTATGGAGTCATCCCCTTAAATTATTTCATAGGCTAGTGCACTCCTCATAAACAAAGAATTGGTTAGAAAGAACATTTCCCTGCCAGAAAGCAACAATGTCAATATTAAACCTTTCAAGTGTTGCTTTGCAAAGGCACACCAGAGAGAATGAGGAGCGTGTAACAAAACTGAACAAGTTGTCCAACTGATGTGAATCTTAAGAATTAAAGTTCTTGCCTTAAAACAGTATATAATATCCACAAGACATACTTTGCCCTGGTTTTGATTGTTCCCTACACAGTTTAACTGTGAAGGAACCTGATTTCAGTGGTAACTGAGGAGAACTGAGTGGTAAATGAGGAGAATCAGTATTGTCCTTCATCCTGAATGACTCAGGGAACAGATTTGACTTCAGCTTAGTCCTGCACCCTGTGGTGCAGCAACATGTTTTTGCAGGATACCTTATGGGAATAGAGTTTGGAGTTTCTTCCTGCCATTGTCCTAGAAACACACCTTTCTGGTGATCTTTCTGAATGATTACAAGCTGTGCAGTGGCTATAATGCAAAATCCCCTCCTGACATGTCCTGTATCGGGTGCAGGTTGGATGCTATGAAGCATTGCAGGTCTATGTGTGGAGTAAGCGTATGTATAGCCACAACAGCATTAGGTGATCTAAATCCCCAGTTCTCCCATCTAAGTTTTCATAAATGAACCCACACCTTTTCTATAGCAGAACAAAATGCATTCCCTTTGTTTTGATTACACACCTTTCAGTTTAGGAGCAATGAAACAGATTTTTTGCCAAGATGAAGAAAGGTTGAATGTAGGGAGTTGTTCTGATTTCACAACAACGTTAAACTGGCATATCCCCAAAGAACTAAATTCTAATCTTAGCTATTGTGGATTTCAACTAGTACACTACCATCAGTTGCCTGGATTTACTCCTGCCTTTCACTGGTGTGCATGAGAACAGCCAGAACCTTTCTGTATTAAATGTAACTGTCGTGGTTGTTTGTGCAATTTAAAATGGCTGAACGGCTGATGGCTCACCATTCATTTTCAGTATCAGGCAATCCGGGATTCTGCGGCATTCTAGTCACGATATGTAACAGAACCCCAAAGACAGATTATGCAGTCACAATGATGAAAATTGATTACTAAGCACTCAATGAGTCATCTGCCTCAGGAAGTAACTACTTCAATCTATTATTGTCGATGTCCTGATGGGTCAACCAGGACGTGAAAAGGAATTTGCATTAAATTGATTTGAGTGTTTTTTCTAGAAATAACATCACTCAATCAAAGGAAACATTCAGACAGAGCTAGGCAGAACTGACTGAATTTGATTTGGGAAGGCAGAGCAGCAAGGGATGAGCAGGCTGATTCAGATAAAAATATAAATGGGATTTAGAGCACCATAAATCTCGCATTACAGAATGAAGAGTTGGAACTCTAACAATTTCTGCAATGTAGATTGGGCTGCACAGTTTGGAAATCCTTTATTTGCTTATTGATCTGTATCTGTATGCACACATTATGTGAATAGCGTGTTTATGCAAATAGTGTACTTACATATGCACTCACTATAACAAGTTGCCATCAGGTAACATACAAACAATATGGCCAGCTTCCAGTTATCTTGGATAATTCTGCTGTATTGGGCTTATATGAAAACTGAAGAGTGGAATGATTCTCTTCAAATATTTTTTTATTCTCAGAGCTGAAGACTTTCAGAATGAGCAGCCCACCACTCAATAAAATTCAATGTTATGAATCATACTGAAATGTCACTTCCTTCTCATCGGTCTTAGTCTTAAAGCAATTCATCCTCTCATGCTTGTAGTATAGTGTGGGTGTGCTGGTATCTTAAATTGTAGTGGTTTTCTGCTATCACGTTATTCCCAATAGCTTTGTATCTTCTTCCAAGATCATTACTTACATCATTTGAGACTCCAATTAAAATCACACACTTTAAAGAACTGGATCCTTATATACATGGTTTGTGTACTGTTCTCTTATTGATTTTTATACAGTCAGTCTTTATGTCCATTCCAATAAGTTTTACCTGAGTAATGGTTTGGTGATTTGACCTAAGAAATTACATCAAGATCTTTTTTAAAACAAACAAACAAAAAAAAGTGACTTGACTTGTTTCAGTTTTTGGCCTTCCACCAGGAGGCATTTATAAAGCTGTGATAACTGAGAGTGGACATTATTATAACTGGGAAATGTCTCATGCTAGAACCCCTAAAATTGTGACATTCAAAATCGTTGTCAGACATTAATAAGTGGCTTGAATAAATTAGATTTAACTCTGAAGCAGTGCAAGGGGGGGAAAGGCCAGAGAAGAATGACTGGAAAGGCATATGCTAATCCACTCGGGAAACTGTACAAGTATTAGGATGTGCAAGCACTTACTCAGTGTGCTGGATACAGGATGAGCAGAATCTCTCAAGAATAGAGGAAGGACCATAATCACAATTCCCTCTGACTAATCTATAAATGTCATCTCCTCCTTTAGTGGACTTAGTCTTATCCTGCCTAGTTCAGACAAGCACAAAGACAGCAGAGAAACTGCCCTGTAAGGGAGATAATTAGGGAGCTGCCCATTATTTCAGGCCAACAGCTCAGAAGACCAAATTGTATCACGGTTCTCATTAGAAACCTGAAGAGCACATAGAAGGTTTGGGTTTGTAAAGGGTTGTACAGTCTGTATATATTACATAATTAAATATCAAGGTTTTCCTGTCAGAGTCATGAAGTACCTACAGTGAATATATAGAAATGTGCGTTTTACTGAACAAAACCTGTATTACTTTTAGCAGTCAGGAGCCTAAGAGGTGGCAAAAAGCGGTTGTGCTATTGTCAGATGAACCCTCCAGCCATCATTTTCACTATTTTTCTGACCAAAACATACCAACGGGAAATTTTGATGCCTTGATGGTATATATTTTGCTATTGAGTAAGAAAGAAAAAAGAAAGTGTGAATGTAACTGTCTTTTCTTGTGTTCTTGCTTTATTTCACTCATCCTTTCTGATAATAGAATAAATATGCTACTTCTCTCCCCCTTTCCAAATACAGGTGCTTATGTTTCTCCTTCAACCAGTTAATTGGTTGATATTGATGAAGATGCAACATTAATAAATTCTTTATATTTTCTCCTGATGTACACATCTGTGAGATGTGTCAGTGACTGGGAATTGGAGTTATGTGCTTTCAGCAACACTGTGTACATATCCAAGAAATTAAATATTTGGGGATAAATGGAAAGTCATTGTTAAGCTGTTTAAAATGTACAGTGGGCCATTGATTACTGGATAGTTCTGAAAAGACTAACATTGCCACTATTAACTGCCATAGCTGCATTACTCCTTTTCCCATAAACTACAACACGTTACATGGGCTGATGCTCCTCTTTCAAATGGTTGTATCCAAATAGCCAATTCTGCAGAGTCTATTAAATCTAAATAGTAGCTGTTGAAGGAAGATCCTAGAGAAGGCCTTATAATTTCATTTTGTGATAAGTGTTTTACCAATTTGTAACTGGAGACAGTGTGTGTCTGGCACTGCATTACATATATTAGAAACAGCCTGTGAGCTTAAGAACCCGATCATTGTACTAACAGTATAATAATCGCTTTTGACATCTGCACCTGCATGGAGTAAACTTGGAAAAATATAAGAAAAAGAAATAGTAATGATTCTTTCCTGCACTGGGGAGTCTGAAAGTGCATCACCATTAGTGTTTTAGTTTAGCTCAGAATAGGAATCTCCTGATTGTCCCCATTTAGCATGCTTGGGTTTGCATTGGAGGATGGTCTTGGAGTGAACTCAGAGTTTACTCCAATGAAACTGGACTGAAAAGATCTCCCAGAAATGTACCTCATAGACTCCAACTGCTAATGAGCATTAAATCCGTGGGACCAGACTAAACCTAGGCCAAAGTAAATTTCTGAAGCGTGTAGTGCAATGCTGAATTCTTGGAACACCTGTTTACACAAGCACTTCTGCTGGACTGCAGTACCTGCTAATTTAGATATATCACGAGGTTGCACAGAAACTTATGTCCCAGTTCACCAAAATAATTAAATACATGTCTAATGTTAACATTTTTGATGTACAGTGTGGTTGCTGGTCTAAGTTCCTGGTAAAAATCAGAATGTACAGGAACTGAAATGAAAAATGCTTGAATTTTAACAGAGAATGACAAGGAGTCAAGGCAGACAGTAATCTAAGGCTGAGCACAAGCTCCAAGATGAAACATAGGCATCGATCGGTTCCTATAAATAACACGGGTGAGAGGCCTGAAGTACCTTGAACATAATAAGTAAAACTTTAAAACTATATCCTTGATCTCAAAAAAAAAAAAAAAAAAAGTTGATGAAGCTTCTTAATCCAAGAAGTAACATGATCAAAATTAATTTCAGGACAGCTAAGTCAGGGCACAACATTACAAGTAACTTGAGTCTGACGGACTGAAACAAAAGCAGGTCAAGCACGAGGGCTGGGATACAGGGAAGGGACAGTCCTCACAGACTCTCACAGAGGTTTGGACCTGGAATTTTGGGTTTTCTGCAAGTATTTCCTGAGTTTAAAAATGCTGTTAATCAACATTTAGTCTGGTTCGTTGGAGAGTTTGCATCTACTCAAATACCCCTGTAAAAGCATCGTTTTGCTGCCTTTACCCACGAGTTCTAATAGACAAGAGGATCCTGCAAGAACAACACGAGGGAGTAAGGGGACAGTGAAGGGCGGGCAGGCTCTGGTACCCTCCTCAGCTCCAGTGGTGAAAAATGAGATAACTCCTCAAAGTCAAGGAGTGCACCTCTACCAGCATTGTCCATGTGAGAAACAATTCCAAACCGTCTGACGGCCTTGAGTGCGTGCTGTAGAGATCAGTGACCATCTGAGAACTGCAGTGTGCTCTCGAGTAAGGCCAAAGGCCTGGAACGACACAAAGGTGGTTAATACCTGTTCCCCTAAACCACTGCGCTGCACGTACAGATACAACAGAACAGAGGCCTTTCAGGATTTTGCTTTAAATCAGATTCTTGTAACTCCTTTACTCTGGAACTCCTTTAAAATTTTGACCAACCTGTCCTTGCGGGAACATAACTTAAATCATGCACCCCTGCCTGCACACTGTTGTTGTTTCAGACGTGCCGATTAATTCAACAGACTTTCTTAATGAAGAGAGCATGAAATTTGCAGAGTAACAAATCTATCATGCAAGAATTGGTACTTGAAAATTATGCTCACTTGTATTTACAAGAACAGAGTTGCCCGTGTATAAGCAGAGACTGCTAGCTGAAAATTGGACTGATAAATCATAATAATTAATATTTTATTACTATTATTTTTAGAATAAGTAACTGGTTGGGATAGCAGCTGGCTTCAAATAAGGTAATTCTTCATTAAAACTGAGCAATAAGGTTTTTTATAGCATATTCTTTGTGGAAAACATGCTTTCCTGGTTACCTAGACTGAGCCACAACTCAAACCATCCAGAAGAGTCATATGCAGCATTTTTGTAGTGATCCTGTCCCACTGAAGTTTCATAACTCTATTAGCAGATCTACAAGCATCAGAGTTAAAGAAATTGAAAAAAAAGAAAAAAAAAAGGTCACTAGCAGAAGTGTTAGCACCGAACCTCTACAAATTGTGGCACTCGGTATTGATATGAAGAGCTTGATAAGGTTTGAACACTAAATTGTTCAAAACAAAGGAATTTATTTTTCCCTGACTTAAGCAATGTAATTAGAAGAGCATAAGCGTAACTTTATAATGGCTAGAGTATGAGCTGGGATAGGAACACTGAAGAATTTTCAATTTTGTCATTTTTTAGCCGGCAAATAGGGGTACCATTTTTACATGATTTCTGAAATAAAACTTGATTTAAATTCTGTCACTAAGTGTGCACAGGTGCTATCCAGTCAAGTTAATAAGATCATCAGCTACCTGATGCCAGTAAGTGCATTGCATTTGTAAGCAGAATAAAAAATGGGCTGGAAATATAAATTAGGATGAGACAAACTATCCTAAATTTGCTTTTCTTATTGTATCTCTTTCTTATTATATAAGCATGGCTAACTTCTGTGTAGCCCTGAATACCGTCTCTGATTTATAGTAGCAGGTGCTCGAGAAGGACAAGCATACAAAGATGCTTTCCCAGAATATTCTCTTGGTCTCCAACAGCTCATATCTCTGGGCCTTCCTGAACCAGAGTTGTGTCTTTGATGGACAGTTCTTCTAGTTTTAGTTATCTACAATGACTTATACTTGGAAAACAGAAATGGTCCCGTGGTTGTCACAGTATATAAAGGAGGAAGAAGATAGCCATCCAGAAACTAGGCAATTGAGTTAGGAAATTTTTTTGGCAATTTTTGCTACAACCTTATTGTCTCATTCAGAAAATTCTGTAAGCAACTCTGAAAATGTGAGGCTGGAATGACTAATAAATAGTCATGTCACAGTATCTCCTAAGTTGTACAGCAACTTCAGGGTTCCTGATTTTCAGATTGCCACTTCCACCCGCAAACCTAATGGAAGATGAAACAAATCTCAGTCTTCACTCACTCCAGAACTGGCCGGAAGAAGGTATTGGGGTGAAGTTTGCATGGTCGTAGGAACAAACCAAACCGATACGAACTGAAATATCTGAAACAATCAACTCAGTTTTCTCTATTTAGTCTGTAGAGACCATTGTTAAGATAAATATTATTTCCATAAGGTGAGGAACAATAAATGAGGCTGACCATATTTGAAAATCTAAATAAAAAGTATTCACTTGAGACACTCTGATCTAAAAATCAGTGTTGATAGGCCACCGAAAGAGAGCCGTGTCAGTTATTCTGTCACCCAGAGTGCATGCGTTGTCCTAAGCACTAGTGAAGTAAAACTTTCTGGTACATGTATGAGCATCAGTACCATCAACTCCTCAATCGTCTGGAAGCATTGTACCAGGACCTGCAGTACCATAGAGATGTCCACAGAGTAAAATACAGGAGTGGACTAATAGTTTTTAATTTTCCTGTGAAGAAAAGCTCAGGAAACCATATCTAATATATATTTACAGCAAACCTGAAATGTAGATGCTTAAAGTTGGTTTAAAGAGAAAGTAAAACTCTTCTTCAGTTTACACTTTTTAATTGGCAGGCTTTCCAGCCTTGTAGACGAATGTGAATCAATTCTCTTTTTCCAGATTGTATCTCATTTTATAGCATCCAGATTTCCCAAAGGCAAACAGCAGCTTCCCAGAGAGAAAAGCTAGTTCAAGTGGCACTATAGCATTTCCTGATGAAGCAAAGCGCTCCAATTTTTTTGAACCGTCAGAAGCAAAACCAGATCAGATGATTTCCATCTCCGTATTTATGTTGTCTGACTTGCTTTAAGAGCACCCCTGATGGATTCCCCACAATTAGACAAGACTCAGTTTTTACTGATTCTCTTAAATTATCAATGCATTTTTAAAATTGTTTTGGTTTGGAAGGGGTCTTTTAAGTATTAATCAATATAAATTAATCAAATTTAATGCACCTATATTTATTTTCGGTAGTAAAGGGCTTGTTCCACTGTACTTCTTGCAAAGAAGTTTCCTTTCAGGACCTGAATGAGCGAAGTATCAGTGACAATTGCAGAAGTTATGGGGCTATGTAGTGTTTTACTGTTTTACATTGCTCTTTCTATCAAAAGAAAGCAAGGTGACTGGAAAGAATTCAGGTCCAAAACCAATAGGCAAAATAAGGAAAAAACTGGAAAACTGAAGACCTGAGAAATTAAAGCTAATACCCCAGTGGCTAATAATAACTGGTCTGTCAGTGCAACTAAAAGCTGTTTTCAGAAATTATGAATATTGATGGGAAGACATGATAGGCAGTGAAGCATACTGTCCACATGATTTTGACCCCCCCAAACCCCCAATATCTTTAAATTGTACCGGCTAAACTTTATTGAGAAACCTCTGACTGTGCATATTACACTCTTCAGGATAGTGATGCCTACAAAAGTAGGTTGGAAAATGTCTGAAAATGAGTTGTAACGAGTCCAAATTTTCATTCCTTTACTAACAACGAATGAAGGTTCCCTTTCAGAGCTAACATGTAAATCTAGAGTTTGTAGGAACCGCCGTGGACATTGGATGCAAAGTAAACAAGTTCGGATCAGCTGCCATACTCTTTAGTAGGAAACCAGTGTGAACGTTACGCGTTTGAGCTTGGTGTGCAGGTGCAATGGGTGAACCTAATACGTGCAGCTGACACAAGAGCTGCCATGAATTGAAAACCTGATACCTGTAGGGACTTGTTTTGTCTTGGCAGGAGGATTTAGGAGCCTCAGATCAAATGCTGGTTTATCCTGAATGTTCATTAGGCCACTGTCAGCTCAAAAACTGAGACAAATGATTATGAAATAATTTACTCGTTACCTCAGTCCCAAATAGCTGAAGTTTTTCTTATCAATTACTATAGGGCTCTTTTACAGCCTTATTAAAGTTGTTGTGGGTATTTTGCTATTGTGTACCAAGTGACTCCCATACTGTGTTTTCGGATTTGTGGGGATATTTTTTGTCCCACTTTAATGCTGAATTATGAGGTTCAATATTATCTTGTATGTTCCAGAGGCTAAACATACATTGTATCAGGTATTTCATCCTTTTTATATACACTTTCAATTTTCTGTTTCAGTAGCTCACAGTTTTAGAAATTTTTCAGTTCTCTTTCTCTAGAAGAAGGAAGTCTGAAATTCTAGGCAAGCTGGTTTTGAAGTTGTGTTTCCTGAAGGTGTGGGGAGGATTATCCAAAACTATGTTGTTATCTTACAGAATTGTATTTTTTTTAATGACTGACCTAAGGCTGAAAACAGGTAACAATTGCCAAATTACATGCAGGGACACAGTTTAATCTATTGGGGGGCACTCCAAATTCAACAGTAATTTGCTGGGTTTGTTTCACAGAAAAACTGTGAAAAACTCATTGGAACTACAGAATAGATCTTCAAGGTCGCTTTGTACTTGAGTAAGGAGGATTTTAAAAAAAATATATAAATGATATGTCTTATAATAAGTAATACTACTGGCTTGATTGTCGCAGATGTTTTTTCTGTTAAAAGCTAGAATATCTGGATCCTAGTAATCATATGGAAGCATCTAATTTACTCTTTCATACAGAATGAAGTCTGTGAATAGGTCTCTAATGTGTTCATTGTATTGTATTAGAATAATCCAGCAATTTTTTGGTCATAAAGATATTGTAGTGAATACACAAATAACACAGGAATAATAGTATTAATAGTGCCATGATAATAATGGAAGAAAAGGGAATATTCATTTGACCTTTCAGAATAATTTGCTTAAACTGTTTTCAAACCTTTCTTACACTATGTTTTCCCTAACAATGTAGCCTTTTTTTGCATTAAGCATCCTCAGAAATGTCTGCATTTTCCAGGTCCCTTCAGCAATACTCTGTTCTGGCAACGATATTTTGAAAATAATGCTTTGCTGACACAGTTCACAAGTCAGGGAACAGAAAGTATACCAAAGGGCTTGACTAAGCAAAACTGCCCAGATGGTAAATACACTCAGTCATTTTTGAATGATTCAGATTCAAATCTTTCATTTATATTCTGTAAAAAGAAAAAGAGACCATGTTTCTTGAATGATACGTTTCTGTGAAATATTCATTCCACTTCAATTATAAATAGATTTAACTTGTGAGTTTCAGGGCACACAGAGGTGATTGTCTCTATAGAAGATAGCTGCCAGAGGTCTGTAACAGCGGAATAAGTGAGATGTCAGCATCACAAGACTCGTGGATATACAAAAGGAGATGCTCACACTGAGTGGAAAAAGAAAAAAAAAAAAAAAAAAAAAAAAAAAGGAGAGAATAAAACATAAATGTTTTTTTAACAATATAGGCATCTGCCTGCAAGTCATCCCAAGATTACCTTAATGTGGAATGGTTGGCATTTTTCTGTCATCTTATAATTTAAGGCTTTCTTATATATTGCCTGCGTGCCTTGCAATTTCTCTATGAGTAAGGTTCAGAGGAGGCAAGACTAGTTAAGAAAAATACAATATTGCCAAGGGAAGAGCTGGTATAGTGAAGCTAAACTCGAGGAGTGTTAATATTTACCCACCAGCCTCAGAATATTGGAGGAGGTGAAAGGGGGGGCTATGTCATTGTCCTATGCATTTATCTTAATCACATCAGTAAAAATGGTTTATCTGCTACTTACGAGCTTGCAGGGCTACTTCTTGCGCTGATTAATTGTGAGCAGCTGATTCCCTTTCCCTTCCATCCACTCGTTAAGCATCTCAGGCAGATGAGAGTAAGTTTCTGCAAAGGTATGGCTCAGATAACCTCACAAGTTTTGAGCCTTGAGGCTTAGAAATATTGTCTACAGGATTATGAGGTAATCTTAAAAATTAAATATGTGTATTTAAGAGGTTTTGGTTTTTGAGGCTTAAGGCTATCCAGCCAGCCTACTTTCTCTGATTATGCAGGTTCAGAATTTTCAAAATTATATTCTGTCTGTATGGTGTTACTCATGTTTTACTTTTGAACAGGAGTGCTTATAGGATTCTTTAGATGGTTAATGAATAGTCATTATGACATATGCATATCAAGAGTTCAGAAGCTTGCTGTCAACATCTGTATGGAGGTAACTGATCTTGAGAAATTAATCTGAATATTCTTTTCTGCCATCGTGTTGCTCTTAACATGAATTATTTGTGTATGTTTAATGCAAAGGTTTGGGTTTGCATAAATTTTGGAAAGGATTGGTTTGTGCTGGCAAAATGTCAGAGCAAAGTTAATGTAGATGTAGAAAAGGAATGAAAATCCTGTTATGGCTGTACGTCTGCTTAATGATCTTAGTATTAATAGAGTGCTACAGCAAGTAATGCAACTTAATTAAATTAGAAAGTAAACTGGTCTTTCCTGCCTGTTTTCTTAAATAAGCTTTAACCTCCTAGTTGCTTCAGCTCAGGTAGTTTATATAGATACAGATGCTTTCCATTTTGGTGAAAAGGGGGCTTTGTTGCAGTTGGAAGAGGCAGTAGGAGATGGAAATGTACCAGTGTAGCTGTCTCTTAGCGGATTCCTTCACGTAACGTATGAGGTTGTCAAATCTCCTGTCATCCTGGGGGCTAAAGCAGTTAATAGTTGAGTCTAGACCTATTAACGTGATGGGGGGTACATTGGGTTTCACAGTGCAGTGGTATGAATCCTGAGGGGAGGGCTGATATCTCCAGAGATGCCCAGAGGATATGCAAAGCAAAGATGAATAAAGATGTCAAGTCAAAGCCCCTTAGCTTTTGTGTTCATTGAAACTTCCCAGAAAACATCTTTCTAAAGAAAGTCATGTTAACATTGTCTGACTCGATAAAGGCAGAGCATCTCCGTAATCTGCAGATTAGTGATTCCATGATAAATAAGTGCAGTACCAATGCTTTCCTTCCCTCTTTTTGGTTGCTGTATAATCAGTCGGTATTTATGCAGGTTTGTGAGTGCATTGATCACCTCTAATAACAAAGTAATTTTGCTAAAGTAAAATTCTGAGAAAGGATCTGAAAGTTGCTTGACTTTACTATTTCACAGTATGGCTCTGATGAAACAAAAATAATTTAAACTTAATTTGCACCCTTATATTTTAATACAGCATTTTACTGTGGATGTTATTGACTGAGTTTCCAGTAGCCAGTTAAAATTGAGAGAAAATATTTTTAGCTCTATTGTGAGTCAGTGCAAGGAAAAAATAGATGAATACAAAAACTTGCAAGTGGATGAGTTTTCAAAAGTTCCTCGGGTTTTTTCTTCTCTGTTAGCAGTAGCAAATATTTTATCAAGCGTTGTAACACCTCTTTAGCAAGACCTGGCAAAAAAGTTCTCACTTCAATTTCTCTGTTGGAATAAAGATGATATATGTAGTGGCAATATTAATATTGTTTGTATGCCACAGATAAAAACAGGCTCCAGTTTATGTTGGTGCATTTATGCAGAGTAGACTGGGAAAACAGTTTGTTATCTGCTCCATTTATTTATTGAAAACTTATTGTAAGAACAGAAAAAATATATATACCTTGAATGAAAATCAATTACTAAGTTTCTGAATACTGTTGACAATCCTTTAAAAATATCTATGGCTCCAAGGTTGTTATCATATTAATTTAACAAGAAACATTTTTTTAAATAGAAGAGAGATTCTTTTATCAAGGTTTTCACATCTAGTAGGGCTTTGAACCACATTTCAAAATTAAATACGTATACTGTATGATTAAAGCCCTCTGCTGTGGCATTCCTTCTGCAAGAAAAGATTGAGATATACAAATGAAGTGTTGGAAAAGCAGTGTTGAAAAAGGGATGCTGGAACTATCTCTGTAATCTGAAATTCACAGAATGTGACACATTTCTCCGGAATTATTTGAAAATCTTTGCTGTGAAAAAGGATAATGGCATCTTTAGGATCTCTCTATGTTTTTGTCTTTGTTTTTAATCTAGCTTTGTTCTTCCAGAGCCTTTTAATGTCCTTACTTCCTTGTAGATTATGAGATAACCCTGGACTACAGTGGTATCAGGGGTGAGATTCATCTGGCCAGAAGTAGCTTTCCAAAATGAGCTGGTTGTTTGGATTCCCTTTATAGTCAGTAGGTGCATTAGGGGCACAGCTCACCTCATTTGTTGGAAGTGGACATCTAAAATACATCAGATGAATGGATCCTTTAAAAAGTGCAGGTATTTCCGAGTTGAGGTGTAAAGAGGTCCTGGTCTGATGAGTTTAACTGTAGATGCCTGCACAGGAGTTGTCCAACGCTAAGTGAAACAAATCTTACTCCTGCTGGCAAGTGATAACTCTGTTCTCTTATTCTACGCAGCTGTCTTAAAATGAAATTTAGCCTAATGGGGATGGTCAGCAGAAGCTTTCTAGGGTGTACTGAAGTGCAGGGGTTTATTTCTGGCCTTTTGCTAGAATACGAATTTGACTCCCTCTCTCTTTTGGCTGGGGGTTGCTACACCTGGGAAAGCTCAATCTGTATAATTTAAAGTTATATTACCTTTAAGAGCTTATTTTTAAATTTTGCAAAGAAATGAGAAATATGGTGCTATATTTATTTATCAATGCATTCTTTTTATCCAAAAAAAGCTGAGGTATTCTTTTATTTCATTTTATATTCTGTCCTGCACTGATCCACAATTCTAATCTTCTCCATGAAAAATCAGATCTCACGTGAAGAAAGTGATTAAATAATTTGTGCTTTTCCTTCATTGTGCTGCCACCTCCTTTAAAATGCTAAAGATTTTTAATGGCATAAATTACTTGACATGTATTGTATAAGAAGAATAGTAAAAATATCAAGCTGCACTGATATTATTTATCAGTTTATTTTTCAAGAACTGATTAGATACAATCCCAAAGTATGGTTGAACAGTCTTCATTAGAATCACTCAGCAGTCTAAACTTAAGCAACAGACTGTGATTCTTAAATCTTTTTCATCAGTTTAGGATTGTTAGTTGTTTTTAGCTCTCTTCTTTCGACATCCATCTGTCAGTAACGTTCTCCTTCTGGCTAGCCACAGCAAAGCACTATTATCATTCTATTATATGCTAGGACAGAGGGGAAAATTGAGTCTTTAGTACTTATTTTTAAGGTATCCTTCAAATCCTTGGTGCTTCTCATAGTCCTTACATCATATGCCAAGGGCATATATGTCTTGAGTACTATAATGCAAGGATTATGGAAGCAAGGAGGATAATAATAATAATATAGATAGACATGAATTGTTCAGGAGGAAAGACGAAGGAAGTTTAGCCTTTTATATCAAAGAGGAGTTATTTTTTTTAGAAAAAATTGAGGCAAGGAAATGTACTATTGGGGAGAAATGGATATAGGGATTATTTATATAAGGATATTTAGTGCACACTGCTCTGATGAGCAGAATGTAGCAAGAAACAGGTCCAGAGACTTCCATCAGGTATCTTATACTTCTAATGATCAAAAGAACAGTAAGCCAAGGGTGCTGGCAGTTCTGTTATGCAGTACTGTGGGTCATGAGCTGCCCACTTATCCGCTGGAAAGGAATCCAAATGGCCCAATATCTTAAAATGTTTTGCAGGCAGTTATTGGGGCTGAAGGAAGTGTTAAAGGGAGGCTCATGAATTGCATTGTGAAGGTTAAATGTGAACAGGTGAAAATTCAAAAGTGAAAGGTGGGGTGCGTGACAAGGTTTATGAAATATTGATGTGTCTGAACAGAAGAAGACAGAGAGATAAGAACAAATTTAAAATCATGGACTTAAAGAAGGGATACTTAATATCCTTAGGTTACTGATACGGGTGCTGTGTCAGAGCAAGAGAAAAGACGTTCAAGAGAATTGTCAGTTCCTGAGGGACTTTCTAGTAAGGCCACAGACACTGGCTATCCTCATGTGAAGGTCAGCTAAATCATGAACTCTTCAAGGACTTGAACCTCAAGAATAATTGTATAGAAAGTGGAAAGTCGGTCAAATTACTAAGAATGACTGTCAAACAGTAGCAAAGGAACGTAGCAAAAATCAGAGAAAAGCTGAGAAGAACCAGTCAGCCAGGAGCATAAAATATTAGAAAACACTCTGTGTGCCAATAACCAGTTATCTCACTGCTTAACAGGGAAAGAGAGATAGTAGCAACTGCCCAGAAGGCTGACATCTACTTTTTGCCTTGTTTTTCACCAGAACGTGTTTTAATCGTATGATTAGATCTTAATATGAAAGAAGTCATGATAGATCCTAACCTAATGTGTAGATCTTCTATCTAGTGAATATTTTCAAAACATTTAGGCCCGCAGACATTTTCTCTTAGAGCACCTTAGAAAATCTTGGAGCCATTTATAATTGCGTATGGCAGTTTAGTGTGAATAAGGTTCCCGAAGCCACACGTAAAGCTCTAGAGCAACTGTAATTGAAGAGCAGTTATTAATGGCTTTATTGAAAAGGAATCTGCGGGCCTTTGAGGCAGTCTGCACAAGCTTTGGGACTCCTAGTACATTTATTAAGTTTGCAGTTTGATTTGTGCTTCTGAGAAGAGAATGTGGAGGCTAGAAGAATAAACTTAACTTGCAGGGAAAATTAGGAATTTTAGCCTAATCTTGAAAATAGAGAGCTCTGGGAGCTCGTCAGATCTTTTGGCATCTTGGGACTCACTACCTCCGGCTGCTGTTTGCTGGATTTGTTACAAGGAGGCTTTAGCAGATGAACGCTGCCAGTTTGCCCGAGCAGGCAGCCCATCCTTTTCTTTTTGTCAATACAGGTGTCACTGTGTAAAAGCTTCTGTTTCTTTCAGAAACAACACCCAGCCCCCAAATATTTCATGTTTGTTTGGTTCTTTAGAATATTTTCATTACAAAATTCCGCCAGAGATATTATGTTATCAAAATTAAATTACATTTGATTGTGAACGGGTTAAGTCGTGAGAGGGAAACACCAACTGAACAGAACCTTGTTAAAGTGCTGTAATGGCTCTACGCTGTATTTTCTGCTGATTTTACCTACAGTAAGTCAAATGACTTCATTTATTGTTGTATCTAGCAAATGTTTTATGGAAAAAAATGCTGCCTTTATATTGCATTTTCAAATTTAATTTGTGTTTATCTCTTAACCCTTTAGAGCTCTTGCTCCAGGAAGCATATCTTGCTCACAATTATTTGACTGTCAGAGTGGTAAACGCAAGAGCTTTGCAGTTGGAGCAAGACCAAATTACACCTGTATATATTTATTGTCCATCTTTTGTTCAGTGGCATAGCTGATATACAGACAAATAGTGAAGCAAAGATTTTGTTGTGTGGTTTTTGTTTTTTTTTTTTCTGTTAAGGATGCTAGTGAAGACTTCAGAATTAAAATAGCATTCTTGGCAACTGTCTTTTCCAGAAAACTATTTTGAGAATGAGTTACTGAGTGATAATTAGATATTGAAATGCACCCAGTTTCACATTTCAGTGCTCCTTTCCAATTAGAATGGCATTAGAGTGAAAGTGTAGCTATATAATTGTATGAAGAATAGATCCAATTTTCTCAATGTCACTGCAATATCACCTTTCAGTAGTAACGGCACTGAATGATTACGCATATCATTTAGTAATAGTATTTTATCCATTTCACAGAGAGGTTTTTTTTTTTAAAGTGGACATGTGATTAGATTGTAAATGAGCATATAGAGAGGAGGCCATGCTACATACAAACATGTCAGTGTTAATGTTCCTGCATCCTGCACTGCTGTAACATGATGCTGTTGTTTGCTAACGTGCAGCAATTGCAGGCAGAGTACACCTTAACTGGCTTTTTAATGGTCAAAAAAAGCAATTGTGGAAACCTCTTAACCCATAAGTTAAGGAAAAGATCTTTACAATTTCTTTTTTGGTCTGCTACTGTGTGTAACTACAAAATGAACTCTGACAGAGGTTTAGGATTAAATACTCCCATTAACCTTGCTGGTTAGCAGGCATTTTGTATGCATCCTTCCTTCTTGGTGTCTATCATTCCATCTTGCTGCAGAGCAAAACAGGCAGCAAAATGGATAATCCCTGTGAGAAGGCAGTGCTACAGAACTCAAATCAATCATGCCAAATGCTATGAGAAATATTATAGGTCATGATTGGAAATTTATCCAGTAATTTGCATTTAAATGGCAACCGCTAGAAGTAGAACGTATAGAAATAAGTATATCATGTTATGCTTTAAGGTACAGCCCTTAGCCCCATGTCTTCCCAGCGTCCTCTTTAGTTTAAAATCATAAATTTTAGTACAGCAATGCCTTGCGTAGCTGAAACTACGTTATCAGATTGATTGGAGGCACCTGAGTGGGTTAAATTTGACACGGGATGTTTGTTTGGGGGTATTTCCAGGATTTGGCTAGGCAGTGATCTTGTGCTTTAACGGTTGATGCAAAAGCATATTGAGATTTAACTTTGTGCCTGAGCCTTTAAGTCAGAATTTTTCATATTTCTGCGATATTTATTTCTTTCTATGGTCTCTTCTACTTCTTCTGCCTTCCTTTTAAATGCATAGATTTGCTTGAAGCAGAAATAGCCTCTAATTACATATGTGCTAGTTCCTGGAGTTGCCATGACCCACCTGACGATGTTCTATCTCAGTGTTAATTCTTATATCGGATCTCAAACACCACTAAAGTCAGTCAGGTGTGAAGGTTGCCCTGGCTGTACCCCAAATCTCTATAATAATACTTTAGCTAGTCCTGCTTATGCTTTATTCATTTTAAAACTTCCCTAAAGTCGTATCTTGTGTAATCAGTGCAAAACAAATGGACCATTTCTGGTGGTATTTTGATATCCTAAACCAAATTTTAAATTAAAAAAAAAGGACCATGTTACAGTTTTAAGCAAGAACTTCAAAAAGTGGCTATTGCATATACCTAGCAGATTGTTTTGAAAGACCTAAGCATGCCTAATGGGTCTTCTGTTGGCTCTCTTCTAAAGAGTAAAATATGCCTGTAAACGATATCTCATTATTTACTGTAATTATACATGCAGTAATCTAAGAGGGTTCTGAAGGATGTTTTCAGAAAATAATAGTCCTTACTTTTTGAGAAGCTAAAATAATTAAAAGATGATAATTCTTAGCTCTAGGGTGTAATGATATATCACAAACAATAAAATTGGGAGGGGGGGGGGGGGAGAATGCTAAATATATGTTTGTAAAATACATTTTAAAAATCCAAGGAATTGAAATTAAATTTGACACTCCATTTTAACTACAGCTGCTGTTGTTTCTCTACACAATAGCAGATTAAAAGCAAAAGATATATTGTCTAATTTGCATTAATTTCCCACCTTTTCTATTGTTGACCAGTGATTTGCCTTTTCTATCTATCTGGTCTGGCTTGTTGTTTTTTTTTTTTTTTAATTGTGATCATTACAAAGAAAAACGTAATGTAAGCAATTGCAAATAGCAGCAGGGCTCTTACATCATTAACTTTTTTTTTTTTTGCTTATCATATTGAGCAATAAACCATTTTTCAAAGCACAGCATACTCAAAGACTGCTATAAATTCCAAAAGAAAATATTTTGATGCATGGAAGTCTTCCACCTTGGTGTCAGACAGAAACCTGGCATGTGACTGTGCCAAATTCACGTTAAATACCACAGAGTTACGTGCTGCGATTTTTACTCTTGTAGTCATTGAAAAATACTAATGGGGCCCTCTTAGATATTCTTTTTTTTGTGTGTGTGTGTGTGGAAATAAATTTGCTGTTTGTTCCAGTCAGGGCAAGCCTGGTACTTCCAGCAGCATTTGCCTCTTTGGAAATGCTGTGTCAGAAGCCAGGACTTCAAAGTGTGTCATTGTCTTGCTGCCAGAAGTAATTCTTGTACTTATCATTCTAGACATCCTTGAACTTAGCAACGAAAAGGACAGATGGCCAGTGAAGGGGACTGACTGAATTGAACAAATTGAAGCCTCTTAAGACTATCTGTGTTGATTTGGTTTTTATTTTTATGGTCATATTTTTTGTCATTTGTGATGGAAATAAGGAATGCAAACCAACTAGAATATAGTGACGTCTCATAGGCCAGCAGAGTAATAGAATTTATAGGACATAAATTGCCCTTGTAACAAGGGATTTTCCCAGGTAAAACGTAGGCGTGGGTGTGTTATCGTGCTTTGCACGCTGCTTTTGTTGTTTGCCAGAGTTAATATGGGCTTGAAAATTCTATTCATCAGTATTTCCCCCCCAGTGGAGCCTGTCCAATGTGCTTTACCTTAATGTATTCTAAACATCTGCATTCAAATAATTTATTCATAGGCTGAAATCTCTAATCCCAATTTGAGGTACAGAAATGTTTACTGGGTCACTTACACTCTGTTAATCTGGGACAGTGACAGCCAGGTCACACAACGTTGTCCTCTTTCATACAACTTTTTGAACAATGGATTGTTAGTTATTTTATCAAAGAGCTAGAGGTAGCAGTCTGTGTAGATGTATTGAGAATCAGCTAATGGACAGAAAGTACCTGCTCCGACACATTAATTCCCTTCCCTGTCAGCCTGCATCATTGTAGAGTGTGCATGATGGGAAGCAAGGTCCCATCGCACTATGGCACCTGCTGCTTTTCCATCTGCCGAGCGCAATAGCTTCTTTGATTGCCCATTTTTCAGCCTAATGACTTTATTCCTTTTCTCTTTGTAAAGTTTTTACATTTTTTATTGTTATTTCAATAGTCATGGTTTGTAGGTTGGTGGTTTTGTGGTGGTGGTTTGTTTTTTTTTTTTAATTTCCTCCTCTCCAGTGGGCACTTAGAGTGCTGATAAAAGAATAACTAACAAAATAATATTCCAAACCTGTGCCCAAATTCTGCGTGCCCCAAGTGTTGTGTTTCATAATTTATTCTGATAAAGTTGTCATGGTGATAATGTCTCTTGAGAATGAAAGTGCCATGTGCCTGGCTGATTACAGGAAACAGCTCAGATGGTACATAAACTGGTAAATATTGAACCCATGGGCAATAACATTAGCCGTTTCTTCTCCATTTATTTATTTATTTATTATAGCTCTGGTCAGCTTGATTATGGAAAGAGTGTGACAATTCATATTTTATTTTCTGTACGCTTAGATTTATGAGGATGAAAAATAGGCTTTTGTTGTTTGTTTGGTTGGGGTTTTTTTTAAATCTAGTGACATAAATGTTGGCGGTGGTCCCTGAAATAGCCTTTGAATTCTGTCTAAAGCTGTTGATTTGGCTGGATTAGTCAAAGCAGCAGATCATTATTACATATCGAACATCTGTCAAAAATAGAACTTGCAATTAACAGATGTATCGTCTGTAAGTTGTGGCTTCAGATTTTGTGTGAGAGAAGCACCTTTAGGATTCATGATAAATGCTGATTTTATTTCAAATACGGAGAAAAAAGCCACACTTTTAAATATGATTCTCTTCCATCAAGGAGGAAACAGAATAATGTGTTTTTCATTCCAAACACTGATCGTGTTAAAATCAAAGCATACTGGTGTACTCCTTGGAGTTCCTCTAGAAAAAAATCTTTCGGTGATGGAGTTTGAAATGACACGCTCCAATGGGGAAATTTCAGATTCTGATATGCTTATTTTGTGCATTAGTTGAGTAGTGTAGTCTTTAGTCTGTTTTTAAGAAATGCCAGGTAATAGCATGCGATTTTTATTCAAATATGTACTATTAGTTACTAGCAATATTTAATTTCTTCCTTTATGCCTTTTTGCATAATACTTTTGCCTATTTCTGATGAGAGATTTAGAAAAGCATCAACTAGATTTAAGCACTCTGGTTTTGGGGGTGGGGGTCTGCTGTATCTGACCTCCACTGGAGTTTTTAAAAAATATTTCCTATTTTTAACTCTACGTATAGAATTTTTCAAATAGTGTTAAAGAACTCAGTGAATGAGCTTTCCACAGTGCCTTTTAAACACCTCAAGAAAAACCTCCCCTTACAGATAGAAAATTAAAGCCTGGCACATATATGTGAATGCTGCCTGTAAATGTACTCATCAGCACAGTGTTGAATAAGATCCATAACTTATCCAAACCAAGATGGGATTATACAAGGACATGGACCAGGTTCGAGGTTCCCCTGAGCAGATGGCAAGTGGTGTTAGTGCAGTGTTTTAACCAGTGTAGCATGCATGAGCTGAAAAGAGAACCGTTGGCCAAATACAGAGGAGCTGGTGGACTTGCAGGTGGCGGGAAGCAGCTTCTGAGAAGGTTTTTCGATAGTGATACGCTGTTTGCGTTGGCAGGAACATACGGTCACTAGTCATGCAGGGAAGAGGGGTCACTCAAGGACACATCTGATGCTAGGCTCAGGCCTACATCTGCTCTTCGTATGTGTTGAGCAAAACAGAGCAGGCCCACAATTTTTCCAGGTGAGTCCTGTCTGGCAGGGCAGCAGCAGGGTTGCCAAAGACGTGGCACTGAAGTCTTTCAAGGTCACGGCGATATGAGCACAGACTGCGGTGTTGCGTGATGGACCTCTGTGAGAGGCAGCAGCTCCGTTTCTTGTACGTGCTGAATTTCTAGGAAGGGTCTAAATCTAGATCTTTCTGCAAGTTCCATTAATAAGGATCCCTCTCCTGCTAAGCCATAACTTATTAATGGAAGATTAGTACCGGCGTCCCTGACCCAGACAGCAGCTTGTTTAACGTGGCTGATGAAAGAGAGGGGTCTGGAATGCTCAAAACGAGCTGACTGTCATATTGTCTGGGGGCCTGTGCCTCTCTGTACACAGTTTTGTTTATGTAGGCTGGAAATCCTGGGCTCTGTCTGCCTGCCATGCTGCTTCTCTCTGGCTGAGGGACTAAGATGTCGCGGTAACCGCAGCACGAAGGTGCTCAGGAGTGCTTGCAGGATCACAGAACTGGTGCAGAGAAGGTGTCGTCTGGTCTCGAACTGAAACACCCCAGAGTGTGCTCGGGGCTTGGAGCAGCACAGAGCTTGAGGAGCTATCCACACAACAGGTGGTGTCAAGCACATACGTACTTGTCATTCAGCATGTATCCTCGTGTACTCCTTCACTCATCTGGTGCATGCTTTGCTATAAATTCAGAGGCAAGACAGTTCCTTACTACTGTTATCACGGGCAGTTCTGAAACCCTGTTCTAGGGATGACTGTTGTTATACAGCACAGATGTATCACACAAATAGCAGAGAGTGCCTCATGTGTGACTATTTAGTTCAGTTTCAAAGTCTTTGGAACACTATGGCAGGATTACTTGCAGAATTATGTGGGAAGATAATGAAGTAGAGAGGAGGAGCAAGGAACTGAACTTGGGAAATAGAAGGCTTGTATAAGAAATGTGAGCCATCATAAAAGGAATGTGAGGATTGACCTGAAAAACTTCAAAGAACTGCTTTTTTTTTTCTCTCTCTGCTACCCATCTTTCCCTTTGTGTTGAACATGGGTCTGAATAGGTTCACTGGTTGACCACTGGCTCTGGCACTGGGATAGATGCTTGGAACAGGCAATTCCCATCCACCCTCCACTGTGCAGAGCAGGAGTCTATAGACCTCTCATATCCTTCAGCGTTGTCCCTTTCCCACACTGAAAAGGCCCAGCCTGCTTTCAGTCGTTCCTGATTCAGGAGACGTATCTGACTGTACATTTCCATTGCAATCCCTAATTTGAAGAAGAGAAATGCAGTTTGGCACATCATCGGGGAAGGACCCAGGTATCACTGGTGCAAATTGTCTCTGTTGTGGAATGCAGAGCTTCCCAGAGCTGCTGCAGGGAGCCTCAAGGGCTGACACTCGGGGCTCTCCTCATTGCCCAGACTTTCCTGCTACAGGCATGGGAGGCTGGGAGGCTCCTTAATTCCTTTTGCTAAAAATCACCATCATTCTGCCAGGACTAATGGTTCAAGTCCTGTCCCACAATACAGTTTTTCAAGGTCCTTGTTGCAAGTTTTTTTAATTGATAACTTTCCCTTTAACTAAAATATTGCCTTCTAATGAATCTTTCGCTTCTTGATCTATGACAGAACTATTAAATTCTCCCTAGAAATTTGCAATTTTTGTCATGAAGATTATTTTCAACAGTCCTTTCCCAACATTGGTCAAGTCAGTAATCCTTCCATGACCTGTAAGATTTTTGACACATTTGGAATTTAACTGAATCCCCTCATCTTTTAACATTGAAGGGAAGGCATAGCTTCTGCCTTCCCAAGATGTCAGTCACAAACTCCCATTGGACTAGGATTTTTCAGTGGGGCCAGGACTTCACCTATGTCTGTGCAAGAACAAATTGATTCACAGCCCTGAGCTACTGCACCAGAGGGGAAAATTAACTGCTTCTGCAAGCCATCAAATTTTTATTAAAAAAAAAAAAAAAAACCAGAAACTTATTATAAAGTCAGTGTGAAAGTATTCAGTCCCTGACACTTCTCTGTTTCTTGTGAGAACTTGCAGTATATTTAGCTCTTTGACAAGGTTATACATTACACCTAAAAAGAAAGGGGAAGGAAACACTCCACACTGCAGACAAAGCCTAGAATTATCTTTAATAGGTGAAAGACAGCTGTGACCCCGGATCAGTGCTGTGATGGAGAGCTGCTGGTGTGACAGCTCCTTTCTGCACTCTCAGATACAATGAGACAGACGGAAGCAGAGTGGCATTCTTCTGCTTCCCATTCTGCAGAAATCGGAGGGAGAGTCAAACTTGGTAAAAGCAAAATGAGACACTTTCAAGGTACTTTCAAGTAACTTGAAGCATTTGAAAGACTTGAGTTTCTATGTTATCTGAACACCATTGACAGGAAGACAAGAAAAAGGGGAAAAGCTGTTATATTTCTTCCTACAAATGATTCAAAATGCTGGAGTTCACATACTTTTTTTGTGCTCAGCTGAAAGTTTGAGAATAACTCTGTACACATTTATTCCAGGGAAAAAAAGTGGGGGGAGAGGAATCACTGATGATCCAGAAACTGGATGCATTAAAAATATACCACACCCATCCTCTTTCAGCTGTTAATTCAGTGGCCCTCAAATGAGACCACTTCCCAGCTCTCCCAGCCTTTAAATGCATTATTAAAAGTCCTAACCAATAACTGTGATCAGTAAAACTGCTCTGCCAGACAGGCTAGTCAAGCACACACGCACTCAGCTGCCAAAATAAACCATTTGGAATTTTAAAGACCGGTGGCAATGTTAACAACATTTATGAGAGCTCAAGTAATGCCTAATTACAAAGCCATGAAATTGGTTTAGGACAAGTTTATTATTTAAAGATCTGTAGATGTTAAAAGCAGTGGAGAGTAAGTTTTGGGTGCTTAAAATAATTTTTAAGCAAAAATTAAATGGCTCTGTTCATCAAACTGATGTGTATGGGATAAGATACGCGTAGCACATAGTTCGACTGGCACCTCTCCTGTGTGTTGGTTTATGAGCTGAGGTTCTATCCCTCTGTAGCTTACACCCTTTGGTCTTGAAGCTCTTATTTGGTATTTGAATCAATTCCGTTGCTGTTGCAGACTTCTGCACATTGTTCCCAGCAAGTTTCTAACAGGTTTTGAATCCCAGAGCAGATGTCCCTTTCCTCTAATAGGACATTTTGATTTTCAGTGGTCATAGCAACAAAATGCCCTCCTTGGCCTTCTTGAAGGAAACCTCGATAGGAAAAGCATTTTAATTAAGAAAATATACTAATTAGCTACCACCTGAAGTGACGATAAGAGTTTCACTTCATTAGCAAGGCTGGGTGTGTTTGGAGAAACTCACCTGGCAACAAGGGGACTCATTTTTCAGGCTATTTTCAATATTTCCCTTCCTGCAGGGAGAAAGCAATCTTAATTAAAACCTGTGAAAAGCAGGGCATTTTTAGCTGGTAATTTACAGAAGTTTGAATAAGTCAAAAGAGGAAAAGACACCTTTTGGCAAATGGTGCATATAGATGTCTGCCAGTAAACCTGCACTTAGCAACAGGCACTTTTTCCAAGCCTCAGCGAGGCTGCTGTACTGCTGGAACTGCAGGGTTGGTCTGAGATGAAGGCTGGGGTCAGTGCTGTTCGTGAGCATGTGTCCCCCGACCCAGACAGGGCCTTTAAACCTTCCCATCCCATACAACTTACAATACACGCTATTTGTGTGCCTGTCAGGAATAAGCTATGCAGCTACAAACCAGAATTTCATGGTCCCGTATGCAGTCTGTGCACCCATCTCAGGGCTATTCTGCCTAATTCCAATCTCATTTTGCCTTTGCCACCAGCTTTTTTTTTTCTTTTTTTTTTTTTTTTCTCTCCAGCCATTTTCAGAGATTCTTGAAAGATGAAGAAAAAAAAAAAAAAAAGTTTGTTTTCCGTATTTAACGTTTGATTCGTGGCCTTTGCTCTTTCAGTCTCTTGCTCTGGCACATACAAACCCAGCCTCAGGCAGGGCTCAAACACGCACTATTCAACCCTCATGCCCACAGTGAGGTTGCAATGCTGTGTGATCTCATTCTGGGCGATGCTTTCATGTCAATAGCTCCATTTGGTTCTTGCTCCTAGATCAGTTTGAATTTTTTCACTTGTGTGAGTTTCAATGGTTTCTGTTTGTGGGATTTCTTTTCCTTCTCTTTTTTGTCAATTAGAAAAACTTGGTCGTCCTTCCCAGGCAAATGAGCCCATTCAGGTGTGTGATAGGGGATTTATGGTCCAAAGTTACCGTGTTTTGACAAGCCTGTTGGATTAGGACTGGCAGCCCTTTCAGGAGGCTTGTTAAGAAGCCTGATTGAAAACTTGTGCTCTGTTGTTAATACTGGAGTAAGGGAGGGTCTTTACCTACTGACTTCCTCTGGCAGATAATGAAGGAGGTACAGGCAAGTGCTGCTGGTCAGGTAGATGCTAAAGATGGGTGTTTAATGGAAGACTTCTGAGCTGACAAGACTGGAGCTTTCCAGAGGAGCTCAGGAGTGGCTAAGTCAGGTGGCCTTTATCTGAGTCCACTGAAGGTTTGGTGAGCCTCAAGATTTGTCTGCAGGAGAGTGAGAATTCCCCTGTGTTCTACTCTACTCAACTACCTGCAAATCCTCTGATTTAATTGCTTTTTAATAGGACATAGTGATCTCATTGATGTTCATGTAACACAACCCTTTTCCTCTTTTCATCAGTATTACGTTAAAAAATGAATAAAAAAAGAGTTGGCAGTAGTTTAGATGTCTGGAAAAAAGCATAAATAGGAACATCCTTATTATGTGGGTGACAACGGAGTCAGATTATTTCAGCAATGCTATTTATAGTAAAGCTCTTCTTAAAATTGTTTAATTAATGCAAACACTGCAAACTGCTGGCCTGATACATTCTCTCCATTTAAAGAAAGGAAAATGGGATTATTGGGTTTTTTTAAAACATCAGTCAAAGGAAGCCAGATGCACAGACACTGAAGAAAAAAAATAGTGCTGATATTTCTATATGCATTCTGGATTCTGTCTTCAACAAGCATCAGTTAGAGCCAAGCAATGTGGCATCTTGGCCCCTAGCCAGTCAACCCTCAGTACTTTAAAATAAAGCCACGTCTGTATTGTCTAACAATAGTAGCATACAGCAACATACACCAAGCCCTAATCTCTCCTTCTTCATGGCTCCTATTGAGAGCACTTATGTGATATTTATTGTAAATGCAAAATCTGACCGGGTTGTAGAGTAGCTCTTGCTTCCAGAAATGTGTGATGCTTAAACTTCCCCAAAAAATCTGCATTTGAGGGTGATTTTAAAATACTATGCTATACATTCATCTCCATTTGTAGCACCAACATTGTAAAGGGTATTCTGAAGGATCCAATATTGAATATTATTAACATCCAAATTGATGTCTGTCTCTTTTCTTTTTCTTTTTAAGGTCTCTCAAAGTCAAGAGTAAGCAAGTAGGTTTTTCTCATTCTCCTTCGTTTCTGAGAGATGATTCTATGCACACATGCTTTTTCTTGTTTAGAGAAACAGGGCTACCTACTGCAGCCTGTCTCCCTCTCAACTGGGCATCAGGTCTGTACTTTAGACGTGAGCTTAAAGAGTTGATTGTTTCCTGGAATGATGTGCCTAAAATCATAGCAAGGAAAAGCCACACATTTTACAGGACACATAGTTGCAAGGCAGCCATGCCTATGCAGTGCCCAATCAGTCATATTCTAAGATAGTGCATCAGTACAAGTGCTTTAGATGTCCTTGCAAGGTCAGGATAATACTCACTATGATATCCTGGGAACACAACTTACCAAAGTGTTCACACATCTAAAATACCTTGAAAGGATAAGTGTTGTTGATTCTTGGAAGAGCAGAGTCTGTACTTGTCTAAGTAGGAAAGTACTGTGCTGCTTTCCTTCATCCGAAGGAATCTGTTATGTACATCCCCATTGCTTAACAAGAATAAATAATAATTTTGCATAATTGCCTAAGACAGGACCGGTTAGATGATACACCGTGCCCTTAAATCAACTGTTTTCACTTAATGGGTAGCTGAAATCTTTTACAGGCATAAAATACAACGCCAGTTTGAAAAGAGCAAGTCACTGAATTTGCTTAGTCTCCACATGAGTAATTTTGTTTCACTGAAAATAATACAGCTTTGCTGGAAGCTCATGTCAGAATTTAGGAGGATATTAGCATAAATTGTTTGAAAAATCTCCCTGCTCTTAACCTTATTTCTTCTCTCTGTTCTTGCCATTTCCATATCTAAGCATAAACCCATATGATTGTGATTTTTCACTATTTTAAGTAAAGCAAGGTTTACGAGGAAGGTTAATATCTTTTATTTGCCTAACTGATACAGTTAGGGGAAAAACAGACAGGCTTTTTGTCATACAGTCGCTCAGATCATCGGAGATGGTCTTGGGTTCCTGAAATCTTATCTGTTTTTTTCTAAATATATCAGTCTAATAAAAAGATATCAAATCTCCCTACATACCTTCTTTGTTTACATCCTCAGACCATAACGACATTATTATTTTAATACATCATAATTATACATGAATAATACATTCTAGGCAAATTGTCCTCAGTTTTGTTGTAGAACATATTGTCTGGAAGCTAGAGAAAGTGCAAGCTAACCTGATTTATTCTTTCAATGGAAAAGCAATGTTATGTGCTACCTAGATTCTTTCCCAACTGTTTTCTCTAGCTAACGTCCAGTCTCCTTTCCCTATCTGTGGGAGAATTTAAATAAAATTTAAGTATCCATTCAGAAAAATACTAGCTGGGGTGACTTATGGTTCTCCAGTTGTCCAAAACTGTAAGATTTTATCTCATATCTCATAAGATTTTATGTCGTATTGTGTCTCAGATCAAAACCCTGTCCATAGACAGCACAGATAGGTTAAAGCTGCAGGTGGTATTGTTTCCAAATGTCTTTTTGTTCAGAGTATTCTTAAAATTTCAATTAATGATGGTGAACAACAGTCATAGATCAGGTGCAAGAATCCAAAAAATGCCCAGTGCTTCTCAACCAAAGCATGGCCAGAGGCAAACCTTGCTCAGCTCCATTGACAGTGTTATGGCTTAGGGTTTTTTTGTCTCTCTCTGAGAGTCATGGCTTGGTGTAAAGGGGAAGCTACTTCATGTTTCATATCTGAGAGGAAGTTCAAAGATAGGAACTAGTAAGTAGCTCAGTTAAAGCCACTGGTATTACTAAGCTGATAACTGGACTACCATCATAAAATAATTACATAAAAAAATGGAGTGGTGGTTTACTCGGGTAAGGCAAGGTTTGTAAGGAGAAGGTGTATAAGTTATTGAACCAGATTGCCTTTACATCACCTCCCTTCCTGTACAGCATCTTGGAAACTCCTAATGTGAAAAATAAAAACCAGCATGGAGTGTGATGACACAATAGAAGATAGGAAAGAAAGTAATTTTTGTCATAGTAGCTTACGGTTATTGAAAGATTTTGACAAAATCACCCCCCATCACTCTGCTCCTCTGTTTTCCAAGGGCTTATCTCTATTCCTTTCCCCACACACACACACATAGAAAAGTAGGTGAAAAGTGGAATTCCTCCTTTGAACAGGAAAGTGAAAGAAAAAGCGTAGTGCAAAACCTGAAATTTTGTTTCAAGATAAATTGAAATTATATTTTCCTTCAGTCATATCAAAATGTTTCAGCAAAGTCAAAACAATACTGTCTTATTCAATTTTTGAAACAGCATTCGGTTATAAGATGTTATAATAATGTTTCAGTGCTGTAGTAGTAATCACAATACACAAAATATTTTAACTGTTATTTAAATATCAGAAGACCGAACTTCTCAACAGTTTGTTTCAGTGATTTGCCAGTACGATTCCTGACAAATCCTTTCACAATTCCAAAATTTTTTTCATTTACTTTTTTGTGGAAAACCTTTCTGTCTGAAGGTTTGACTACCTCTGTCTGCAATGTAATGGCCCTCTGGCTCCAAGTATTTTCGAATCATGTGTTAGTGAAGTGCTTTGAGAGATATTTGGTTGTTTTTTTGACATCTGGAGGGTTTGGGTAGATCCAGTTTAAAGCCTGGAGGATATTAAAATTATATGGGCTGGTTTTCAAATCCTTTAGCATTCAGATGATTATGCTGGTTAGATAATAGTTTTTGACTCAGTCTGGTTTTTGATTAAATCTCTATAGTTAAGATGTCTGCTGTATGCTCAGTGGCTAGGATGTGTGTGAGCTTCCAGGAACATTAAACCCCAATAGCAAAATGTGTTAGGATTTTTTATAATTTTAAACATATGAAGAATTCAGTTAAATTCTAAGTGTTGTTCATATGGTTTAAGACATAAGGCTATTTAGAATTAAGACCAAGACCTGTAAAGGATACCGAAAATGCACTGATAATGTTTGACTTTGAAACAAGGCAGATGTTTAACCCTAATTTTACCAATTTACCCACCTACCGTTTTCCCTCCTTACAAGAGGTTTGCTAAGGTTTACTGAAGGTATCTACCACAGGCTGTTTTATCATCAGTGTTGTTCGTGTAAGAGCAGTGATTTGTATCCTGGTGTTACCATGCTGACCTTTGCTCTTGTCACAGAACTGCTGTAATCGTGAAGACTGACTAAGTGTGCTTTTAATAAAGAGACTTGCTAGTTTTTGTCTAAGCAACACTTAGGTTATTGGCCGTTGTAAAATGGTTATGGTGGGACCTAAACCTCAGTGAAGAATGCCAAGTAGTTTTCTTTGTCTGACTTTTTATCTAATCTGACATTTGTTAACTACCTTTACACGACAATAAAAAGAGTGATGATCCAGGTGCTATACAATCACATTTTTAAAAATTCTACTTTTTATGCTGGCTGCTGAAATAAAACTCTCACAGGCAGATGCGTAGATATGCTTTAGTATAGGTGCCAAAGTCCTTTTTGTGAAGACAGAGTTAGGGTAGTGTGAGCACTTTGGTGCTCGGTGAGAAGAGACTTGCTGTGTTATGGGTGAGCCCAGGGTGCATTACTTCTCTCCCACTGTTTCAAGCTTGCCATGGTAATTTTTCTCTTTACATATACCTGAACCTAAAAGAAATAATGTGCTCATCTTGATGGCAGAGAAAGTGTCATTGAAATAAACATGGTTATGACAGATATTGTGTCAAAATTCAGTATGCCAGGGAATTACAAAACAGCTAGCTGCTAAATGTATGTGAACTTCAGGACTTTATGCATGCTTTGTGGGCTCGGATATAGAATAGGATGGTTTTTATAGGGTGCCTTTTCTTCAAAAACTGTTTATTCAAAACCAAAACTGGTTGGACTGATTGCTGTAAGTAGGATGCTGTGATTTGACTTAGGTTTAAATCAACAATGCCTCCTTAAATTCAATAGGAGAGTATTTGCACATTTGTGAAAACTGACTGTGCCATATAACCATATTATTTGGTGACTGGCTGTATTAATTTGGTGAATCAGCTAGATGGTGATTCAGTTCAGGATTACTGTTAATTCACTGATTTTTATTGACTCCGTTTCAAATCTGACCTTTGCTTGTGTCATCTAATTTCAGTTTAGTAAAAGTTTAGAGTAGAGGACTGTAACAATTTATTAGATGTTAAGTTTTCTCCTTTTTCAGCTGTTAAAAAAGCCTGTGAAAATAGACAGAACCAGTTATTCTTCCGGTAGAGCAGTTTGAATGAAAACTTCAAGTATCTAAACAAATGAGGCAAGGAATCTGAGGGCCACTTGGATTTTTGTCAAAGGATATATTATTTGGTATAACTGGGTTAGCAGATCAGAGACCTACTGTCCAAATCAAATGTGGTAGAAAATTCCTTCTGTGGTCTCAGAGCCGAATCAGAAATGTTTAGGCTGTTATGAATTTATGAGGGTTTTGGAAGGATGTAAATCAGGTTTACAAAACTTATTTCCAGATGTAATTATTTCATAAAAACAAATGATACAGCAGTGCACCTAGGCAACAACGTCAAACTAACGGGGCAGAATAAAGCGTGCAAAGGAGAATGACACATGAGAGATAAGTAGTCATAATTTGTTTGTAGGCTTTGTTTCACGATTGTAGGCTTTGCTTCATGACATATTTATCATGAAAAAGCAGAGGGATTTCAAAGCAACTATTCTGGGCACTCCTCCAGAATTAAGTGCAGCTGTTTATGCCTTAAAGTCAATTATTTTTCATGTTTGTTCTCTAATCATTCATTATTTGTAGATGCCATGGAACAATCCATGAACATTATTCCCTGTAGTTTTGTTTTTTTAAAATATTCATCATGTGCTTAAAGTTTGTATAAGGTAGTTCTGTGAACTCAGCAGTACTGAAGGTGGAGAGGGCAGCAATGTGTGAATTTAAAGCCTTTTAGTGCTATTTAAAATCAAAGTCTTATTTATTTTTAAAATCACTTGGTTTATGTTTTCCCTTTCCTTCTGGCACATGTTACTGTTGGGATAAATCTATTAAAATATCAGCTGAGTCAGTGTGAAACTATTGCACTGTGATCTTTTTCAAATTAATATTTCAAAGAGAGCTTTATCTCTGTCACTGTAATGGTACAAATACCTTTGTCCATCTGATGCTGGCTTGCCTGCTGCTGGATCCTCACCTTGAGAATTTCAGTAGTGGTTTAATTATTAATAGAGGGCAGATATGATCCTTAGCTCCAATGAAAGAGAGTTTCAATATAGAATGCTCACAGCAATAATTATGGTTTTCAATTTAATATTGTGAGCTTTAGGTAGCCTGAGTAAAAGCCCAAGTCATTCACATTTTTACAAACATTAATCTCAGACAGTTGTGTTAGATTTGATGCTGGAAATATGTATAGAAATAGCTCAGATGGGTCCCCGTGGGTCCATACCAGTTAAATAGAATGTAACAGCCAAAAAACATTTCAGGGGCCCCTAGATGACAAGTCTGTATTGCAGCAGTACCTCTCCCTTCAATAGTTAGAGCAGTATTTCCAGGGGTGGTATATCAAACCCTCCGTATAGGATCCTGTAGGACTGGCTGGCTGAGTGATGCACAGATGATAGCCCTCTGTTTTGTTTCCTGCTGCATCCAGTTCTGTAAAAGCAGAGCAAAACGGGGGAATAAACAGTCTAGTTGTGCCTGTTAAATGAATAAATAAAACTTACCACTCTTTGTACTCGAAGAGAGAAGTATGCAGACACAAGGGCCAGAGCCACTAGTGGGACAAGAACAGCTGTGGCATTGTAAAAGAAAAGAAAAGAGGGAGGGGGTAGTACAAGAATAAAACCAAACAACTTCATGGGGAGAGAAAGAAAAGATGTCCAGTAATAGAGAAACATGTGTAAGAGAACAAGGGGGACAGCAGGGAAAACCTACAAAAGGCCTGTTTTCTACTTGACTGCCCTTGTTTTGGACGCAGACTGCTTTCATACAATAAGACACTGGCATTTAGAAACAGAGTTCAATAGGACTTAAAGGCAGCTTGTGTCTGAAAAGCTTTAGCATGAGCCCAGTCCTTCTTTCCTATTCCAATTTTGATAATTCCCAACAGAGAGACCCTGATCTTGCTTTTCATTTGGTTATGGGGCAAACAGAAAATTTTTACTGGAGTAATCAGTTCACCAGTAGCACTGAAGGCACCTAATTCAACTTGTATTTTCCAGAGTAAATCGGGGAAGATGCAGGTAAAATAAAATGAGTGTGGGAAGGGAGTCGGAGCCTGGATCCATTGCCCTTGTAGAGGCAAAGAATGAGATCAGAGTGCTCTTGCCCTTGCACCTCTGCTAGTGCATAAACCCAAGTGGTTTGCCTGTGCTGTGTAATAGACAGACAGCTACTGGCCATAGCTGGGGTTTTTTGAGGGGGTGTTTCATATGCAAACCCTTTTCTCATCCTTCAAAGCTATTTGTGATGACATCTTCAACCATAATTGGCCCCATTCTCTTTCCATTTAAATCAAGGACATAACTTCAGTTCCATTTACAGTCTACCTCTTTATGCCTAATAGCTGCAAATGGAAATAACAAGCAATAAAATCACAATAAATCTTCTCTTATTCCATAAAATCACAAGCCTCCAGTTTGCTCTCTCAATTGTACGGTGTATTAGTCTTCTGATTCTGTTTTTAAGGGAAGGTTGGGGTTTGCTTTTGAAAGGATCAGTAAAAAGCTAAATTCCTTGCAATGAACAATGTACTGAGCCACACAATAGCCCATCGTGACTAACACTGACCCAGGATATGTAGCTCTGGTTCCCAATGCAAACGTTGCCATATCTTACTACTTTAGGCTCCGCTAGACAATATGACTACATTATGTGAATATAATATGAATCTAGGACACATACGTGCAGCATGCTTTATTTTGTATCTCTTGCTATTAAACTAGATAAATAGAGGAAATGTAGCAAAATGCTAAATAAATGCAGACTGCATGTTTTCTAGAGTATTATTCTGTCAGCCGCCAGCATATTCAGCTTTGAAAATAAGCTGTTGCAGAGATAGTAGCTAGTGTCCATGGGAATTTTCTTGCAGTTGAAACTGGCTTACTTATGTATTGATTAAAGTATTGTTTAAGACTTTTTGGAAAGTTGAGTATTTAGAAGACAGTCTAATAATCTAATAATTTAACTACCCAGCTTAATCCTTCTTTCCCTCACAATTTCCAAAAAAGAAATGCTCATAAAATACAAGTCTAAGAAATGTCATTACAGCATTGGCTAATATAAATTGCTTAATGCAGCAATGTCAGTCTAAGAATGAGTGATTGCTTGGGAGACAAGTGTTTTCATGACTGAAATAAAGAGATTCTGGAGGCTGAAGCACCTGCAAAGTGATGGGTGGATTGAGTACTTAGATGCTGTCATGAATCTGGTGTGTACACCCAGGAATCAGAAATTATGTTGCTAGATAAAGTGAAGTATTACAATAGCGCTTGACCTTTGCAGACCCATGGTTAAATCCCCTGAAAAGTATACCATTTATTATATTACTTCTCATTAAAAACGTGTTTCTACTTTTCACCCACTGTGAACATTAATGTGGGTGTAAAAATACATCAAATTAGCACACAATGAAATGTAATTCAGAGCAGAGCCTGCAGGGAAGGCAGTACTGCTACCTTCCTACTTTCTCTCTACCTATAGGTTGGAGTTAAATTTGAGTCCTGTTTTGATCTCAAAACTACGAGCCTATCACCTTTGATAAATGCTAGTTTAATTTAAAAGTAATAGCTTTTTTTTTCTAAAAAAAAAAAAAAAGAGGAAAAAAACCCACAAAAACACTGTCAATTCATCCATTTGGTTGAAATAGCTGCTATGTTCATGAAGCAGAAATACTGATTTTGTTTTCTGACAAGTTGGAAGCAGAGCCCATGGATGTAATTCTGCTTATGCTCTTGTTTCACGTAAGGCATAATCCAAATAACTTCTGTGAATCAAATTGTGGCCTCAGTCCACTGAAACTGGAGATATTCAGCAATGTTAGGAGAGCAATTGCAGGTGTACGTAAGTTTAAGTGGAGAATTCAGCCAAGTAGATCTGTAGAACTGTAAAAGAATGTGTAAAAGTGATTAAACTCGGGTTCGGCGTGTAATGCAGTGTTCAGTTAAGATCATACCATAGTTTCTATAGATATTCTTGAGGTCCCAAGCACAAAAGATAATGCACAGAATGCCGATCTTAATCCGAATTGCTTTGATTTGGCTGGCAGCTGTCACGATAACCTGAACATCATTTAAGCTGAAAAGAGGGGGTTTTGTGTATGTTAGTCTCTTGCGGCATTATCACACATTATATACAACATTCTAGATGTGGAGTGATTTCTCTAGATTTCTCTATTTCTATAGAGGTGGTAGCATTAATTTTAATGTTAGCCTTTGGTATGACACAGACTTTGTCTTCATTATTCTGAAATATTGTTTGAAAAAAATCCCCACAAATCCATTTATGTTTTCAATTTGCTTTGAACTATTTTTCAACAACTCAGGTCAAGACCTAATTTCTACAGCAATTTTCACTGTATTTTATTGTTCACCAGCGACTTGTACATGATTAAGGAATCCATCAGGAAAATTCACTTTTTATTCTTTCTATAACATCTCTTTTCCCAATGTCCCACTTGCAATATTTTTTTTTTTTTTAATTATAGTATGGGACCTGGAATAAAATTTGAGGATGAAAAATGGATGCTATACTTCAGAACTTGGAAAGTTCATTTCAACTACCTCCTTTGTAACTTTGCATTTTGTCTCACAGCACAGTATTTCAATCTTGTACATGTGCAAAAACTCATTCAAATGTTTGGAATGCAGTGTCTGCTGGAGTTCTAATAAGGCACTTTTATTTGCTTTCATACCTAAGAATCCTGACAAAAATATTCATGCTGGCAAACTTCTGAGTGACCTGATTCACCAATTCATCTGTTCATAAATAAATACTTATTTAAAGAACTAATTCATATATATATATATATATATATGTATGTATGTCTGCATTTGCACACATCCATGTCTCAAACACAGAAGCCAGTCAACTTTTTGAGGCTTAAAACTGGATACCTCTGATATAAGGCTGTTGTGAGGTAAGGAAGTAGCCAAGTTGTCCGAAACATTCATTCTTGTTGGGGTGTGATGGAAAAGATTGTGTATACACATTCAAAATGGAGAGCTTTAACTGATGTCTTGCTTGACGAGTAAGTTGACAAAAATTCTTGTGTTGATAACGTGCTCTTTCTGTTGATTGTGTAATGTATAGAGTCAAAATTGCCATCCCAGATTTACTTCTGCAAACTTTATTATGCTGTGGTTTCTGCAGTTGAAATAAATTGCAAGCGTATAAATTTTAATTAACAGTAAGTTTAGTCAAAGTTTTATAACATCATAAAAGGCATTAAAATCGAGGGGGTTTCAACTGCAGAAGTATGACAAAGTCTGCTAAACTCCATTAGCAATACCTGTATTGTCTGACTGACTCCCAGTGAAAGGTCTTGGATGTGCCACTATAGTAGATTGCTCAACTTCTGTACGTACGGTGTAGACACGTACATATATACACATACCTCATCAACACAAATCCTAAATAGATCCGCTCATAGGTGATCCATGGAAAATGGACTGTGTGCTAATTTCAGTACTCTGATACTATCATAGCAGTTTTGTCCAAAGAAGTATCACTGCATGGTTACTACACAGGCATCGGCCTCTACAGACCAGTTGCAGATTTGTTTGATGACGTGAGCCAGCAGTTGTCATCTTCAATCTATGGGTTCCCACCCAATTAAAGAGAAAAGGGCAGACAGCACATTGGGCTCAGACTGATGGTGCAGTCAGGGTAATTAGGATTGTAAAAGATGTTTTCACCGACTAGAACCCAGCACAAAAAGGTCAAGATTCATTGGAATTTATTTGGAGGTAGGTTATCAGAGGCTAGGACGTGCCATCAGAAGAACACTTCTGGCAGTAGCAGTGTTTCAGGAATGCAGGAACCATAATTGCCTGTTAAAGCAGTTAGTATATTTTGGACTCTATTTAGCAGGTTGTTAAATCCTTGTGGGAAAAGGCATGCCAATTTTGGCAAAGGCAGTAGGCAAAGCAAGAAGGAAGCTGTGCCGCACACAGCTGGAACAAGGCACAGGGATGCCTTAGGAACACCACTGCTGGCTGAGACAGCAGGGAGATTGGTCATCACCCCCTCTTACCCAAGCTCCAGGAGATTTGATATGTTGATGACTTCATGGAGTCAGAATCAGTTTAGCAGTCTGTGGAGCTGAGGCCTTTTTCTCTTCCCTCTTTTTTTTTGAGCTCGTTACCCAGCAGTCTTCAACTAACTTCCATCACTGGGATATCTCAGAGGGCTTATGTTTCAAACAGTGCTCCCAGGCTGATACCTTCTCAGAATTGTGTATAATGCAAAGGACTTGGTACCAGAACAGCTTTTATCAAGGTTAAGATGAAAAATCCCTTCTTGGGATTTCTCTGAGAATACACCAGGTGGTGCCACGGATGTTTGCTGAGACAATGTGTAATTACTTTTCTTGTTCTGCCAGAAAAGCTTTAAAAGGCCGCATGAGTTCTACTTTATCACTTGCCCCCCTCTTTTCACTCATGCTGTCTGCGACTCACTTGGACTCTGTTCTGGAAATGTCTTTGTGCTCAGTGGATGTGACCCCAATTACTCCTCCTTGCTTTTCCTCCTTCTCTTTCCCTCCCTAAATGCTACTGGATTTTCTTCTTTACATTCACTTTATGACTAAGAGAAATAACCCTCTGCCCTTCCCAATAACTCAATACATGAATCTGCAGTCTGCCATCTGATAGAAAACATTTTAAGCCATATAGAACTGCTCTGTATCTTGTTGTTTAGCTAATCTGTTAATAGAACTGAGTGGACAAGTTAAAAATAGATCCGCCTCTTAAAGCAACAATAGTTCCATTTTAAATTATAAACTAGTTCCCATTGATTCTGCCCTTATCGTGCTGGAGCCGTTCGATTCTGTATATGTCTAAATTAATACAGGTAAAAGTCTCTTTTGAATAATAATGTGTTTTCCACACTTGCTCCTTGCCTAGCTCATCTTTGGTTGTCATGATGATCTTGTAGGGTCCCTGTCCAGTCTGCTGCTGTTCCTGCTCCTATGCAGTGAAATGTGAAATTGCAGTCTTCTGCACCAGGAGTGAGAATGGCTTATACTGAAGCAAGCATTGGTGCGTGTAATGGTAATGGCCATGAAAAAGAAGTTTGCGGCAAATCACCCTATGCACAAGGCATGGGAGAAGGTCATTATAAGGCGGATATTTGGAGTGAAGTTGCAATTTGTGTGTGAAAAATATTTTATCAGACTCAAGGCTGAAGCTGACAGCCACTCCCTTTTAGAAGTTCTTCACCAGATGGGGTGAAGGTCATGTTCATATCACTGTTCACTTCTTGACTGATGATCTAAATATTTTTAGTAGTATACTTGCAGGCATCCAGTCAACTAGCTATGATTTTCTCTAGTCCAAATGTCGTCTGTAACAGATTCGCCATATGCAGAATTTTTTTTTTTTTTTTTTAGGATAGAATTACCATCAAATTGCAAAGGTGTTTAGTAAGCACTAGTTTGGATTCTTACCTAAATGTTATGTCTCCAAATTGTTCTTAAGAAAAGTGTTTAAGTTTCAAGGTTCATTTCAAGCATCTGATAAATAGCTGTGACAGCTGTGACAGCAGAAGAGGCCTGAAGACTGTCAAAGAGCCACTTTCTCAGCAGTCACAAGCCATTAAGGAAATTCCCCTATTTCTATCTCTTTCTGGAACTTTACATCTTTTCAAGAAGTGTTTCAGTTTGCAGAGGGAAAAACCAACCCCAAACCCTGCTTTTGACTCTGAATTGCATATTTTTAAGACCACAATTCTGCCCAGCTAGTTGAGTTCTTTCTAAAACTTACCTGGTAGTCTTTGTGTATGGCATGAGGATAGCTGTATAGTGGGTTTTTTCCTCCAGTCTTTTCTCTCTAACTTAGTTTTACAACCTGTTTTCCTTGTGTTTACCCTTTTTCTGATCCTTTCCCATCCATCTCTTCCAAATGGACCTCAAAGCAAGGGCAGTTTACTTAGAAATCAAACCTTCAAACTCACATGTTTTTAACATTAGTTTAAAAGACCTCAAAGACCCCTAACAAGAAATATTTGGAAGTGGCACATAAGCCTGGTGCAATATTTGGCCTGATGGTGAGGACTGAAACAAAGTTTTGATCCACCTTTTAAAAAAACAGCCCTATAACAAGGTCTGGATTCAGCTACAGTCAGGAGTAACTGTCCGCTGCAGTAAGGGCAAATTAGTGGGTCTTACTCCCTTGGCGAATCCATGCCTACTTGTAAAAATGTCACCTGTTGGCAGAAAAGAAAGAAAGAAAGAAAGAAGCTATTTATGTGTTTGGAATTACATCTGTACATAGCTGCTGTGTGCAGCACAGAGGAGATGTCTGTGCTGTGTCGGTGGCACAATATCTTTTCATTGGTGTATCTGCTCATTTGGCTGGCAGCACAAATTTAAATACAGGAGTGGTGTTAGGAAAGGGGAGATGACAACAGATGGAAAAAAATGGAAGAGAAGGAAGTAACTGGGGTTGATGTCAGTGTCCTTGAGATAAACTGTAGGTGAGATGATGGTGTTTGAATGTGATGCTTAATGAAAAGAGATGCAATATGCACTATATACATTGAGTATGGAGGTTTGTTTAAAAAGGCAAAGAGAATAAGAGCTGAATTTCTTGTCTCCTATGCTGCTAGTATCTTTCTCAGATCATACAACCCAAACTAGTTCTTGAAGAAGCATTCCTGTTTCAGCACAAGTCCTAGCGCTCGCCTGTCTCCAGGAAAGATCAGTCAGCATTCACCAAGAAATGCCAATCACCAGTTTCTGAGACAGATCTGTTAGTATAGTGCAAAAGACTAGGTTCAAAAGAGCACCAAGGGATGAAACTCCCTTGTCAAGGTGAACTGTGCAGCAGGCTTTGGGTTGTCAGCACTTGGAGAAGTGAAGTGTTCCGCAGGGCCATGGAGCGGAGGCTCAACCTCTACAGCATGTGTGTGACAGATACTATTTCCTAAACTTGGGCAGAAGTGGCTAGGTCTAGGCCTTTCAGAAGGATGTTGCAGGTCCTTGCTCCCTGATTTTGTGTATATTTGCACAGATAGCGTGCCTATTCTGAAGGATTATTCTGAATTTCTGGAAGAGCTTCTAGTCACAGGCAGTTGATTTCACTCCTTTAACACCGTGTGACAAAGTAAGATGCAACAGTTTTATCCAGAGATCAAATTAATGGAACATGCCACCTGGGATCCCACAAGGGAAAATGGGAAGCTAGTGACCCTGTAACTACAGGAGGCTGCCTAAAAAGCCCACATAGAGGCCTCTAATGTGAAAGGAGCACAAAGTGAAGGACCTCAGGTGCAGCATCCCCTCAGTCCTTGCTCGCGGTAGCAGCGGACACATTGTCACTGCATATACACGGAGGGGACTCTAGAAATATGACCTTTTATACCTTGTCACAGGGAATTTGACTCAGAGGTACTGCTGCAGTTATATAGATTCATAGTTTCTCCTTTTGTGAGTTTTCTTATCGGCTTATATGGTCTCATTTCAGTATTTTAGTGGATTCTCTGTTTGCTCACAAGGCCGAGAGAGGAAAGAAGAAAACCTTTCTGTTCTACACACACACTGGTATGTAGATAAAGCCCCACATTCTTCAATCAGATTTTTAAAATTGGAATTTTGCTGCTGTTATAGTTTAGCCTCAGGCTGGTAATTTGGCGCTTGCTTCAGTCACTGGGGTCCCTAATTGGAAAAAGTCCAGAACAGAAAAGAGAGTCAGGAGGGGAGGCGTGGGGGTGGATCACATTTATACCAAATAACCAAGTCCCCCAGCACTCAAATTCAACCAAACTTTAAATATCCATTTTTTTCCCCTGAAGAGAGTAGAAGGGAAACAAAGAGATTAGGCCCTGATGACAGAGTCTCTAGAAAAGCATAAAATCTAATAACACTGACTTTCCATCCAACCTCTCACACATGTATCAGGAAAATGTCCTTTGCTAAATACAATGAAAGTTCAGTTGAGCAGGGTGATTTATTTTCTTTTTAACACTGCCATTCCCACAAATATGTGTATACTTGGTCTATCTGTGCACATATCTACGTAGATGACATATCACTGGTATATGTCATTTACAGAGGGTCAGTGGAGAATCAAAATAATTTTCTCAAATTTGGGTCAGTTTTCAAAACTGAACACCACCGGTGCCATCTACAAACATTTTCTCTTGATGTGACTAGGAATGTGGGTGGGTGTCACTAGGCTTTAAACTTCTTGGGACATTATTAGAAGGCTCAAAGGTTTCCTTTCAGCCTACACCCTTAGGAGCCCAGCATTATATGAACAGGAGTTCTGGGATGCAGGGACTGAGGGGAATCCTTAGTCTCTCACACTGTGCTCTTCAGCTTCTATGTGGGATACTTCAGGAGCTGTGGGGAGGCAGCGTCTCTGGAGACCTGCTTTGTTTGTCTGTGTTATTTTGGCCCTGAATTCCTCATCTTCCCAATTCTGTGAAGTTATTGCCATGGTGCAGGAGCTGCATCTCTTTGGGTACACATGTAGAGATGATACCTCTGTGTCTGCTTTAGTGAGGGGGGAAATTTGTCCAACAGCATTCACCAGTGCAGGTTTAAGAGAGTATGTTAGTGTAGTAAATGGGATTTTCAAAATACACTGTTCTAAGTAGATGGCTTTAGAACCCAAGTCTGTTGTCATTTTTGTCATTTGTGTAAGTTTACTTATAGAAGGTTTTATTAATTGAAAGGAATGTTTTTACTCAGCCAGGAGTTATTGACCACTTTGACAAAAAATGTGCACTCTACAAAGCTTAAATTACATAATTGTTCAAGAAGGACTAGTACCTCCTGTGGTATCTTTAGTTAGAGGAGAGAGATAGTTCCATTAATCAAGACTTCTGAGGATGCTGCTAACGATAATTCTTTTCTAAGGTACTGATATAACTCTCAATTGTTTCATATTAAGCTGAGAAAACGGAAGGAGTTGGAAGATGGGACACATTTTAATAGAAGCAATAATTCTGCTGGAAGGGTTGTCTGAATGCTGTGCTGGGAAAATGAAACCAATAGATCCCATTTTACAGAATATAGCTATGTAGGAAGAAAAGGTCATAGTCCTGGGCCTAATTCTGTTACTGTTTTAAAGCTGATGTTAGTATTTTTCAATTTATCTTATGGTTTTAAAATGGGGACAAACATATGAATGTAATAATTAGTGTAAACTACAGATTTTCTTTGTTTGGATCCCATGCTATAAGCTTATTAACCAGTGTGACTCAGCTGCCTTCCACTCTCCTCAGTTACATCAGCTTACACCAGGTAAAGATTCAGCTCACAGTATTTCTTTCCTGCTGATGATTATTCTGTGCTGATGGGCTATTAGCTATTATGGGCTACTCAGCTATCTAACATGCGCTGCATTCATACCCAGAAGTCTTGCTAAGTGAGTAGTAACGAGTAACTGCCTTTGAATTTTCATGAGCTAAGCATCGTGGGTCAGATTCTCATTTAGTCCAAGGCACCTCTAGATGCTGTGGCATTATAAAATGGCCTTATTGTGGATATAAAATAACCCTAGCCTTTTGAAGAGTGACACCACGTGATTTCTCATAGCTCTTTCATTTACCATAAGCACTTTGAAGTCTGATCCCATTTTCCTTTATATTGTTTTCTTTGGGGAAAATCTAAGCGCTGAAATCCTTAATGCAGGCCTGTGGCTGGTAGCCTCCAAACCTCAGAGGAAAGTGATCCCTGCGAACCCTCATTAGCACAGTTTGTGAGTAAGTACTGTGTCATCGGGTGGTCATTGTTACAAACTCTGTACCTATTGTAGTGCTCTACCAAATAGTGATGATGTTTAATAAATATTATTGGTCAAACTACTAGTCGAGGAGATGTGTACAGCTTTTAATTAGTCTCTTCTAGTATTCTTCCCCTAATTAAAAAGGAGTCCAGAGTTCAATTACCATTTATAGAAGATAAGAATTGATGCAACTAAAAATCTGTCCATCTTAGATAATTTGAAGTTATAGGTATGTCAGATCATCACTACCAATAACTGGAATGTTTGGGGCTGTAAATATCCTACTCTCTGGTATTGAAATGTTTGCCTATTCTCATTGTTAGAGTGACACACGATATAGAACAATATGAAAGGTTTAAGAATTAATAGGGTTAATATACCTGGCACGGTGTACATAATTCCTTAAGGAAATTCTTCCTCTCCACTAATTGTGGAGTAGTGCTGTTGCATACCTTTCACCATTTATAAGGCGGTGATGTCTAATTGTTTTCTATGAGAACAGAACTCAAGAACTGCTGGCTTCAAATCCCTTGTCTATTCCCAGCCCATTCCGAGTCTTGGGGAAATCTCAGTACCTCAGTTTTACCTCCCCAAAAGTAAAGAATATCTAATTGAGTCCAATTCACAAGGCTTTGCAAAAATTACTCTTTTTAAAAAAAATTCTTTCCCTATGTAATAGGAGTGCTGGGTGTTCTATAGTAGCATCTACAACAACGCATAAACTTGAGTAGGTAAAAAAAAAATAAAAAGAGTAGATATCATCAGAACTTGTGTTTCCTAAAAACTGAGATAGAGATTATTATTTTTAAATATTTCTGTATTTTTCTTTTGGGCCCCTTTTTACCCCCATGGGGTTTATGCTCTACAGGCATTTACATTACTCTATACTTACACCACCTACTTTTGCAAGGTTTCTAGGAAACTCTGGTGGGAAAAAAAAAAAAATAAAATTGTGCCACCACTACTTTTTCTGTATCTATTTTTGTGACTAAACAGAGGACTTCATTCTTCTGGAATATTAATCTACTTCATTTCATAAGCATCAAAATGAAATTAATATTTGCAAAGGTCAAGTTACAGTATATGGCAGGAAAAACATGCCAAAACCAATTAAAATTACTAGAACTGTGTAGGAAAGTCACACACACCACATTGCTCACAGGTGCTCTGTGTGAAGCCCAATCCAATAAATGTCAGTCCAGGCATTTACACTAGGAGAGTGCCAGTCATGTAAAAAGAAACAGAAGAACAGATGCTTTATGAGAAACAAACCCAATACAAATAAACTCAAAACTGATTATAAAAAGTTCACACTAAACAAGTATTAAAACACATGTGAACTGCATTTGGGATTCTGTGAATATTTTGTCTACATTTGTGATTCAGCGAGTGATTTGTAAAGCAAGAGGCAAATAATTTTTAGTGCTTTGTAAGTCTTTGGAAACCTTGCCTCTGCATCTCTGTGAGAGGTTTTTATTTTATTTTATCTTAATTCCTCTGTCTTTCTCACTATGTTATTTGAACTTTGGTTTTCAAAAGGCCAGAATGTCCACAAAAGTATGGTGAAACTGAAACATTTCAGGTATGGGGTTTTTTGTTGGGTTGTTTTTTTTAGGTGCTGAGGATTGAAGATTTGACTGTAGCATGTGTTTTGAAAAGCTTACACACCCCTGACTTTTGGGGAACTAGGACTGGCTTTAAAATCTGCTATGAAAAGCAAGTTATGTGGGTTTAGTGTTTATTGTAAACATTTCACTTTTAAAGCTATTATCACTGACAAAAGAGAGCCAGGTTCATCAGCTACCCACGCTTTCCTTCCCTGTTGGCAAGTGGTGTCTGTATGTGCCACAGTCATAGCTGGAGAATCTAGCACAGCTTGAGAACAACTTGAGTATAAGCATATTACATGCTACTTGGGTGTAAGAGTTTGTAACAGTTAGATAAATGTTTATAGAGTTACACCTTTTTTTTCTCTTTTTTTTTTTTCTTTCTTTTTTTTAAGTTGATATTCTGCTTCCTATAAGTCAAAGCTCTCTTAGAGGCTATGGATTCTGCTCTGGTGACAATTTTAGTAGTTCCATTTCATGCAAGGCACAACTACTTGCAGATATAGACATCCTAACTGGATCAAGTCTACAGTGCTGCTGGCCACTTCTGGCCTGCTGAGATTTCTGAAAAACTGGAATCAAATGCAGCTGAGCTGAACAGATTTTTAAAGGAAAATCGGATGTGTATTTCATTCTTTTATCCAAAATAAATGTAGGAACCCTAAAGGTTCTGAAATATGTAGACCTCAGGTTTGAAATTTTATACTCATAAAGTCTAGTGCAGAGCAAGCAGCAGTAAAACTCACCAGATAAATTGTCTCGACTCTGAGAGAGACCACCCTTTTGGGTAAAAAGCTAACTTGTGTTCCTTACTCATTTAATCCCCTGCTTTTCTGCTGAAAGGGTTGACAAGGGATTCATTCCCACTAGCAACTGGGCTGAAGCCACAACATTCATTTCATATGTGCCACCGAACAGATCTGTAATACTAATGATTCTCAGACTCTATGAACTGGAGTTGAATCTGACCCTGTGACCAGGAGGTTAAAGGCTCCAAATCCAATTACTGAACCCCAGAGATACCAAGTCACTTTTGCTTAAATATGACGTCAGCACTGATGAAAACTGTACTGAGCTATTGTATTCAGCCAGGTAGACCAGCAACACAAAAGCCAGTTGCTAGGATATGCCCCTTTCAAACAGCATATTTCATCTCTTCTCCTTTTCCAGACTTGGTATTCATCTTTTTTTTTTTTTTTCAGAAAGGAAGTGCTGAGTAGTTGAGAAGGGTCCTGTCAACATAGAATATACAATCCCATCCTCAGCACCATCCATATGTTAGGAATCACCCAATATTTTCAAATAGTTAAGTGAAAAATTGACTACTGCACATCATTTATTCATGGCTTATCTACAACTGACATCTGATATTCAAGATTCATGCTTAGCAGCTGGTTGATGCCACGTCTTGCCAGTCTTTTTGCTGGTGCTGCTATTCTGTCACGGCTGAGAGTGACACACATGCACACAGGTGAACAGTGGCTGACAAAATGTAAATGCACAGGGCAAGAACATGAACAGTTCTGCTTCTGACTCATCCCTGGTGCTCTTCTTCATGTGGCTGTGTGATGATACGGGTCCAGTTTATGTCAAGCAAGACCTCAGTTGTAGGCAAGTTCTGCAACACTGGTGGGCAAGGAGGTGTTCTACTGGAACTAGACTTTGGCTGCCAATTTGGGAAATGTAGAGGGTGTTAAGTAGGGAAAAATAGGAAACACAAAGTAAGACAGGAACAGGTAGAAACTCAACAGTAGCAGAACCGTTGAAGTGATAAATTACTTTGATCTGTCTGATGGACATGTCGGAGAACTAGGGTTCAGCCATGTTTTGTACACAGGGCTTTTCTTGAGGATCTGCTGTAGAACTGTTATGTTGTTACGACTGAGATTTTTTGGAGGAAAATTAAAGTCCCCTAAAATCAACTAATGTCTGTGACTTCATGACCGTTATGACTGAGAGGAAATACTGTGCAGAATAGTACTGGAGAGCCCAGAACTGGATGCAGTACTCCAGATGAGACCTCACCAGTGCCAAGTAGAGATGGGATCACCTCTTTTGACCTGCTGGCAATGGTCTTCGGAATGCACCATACCATTGCAGACTGTCTGAGGGTGCACTCTGCCCCATCCTCTAAGTCATTAATGACGATGTTGCACAGTATTGACCCCTGGGGGGGTCTTGCTTTCAGCCGATCACAAGCCTCTGGACCTGGTCATTCAGCCAGTTTTCTCTTGACCTCACAGTACACATTGGAATTGGAGAGGACTTGGACAAGGGACTGTTGGCTCATGTTACCTCAGAGTTGAGGTAATCAGAATGAAAAGCATTTTAATTGTTTTCAGGGAGGGTGCTTTCTTTAACAAGATGACCTCTCCAGAAGACTGTAAAAACAATAAATAGTAAATTTCTGAACTCCTGTGAGAGATACCTAATAAATGACATTGCATTGCTGTTGAGCACATTCTCTTTGTTCAGAAATACAACATAAATATCAATAATTATAATTTAACTACTGCTATAAATAATACCATATTCAGTTTTGGCTTATAAAAATAATTTTAGTCTTTGTGGGCACAGGAACAGTTTATGTGTGTTTACAATATTACTGACCGTTATTCTGAATGAATTAAGATAAAGGTCTGTTCCTTCTTTGGTGATAACCATTTGGCCGGTTTCTCATCTGGAAAAGCCTCTCAACGGCTACAAGTATATATGTGGTACTTGAAGGGAAATGGACAAAGGAACATTATGTAGGAAGGCACGACATGAAGGGAAGGGTAGAGGCCAGAAAGAAGATGTAATCAAAAGGCAACATTTAAAAAAACTTTTTAGCTAAGGGTGATTTTTTTTTTTTTCTCCCTGAAAAAAGGCAGAAGCAGTAGGCTCAGGGTGTCTCATGTACAATCCTTCTCAGAAACAAGCTCATTCACTGAATGAGCTCTGCTCCACTGGAAGTGTTTATTTCTACTGCCAATGGGCAGCCTCATTTGGCAGACGAACACTACCAGTGGCTGAATACTGCTTTATTTCCTCCATTCCTTCACAACTGAGAACTATGTGGACTGTAGGTAACTGGAATGTCAAAGAATGGAAGCGGCAGATGTAACGTTAAGTTCTTTCAAACTTACATCTTATTTATCTAAGTGCAAGTCTCGGATATTTTTCTGTGTTTGTCTTGGGAGTTGATGCTACTCTTCATACACATATCTATGCTTTGTGTGCTCTCTGATTGTGTAGATCAAGACAAACATAGGATCGTTAAGATCATTGAGTCCAACCATAAACTTAAGACTGCCAAGTCCACCACTAAGCCATGTCTCTAAGCATCACATCTACACGTCTTTTGAATACCTCATGTTCCTAGGAGTTGAGCATGGGCTCTCATAGCAGCAAAATTGCAACAACAATCATCTGCGCTGCTTGTCAGAATGGAGTGCTGTGTGATAGGAAAAGCTATTGTCAACCAATTAAAGTAAATACATCTGAAATCACACCTTAGGAACTTCGGTGATATCTGTTTGGAGTGAATATTGCACATAGAATAACCTATTTAATTTATTCTGTTTAAAAAAAAAAAAAAGAAAAAAGAATGCTGTCTTTTGAAAAGGCTCTTTTTTAGACAAACTAGAAGACAAAGCTTATTCCTCTATTAATTATTTCCTAGGCAAAGCTAGGACTAGATATCCATTTGCAGAAGAGAAAGGGATACATTTCATATACTGTGTGCATGTATATATTTCCCGTTGGGATAGATTTCAAACAAAACAACGAAGAAAAAAAAAAAAAAAAGAAGAAATATATTTGTTTTAAAGAGCTAAATGAGGGTGGAGGCTAGAATGGGAGGTGAACATGTCTGGGCTTGGTTTCTTCTTTGGGGGGTTTAATGTTAGATACAGCCTAGAGACTCCTGGGGATTATAAAAAATTGAATTTTTGTGATGAAGGATTTTATGGCATTTCTGAAGTATGAAATGTTCTCAACCACTGCTGCAAGCTCAGGCAAGCTTAACATCACCTCCTCAGCATGATTGGCTATTTCATTATGCAATAGAGAAGCAGTGGAATTTGCTTAAGATTTAAAAAGAAAGCTTCATATGCAAGGGGCAATTTACTAGGATTTAAATGTCTCTAAAGGAAAGATTTAAATCTGTATAGGAAAATATAGGCACATTTTCTCTATTACCATTTCTAACTTCGTGTATACACTGTAAATCTCAAGAGGAATATGTGCAGGACTTCATTCCAGAGAGATGTGCACAGTAGGTTAGTGGTTTAGATTTTGCCCATGAGGAAGACTGAAAAGGACACTATTGCCTTCAAAAGGAATTGTGCTGCATTAATGAGTTCAGTGTTCTTCCAAATGCTGGTGCAAACGGTGAAAATACAAAATTATATTTATTTGTTAGATGTCTTCTCTCTAAAGTGTAATTTAAAGAAAAATTAAAATCAGTGGTGTTAATGTTCAAATTTTCATCACCAAGCGGTGAAGCGAATGGAAAGATTCCCCCAAGTCGTGGGATCTTTCTGCAGATGGTTGGTGATGCCAGATTCCTGGGTAGGGCAGGTGCCACCGGCAGGCATAGCTTTTAGAAACATTGAATCCATGTGAAATAAAGGTAGGAGAGTTGAGATTAAAATTTGGAATCGAGGTTGAGAATGTCTTTTTTGTTAATATAACATTATTTTAGGGGAAAAAAAAAAAAAAGTTTTTTTGGTAGGAGATAAAAACCTTGCACAGGATGATGGAAAAGGCTACATAATTAGCATAGAAGGCTCACTGAGAAATGAATCTGTACTTTATTTTCCTTCCCCCCTCTCCCTCTTTTGTACACCTGGCTGATGGAAAAAGGTTTCTTTTACTCTGTATGAACTGCAGGTTTTAAGAATGTTAATTAAAACCAGTGTTTTGATGCTATCGCACAGGCTACTTAATCAATTAGCTGTATTTGCAAAGCACTTTTAAGGACTAATTACTGTCAAATAATAAGTGGGTTTCTTTTATTAACTTTCAGAAATGGAGGATGCCAAGAGGAGAGGAGCCTTGTGTCAGAGCTCAGCAGGCAGCTTCTGATCTTCTCTTGTTCTGATTCAGCAAGAGGAACCAGGTCAGAGTCCTGACACCACAGCCAGTTTTGTGTAAAGCGGGGCAGTTACACACAGAATAGCTGTTAGGCTTTGCATTTGGAGGTGTGTTTTCTTATGTCTGTGGGTAGGTTAGATGAGACAGTCTGTTCATATTCCTGGGAGCGTGTGTTTCAGATACTTAAGCCTGTGGTCAGTCACGTGCCTGATGTGCTGTGGGATCAGCACTCCGCAGTAGTGAGGGGGTGAAGCGATGCTCACATGCTGGTCCTGTTGCCCAAGTGGGCAAACAGAAGGATTCTTAAGAGGCTCAGAGTAAGTACGCCATTCCCTGTTCCTTCCACTCAACACTGCTGTGGTGGGGACAGACCACAAGAAGCAGATTTGACAGGCTCCAGTTACGCTCCTTTTTCCTTACTGGGAAAGAACAGTAGAGTTTCATGGTGCATTAATGCAAACTGATGGACATTGGAGAAGGAGGTAATCTTCATTTAGGTACTAATATCCCCACTGCATGATGTCTGACATGAATGATTTCTGGAAAGTCAGGTTATTGAACCATCAACAGAAGTGTTATAAGCAAAGGTATAATAAGAGTACTCGTGAAAATAATGGAGGAATTGCATGGCAGTTTGAGGCTGAGAGAGGGAAGAAAACCAGGAGATATATATTCTAGTCTTGGTTGAATAATATTTGACTTACCCATACTAAGCTCATAGAGTGTCTTTCTTGAAAGGGATGAAGTAGAAAGCTCCTAGGAATGTACATGGTGGGTACCTTTGCTACATAAAGCGAGCAGCTGCAGAGAACCATTTCAGAACTCAAGAGAGAAGGATGCTGTTCTCGTCAGCAGTTCCATGCTGTGAGGAGCATGCAATAATTCACCAAAGGAGATATGTTCCCAAACACTTCCCTGAATAGAAATTAAATTAAGGCCCAAAGATCCAATCCTGTCTTTGGTAGATACAACAAAAGAAAGCTGAGTCGTACTGACAGTCCTAAATAGTTGTATTGACTTCAGTGGGACTCTCTGGGAGATTTATCTTTAACTTTGGCCTAAAAAATTGCAGGACTGGACTTGAAGCATGCTAGAGGTGCAGGATGAAGAGATCATAATTGTCGGTGCCCTGCTATTGTGTCATCCACAATGACATGTAGGAAAACGGGAAGTTTTGGAGAAATCTTAGAAAAAATAATTTAAAAGGATGTATTACAAATCTCCCTTTGTTTTCAGTATTATCTATGTAATAAAAAAAAGGAACATGAAATTAAGGATGGTGCATTCACTTCTCTGCTAAAATGTAAGTTATTTATGTGCATAAGTAAGTCTGTGTTTATACCTCGGGTTTTTAACCTTAACATGCAATTTCTTTGTTTTTGTGAGAGTTAGTAGGAAGATTAACATCTCTTAGATGCATCTACCGTGCGTTTTAACCTATTACCTCTTCTAAGGCATAAAGGAATAAAAGCATAAAAGAATATGAAAATAAAGATATACCTTGTGATGGAAATGAAGCACCTGTGTTTACACGTTGATGCAGTAAGTTTACGGAAAAACTATTCTAATTAAAAATGTAAAAACTTACAGACAGGTAGCAGACTAGTGCTGTGATCTATTGCATCCCTTTGCACTATTCCAGCAGCACCAAAAAGCAAATAACTTTACAGAAACACCTGGGGATATCTTCTAGAGACTTGTTTATTCCTATTCCCTAGACCTTTGTAGTCTTCAACACAGTCAATACATACAGCTATCCCCAGATACCTGGGGGCATGGCAGGGTTTCAGGCAGCAGCCACTTTGAGCAGCTGTGCCACCTCTCTAACTCACCTTATGGTCTCATGTTGGTAAATCACATCCAGATACAAAAACTGGACAATTTGCTTCTGGAAACTTCTCATTTCAGTAATTCTACCGTTTCATGTGTGGAAGCACTACTTGGTCCTAGCCTAGAACAACCCCCTGTTCTTCTATTCATTAATAGTATGCCTGGGGGTGCTGCCTTCTCCATGAATATGAACTCAATTTCTATTAATGGATATTGTGCATGCTAGAGAGTAATCACAAAAAAATGGTAACTTGAAAAGTTGGCGTTTCTGAGATTGCAGTCTGCCTGGCTAAGCATAAACTTGTTCCAGCTAATTGTCCTCTTAAAGAACCACAGATTCCCATTTTCATGAAATACATATGCGCCAGATTTCAGCCTAAAACACACTTTTACACACGTTACAAAGCCTTAGAGACAGACTCCCATACAATAGTGTGAACTGTACTCGTCTTGGATTTAAGTGCTGCTGTTTATAAAGGTCCTGGCACTAGATGCATCCTTCCATTAAGGGGAGACAAGGAGGGGGGTCACTCCCTCTGTCAATGACTAGATGATCTTTAAGGTCACTTCCAACCCAAACCATTCTGTGATTCTATGAAGACAGATGTGAAGCAAAATCAGATGAATGGATCAGAGAAGTTGTAAAGAGAGAATCTGTCCCACAGGCTTATAGAAGGCTGCATATGACAAAATGCACAAGAAACCCTGGAATTGAAACTCAGTTAGTTGTTGCCATCTTATATGAACTTTGACAGTCTAACAAACAAGGTTGATATTTGGTCTCCTTTTGAATCAGTTTGCTTTGTGATGGTATCATGCGCTGGCTTTGCTGAGTAGAATTTCAAAATCCTCATCCAGTGCCTTGGATTTGACTCATGTATTAATCAATATTTTATAATACCTTTGGAAAATGAGTATTTAGAACTCCTTTTGTTTCTTTGGAGAGAAAAAAGGTTTTATACATTTTCAAGTGCAGGTCATCTACCTATCTTTTTTTTTTTTTTTCTGATGATGATGATAATCATGGTGACTTCTGACAGATATTTTCACAGTAGTTTTTCTTTTCACTTTCTAACTAGAAAAATGAAGCTATTACCTTAGAGTAGAAAAGGGATCCTCCCCTGAATCTTCCTGACTAGGATTCAAACAGTAAAAACATTTTAAAAGCCCTGAATGTTTCTAAAGGAAAAAAGGACATGTTGCCTTCAACATTATGTTTGTAATAGACACCGTTGTGGAAAACATCTCAACTGAGCATTGAAGAATTTTCACTCTTTGGAAATTATTCAGTTATTTTTTTCATATGGGAATAGTGAAGAGAAAAATATTTTTAAAATTTCAGGGGACAATGTGATAGGTACAGTACCTGAAATTGCTCTTTAAGCAGGGCTATCTCCTATTGCAAAGATCTGTAGGTAAACCTGTCATTCTTTGACTGGGGTTTATTCTCTTGCTCTAATGCAGTACTTTTGAGGATAGTTAATAGTTGATTGCTTTTGTTTCCAAATATAAAGATTTTTATTGTTTAGAATTGCAGTTCCCTGTTTTCTTTGGTTTCTTTCTTCACACAGTAGCTTGATAAGAAACATGAAACTTTGGCTTCTAATTTCCTCTTCATAGAAAGTCAAAGACCTACCTTGGGAAGAGATGAATTAATTGTTCATCAACTCATCAACATACATCATCAACTCACTGGAAAGGAATATGGTTTCCAATAACCTTGTCTTTAATAAAGACAGATTCTCAGTTACTGTAGGTAGGAAAACTGTCACTATCCTTCCATTTAAAACCCAGATGATTCACTTTATCTGCTTCTAGCTGTTTCTAATAAGGTTGTATTAAAAATGTAAACTTACAAACTGTTGTTATTTTTGTTCCAACCTAACTAGCAGAATTAATAGCAGAGCCTCATTTGCATGATCACATGGCTATTGGCAATCTGCATCTTGGAAAACTTGGACTCTAAACAGCCCTAATTAACAGCAAAATAGAGCCGGAAATTAATTGGCATCAAACTAGGTGGAGAATAAAACTCAGAGGATAGAACGCTTTTGCAGACTGGTTCCTGACTCAGAATTCTGTATGCACAGCAAATATTTCCTTCTTACCTAGATTAGAATAAGATTTCCACCTGCAGTGTGGATTTTTCCTATCTTTTTTTTTTGCGCAGCCAATAATATTTTCTATATTTAATTAAACAGTATATTATAGTCATAACAGGAAAACTGGGAACTATTTGGTTTTTTATTTCTTTAAGTTCTGTTTGGTGTTCATTACTTTCCTGAACGTATGTTAACATCGAGTTCAAGGCAAGGAAAGAAGCTGGAAATACTGCTGTACAATACTATTTAGGATGGAAGTTATATCTATGAGATGAAGTTGAAACACTGTGATGATTTTAGCTGTTGGTTATTTATCTAAAGGCGGTGAAGATTATTGTTTACTGAGGCCAAAGATTTATCATGGAAATGATAAGTGATTGACTCCGACTATTGGAACAACTAGGATCTTATTTTCCACCAAACACTTCAGAGGCTTAGAAATTTGAGGTTTTGGCATTTATCTATTTGAAGTATAATTTCCACAGACTTTATAGCATTTAGGTTGTGATGTGGTCTAACAACAGGCACCAGTTGGAAGAGCAGGGGTCTGAGGTTTAGGTGTTACTTTGAGCCAGTGATCATCAAATCTTAGTTGTTTTATGTTTGCTGGCTTTTGACATTTTTCAGATCCATCCATTCTGTGGCCATTTTGGTTGCTTACTGTCACTTCTAATGTAACTGATTAACCCTGTTCTCTCTGCTGCAAAAATTTATAACTAGGAGACTGGCATAATTTCATTCAAAAGCAGTTTTAATAAAACAAAGTGAAACATTTCTTTTCTGCTTCATATAAAAACTTGATACTTTTGGGTTTCTTTATGTAAGCACAATTTGAAATTTAGTAGGATATGGAACTATTGGGAAATTAGTTATAAACATGGCAGTCTAATACAATCTTGGTTTAAAATTTATGTTATTTCCAGTGATTAAGCAGAGTTTTAGCATTGCCTGGAGTGCTTCATTCATGGGGAATGATTGAGGAAGTAATTACGGTGAGCTACCTCTTTGCAAACATTAGGATTGTACTACTTAGGTTAAAATTACATTTACATCCCAGAAATTATTACCATTTAAGAAGAAAAAAGCTATAGATTGTAGGGAGGAAATACTACAAGACAATCATGTGTTTAGTCTAATTTTATCCATGTTTAAAAAAAAAAATATTTATGTAACGTTTTAAGAAATATCTCAATGTATTATCTCAATATATTTCAATAAAGCACAATCTGGCCTGTTGCAAGAAAGGAGCTACTAGCCTGAAGATTATTTTTAAAGTGTTTCTCAGGTTTTTTTTTAGCCCATATCATCTTCATTAGAAAGCACAAATCCCTTGAAGACTCTGCTTTTGGGCAGCAGAAGGGAGAAAGGGAGTCAACATTATTGGAGACTAAAAGAAGCAATTCACAAGAATTCTGTAACTTGATTTTCTTCTGCTCACCCCATCACTGAGAGATACTCGCTTTTCTTTTTTAGCAGGGACAGAGCCAGTACTGATGCCAGGAAGACTCAGCAGTAATTACCCTTTATTTACAGGGATTATTCAGGGCCTGAGAGCAGAGTGGTTTAGCAGGGGAATTGGTGTTCCCTTGCCAAGTCGATTTGGTGCAGCCACACACTTGCTGAAGAAACAAATGTTACTTCATTAATTTAAGCATAAGCAAGCAGTTTGGGATGTAACTCTTGCTTTCACATCAGAAATGTCCAGCCTTATCTGTGTGTGGGAAAAATGGATATTTAAAAGAAAGAAAGAAAAAAACCCACAAACGTCTGGGATGTTGAATCATCCAGATTTGCTGAGACTGATGAAATCATCCCTTGCCTGAGCACAAGAACTCTGCTTTCTTACTGTGTAAATGTTGGATGCAGCCGGGCACCATAATGCAACAATGGGCCATTAAATAAGGCACTTCTAAAAAGGTCATTTTTTTCCAAATGCTTTCACAGGAAAAAATTAATTGTAATAAATACAATGGCCATAAATTCGTTTTTATAACCCCTTGTCTTCGATCTAGAATAAATTAGTCATCATCACAACAGGTTATGATATTAAGATTTATGGTCTAACTTTATCCCCAGTGTTATTTCAGTGTTATACCAGGAATGACTTTAATTTAAGTGGCTAACCTGTGAGTTACAGAAGGTGGGGAGCTGCCTTCTTCCTTTCCATTATTAATTACACTGTATTGCTTCCACCTAGGGAAAATTTGTCTTTTTACTGTGGTTGCTCTTATTCTTTCCACTGTGCTTGTGAACTTTTTCACTATGCCATGTCATTTTGCCTTTAAGGTGAACGCCCTATGATAAAAAATTCACATGGCTGAGCTTTCTCTACAAAGCAGTTCAGAAGTAGAAGTTTGAGGGGCACTGCTGGACCATAGATAGTTGAATTCTTCCTACCTGTCACCTGAAAGAACATCAGTAGACTCAGTACTTCAGTGCTTGTTTGACAGAAGTCTTTGTCCCCTTTTGTTGTACCAAAAAAGCTTTTTACTGATCTTCAAGAGCAGAAGGCAGAAGAAAGATGACCTCCTAACCTACCTTAAAGCAAACTGCTTTGGACCAGTCGGGATTACAGGTGTTTAGTTCTTTATGTTTAGTCCTTTTTGTGATTCAGCACCTTGCAGAAGTAAGTCTTTCTACACACATGCCCAGGAAAGTAATGAGTGATTCAGATAGTGGCAAGTAAGACTCAACTTTTTTTTTCAAAATGAATTGTCCTGGCTGCAGAATCTGCTGTCCTTAGATGAAGATGATTTACTTTATGTTTCCACTGCTTTCTTTTAAGTGCATCTTGTTAGAAAGCAGCACTTCCTATGAACGTTTTCAGGGATTGTTTTCTTTCATTGTTTTATATTTTTAAAAATCTAGCTTCTTAAACTGAGTTGTTTTGTGATTTATTTTTTTTTTTAATTGGGAAATTTCTTAAAAAACAGTTATCATGAAGGTTTTCTTGTCCATAGAGAGGTGTAAATGGAAACATTCTATTATCTCTGCTACTAAAGTATCTGCTTTAATCTGGGTCGGTATAGATCTGAAGAGCAAAGCAGATGATAGGACAAAATTACATTTGTGCTATTATTATCAATTATGTAATGCTAGCTGTCAATTTTGAACAATGAAAAAGAATTTATGGCAATCTATCTCTAACAGCCCTAAGAAAGAGAAATTTGGTAGTAAAGAATATTGGGTGAAACTCTGCTCTGTAACAATAGTATGGCTGCTTGAAATCATTAAAGTGAACCACAGGAAAATTATTCCCTTTTAAATTTCATAATACAGGTATTACAGTAAGTATGGATATTACGGAACCATCTTAAATACTTATTTTTTGCTAATATTCAGATTTTCAGTATAAATCTGTCTTCTAAGCAAAGAATCACTAGCGGCAAGCATATTTTTAATAATTAACACTTGATTACACCAAAACAAAAACTATATAGATTTATAGGGTTTTTTAATTCTAAATTTATTAGAATACTGAGACGATTTATTTTTTCCTTCATTTGAAAACATGTGAAGGAATAAGAGGAGTATTTCTGTTTCATAGCCTATTTAGCCCAGCCTACACAATATGTCCAAATCAGCTCTAGCTGAGCATTTTGCTTAACACTTTTACTCTTCTTTCATGATTTTCCTGGGACCTTTGCCACTATGTTGATTAATATGTCAAACCAAATGTTGTGAGTGAGACTTTTGCTACCTAGAGTGTGAGACATACTGGCACAAGTTGCAGAAATGAACTTTAAAGTTCAGATTGTTTATTAGCTTTTTTTTTTTTTTGTGGAAGTGACATAGTAAGATGTGGCGATAAGAGACTCATTTCATCAAATTATCCTTCAGCCAATGTTGGGCAAAAATCAAACCCACAGATGAGAGCTACTGCTAATACGAATGTTAGGCCTATCAATGTAAGTCACACAGAAGAATATCCAATGGGAAGAAGACCTTAATGTACAGGACTGGAGTTAAGAGCTTTTAATTAAATTTAAATATTTTCTGCCTCATGGGAAAGGACATAATTAGCTATTTTCTGACAACTATTTGACCTGCAGATGCTTGCATCAGCAGACAGAGGAGTACAAGGAGAAGTACTAGTAGATTATAATTATGAGATTTTGGGAACCATTATTTATGTGACATCTTCTTTTCTAACTGCTGGGATAACAAGGTAGTAAACAACTATCAGCCTCTTATGTAATATCATGGAATCATAGACTGGTTTGGGTTGGAAGGGACCTTTAATGATCACATAGTTCCACCCCCCTGCCATGGGCAGGGACACCTTCCACTAGCCCAGGTTGCCCAAAGCCCCGTCCAACCTGGCTTTGAACCCTGCCAGGGAGGGGGCAGCCACAGCTTCTCTGGGCAACCTGGGCCAGGGCCTCACCCCCCTCACAATACAGAATTTCTTCCTTATATCTAATCTAAATCTACCTTCTTTCAGTTTAAAACTGTAACCCCTCACCCTATCCCTACACCCCCTGATAACGAGTCCCTCCCCATCTTCCCTGCAGCCCCTTTAAGCACTGGGAGGCCGCTATAAGCTCTCCCCGGAGCCTTCTCTTCTCCAGGCTGAACACCCCCAACTCTCTCAGCCTGGCCTCACAGGGGAGGGGCTCCAGCCCCCTGAGCATCTGCGTGGCCTCCTCTGGACCCGCTCCAGCAGGTCTGTATGTCTTTCTGATGCTGGTGCCCCCAGAGCTGGACCCAGCACTGCAGGGCGGGGGCTCATAAAAGCAGAGTAGAGGGGGAGAATCCCCTCCCTCGCCCTGCTGCCCACACTGCTCTGGGTGCAGCCCAGGATACCGTTGGCTTTCTGGGCTGCCAGCACACATTGCTGGCTCACACTCAGTTTTCCATCCACCGACACCCCCAAGTCCTTCTCCTCGGGGCTGCTCTCAATCCACTCCTCCCCCAGCCTGTGTTTGTGCTGGGGATTGCCCCGACCCATGGGCAGGACCTTGCCCTTGGCCTTGTTGAACTCCATGAGGTTGGCACGGCCCCACCTCTCCAGCCTGTCCAGGCCCCTCTGGATGGCCCATCCCTTCCCTCCAGCGTGTCGACCCCCCCACACAGCTTGGTGTCGTTGCCAAACTTGCTGAGGGTGCCTCGATCCCACTGCCCGTGTCCCCAACAAAGATGTCAAACAGCGCCGGTCCCAGCCCCGACCCCTGAGGACGCCACTCGTCACCGCTCTCCACGGGACATCGAGCTGCTCACCACAACTCTTTGAGCGCGACCATCCAGCCAATTCCTTCTCCACCGAGCGCTCCATCTGTCACATCCATGTCTCTCCAGTTCAGAGACAAGGATGTTGTGTGGGACAGTGTCAGATGCTTTGCACAGGTCCAGGTAGATGATGTCGGTTGCTCTTCCTTTGCTCTAACCCCATCATAGAAGACCACCAGATTTGTCAGGTACGATTTGCCCTTAGTGAAGCCATGTTGGCTGTCACCAACCACCTCCTTATTTTCCAGGTGCTCTAGCAAATCAGAGATTTGCTACCAAACCCATTAATTTATACATATCTTCATTTGTATCCTATCCTAGTAGATATCAGTAGCCGTTTGGTCCCCAGTATAACCACTGGACTCATATATTTATTCGGTGTGGAGGGAAGAAATTCCAAATCTATTCTGAATTATCCTTGCAGGAACTGCTGTACAACAGTGGAAAGCACTATAAAGATTTTGCTCTATAGAAATAAAAATGTGTTTCGACTCTGAGCTACTCACTTTAGAGACACAAAAAAGTATGGCACACTCAGAGAATGCCAAAAGGAGATGTATTACAAAGCAGGTTATCTTCCAAAAAATCAAATGATTAATGTAGCAAAGGTTGCTCTTGATTCCTGTGTATGTTGGAAATGTTTTGAAATGAGCTAGATTTAAGCAGGTACGCTAATGGTTTTATTTTAAGTGCTTGAAAAAAGAGGTGGTTGGTTTACTGAATAAATTTGCAGCTACTGCCATTTTAATCCTGAAAAATTGGTTTGGAAAAGGCACCTGGCCCTTCCAATGTGCATATATAAAATGTGAAGAAGCAATTACAGACACCTTCTCCTTTCAGCAGAGATAATCTAAAAGTGAAGCCTCTTTTTGGAAGGCTTCTGAAGACAGAAGCTTTACAAGGCAAATTTGTTATCTTGTTTTGTTCTGGGTAAGGATATTAGAAGTTTCCTCATTTGGATTCCCAATCTGGTGAAAGGTTTTAAACTTTCAGAATTAAAGTTTCTCTCGAACAAAAAATAAAAAGGGGAAAAAAAAAAAAAAAAAAAAAAGAAGCAAGTAGCTATCATTCAGTCCCAAGTATAAAACCGAAGCAAAACTACAGCTCTGAAGCTGCCCTGGTAGGCAACTGCTCAGCTGTTAGACACTCTACTCCAAGACAGAGCAGAGAAGTCTACTCCACATTGGTTGGGTTTTACACAACTCCTGCTTCCTGATGGGATCAGCAACTATCTGCCAGTAGGAAAACAAAAAAAGAAAATCAGAGTTTTTAAGGCTTTTACCTTCCCCTCACTATTGCCTGTCCACAACTTTTGATCTGTATAGAGAAGCCATCCAATGTCTGTACTGTCCTCTAGTAGTGAGAATGTCACAGGCAACCAAAATAGTAGTATTCAAATCAACTAGTGAGAACACATCTATGGATTTTTATGAGCAAACAGATTACTTGAAGGTACGCTTTTCCCCCAAATGCCCAGATTAGTGTAAACCACACATGTATGCGGTTAAAATATGTATGTTCTCAGTCTCTGCCTAAGGGCCCAGGTTGGCACATTATCTGTGTATGGACATAACATCCATTTAATTTGAGCAGGAGCTGTGAAACAGATAACTTTTCAGTTAGTTGACTTAGTTTTCATGCATTTGTGTTACGGCAATTTTACAGCATCTGTAAACTTAGGCTAAAGGAATAGGAAGACTAATAGGAGTAATTAACTTAGTACTATTGGCTTCTCTATGGCCAGACAGAGAATAAAATAAAAAATTCGCAAGTCTTTTCTGCGGGTTGAGAATAATATACTTTCCTGGCAAAAGTGCTAAAGAATGTAGTACAAATATGATCCTAATCTAAATTTGACAGTTATATTAGAATTGTAAAACATTTAAAATATTACCAATATGTAATGTTCCAAATGGTTTGTGACACTTTCAATTTAGCTTTTAATAGATATTCAAATGTGTAGTTTTCAATTGCACAAATGCAACCCCAAGCAAATTCTGAACTGAAGGTCATGGGGGTTTGGCAAAAAGGCATTTTAAATTAAGATTTTTATTTTTTTTTTTTTCAGATATTCAGAGCATGCATTTTGTCCTGGTGTCCATGAGTCATTTCCTTAACCAATAAAGGACAAATTCTGAAATGTTACATTCAAATATAGTGCTTGAAATTAATCGTTTATTAATGACATGTTCTCTGCTAGATAACCTTGCAACTCTGGAAATCTCTTATGCCCTGTCTTTTCAACAATGTAGTAAAAACTGGCACAACTTCATGACCCACCATTTGAATGGATACAGATCTCATGGGACCCCACAACTCCTGTAGCAGCCAAGGTGTTTCTAAGCCTGCTGACTAGATGGTTATTGATCACTGTATCTAACTCCTAATTTTCTCACATATACATTCATGCCCGCATCACATGCATATCTAATATCTTTTTTAGATTGCAACACTTCAGGCTTGCTTCCTAGCAGCACTGTTACAGCTCTCTGAATTTGCTACATGCTTAAAAGTATTTGTCAAACTTGTTTAATGAGAACTGCCAAAGTTTTGTCTTCTAATTTATCTCCTTAAGACATCACGTGGCAGAAGAACATTGAACAGAAACAAATGAATCTTGTAGTGATTTATTTTTGAAATATAAAATCAGGTCCAGGATGGTAGAAAACTAAAAGCTACTGATCTCTGGTCATTGCCATCTGAATTCTGAGTTTGAACCAAATTGTTAGGAGACAGCCTTGCTAAACTGTTTGCTTTTAAATTTGATATAATCTCTGTGGTTTAAAGATGTGTTCTTTTTACAAGGTAACAGTTGCCCTTCAGGCAGTTCCTTGTTTCCACCATGGAAATGCCAAACTTTAGCTCTGACAGTGAGTAAAAATAAGGATGATGTGAGCATTAAGGGTCTAATTTTCGAGCCTCATTCTCAGCTAGGATGCCTGACTAGCAATACAATGAAGTGCAGGAATGGGAATTCCTCAGCCTTGTTCTGTGAAGATTCCTTGAGAGGGGGGACTTTTATTCAGCACACCATCCACATCCAGAAAGGACCCCTGTGAATGGTGTGCTGAAAGGATAAAAGAACCACAAGATCTTTTCCAGGCTGCACTAACAGTCATAGGAACGAGAAAAGGTAATAATATCCCTTCCAAAAGTACCAGCCCTCACCCACAGCTATATGGTTATGTAAAAAGCTGGACTCCTTCATACAGAGATTAAAGTTTCTAACCTTGTTGCTGCATAGGGAGCTAGTCAGCTTAGCATTGGTTTTGTGATCAGAGAAGGGACTGGAACAGGCTCCACTTTACAATCAGTATCTTTTTCTGACTGTCAGATCTTTGGTAAGAATATTTGCAAAGCAACAATAAAAATTAAAGTGCACTCTAATACTATGTACTCGCCATTAACTTCTGAAATATTGTTGTGCATTAATTTTAACAGTTACTTTACAAAACCACTTACCAAATTATGGATGCCAGAAAATGATAAAATGCTGTTGATATTATAGCAGAGCTTCCTACAAATTGGTTCTTGGTGTGGAATAGCCTACTTTACTCCCTTCCTGATACAGTATCCACCCACAGTGCTTTTCTTCTAAAGGGAACAAACAGCTGGAAAACACACAAATGTTATTTGGTTTAAAATTCAAGTTAAATTTAACCAGTTGCCTGTGCTCTCACACAGCTTCAGACTGAGAAAAATAAGGTTACAGCACAGGACTGATGCTGGGTTTGAGCAGAAATTTCAAAAGGAGAGAGGTGTTTATTTTTTAAGTGAGTATTTGTGGTAGCTTTCTAATTTTTCCACTCAAATAATGCCTAGCAGCTGCTGGTACAATGGTAATAAACAAATACATCAGCCATTTTGTGGATATACTTCAGAATGCTTTACAAATAGTAACACACTCTTATTCAGAAAACAGAGCCACAGAGAAACTGAGTGATTTATTTAAAACCTGTTTTATATCTTAAATAGCATTGGCCTCTTCATTGCTATGCCCTTATTGACCACAACCACTTCTGATCAAACTGCACAATTTTGGCAAAAGCAAAATTCCATGTTGTGTAGGGCCTGCTAGCATATACACACTGCAGCACCTGTGACTGATGGATAGGGTCAGGAAGGGCCCTCTATCGCATCTAACTCTGTCAGGACACTAAAACTATGTTGTATGCAAGAAAAGCCAAGTGGACTGTATATTTTGCAACTGATGCTCTAAAAAAGATCTGTGTATCAGCTTCATTTTAGGGCAATGTCTCCTCCTCTTTCAGAGCTAGTGATGTGTGTACTAAACCGTGTGGGCAGTTTGTGGGTAGGTGAGTTCTGCTTATCAGTTAGGACATCTGCCAGAGAATTTGCCTTGATTGCAGAAGGCCTAAAAGCCTTGAAGAGGAGGATGCTACTCCTGGTGATTCTTAGAAGCCCTGTAAGTTGGTAGCTGTATGTATTAGAAGATTTGCTCAGGCCAAAAAACTCCCAAAAAGTCAAAATAACTACTCATAGTACTAGAGAATCAGAATGAAGACAGAATACTGAGATATATCTAATTTCATTAATTGGGGAAAAAAAAAACACAAACCACCACCCAACAAAAAACCCCAACAAATTAATGCAATATTTAACCCAGAAAATCACTATAATGACAAATGACAACCCTGTAGCCTGCAAAATCTGCTAATAAAATGTCTGCTGTGGTTGTTATTAAAACTAAACTTATGATCCATGATTATCTAACCATTAAAAACATAAGTGGGGGGCTAAACTGGATATTTATGTCAGACGATATTTCAGTGCTGTTTGGACCAAGAAAATTACTCATCAGATTTGATCTCTGATGCCTCCCTTCTCTGAAGATTAGCCCCCTAAAGAGTTTACAGGCATTTAGAAAGATTCCTTCCTCCCTCCCTTTGTGTCCGCTTTCTCTTCGGTAATTACACCCTAAGCTTTCTTTAAGTTTAATTTGTCGACTTTTAAAAATGGCTTCTGTAGAACAGCTGTGTCACGGAGAGGTGGCTGACCGCAGAGCAGTTCTGCATGGCCAGAGGAGCATCCCTCCCACTTGTAATTATTCTTATACAGGTGAAATTTCCCAGACCTATAGCAGCAATAGTTTGGGTCCCTCCATCAGTCAGGTTATTTGAATACATGGGGGTTTTTTTGACAGAGCTACATCAGCTAAAATAAAGAAAAAGGCACATTCGACTGAGATAGCAGTTGGCACATTAGAGCTCCTTTTTGACGGATGTATGATAAATTTTTTGTTTTCAAGAAAATTGTTTACGCCATTTGACTAATGGGATGGATGGTCTGTTTAGGAGAGAAAATAGACACATATGGCAATGGAAAAAAGCTCTCTCTTTGTTGAATTACTGCCCACATACCAAAAAAACTCTGCATGTCTTTAGTTCCAGCCTCAATTGCCTTCCCCTGTTGCCAACAAGAGTTGCAAATGGTGAATGTGGTTATGACAAGAATGGATCATTACTTACCGAGACCAACAAATTACATGAGTACTGTGCATTTTACTTTTTTTCCTCCTCTTAGAATAGGGTGAAGTAAGGTCAATATATGTTCTGTTAATTCATGTGTGGCTCCACACCAGTTGATTTCTTTTCAGAGGCTACTGCTTTTTGTGCTGTTAGCAAATATCCCATTAGCAAAGAAATCCAGACCTGACCTTCAGATGATGGGGTTGCAAGCGTAAAACTAAATCCCTCTTCTACCAATGTATGAAGAAGTGTCATATTAAGTACTAATTGCATAATATAAAAGCAATTGCAAGTAACAAGATGGGTAGATTTTCTAGATAGCGGAGTGGTTTACTGACCTGCTTAATATAACAAAAATATTGCAGAATGACTTTTTTTTTTTTTTTTTTTTTTTTTCCCCTGAATCAGGAAATACATCAGAAATTAGTAACTTGTATTACCTGGCTCGGTGACAGTTCCGGCTCTTTGCTGATCTCAGCCTTCTTTTAGTGGGGTAAATGAGACAGGAGAAGGTTCTCACCAATACAGTTATGTTCTGCTGCAGACTTTTACCTGCTGAGCCCTGAGATGAATTGACAATGACTCCCTCCACAGGTCACTTAACAACAGGGTAACAATTTTCAGCCAGAGCTAACCTGAGAAGCTCTGAGCAGGTAACTTGGAGGAGAAAGTATCTGCCTGCATTATATTACACCCTTAAACCCTTCAGATTTGTTCTCTAATTTCTGTATAGCAATCATCCAAATTACAGAGCAAAAGGTTTTGTGAATAATGTGCAAAGTACAGCCAGGATTCTTTTAAAAATCTAACAGTCAATAAAGTATTCATGCTTTCTGGAATGAAGTTGGGCCTCTATATATCATTGATCCTTTATTAATGATTTCATTTTAAATACTGCTATCCTGATTTACAAAGGAAGCATTTTCCATTTTCCATCGCTCTTCTGTTAAATATCCAAAGGGAGAATTTTCTGCTTACAGAAAAAGTAATTTCACAGATGACCACAATTGCTGAGGGCCAGATTCAAAAAATGATAATCTTCTCTCCACTTTCTCCAAAAGTTCCTGTCCTTGTTCATTAGCCATACACAGCAAGAGATGAAGCAAGCTGTATGAAACGTTGTAATTGGGTGTCTCCCACTGATGCCACATTAATGTGTCATTAGACTAATATCTTTTACAGACACACAGATATGGTTTTCAGACCAGATCTGGAAACCTGGCAAGCTGGATATTGTATTTTAAAAGAATAAAATGATTTATGCATTTTTTATTTTAAAATTTCTTAATTTGTAGGGTGCCTTAAAACATGGCTGAGACCCTACCGTGTTATCACATTACTATAGAGAGTATGTTGCCAAAAATATATGTGGAGCAGTGGGGCACAATGGTGGAAGTGCTAATGAGAAGTCCAAGCAAAATTAGTGCAAAGACCTCATGTTCTAAGCCCTGAAGCAAGTACTCTATATTACCTGCAAGTCGGTTGTCCATGCCCATGCATTACTTTCTTTACATGAGGACATACTATCAGAAAAAAATTAACTTTCTCCCTAAAATTATCAGGTAGCCTGCACTCCTACGTGAAGAAAAAATTCACACACCTTGTTTTAGTCCATTTGAAGCCTTTCTACCAGTGTGATGTAAAAGTGGACCAGAGGTATAGTGTATGAACTGTGACTATGTTAGACTTCCTTCGAGCATGGGAATGCTTGCTTTATGTCTCATGGTAGTTGGAAATGGTCTTGGAGCAGGCAGTTCAAGGTTTATGCATGCTGCTCCTTCCTCACAAACAAATCTCAATGGGAAAATTGTTCGAGGTAGATTTTTATCTTTTTTTTTTTTTTTTTTTTTTAATTTTAGATGAATGGCAGATGGAGAACCTCTTTTCAAGTGAACTTAGAGCATGGACACTGTCCTGGAGAGAAGAAAGAAAAAAAAAGAGAACTTCAAAGAAAGTTTGAAGAGCCCTGTGCTCCTGAAGGGCTGCCTGCCCTTCCTTTTAGCAGCGTACAAGGTGAGTTCTGTTTGGATGATTTTGGCATATCTTTATGCTGAGGAGTTATGTGTCGCTAAGCAACATTTAGCAGTGTGTAAGCACATGGAGGTTGCCTTTGGTGTTTTACTTAGCTGTGTCTGCTCTCATCCCAGATTCTGCAAGTAAGATAAAAGGTCCTTCCAGGAGTTGATACAGGATCAAGGTGTATACTGAGAATGATATAGAGATCAGAAGCCGAGCCCTTTCAAAGCTAAATGGGCCACAGCAAAGACTACAAGCTCAACAAAATGTAGGACTCAACTGAAAAATCACGTAAGTGTTCTCCCTCCTTTAAACTATGAACTCTTCGCTGTTGCAACTGCTTAATTTCATTTCCAGTGACCATGCAAATCTATTTAAGCTAAGGGAGTGAATCACACATTTGAAATTTTTTTTTTTTTTTTTTTTGGTGAAGAATAGCATAGATTGGTTATAAAAAGTAAATTGGGTGAACAGAAGACAGATTGAGAAAACAGGTACAAGCTATGACACTCATGAAATTTTATCCAGAGACCTGCAGCCTGAAAACATTCAAGAAGGTTTAAATTTCTGTTCCAGATTATCATAAAGTATAAAGAGAATAAAGAGACTATTAAGAGAGGACTTGTTGTCTAATCTAATTGATCTCGCTACATTTTGTGCTTTGATGCAGTCCCTGTGTGATTAGACAGAATAGTCTAAGGCTTGACATAGTAGCAGGTCTGATTTGACATTACAGGAAGGTAAACCAGGAACAAGTCCGTTCTAGAAAGAGGTCTTAAAAAAATCCAAACCATAGGGTGCCAAGTTTACCTTCCCACTTCAGAGTGTTAGGAGATGCTATGTGAAGGCAAGATCCCAGCACCATTTGACAACAAGCAGAGCGTCTACATTTGTTTCTCTCATGCTGTGACATCCATTTCAGCTGTGACACCTTCGTATTTCCTTAAATCTCCTTTCTCTGGTGGCAGACAGGTAAGAAGAGGCCCTGAGTGCTCTCAAACCAAATATATAGTATTAATTTGGGGTTGTTCCCAAATCTAAGTCAATAAATCTAGCTTTAGGCTTGATAGCAACACAAAGAAGGGTCTGAGAAAAACGTTAGGCAGTTGTAATTCAAAGAAAGCCTAAAATACTCTGTATTCTCTATAGCACTGTAATAGCCCTTGTAGTCTTAGGGCGCAGGGGAGTATAAGGATTATAGAATGGCTGCTTCCTAATTATGACATGGTGTCCCATAGTAATCATAGTTTAGGACTGATGCCATACCATAAGCTTTTATACATCTTTATTTATCCTATGTAAATTTAAAAAATCAAATAAGCTTGTAATTCAGATGATGAAGAGAGCCAAAGAGATTATAAACAATGAGGCTGACTGCAACTCATATTGTATCGGGATATATATGCGTAAATACACTCAAACCTTGCCAAATAGGTTTAACAAGTCTAATTTCAGGTAACCATTGAAACTCTGAGAACTCAGCATTTCAGATTTTTAATCTTAGTACGTATTTGTGCTTATCGTGAAGCCTGTGTGTTAGATTTTTGTGACAGGGTTTAATAGGCAAATCAAAGGCCTATGAAATGTTACTGAAAAAATTGTGTCCAACACAACTGAAATGTAGCTGCAGATTCTGTAGTTTGTTTTGCTTAGATTATAAACTCTCCAAGGCAGAGGGACACTGTTTTATTCTTTATAAAACACCTTGCACATATGTTGTATCCAGTTATGGTTGCTGTGCTCCATTGTTATTTAAGAATGAAAAATCCTCTAAATAATGTAGCTGTTCAGAATTTGTCAATAGAAAAAGTAGGGTTTGGGGTTTTTTTCTGCTTTATATGATAATGTATATATTCCTGTTGTTATTTGGATAGGAGAATTTTATAGGAGGTCTCATTACATATTTAACTGTGCGGATTCACTTCTGTGGTCAAGATAAAAAGCCAAAAAAATTTCTGCTTTTTCTTTAATTTCAAACTCTTACTCTGGCAGAAGTTAACTACGTTCTTACAATGTTAAAATGGGAAATATTTTAATGTATTATTCAAGCTAATTCAAAAAATAAAATTGGCCATTCCAGAGATAAAAATTTACAGTATTTATCATCTTTCAGACAATTATCAAATATGTAAATTCCAGAGAGATGTTTGACCTGAATTTGGATCTGCTGCATGCATCAAAATTCATTCATTATAAACAAATTGAGGAACAATTAATTGGTGTTCAAGGCATTAATCTATTTTTGTTGTTTAAGTTCAGCTGTTTCTGTCTATAGCATAATACATAAGAGTCAATGATCATTGCTTTTTAAGTTTTTGTGCAAATAAATTACAAAATTAATTGCTAGTTGCGCTGAAATTAAGGAGATGTCAGTGTTTCAATTACAAACCTTTATTTTTTGGAGGTTTATAAATCAGTTATAAAATTTTTCTCCAAACACAAGAAATCTATTAATTAGCAGACATTGTCTTAGCTGACAAGCATGTTTGTTTACATCTTAATGATCTCAAGAGTCTTAATCATTTAACATTTTCTAAGTGCTTTGAGATCCTTGAAGGATGGACTCAGTAAAGTGCAAAGGATTATTAATACTCTCTTTATTTCGCTCATGTTAACAATATATATGCCACGAGGGCTATTTCAGCCAATTGTGTGTGCTAGATCCCATTAGGAAGTGTCTCATGGAAGTTATTAAAGATTCAGTTGAGATCTGGTGATCACTTACTTTGACAAGCAGAAGAATTGGCAAGCATTCTTTAAAGGAGAAAGATGAACAACTGCCTTCTTGGAGAATGTAAGAATGGGAAGAAACGATTTCTGTTATATGTACCATAAATTTGGAAAGCCTGGTTAAAAACATATTCATATAAAGATATCTATCTGTCTTTATAGATACCTAGGAGATAAATATATACATACCTACATAGATGGAGACAACACACGCACATATATAAACAGTGCCCATCATTTAGACCTGGGTTCAAACCACTTCAGGAGGTGCCAGTTTTATATCCTCATTAATCTGCTGAATGGGGCTGTTTATTCCCTTTTTCCTCTCCTGTGCCTCCAACTGTGTTCCTAGGCATACTGTTAGCCTTGGTCTGAGTTTGACGTGATCATTCTTTCTGTGGTATGAGTTGGTTCAGGGAGATAAAGATGACAGGAAACGGTGCATTTTTTGGAGGGCGCGATTCATTTTCTACAGTTTTAGCTACCTGAACCAGCCCACTGTGGGGTCAGATATGTACTGGAGCAGTCAGATGAACAAAAGAGGTGTGAAAGTAAATTAGTTTAGCTCTAATGTCAGATTTTACTGTGGGTTGGGAGTAGTCTCCGTATTTCGTGGTGTGAGCCAGACCCTTCTGAAAAGCAGGCAGGTCTCAGGCCGGTTGCAAGACCTCTTCTTCACTGACTACAGAGGAAGAATAAGGGGCAAGCACTTCTTTAACACAGCCTTCTCCATTTAGTGCTTAAAGTTAGATCATTTTAATATAGGGCAAACCAAATCTTACTTAAATGAAAAGTATGTATTTTCCTTTGGGTTTTTTGCATTTAAGTTAAAGAGGAATATGGCCATTTCTCTTGGGCTTCAAACCCCAAAATAACATTTAAAATGTTCATCAAGTTTTCTTTGAAAGCTATTTAAACATCTGAATAAAAGGAAGAAGATGTATTGTTATTTAGAGCTCCTTGGAGAAACTCCAAGCTTTAATTGCACTTCACTTTCATTTCAGTAAGAATGAATCTGAATGGAAGTGTCTCTGTCCTGTGGTGCTCTTTCATTCCCCATCTTAGTTCCTGTGAAAACAGTGCACTGGTGCAGCCAAACTCAGCCAGGCACCCTCCTGCTGTTGATTTAGACATCTCTTTTGGCTCCTAGCTGATTTTCTCTTGTTTTGAGAATAAATTAAAAGCACGTTTGAAAGTAGCAATGTCAATTTTCCTAATTATCTGAGACACGGTGACTAAAAATACCACACTACCTATTAAACAAATATATTCAAGAAAGTTCAGTGGATGATATCCAGATAAATCAACTTTTTACCGGTAATGCAATGGTTCTGAGATTTTCAGGCCAGATATTGTGTGCATACAGGATGCAACATGGTTCTTCTGGGTACGTTGGGCTTATGTTTGTGTACATGCATGGAAAAATGACCCTGTTTCCTAAGAACTCGCTGAACATGTTCTCTGTAGTCCCTCTCTGCATTGGCTAGCTCTCTGATATCTCCAGATGCCACAACAGCTTTTTTCCTTTCAGAAATCATGAGTTGAAAGGTAAGACAGTTCTGAAGAAACCCAGGCCTGTTTATCTTCTATATGGCTAATGAGAGGAGAACTCTTTCTCTATTTCACATGTAACCACACTTGCTGAGATCTATGGCAGTGCACTCAAAACAGTTTCCATGGGAAGGCTGATGGCTGAGTTTATCTTAATTTCTGCAATACTTGTTTGTTGAGCTCTACATGTGTTTTGATGTAGTGTCAGGAGTTCTTAATCAGCTGAGTAAGGAGTGCTTGATGTTCCTTGATGCTGTTCTTTTACTCCCAGGCATGTTGCTACCAGATTTCCTCCTCCCTCCTGCAAAATATAGCAGATTTTCTACAATTTTCAATGCCTTCTGACATATGAGGTTTCTTGAAATACAGGTGATATTTGTATGTGCAGATATTCTCCGTAATATCTTCTATTTTTCTAGTTCTAAACTAAATGTGCATTAGAACTTCCTCTAGTGAAACAGTCATGTTTGGGGAATGTTCATGGGATATGCATATTTAAGACTTACTTATACTTTATTTCCCTTTTTTTTTTTTTTTTTTTCTTCTGCTTTTGCTGACTATGTAAGACTTTTGGGGCCAGATTGTTCAACCATTACGTAATTCTAGCAAAGTCAATGTTCATGAAAGTTAAGAATGGAAAGACTGGACTCTAAGTTGCATTGCTGTGATGACGAGTCTGGTTGTTTAGGACATAAAGGCCACTAAAACTTTGGCCTAAATCTAAACAGATGTTAGGAACCACGGGAACAGACTCTGGAGTCAGAGTCTGTGTACGTTGTTATTCTGGATCCTAAATGTGTGTAAAAACTGCAGAGCAGGGGGAAAATGAACATATCTGTATCTGTCATTTTAACTTATATAAAGAAGGGCTTATATCTTATAAAGAGTGAGGTTCTCTCTTCTGAAATTTGTTCATAGCCCCAGTTACACTACATTTGAACTTCACACACTTAAAGCACTTTAAAAATTTAAAAATCAAATAAAGAACCTGATGAAAAAATCCATACCAGAAACTTTTGGCTTTTTCAGAAGCATAATCTTTTCTGTATCACTGATAAAATCATACACAATATAGTCTACTTGCCTAAATTTAAAAGCAGGTGGTATGATAAGTTATTGTTAAAGCTATAGGTAGTACACATTCTTACTGACAGTGACCTTTACAGCCAACAAAACAGGAATGGTTCAATTCTTGTATTATTTTCCTGGGTTCTGTAAAAATCCACTGATCGGTCTTGCATCTTTCTGCCTGTTGGTATGAGGTTGTAAACCTCTATTTTTCATATTAGTAGTAACGGAATCCAGGGAATATTTCCCTTTTTTTTTTTAGGGCAGTATAAATGAGCATGGGGAGTTACCAAAAAATGGGGGAATTTTTCTGGGAGGAAGTACTGATGCTACTGGACCTTAAATACCGTGTATATAGTTCTCTGCTAACCTTGCCCAGGAAAACGAAATCTTATAAAGAATGGCTAAAGGGATTTGGAAGCCTGCCTTATGAAAGCAAGCTGAGAGGTTCTTTGGACTAGCAAAATAAAAGCTGAAAGGGCTTAAATTGCTCTTCCTGACAGTCATGAAGGTTAAACTCAAAACTTCTCATGAAATTCAATATACATGTCTTTGCATTGAGATGCTGTGAGCCTACAGACTAGCTTAGGTTTATACAACTCTTAATTTTGCAGTTTGCTCTTTACAGACTGAAAAAAAGCCTTCTAAGATGCACCCACACTGTCAGATACTTTACAGATGTAGTAGTGTGTTATCAAATTACGGAACATCTTCTGTATGCTTCACAAGATTTGAACCCAAATATATATAGTGTTATTGTATATAGATGAAGCAGATGTATTTGATTTTCATTATGCAGTTGTTTTTCTATTATTTTTTCTAGTTGTTCTACTTGCTTCAAAACTGGTAATCTCATTGTTGTTCTAGCCTTCCTAAAGCTTTCTCACTGTTAAAACTTTTCCAAATGAGATGGATTTGCTTAAGTTGTAAGTTTCTTTTTTTTTTTTAACCCGTGTAACATCTAATATTTTCATCACCTGTAAATGAAGGAAATTAATCTTTTTGCAAAATCTTAATGCAAGACTATATAGCTGTAAAAGAGAGTTCTTTTAGAAGCTATCAGTGTATTGTTCAGTTCACCTACACACAGAGCTCGGGTAGTGGTATTCAAGAAGCATATGTGTGGGCTAATTGGATTTTCCATTTTGCATTACTTCATTGTGGAATATATGCAGGCTTAAAAGATTCAGGGTAATAAAACTAGCATAATGCTACATGTATGTGATTACTTCTGTCTTGCTGATGACTTAATCCCAGAGTTAATGTCATTTATTTTTCAGATGTGAGAATAACCCATCATCTATCAAAATACTAAACTGACTCTCACACTACAATATCAATGGGCAGAACTAGAAGTGTCCTTACAGGTTTTTTTCCCAGTTTGAAAATTTATGCAACAAGATCTAGTTGATTCTGGCTTTTCTTCTGTGGCATGCTGTCAGAACAGCAGAGTGGCTGATGGTAGCAAGAGAATGTTTTAAATTTGTCTTTTTTGTTAAACCCCTTAGTAGCTGAACATTAATAGTAGTTATGACTTGGGATTCTGTTGTCAGAGCGCCGATTTGCCTTATTTCTCTCTCTCTCTTAATGAAAGATGCATGGCATATGCAGAAAAAAAACACTAAACATGAAGAATAAACTAGGAGAATTGAGGTAGACTTAGAGATTCAGGCACTTATTTCCACTGAAATTCAGTATCTAGGACTTGGACACCAGAATTCAGTAGACACCTTTGAAACTGCTTTCCAGCTTTTCAGTACTCCTGATTTTGAAGGTAGTGGAAGGATTGGTACTAGATAGTGAAAAAATATGGAAAATATATAGTAAAGTATCAATAGAAGAATAAAGCCGCTTACTCTGGATAGCAATTACAATAGAGCAAAGTAGTTGGTTTTGCTTCTAGTGTTGTCTAACCAAACATTAGACCTGGAGTCTAGAAGCAGACTTGCAATATTTTCTGCAGCTTTCTCTCTTGTCTCCCTGTTTGCTTTTTCCTCTTTAAAAGAGAGTTGTTTACTAGTGGTATAATCATAGCTTTTGTTTTACTGGAGTAAGGCTGTCAAGTAACACACTAGCAAGAGTCCAGAAAAATCCCCAAAAGTCCACCCAGAGCATTCGTGCAAGTAATCAACAGTGATAAATTGAGCATGAAACATTTGGCCATGTAAACCCCAGATTGAGAACAATAGATTTCTTCAGCTATGATAGTAGGGACTAGCGGCTCCCCTATCCACTAATTATCTGTGAAAATGAGGGTTGGGGGTTGCTAGCAGGATAAATTACTTTGCAACTGATGAAAATTATGGTGAAAGTAGCAGTCAAAGAAAATGTATGTACATGTTTGACAAAAATAACACAGCTAATACTTGGCCATGTTTTAAAGTTTTGAGCAAAATGTATCCTACCATTTCAGTACTGCTTGAAGCTGAACTAGCAATATGAACATTATGGCAGCCTGAGGCAGTAAAAGCCCTCAGGAGATGCTTGAAGGTGTCAAAGCATCTATTATTTTCCCCACTAATGTTGTGCCCTTGTAGACAGAGGCCGTGACATGGAGCTGGTCTTTGTCTATGCAGATGTGCTAGTCTTCACCATTTCCTGGAGATGTGCTAATATGGGGAACAGAGCCAACGGGAGATGAGCAGTGAAAATATTGCTGAGATTTGCTTCCCAGGGCAGGTTTCCTATGAGAGATGACAATGTGGCCCCACATTCTGTTCTTCTATGTGCTGGAAATTTAAGATCGTGGAAAGAATAGAGATGGTATTAATGGGCTCATTGATTATAAATTTTACTCTCCGCTTAAGCAAAAGCAGAGTCTAGAATATGCAACTTCTCCAAAAGATATCTAGGTTTAATTCAGGAAAAGGGAAATACTGGGAACAGACTGAGAATTGTTCTGGTCTTTGCGGGCCTGCTCTGTTGTGGAGGCTACTAGCCTGTATGTCCCTGCTGCCAGCTGGCAATTTCCAGGTTGTTCTTCTGGATGTGTATATTGCCTGATTATTGTAACTGCTTTTGGGAAAGATTTGTGCAAAGCATGCTCAATCCTTTGCTTTATAGATAGTTGTTATTACAAAATGAACCTGTACTTAGTAAAAGGTATATTTTTAAAAACAACGAAATTTGAAGAGGACAAGAACACTGCAAATATTCATAGCTCCCTTAGCGATGGTCTTGAAAAAAATTCAACAGGATATGTTTATACTGTGCTGTACAACCTTTGAGGCAGGCATCTCCATCACATGCAGACCACAGTGTATTAGACAGCCCACTGAATTCTGCATTAATGACTTTCAAATAGTCCTCACAACTCATGATACAGCTTGAGCTGTGGGAACAGTTTTCTGTGAGGCTTACTGCCAAATCTTTCACTTTTGTTATTCTCTTCTGAAACTGTGACAATTTAGCACAAGCCTGTACTAAAAGCTCACATTTTATATACTCAAGAAGTGCAAAAATCAATGCATGAGCAGGAAGAGTAATACTAAAATGCTTGTCATCTGAAAGGGGGCTACCTGCAAACCCATTTTATCAGTCTGGCTAAGTACCCCAAAGTCAGAAAGCTTATCTGATCCATCTAGACTTCTGGATGATGAAAATCTCACAAAAACAAAGGATTTCTGAGACTTTGTGATTTCAGTCATTCAGAAAATACCATGAGAAGCACTTACGCTTCTTTCATATTGCATTTTTTTGCTGTCTGCAGCCAAATCAGAAAATGAGAACACTGAACAACTCTCACAAAAGTAATCTTTTTAAAAATACCTAACATTTTTGGCTTGTGTCTAATGACAAAAATGAAGTAATTCTGTTCCTGCTTTTGACACAGCTCACTGATGATCCCTGCTGAGTGAGTGTTCACGCTTGCTTCAATAAGTAAGACATGAAAAGGATGTCAGGGACCAAATTCCAGCCAGGTGTAAATAGGTGTAATTCTACTGAGATGAAGGGAATTTTACCCCAGAGATTTTTAGAGCCTTTCACAGATGCAAATTAAGTGACCTTTCTGATTCCACTTTACAAATGTTTTGTAAAGAAAACAGAATTGCCATGAAACTTCATTATTATGGCAAGGTATTTCATACTGTGACAATCTAGCTTCCTTCAGACAGAGTAAATGCAAGACACTGTCCTAATCAAATGGCAAAAATACCTGTCCCTTGAGGGGGGTTTCAACCCTGAGTTTCTTGACTGTGGGATGTTTCCTTATCTGCCTACCTCCCAGTAGGTCCTTAGCTTGTCAGTACAAGCGTTTTGGCATCCTGTCATTTTCCAAAGACACATTTAGTCTTTTGCATTCCAGCTTTCCATATATACTGCAGTGTTTAAAGAAAGATTTTTCAAAAGACATGCTCTTGTGAATAAATAAATATAACAATGACTGCTCAAAGTGTACTCCAGTTCCAGAGGAATGAGTGGTTCTGACTGTGCCATCCACAGTGTAGGGAAATCTTTGAAACCTCTGTTATCTCAGAAAACAGAATCAATCGATTAACTGTGCCCAGGCTTCTAATACAGATCCTGGATTGCAGCAGGATAGAGAACCATAAGAAATTTATTCGTTCATACGTGGTATGCTCCTCTCCTCCCATCACCCACCACAAGAACAAATCCTGGTAACTTCTTGTCCTTTTCGTGGGCATGTCAGTTAGAATATGAAATGTTTCTTAAAATGATCCACAATTCAGCTCAACAGATTATTAGCTAGAACAGTCTCCTCAAACTGAAATTAAACTTTAAGCGGAAAAAGTTCCCATTGTGTTGCCATTTATGCATCTGTGCATGAATTTAATGATAATAACTTAAAAATATTAGCAGCTTAATGATATTAAAATGGAAGAATAGCTTGGAGAACAGTGCTAAAGAATATCAAATCATTGTTACATTTTTACTTTCAAAGGAAGATTCAAGCCAAATCTCAAACATAAAGAGTCGGAACACTTACAAAAAATTACTCATCATATTGTGTCCCAGAATAATGCAGTACAGACTTAATGCCTCCTGATAGAAGTGCGTCCCCTAAATTTCCCAGACTAGATTTTTACATATACCTTTAAGTCAAAGAAGCATCTGAGTTACTATTTGCTGATCAAAACCAGAGCAAAGCTCTGTTTGCAGTTCGGCCACCTCTCATCAGTGGAAGTTTAAAGGGCTTTTGAAAGACTGAACAAAGTGCATGTGGCTAAGACGAAGCGCTTGTCAACTCCAGGGAGTAATCCAACAGTTGCAAGCCAGAGTCAATCTGTTCCTTGCATGACGGCACAGATACAGCCGCAAGGAAAGGCCATTCAATTTACTGAGAAATGTGGAGTCAGCTATGACCAGATTCAGGGAAATGTGATCCTTTGTTTCTGAGGTACCTGATAGAAAGAACTTGTGCCGTGGCCATATTTAATGCTCCAGATGGCATAGTTTCTCGTGAAACGGTGTTGCTGCAGGACCTTCACATTCATCCTGTGACCCATTGCTGGGTTATACATCTCCTGTAGTAATGTTTTGTCAGCCAGAAAAGGGGAATTCTTGAAATGATGCTGAAACTATTAACAAAGAAAGCATAGATGACTGTTTCCTATGCTTAATTACATACAAAAATAACATCGCTAAGAACAGATTGCAGAGACAGCAACTCCAGCGTTCAGGCTTTTTAGAGTCTGTGTTGCTGTCCAGCTTTAATTTTCTTTACTTCCTCCTCAGGCATATGCATTTTGATTTACTGTAATATTTTTACCACTGGACCCCAGCCACTCTTAGTGCACTGAATGTGAATAGCTGTTCAGTGCCTTGTTCTGTCCTCATGGCTGACAATGTGTCCAGACCCTGCTCTGGAGATAGAATTAATAATTCTCCTGTGGGCTTTTTGATGATGCAGATCACCTGGTCAATAGAATTTCAGACCAAATGATCAAAGTTTGGCAGAGATAAATGGCATTTGAAAATGGCGTGTTAAAATGGGAAACATGAGCCCGCTTAATAATAGGAGGCACTGCCATTCCCACCTGTGTTAAAATTCTGAATTTGAAATGTATTTAAAGTGACTTCAAATATAACTGACTGGTTTGCCTACTCCAGGGTAGTCAGCAGGGGTAACCAAACAGCAGCAGTGTTTAAGGATTGCAAAGAACTGATGTCTAGGGATTGCTCTGAATCAAACTTAAAACTCACATACACACACACAAAAAAAATCTACTAGCTAATTCCTAGAGTACTTGGTGAGACAAAAATGCATGTTTTCAAATGAGTTATGGCTGGAAAAGTGGCTGTAGAACCAAAGCAGGTGTCACACATTTAAGAAGATATAAGCAGATATATTCTTTGCTGTGAATGCTCCTTCAGTGCCATCAAAATGCCAAGATATGTGCTGTGACTGTGGCATAATGAACGTGGTCTGAACATTATCAATAGGATGTACAGATGTGTAAAATGCCAACTATGAAGAGAAAATGCATGTTTCATACAAAGTTACGTAAATAAATGGGGAACTTTGGTGCTATGAAGTGAGCCTGTCTGCCTAGTCAGAGGAGGAAGTTAATCCCCTAAATCCAGGGAGACTGTACTTTAAAAAATCAGCCTTCCAAAGTCTTGCTGTTAATGGTGCAGCCCAGACAGAGCACTTAGTTCTCCTGGCTCTTTGTGATAATTCACCTCCAGAGCGATATTATAGATCAGTCACTCTGAATCAATAATATTTGCATGCACTTATGTGTAGTTCATGCTAAGGAGGGTAAGCCAGACCTAATCAAGCTAAAACATCATTTGTACACTTGGCAGCTCCCTGCTAACTTTGAACAGTCCAGTACATAAAAGCATAAGGATCAAAAGATCTAGAACTGAAATAGTGAGGACAGCTGATTTTTAAATGGAATGACTATAAAAGTCAAGTGCCTCATGAAAGCATATGGGTTTCTACAAAGCTAAATGACAGATCTTGCTAATACACAAATGCAGGCAATAAATTACCCACAGCTAGCCGATACTTCTCAGATCTCTCTGACTAACAGCATCTGAACACCTCCCATGTATTTAAAAACAAAAATAATTCTTTTTCAGAACCTGTAGGAAGAACAGCTTATGGATATCTATTATTTGTTTGATCGCAAGTGAGAGCAAGATCAGCCTCTATGCTAATCAGGATTTCCTAGTCTGTGAAGAGATTATTTTTCAGATCAGCTTGATTTATTTAAGATCCTCACATCAGGATAGCAGATACCTACACCAAGCTGCAGCTATATTTTGTTCCCCTTTATAAAATGTGGCAGCATCATCAGTGCTTTGAATAAGGGTATCTCATTAATGAAGAAAAATGAATGTGCAATTATATAGGTCCTAGATTTGGAGGGGAGAGGAGGTACATTCCTTGTGTCCGCGTTCATACATGGTACACTTATATGTAAGGAGGCTCCCTTGCTTATCACTTGCAGATATTTAGAACCTATTTGTGCATAAACTATTTAACCCTTCTGAACCTAATCTAAATTTGCCATCTCTCTGCAGAGAACGTGCAGCTTTATCTCTGTATTCCAGACCTGTCTCCTCCTGCTCAAAATAAAATTGGTCTGTCTTCCTAGCATTGCCTTGTGGTTGTCTGGCCATCAGCTTGAACTGAACAGGACTAAAACAGAGCTTTTAATCTTTCTCTTCAAGCTACCTCCTTGTCATGTTCTTCAATCACTATGGACAACATTGCAATTCCGCTTGTTACTTAGGCCAGTAACTGGAGTATCATACTCGTCTTGTAATGCTTTCTGGGTCCTCAGAGTCACATTATATCTAAATCCTGCAAGGCTGTTTTTTTATCTTTATTTTTTTTTAAATCTTAGATATAGCCTCTCCAGTCCTGCCCACACAGGTAAAAAGCTCATCCAGAGACTCTTCATCTTACATCTTGATTACTGCCACATCCTTCTTACTGGCATTGCGAATGCATTTTGCTCTGTCCGTATCCATCTAGAACATCGGTGCCAAGACTATTTTCCTAGCTTATTGCTTTAATCGTATCATTGCAGGACAAATGGAGGCAGTGGAGTTTAATTTGGGCATCACAGGGTTCCCTTATATCTCATTTACACCAAGTAAATAAAGGTACCCTATTTTATTTAGCACTACTTGTCCAGTTTCCTTCTCCTAACACACCCAGGACAGTTTGCATTCACTTCCTATGCCTCTTGCTTCCTTTTACTGGCTGTGCTGGTTCACCCCTTGTGCTTTCCAAATGAACATCCAATGTGATTTTCTCTGTTCTTTTAATACACAGGCAACATAGTCAAAGGGATTTCACAGAGCTGCTTCATTGTTCGGCCCAAATACATACATTGCTGTCATCTGTTCAAAAATAAATCGTGTTGTTAGTGTATGATGCTGCCACGATCATGCTGACAAATATTACTTCCCAAGCATCTCCCTTCACTTTGCCCATACTCTTTCCCTCCACACTTTCCCTAAACACAGATTGTATGCTCCTTGGGATAAGGACTATGTCTGAGACATGGTTAACGGAGTAGAGCACCCACTTGTGACAACTAACAAAACCAATGCAATGTACTGGTATATATTTTCCTATTTTTGTGTTCTGTGACTCTGGATATGCAAAATATGCACTCTGTCATCACATATATGGCGTTAGGTATATGCCCCATCCAAACCCACCTGCTTCAGTAGTCTTTATAGAATAATTCTTCAGCATTTATACACATGAAAAATTGAACATTTTCAACATGTATGCTTAGAGGATTGCGCTTACAACTCATGGATACAGTAGCCATGAATAATAAAGTGTGTGTGGAGAGAAATTTGGAAGGAGAAGAAAACCTGTGTCTGTTAGTATGTATAATAGTTCTCTGGCTATTTTATGATTTTCAGTATCCGATACAGTAATAGCAATGATTATGAACCTCAAGGAAACATTTTTTTCATTAAGGAGAAAAGAAAAGAGAGAGAAAAAACTTAGATCGTTTGCCAGCATTCACTACAGTCTTCAACTAATCTGATCTGGGGAAAAATCCAAAATTAATACTGTCAAACTGAGCAGCAGATGTTGAAAAAGAATCAAGCACTGCAAGAAAATTGATGTGCCAATGAAAATTAGACAGACAGGAAATTCTCACTAAATAAAGCCCAGCAGGTTACAGGGGCACAAAAAAAAATTAGCTTAGATCATCTAACCAGTTCATTTTGGTGTAACCATATTAATGGGGTTTTTCTCTTTTTACTTGTCATATGTATATTTGTGTAGTAATAAGAAATCTTCTGTATGCTATTTTAACCTTCTGCAAAAGATCTTTTCTCTGTTCGCTGGAGTCTCAGCCAGATTGGCTTCACCTTACTTGTGAGACTTTCTACGCTGTCTTCTAACTTGTCAGCACTCAATTCTCTTCAGCACCCATTGTTTGCCTTTGTATCTGGGTGTAGAAGAAGAGGCTTCAGTTGATTGTTTGCAAGAATATGAAATAAATTTACATTAATCAGCGTAATGGGTTTCCATTTCCAGAGGCTAAGCCAAGAAACAGCTGAATTTAGAAGCAGGCTTGTTTGCAGGGTGGCTGCAGCATCAGTCTGTAAGTGGTTGTGCACAGCATAGGCACTTTTAGGGTATAGAGTTTGTGTAATCCCTAGATTATTCAGACAAGAGCCCAAATATTGGAATGATGTCTGCAGATTTTGAGATTCTTTTGCCAGCTACAGCTGCCGGGCCTCTTATTTAAGTTGTTAAAACAGATGTGATTAGGTCAAATGTTTTTGAGCCAAAAGCTTGACAAATATAATAATTTGAAAACCAAAAAAAGACTAATCTTTTCTGTCTTCTAACTCATCTCATGTTTTCTCTCAGATAGCAGCTGCTGCTTTAAGTTGCACACAGCATTATTATTTTTGTTTCCCTGGTTTGACTCATTTCTTTTGGAAATAGATCTTTTAGCTTGTTTTTGGCAAGCAGAATTCTGGCCTGACTCTGGATTTTCTCTCACTCTTACTCACTCACACATACTTTGCTTCCTTTGCTGTTTTTCCAGCTTTTTAGCTGTTCCTCCCTCTGCCATACTTGCAGCAAACACTGGGGGCTCATGCATTAGCCTAACTTCGACTATCTGTGTCCTGGATGTACTGACTCTGTTAACACATTAACAAATAAAGGCATGTTAAGAGATTATTTTGTTTCCAGGCATGTGAAAAATAACTAAAACCGCCTAATTATTTCACCCTGTTTGTGTGTGCATGTGTGTGTTAGAACTGTGAGAGGAAGACTGGAACTCTGGTTAATGTTACTGGCTTTGGGCTGAAGAAATACATTTGCTGTATGAGAGCCAAGGCCCTTACCAGATGGCAAACCCTTCAGCTGGGATGGATTAAGGTAGGTAAGCAGCAGTGTGCAGACTAACTATTGCACTGACAACTTTTTGAGCTTCCCTCTTGCGGTTTAACTGATCTCTTGTTTTCTTGGGATACGTATGAGTATAGGTTATAGAGGTGCAGATTTTGGTATGCCTTGCCAGGGACAGGGAAACCACACAGAATTGTGTACAGTTTTCCCTTGTAGGCAACAGCACAACAGTTTTTCATCGGTGAGATACGAGTAGGGACTGTGCCACTATACCAGTAGTTGTTTATCAGGGCAAGGGCATAGGGTGCTTTTACTGGATACTCTGTCCTAAATCCTTTACATATGTATTGTGCCAATAGCACCCTACATCTCTATTATCTGATAATTATCCAGAAGTTTCTCCTCAATGTCAGAAATTATTCCTCCATAGTTTTAGCTATATAGCATTCTCTTCTTCCCAGGCCCATCACTCCATTCCATGCAACTTAGACCGACCCTTGGAAAAAACTGAACATGAAAAGAAAGTAGGAATCACTAAAGAGAAGTTAATCTGTGTTTAGAGTCAAAGGACTCCATAGGAGTAAGAAACAAGGTAGAACCAAATCCAAATTTCACTGGGGTTCTGACAAGGGTTCACCAGAATCCCATTTCTTGTACCTCCCTCTGGCTCGGGGTAGCAGCAAAGGCAAACAGAGCAGGTTTAATTAAAAGCTGATACAACTCAATGGGTCTCATAAAAACAAATAATAATAATAAAAAAAAAAAAACAAAACACCAAAAAAAACCCCAGGAACCATATTTTGATTTTTATAAAGTGGAGACCTATCTTAATTTTACTAATGTTTAAATGTTGCAAAATTTTAGGCTCAAATCTTCTGAGGTTTTCATTTGGGTGAGTCTGGAAGAGCAAGTGAAAGAGATGGATGTAAAAACAAGGAACCTTGGAGCAGCTGTGGATATCCACAGAGTAACACGGAACAAAGTGGGCCGTTCTGAAAACTCTTTGCCAGACAATCAGGCTCTGAAGTTGCTGTCAAGCTTGGAGAGTGGCAGGGTGAGTGGATGGTATCAATACATTCTCTGTTCTTCATTACAGGATGTTTTCCTGAATTGATGACAACCTGGTGGAGCTGCTGGGTAAGTTAATGAATTTAGTGGGGTAGGGAGAATACCCGTGGGGGAGCGGCACAGTTTTTATGTCTCCAACTTCAAATATCATAGCAGATCTGATTTTCCTAGTCTGAGATTCAGGCCACTGAATCCCTAACAGAGCTGACTGGAAAAGCATATATTTTGCTTAAAGTGTTGCTTCGTGTTAAGCATGTACTTAACTATTTTCCCAAACTGGTACTTCTCTCAGGTTTTATTAGCACTCTTAGCACCCTAAATAAGATTGGAGTAAAGAAAGGAAACAAAATTTCTCTGACAAATACGTCAGCTAAATGTCTTTCCTTTTCCCTGAAGAAGGGCATAATGTTTCTTTTTTCAGATCTGCAGAGGAACTGAAGTGATACATGAGCACTTAGCAATAAACATTTTTAATGGAGACCCCTATCCCCAGCTTAATTTCTGCCCTCATTCATATTGCATTAATCAATACTAGTGATGTTCCTAGCAGTTTCATTGCACCCTGTGAACAATTTTGCTTCTTGGAATTACAGAAACGTGCCTTGAGTGTATTTTGATACTCAGATTTAATAACAGGGGATCCAATATTGATTTTAATGGGAAATTGTTTGCGTATGCGTGCACACATCTGTGTTTTTCTGTGCACCAATTTCCTGTGCCCTGAATAGTCATACTCCAGTCCAGCGCTTGTGGCTGTTACAATACTGAAAGACTTACCAGAAATGGTACAAACCGTGGCAATAGTGATTAGGGGAAAGTGATTAACTAAGATGACCTTGCTTCACTGCAAATTATATACAAGTTCCCCAGATGTCGCATTCAGTGTTACTCACATGTGGTGCAATTTCTACCAAGCATTCTTGGCAGTGTGAGCATTCATAAAATTTAGTCTGTAACACTACCTGTCAAATGATAGTATTACTCTTTGTCTGGATGAGTTCAGGTCTTAAATCTGGGCTTGTAAAACCAATATCTGTAGTTACTCACAATTCCTTTTCTGAGCGAAGTGCACCCATGGGCAAACAGGCAAGTGGAACCTTAAACAGGCAAATGAGATCTGTGGGCTTAGAATGGGTTTTCTGCTGGTAATATTTACAATTATTCAAAATCGCGTAGTTTAATTTGATTTTCAGTGAAATATACTCCTTCAGCAACAGCCAGAAAGAGATGTATGTGCCATTCAAACCAATTTCAAACCATTTTTAGAGGGCTTACACAGGCCATTAGGACTCCTAGGGAATTCAGCCCCTGGGAACAGCCTTTGCATGTTTTGCTTTCACCTACTCAGAGCAAAGGCATTGGTCTGTGCATGGGCCCTAACCTTTAGCTGAGCTTCATCAAAGCACAAGTCAAAAGTAATTTCAAAAACTCTCTAGAAACTATTTCAGCACTGTATTTAAGTGAGTATTTTAAGAGTTTTTCTCAAACCACACTTCTAACTGCTAATACAAGCCATAGCACAGAAATATTTATAAGTATGTGTATTTATTCACTACTTGTGGTTCCAGAAAAAATATGTCTCTGACATGCACAGAAAATTCAGCCTGAATATTTCACACGCTGATGAGTTGCAGTATTTAAGAAAGTTTAGGGTTTCTTTAGTCTAGAAGTAGCCAGATTAAGGAAGAAATTTCAAGTGGCTGATCAACTTTAATTTTTAATGGTTCATAAATTTCCAGGCAATAAACACACTTTTTTTTCTTTTTAAATTGAGAGCAAATTATTCCTTGGCATATGGGATCTGAAGGTTCCCACATGTGTTCTTAAAGTAACTTACCCTTAAACAATGTACTTTTATTGAGATAACTTTCCTACAGTCCTCCAAAGTCCTACTACCCAATACATACCAGGTGAACACACCCTTTGAGTGGGTCAGGAAAATGTCACTGTCTTTTTTCTCCCACTACATGATGACATAAGAGCAAACAAAGAGCAATGTACTGAAGCTGGTGATCTTTCACAGGAGTATGGCCTTAGACATTCTGCTTTCTGTGACAGTTAAAAAAAATTCTTCCTGCAGCTAACTGCCTTTTTATGTAAGAGGATTTTTTGTTATTGTTTAGTAACAAAACCAGACGTTCAAAAGCTATATCTGCATAAATTACTACAGACTGCTCCTATGAAAGTACTTAAATTAAAATGTAGCATGGATAACTATTTCCTTTAATAGAAATACCTTAAATTTATTAAATGTTTCCAGTTACCAAAAATTTCTGTGACTTTTCTCAGCCATAAACTTTCACCAAAAAGGACTATAGCCATGATATATATACCTCCATCATACCAATAAAGTGTTTGTACTCAATTTAAAAGCTATTTAAAAAATGATTGCACAATGAAGGTGCATAAGTCGCTGGAGTTTGCAGTATCATGCTACACATACACAAGATTTGTAAAGGGGTTATATTCAATATTCATAAAATTAAAGAAAACCTTATTAAATCACAGCAGCTCTACTACTATGAAGATAAACAGTGCTGTCTTGAGCAATATTTACAGATGCACACTTGTAAATAGACCAAGAGGATGAGATTAGTCCACAGACTGTCTTCCATGGAAGCAAATACTGCCATTTTGCATGACACATACAGAGCAAGACATATGCATCCTGGGGGGCCCAAGTAACACTTGCTCTGTATTTGTTGCTGTCGGTTGTGGCAGCAGCAGGAACTGTCACTGAGAGAGGTTTGAGTATGTTTGTCCATGATGGAGAAACCAGGGGCATGAGAGGGATAGTTGCCACCGAGTCAGGGCACAGCCAGCCTGTACACATGGCCCTGGGTCTGGGTACTCTGATGGCTGATAACACAGACATGACCAGTAATTTACTGTAAGCTGTAAAAATAAAGGAATTAAACTTTTCTCCACGTCTGTGAATTGCAAGAGGTCTAATGTGTCATTCTTGCAAGTGAATTTAGACATAAGGAAACATCTTCCAGCAATAAAGATAAGTAAGCACTAAAACTGTTTACCTGGGAATGCTGCAGGGAATGGAACATCAGAGGTTTTTAAGATCACATTGGACAAACGACTCTCAGGCACCGGCAGAAGAGACAATCCTCTGATTTGGCCTAGGGACAGGATTAGATCACTCTTGAGTCTTTTGTAGTTTCTGTTCTGTGAGTTCTGGCCTGGGCTACACCAGCTTGCACTGAGGGCCCATCTCTTCTCCCTTTCCTCTTCTTCACTCGCAGCTCTGCTAAATCAACATCTGTCTGGTTGGACAGATGTGTATGTACACATACACAAAAGGGGCAGGAAAGGATTTGGGCCCTCATGTTGTAAAAGACAGCTCAAAGAAGTTAGGAGGAGAGAAGCATACATAATGAGACTGATCATCAGGAGACAAAGCAAATTAGTACTGTTTTGCTTGAAACTCGAGTCAGCAGAGCAGATCCGGAGAGCAGTCGCTGGTCCACTGCCAGCAGTAAAACAGGCCCCAGTCGGGGTCACCTTTTCTCCTCAGACCCAGAAGCATGTAGAAGAGGTGACCCTCTCTGGGAGCACAAGGAATCGCAGAGCATCTGCTCTCCCCCACACCATCTGGGCCAGGGAAGTGCGAATCGGAGCCTGAAGCTGGCGCCTCAGCTGCTCCCAGCAGCGTCATGTTTGTGAGGACGTCACCATGGCCCTTCCTTCACCACGCCAAAGTGTCCCTGCTCTGTGCTGTGCTGTCACCCTCTCTCCTCCACCCACTGTTGCAGCAAGGTTCTGGACACTGGAGTACGTAAGGCACAGTCAGAGGAGTGCATCTGTTCCTATTTTATCTGCGTAAATCGTGGCTGCACTGCTATGTAGAGATGTGGTAAACGATAGTGCTTGATCCTGCTCAGTTATCAGGAGGACGCCTGCTGCTCCAGGACAGGCCCCAGCCTGGCTCCACTGGCCTTGTCAGGCATAACTGCCTCAGGAAAGATTTCCAGGTCCTCAGGTGATGTTGATAAAAGTGCAAAAATAAGCTGCAAGACAACTTCTCAGGAGGTGAAACAGCTCTGACAGGTGATACAGGTTCTGTGAGAGACTCAGAACAAATAGCAAAGCACCCCCCTACCCTGCCCGTGATGTGGAGTTCAGTCAGTGCCCCTCGGCACTTCCCTCAGGCCTAGGGACATTGAGTTTGAAGGACAGGCTTTGCCCGCCCAGGCTGTACCCCGGAGGTGGGAAGGGCCTGCAGCCACAGCCCCTCCTGCTGCCTCAGCCCCTCCACCGGGCCCTGAGGGCAGCCGCTCGCTCAGGGGCCCGTGGGCTCTGCCAGGACAACATGGTGACCTGCACCCCCACAACGTCAGGAAAGTGTGAGGTGCTCTGGGGGTCCTGGAGCCAGCAGAGCTCCCTTGCACCCAGAGGACAGGTCTCCTCCTGGCCCTTCTCCCCACAGGGTTCCCCAGCGCAGGACAGGCCTGGGGCGGCATGTAGGCCTCGCCTCCCCGTCACCACCAGTGGGCCAGCAGTGTTGCTCCTGATCTGGTGGGGAAGGAATGAATTAAACCTGTCCTTTTGTCTGCCACAGCAGCAGTCAGAGAAATTCTCCCAGTGCTGTGGCCATGCTGCATGGCAGCCTGTCCCTGTGCCCCCCAGCCCTGCAGCTTGCCTCCGCAGCATGGGCAGCCTCATCCAGCTGGGACTGCAGCAGCCGTCTGTTTACTTGCAAGAGTTGGCCATCCGAGGACACCTAACACAAATAAATGAGGTGTTTTAGCAGCAGGAAGGGAAATCCAGGCCAAGGACACAGTGTTAAAGCCCAGGAGCTCGTGAGGGTTTCAGTGAACGAAGATCAGGCCAAATCTTCAGCAAAACAATGTGTGTCCGTCCCTGTACTGCTTCACCAACACTTCAGCAGCATTTGGTATGACAAAATACTGTGGAATAAGATGTCCTTTCAGCCTTTCCACCTAGTCAGTAAACATCCTTGGCATTTCACAAGCTCCAAATACTTCTAAATGCTTAGGTGCTTACACAAAGGACTTGACTTCTAGAAATGAGCTTCTGCTCTCATTGGCACTACCTGCTGAAGCAGAACGGGAAAATTCAGTCTACACAGGTAAGATTCAAGTTATTAACGTAATGATTCTGTTTCTCAGAATAAATAGGAAGCATGAATTACAGCTAATTCCTTTTTTTGCAGTTTACACCCTTGACAATATAAGTATCTGTTGACCACCAGTATAGAAATCTGTCCCAGTGAGGCCAGGCTAGGATTCATGATTCACAATTTCATGCAAATTACATGAATGTAATTCTCAGAGTGATGCTGTTATCTCCAATCCATTCTTTGTATTATGTAGCTTTTAATTTTCCTAGTAAGTCCTTCTGTTATTTAGTGTGAACTATTTTTCTTGCTACAATTTGAAATGATGGGTACTTTGTACCTAATTTGTACATGGCTTTTGTCTCCCCCTTATTATTTCTTGATGTTAGGGGGACTAGGGTATGTTATGTTTGTTAACAATTTTTTTTTATAAATTTCTAGGGTTTTTTGCTCCCACAGCATGCAGTTTCTATGACTGTTGTGTCATTCCTGTCCTGTAGGTTTCTTGGTAACAAAATCCAAGTGATTGTTTTTTTTGACGAATAATAGTAAATTCACAGACAGTTGAGTACTGAGGAGATCAAACTCCAATTTCAGTCTGAATTCAGAGAATAGTTTAGGCCAGAAACTGATTAGCATATTGAAAAGCTGAAATGTTTTTAAAAAAGTATTTTGGGATTTTCGTTTTGGGTTTTTGTTGAAAGATTGACACAATGCAAAGCCTAAATAAAGAGTTAAATGACTGAAAAATATTTCATATTAGGGCTAATGGAATGTTTCATACAGATGACAAACAATTCTTCCACCCACCTTTATACTCAAAATAAGGTACCAGTTTGACTGGACCCTGTTTTGTGGGGAAGGTGCCATACCTCAAAGTAAACCAGAAAAGTCGACTGTGCTTGTAATTACTGTGTACTGGGTGTTGTGGCTGGGGAGAGGAGAGGGGGCCTGTTTTACTCCTCAAAGTACCTCCTTGGTCTGCCATTATCCACTGGGGTAATACCTAGAGACAGCTGCCCTTGCATTACCTGTCTTGCACAGTGATTTCCCTCTGCTTTTCCAATTATTTTTCCAACCCAGCACGCAGCTCTTGTTCTTTCACATGTATTACTGGTGTCACTTTAATTTTGGCCAATGTATTTATCAGTATAACACACCTGTCTTAATGTCTGATAGATTGTACAAGTCCATTAATACTGTGTTGCAAAATACACTGTATTGGTTGTCAGCAGTTTTGTATGTTTGAAGATATTTACACTGGAGCAAAATCAGGATAAAATGAAATTAAGGCTGTTAAATTGGTCTGTGTTTTAGTCCTTCTCTTCAGGTAAAGATCCTTAGTGGTGTAGTGTGGCTGCAATCCATTAGAGTCCAGCTACATGACTATTATGTTAAAGCATATTGAAGTCAGTGGAGTGATGCTTCTATGCTCTGGCAGAGGATCTGGTCCACTTTTTGCCATCATTTGCTCTGCTGAGCTGAGTAAATATGGCAATTTCTTGGATTGTTAGTAAGAAGGTCACTTTTACTCCTCAATTCCTCCTCAACCACTCTAATTCAATCATCCAGTTCCAACTTTCAAACTTTTTCTCTTTAGATTTGACTCTATGGCCAATGAAGGGAGGAAAAAAAAGGTCACCCGTACATGTAAAATGTGTACATGTGTGCATGGAAAACAAAAGCACTGCTGCTTCTGCTGCCAGTAGCAAACAAGGGATGCTGCTGCTGCCTTTGACTTCAGTCCACATGCCTTCAGCCCATGTATAGTCCAACAAAGAGCTGCCTTCAGATCAAGACATAACTGGCGGACAAGACCAAACCTCATGTCTCTACCTGGAGAGCCACACTGTGTCTCCAAGGCTCCTTGTATGAGATTCAGTGGCCTAAATGTAGGTTTCTAGTGGCCATTTAAGAGCCCTAGGTGGAGTTGTTTGGCCTCCAACTCTCATCCCAGAAATGTGCACATTTCCCCTGGGTCTTACGCCATATCAGTTAGCTACATCCAGATGGTTTGAATACTCTAGAACATTTAAATGACACTTTTGTTTTGCTGGGGGATTTTTTGTCCTTGAATATTAAGTCTTATGTTTTTGTAGGTTTTGGGACAATGTCCCCTCACCTGTCAAATATTCCTATCATCTTTACAGGTGCCTGTAATAATTTTTGCCCTGACTTCAAAGCCCATGTGCTCTGCAGCTGTCCCACCACATTTTCCCTCACTTCCTTTGTGTTCTGTACAGAGGCATATTCTGTACAGACTTGCAGGATATTTTGCAACCCACATCTGGCTAGCGCAGGGGAGGAGCCATGTCAGAGTTAATCCTTTTCCTCCACTCCTTATTGAGCAATTAGGCCACTAAAAAAGATCTTGTTTACAGATACTTGAAGAGGTTGTAATTTACTAGGTCTTGTAATAAATTTACATCCATCAGGAGGTAGCCAGAGGCAAGTCTGGAGTTTTAGCAGTGGCTAATTTGTAGCTATCCCCTCTTGGGATAAAAACAGAATTTTGAGTTTCCAACACTAGAGCAATTTGCTTAAATCCCTAGTCCCCAAAAATTAATGCTTGCATTAAAAAGCTGTCTGAAAGTGAAATTCCTCACTATAGGATCCATTCTTGATATAATTGGAATCATTAACAGAACAGATACAAATTGCCCAGCATGCTTCTGCGTGGGCTGTGCCTTTAAATGTGGCAGAGACGATTAGCTGCGGTTCTCAAAGGGTTGTTACAAAACTGGTTTTAAGGCTGCTGCTCCTCCTTTTTGGTAAGACTTTTTTAGCTCTGTGAAATTTTCTATGTTTGGGTCAAAAGTTGATACCTTTTCACATGGTATTCCTATAAAAACTTGGTACACCACGTAACAACTAATGAATGAGTTATAATTATGCGTGTGGTTTTTATGGGACATAAATAGTGATGTTTTGTTACTGTGTTTTTGAAGCTTCATCTTGTAAAGCAGTCTTCTCTAGAACCACTATTATTTTGAACATCTTCTAGCACATGCTGACTATGTATGGTGTGTTTTAATCCTGTGTGCCTTCAGTAGAGGACCTAAAATTGATCTGTTGACTAGAAAGTGGATTTAGTGTCCAATTTGAAGCAGCTGCTTATTCAACTCTGGAACAAGAATAGTAATGACTAAAGGTTGTTATCAGTTGATTGTTACTGAGTGGTTTAAATGAAATGAGGTTTTGGAGTATCAGTCAATTTTTCCATGGACTGCTTTCCATGTAACACTTGGCACCCTTGCTGGCCTTTCCTAGTGAAGTGTTCAATGTACCATGGAAAATCAACCTCTTAGGTCAGGTGTGAGGTATATTGGCAAGATGAGGGGTGTGGAGGGGGGAACTGTATTATTGTTGCTTGTAATTTGTATGTTGTTTCTATGCCTGAAGTCCTTTAGCAACCTCAATGCATCACTCATAAAGACTGCATTAACATAAGGTATTTACAAACTGAAGAAACTCTGCACCCAGAGTTGTTTTAGAAGTGTTATCAATGGTGATATGTAAATAAGGAAGCAACCAGAAGAACAAGAAGCCCAGCTGATTTCAGTTTAATTGAAAGCACCACTAAAAAAGGGGAGGGGGTGTAGTTATTGGAGGGAAAAGAACAAAATGGGTAAAAAAATAATAGTAGTTGTAAGCTGCTGTGAAACAACACAGACTAAAGAAAATTGCTTTTATATTTTTTGGTTTGTTTGGATAGTTTATTGGTTTTATAATGAATCATGCAGAAATACAAGAGAGAAAACAACAGCAAAGACCTGCAGTGAAATACTGCGGAGATTTATAATACTGTGGAAATGCATAAGTGCTCAAATACATTGTCCCACTTTGATTGGAGGTTCATGGCTACAACCTGGTTTATCTCCTTACATCTCACACCAATGGATTTAAGTCTGCAGAGCATAAAAATGACTGTGCATTTTGCTCGAGCACACTTGCAATCCATCTTGTAAAATAATAAAAAAAAAATCCCTCTCAGCTATGGGAATACTCAATAGTCTCGTTAATTTTCAGAAGTCTCCAGTGGGACATCATTTTCTTTTATCTTCTCACAAATAGCTTGTAGAATCATATGCATCTTGTGCTGGTTTGGTATTGAGTGCACTGTAGTTATATATTATTTAACATTTTGGCCAAGTTTTGGTTTCATGACCAATTCATCTTCTACTGTGTGTTTCTGCCCTTGTGATTAATGAAGGCTACCAGCCTATGATCGCAGAGTGCCCTGGGTTCTCTCCCTTACCTAATCCTGTTTAAGTGCATTGTGGTCTAATTTTTTCTAGTCTTTCGTTTGAGCTAATAATTCTTCTCACAGGTGCTGAATAATGTCTTCATGTTACATACTGCTATGCCAGCGTCCATAGGGAAGCCACAAAGCTCACTGATGCTGTCACGCCCTGTATTTATTGTCAGGAATTCTGGTAAACGTAATGTGCCTGGGATCAAAGGGGCTACAGATTTTAGTTTCTATTTACAGGGATTCTACTAGCTTTTCTGATTTATTGACTTTTGTGATCAGTTTGACAAATGAAGACATACTGAAACTATACAAGAAATAATATTATTTTCAGTTTCATCATGAATGTTTGCTACTGTTAGGGTGTTGTGTAATAGTCTGTTTTTCAGCTCTTCCCCTGTTTCCACAGGAGAAAATAATTAGTGCTTTAAGACTAACTTCCTTAGGCTCTTTTTTAATGGACTATGAGAAGTCTATCTGCCTAACTTTCACAGCTAAGAATTGTCAGAGGATTAATGAGAATCAAATAGACTATGCCTGTGTAAAATAGCATCTATAGTGAGTACTTCCTAACCTGTAAAGGATGGTGATGGGGCTTTTTTTCTTTAAGTGCAGATGTGGTTTTTAGGGCTATTTTGGTTGTGTGTGGATGGTTGGGGTTTTTTGGCTCCCTTTGATAGAGTTCCCGCTACCTCAGTCCCAGTATGTTTGCTGCTGTGTTAGATTTCCGTGAGATTGTTGTGTAGGCTTCTCCCCTTCTAGAATGAAATCTCAGGCTGGGGCTAAACTGTAGAAGTATTGTGTAAGTCCAATTAGGATAGATTTCAGCTAGGATTTATTAGTTAAATGGTAGGAGAGATATGTCCAAATTGTTCTTCTCAGGAGCGAGTTTGTGCATCTCACCTAAAATGGATGAAACTGCATTGATTTGTGTATATTGAGGGCCTGTGCTTTAGCTTGACAGCTTCACAGGTCTTGATGAGTCGGACTGTCTTCTCTGTGTGAATCTGCTGCAGAGAGCAGGGAGGAGTTAATCTTGATATCATCAGTTGTCAATGTCACCTTGCAGAGTACTAAAATGATAGGGAGCGATCCAGTGACCATTGCCTACAGTACAATGACCATGCCAAGTGTAGAGCTTTGTCACTGCATGTTTTTTTTTGCTTTCCGTTCCTTGTTTTGTTCACAACACATGTGAACACCCACACTCATGCAGTGTATGCCTGTTGTATGAAGCTGTAGGAAAATGACTCAATTGTGGTTTCAAAGTGGAAATGCATGCATCCACACAAGCATCTGTTAGGAAGATGGAAGATGCAGCCCTTTCATTTTATAAGTAAATTTTTATTGTCTCACTTTTTTGAACAGTTGAAAAGAAAAAAAAAAAATCTCATGCTGCTGTGTGGTGTGATGTTCAGAGTAGCATAGACTGTTCTAATGGCTGATTTCAATAATAAAAGACAACAGGGGACTAGAAGGTGCAGTGCAGGAAGCTGGGAAACACATTCCTTTCCCCAGAGGGTATACTTAGCTTTGTGCCTTTGATCACTTGAGAAGTATCATTAGAGTACAAAATGGCAGGCACTGGGGAACATTATGGCAATTATAATGTGATAGTTTAAAAAAAAAAATCAAAAGAAGTTTGAACTTATTTGGGAGCTTTCTCCCATGAAGGACTGATCACAGCTGAAGGATGAGATGCTGTAATGGATAAAATATAGAAGCTCCAGCGGGACTATTCTTCAGATATTGACTCCCAAGTTAGCTCCCGTACAGAACAGTCTGTACAGAACAGACTATGTTTACAAGTTCAATAAATCTAATCTGTGTACGCACTTTATCGTTACTTACTATTTGTACTGCAGCAGCACCTGCGAGCCCTTGTTACTCAACTAGATCCCACTGTGCTAAGAACTGTACAAACATGGAACAAAAAGAAAAAACAGGTTATGGAACAAGAAAAGGCTCAGAAAGCCTTTAGACAAGGAGGCTGCAACAACATACTTGTTGGCACTTGGAAAAATCAAAGTATTTGTCTAATACCTTGCAAATAACTATACAAATATTGTTGTAGCTTATCATTACATACTGTTGTGGAGTAGGTTTGTAGTTTTATTTCTTAGTTATTAAAGAAGAGAGGAATTTAAATGGCAGTGCTTTCTAAAGTGTTTTAGTAGCACCTTGGCAATGCAGAACCAGACTTTGTTTTGCTGTGACCTCAAAGAAACCACCTTTTCAGTCAGAGGAGCTGCTGTTGGTTGGGGCAGCGGGCCAGCTGGGTTAACATTTGTATACATTTCTGCTGTGTCCAAAACCTTGGATGTAAATCTGACAGACAATTTCCACTTTCTCCTTCTCTAGAGGGCCAATAACTCTGTGGTGAACCATGCCAATTCTAGCAACTCTAGGGGTATGTAGATGTGAATAGGATGTAGATGTGTAGTTTGTAGGTGTGAATAGGAACACGAGCTAGAGATTTTCACACAACTCCAAGCTTTAACTGCAGTGGTCTGAAAACATCTTTTATGGTGTTAAGTAAAAAGGCTAGCTCACTATTAGAGCAAAATGCAAGACTTTCATGTAAAACAAGAAGACTTCTGACTCAGAAGTCTTGTGCTTTATATATAAACTATCTGGATAGAACTGGCACAAGTACCTAACTAATGCAGTAGTCTTTTGTCACCTCAGCTGTCCTTGTTTGTACTGCACAAAATGAATAATAAGCACAGCTTTTAAATATGCCTTTTACTACCTCGTCACAAGATGTATTGATTGTGCTCACATGCAACATCCTTAATGTAAAAGACAACAGGTAAAAAGAGAGGAATTAACCTAATTTGGGGGGGGTGGTGTTAGAGTTCCAATTGGACATGTATGGAACAAATCTTGTAATGTAGAAAAATAAAGTATTTCAAACAAACTGTTTTATCAACAACAACCAAAACAGGCAGCCCCCACAGTCTTGGCATTTCAATTTTCCATTCATTTTCTTTTGTTCATATTGGATGTGTTGCCTGTTTTCCTTAGTTCATAGATGTCTCACTGTGATAGGAGCTTGGAGAGCAGCAAACACAGCCCATTTTCAGAAATGGTGATTGTAATAAAAAAGGAAAATGTAATAAAATGATCCAGTTGCCCCAGATTCTGCAAATTATTCCATCAAATCTGGGTTTGAATTGTTTCTCCTTCTGCTGGTCCTCCACCCTGCTCTTTTTTTTTCCTGTGGCCACTTAAACATTATGGGGTTGGTGGCATATATAGCTACGTAACTTATCTCCTGGCTTACTTTACCAGACTGAGAGGACTTCCTGCTGTAGAAACAGTTAGCATTTCATAAGGAAGAGCTGGAATGTCTTTGAGCAGTGATACTCCATTTGTCTGGGTGAAAAGCCAGAGGGGTATGCAGCCCTTTTGCTCTGACACCAAGGACTATTTCCACTTTTGTTTTTTTCTTGACACTTCTATATGTCACATGCATGCAGTTGGTTGGTATAGAATAAATTTTAAAATATTATGTTTTAGTGAATAGAAGAAAAGTAGAGAAGAGATCATCAGTTATGGAGGTATCACACACATCTTGCAAGCATCTGATAAAGAAGCAGGACACTGATGTGTTTTCCAAAGCAACAGGCTTTCCAAACCTCGATTTTAATGGCAAGTCACTTGATTCTCTTGACCTTGTTTCTGCTTTCTGTGAATGGGATGATTGCTTTTGGTAGTGGGAGCCTATATGTGCCCTAGGTAGTGAGTGTCTCTTATTCATTTATTCGTGTATTTGTTCCCATTACCCACAACTTCCAGATTTTTGCTTTTTACACGTGAACTGTTTAAGATCCACAGAGGTCTTTAAACACTGAGCTTCTATTTTGGTGTGTTGACTTACCATGTATTTCAAGAGGGAATTAGTTGCCTCTATATCTTTATGGGCCTGGTACTAAATGATTTGCCCAAAGAAACATAGGAAAATATAGTGAGCTGTTTCTCCAAGCTGTTATCTCCTGACTGAAGGACTAGATCACACTTCACCACTCACAGATTTATAATAGATCCTAATTCATTAATGTTTTTGAAAGATCTTGTAAACCTCGTAGGAGCAGAGCTCTGCGAGTACAAAATGCTATTTTATTAATGAACTTCTGAAATCTTTTGTACTTTGAGTTTATTAAAAAAAAAAAGTAATACAAGGCAAAGTTGGACACTTACAATCTCAGAATTTCAACATAGTTAGGGAAATAATAGTAAAAAAGAATCTCACATGACAGGGTAACAGTGAAAGTAGACCAAGTAAAAAAGGTAAATAAAAGACATGCAGCAGTGCTGCACATACAAAAATCCAGGTTATTTCAATCTGAAGTATTTTCATGTTAATTCACTTTCCCCTACCAGCTTTGTAGGGCCATGAGACCCAAAGGCAAAGCAGTCTGATAGTTTCCCTCAATCCAGAAAACATAACCTTTGCCATTTGGACCTTCTACATTGGAATAATTGAAAGAAAAAGGGATAGAAGCTCAGGACTGTTGGTTTTAGAGTACCAGAAGAGGGCAAAATAAAGACAACCATGGGAAAATCCTGCAAAACCACAGATGATAGGAAAATGGGAACCAATAACAAACAGATCCACAACGTTTGGAAGGTGGAGAGGCCACAATCCTAAATCTTGGGAAAGATGATTTTCCTCAGCATTTCCTACTATATGTATAGTTTGCCATAACTTGTGCTTTGAAAACAGTTTCAGCCTTTCAAAAAACAAACTCCAGGAAGCCTTCTGTAACACAAAAAGGGTGCTGTAACAGCAGTACCAGCCCAGAATATAGTGACCTTATGAGCTACCTGAGCCATGGCAGGCTACAATATGAAGAATTCATAGCAAAACATTGTAAGTACAATTGACACAACCTTGATTCTTTAAAGATATTATTTCTTTAAACCTAATGGGCTATTCTTCAGTGTATATGGAACAGAGTGCTGCAGAGTCTCATTTGGAGTACATCAACACTGTCTGATTTCATGTGGGAATGCTCATTTGCAGTAACTGCAGATAGGGACTTCACTGTGTAGAGGTGAAGTTGTAGGATGAAATTCAACGCTGGTGTAATATTTTTCAACACTACATTTCGGGAGCCATCAAAAGAGAGCGAACAGTCAGAGAGAGAGAAAAGCCAATTAGAAAAATGGGATTCAGGTATGAATGCCCCCACCTCCCACCCCAGCGTTGGCTCATTCCTATCATTCTAAGGAAAAATGAGAGACTTGAAGGTCACTTCAGCACATGTAATATACTGACTCCAGATTAAGTGCTGGATGGCAGTTTCAGACAGATTGGAGAATGTACCAATCTGCCAGTTGTGCCTTGTCCTTTTCCAAATTTGGTGTCATTGAGAGCAGTTTAGCTTCATTTATTAAAGGCTTTGAAATAGATCACATTGCAGTTAGCTTCCAAAGTTCCAGCACCTGCCTGGAGTGAGCTTCATGCTCATGCTTGCCTCTTGGATTCACTTATGCCAGCAAAGTCAAAGTTAATGTTGTCAGCATCATCATAAAATAAAAAGTCGTGGCAACGCTCCTTCACTATAGTTTGTAATTTAAACTTGGATGTCTATAACTCTCTGCATCACTAATCATAGAACAAAAACATGTTCCTGGTATCGCATGTGAGTTATGGCTGCTTTGACTAATAGCCATAATGGCAGAAAGAATTTTGACTGTGAAATGAGGTGCTTGTGGTGGGAGCTCTGCCAACACACCAAATCAAGCGGGAGTTCTGAGTGCAGTGTAAACTGGTGTTCCATATGCTCGAGAGACTTTTGGAATCAGCCCAACCTACATATGCTTCTGTTGGCAAGCTCTCGAATAGAAAGGAAGATATTGTCCTCACCCTACCTAACATACCTCCCACTCATTTGAAATGCTCATTTGCAAATGGAGAGCATTCAAATCTGAGAATGATAATGGCACAAACCCAATCTTACTACAGCTGGATATGCAAAAAAAATAATAGTTATTGAATAGATTTTAAATCAGAAAAGGTATTGATGTAAGACAGTGGTGAAAAAGCATCTGAGATGTTCTCCTATCCATGATCTGCGGACTAGTAGAATAACTTTTGCTATTGTACTAAGGTGCACAGAGTTCACTAGCTAGTCTATGGAACTGTAGTTTGCTCAAAGATGCTCTGATGAACAAAACACTTAAAACAATATGATCTTCCCCTGCTTATCTGTGATTGCAGTGGAAAAGCTATAGTACAAAATGGTCCAAGATAAGGTGAGAAAGGAGATAAAAAATACGGAGAGAGGATTTTAAGCCTGTAGCGGAAAGGAAATGGGAGAGAAAGAATCCCTGGATAGAGGGATTTGGAGAGATTAAGAAGCAGAGTGGTGGGTAGGCGAAGAATTGATGGAGCAAGCTTATTAAGTAAACAGGTTCTCCACCAGGCTGCCATAATTTGCCATCTGTATCATGAACCAGGTGTAACTTTCTGTCCTCCTCCCTTTTGAAATTAATTCTCACGTCTCCCAACATCATTCTTCCTTTTTTCTTCAGTATCACTGTCCTCAGCTTTTTGTTATGTGAATGCCAGGCATGCATAGATGTGTGCTCTGGCTTCTCTCTGAAATTTCCCCCTTTCCCCTTCACTCCACGGAGATATAGTCTGCATGTAAAAGAGCTGTGGGGACAATGGTGAATAGAGCTTTAATGCATAATGCTATCTTGACACAAATGGCACAGATCAGCCACAGAAACATTCTAGATTAAATAATTTGCAGAGCAAGAGCCAAGCTGGAATGGCATTTACTCCGTATCGATTCCTAGACAGTCCCCACTGAATGCTTTTGCCCTTCCAAATATTTATGAAATATTAGGTTGTGGCAAACGATAGATGGTTCTTTTATGGGCCTGGCCCATCACATGCCTTTCTGACACTTGTGGTGCAGGTAGCTAGGAAGGAAATAATATCTGTCAGTTCACTCTACAGATATTCTTATCACTGATATATACCAAGAACTAGATTGCTTCTCCTCCTCCCCTCCTGCCTTGCTAATGATTTGCAAGGGCATGGTAGAAGGGCTTTCCAGTACATCTGATTTGCAACACAAACCTTTCTGCTCTTACAAGTACGTTCTCTGAGGCTTTTCAGTGCTGACCTCAAGACATCAAATGCAGTTGTGCTTCCACATTCAGCAATGGTGTTCCCTGCCACAGAAAATTCTGATGATATGCTTTTGCTCCCTGCGTATTCTTGTGCCATCGTACCCATCATGAAGGTCCTTTGCCCTGCCTTCCTTACATGAGTGTAATTGTTATTTACTAGGAGTTTGACACAATAAAGTTTGAAGAGTTTGGCTCTGGGTTCTTGTTAGTAACCCTCCTCAAATCTTTAATTTACCCACCTCTTCCTTCCTACATGTCTTTGCAACTGATAGGTAGTTAAATAGCGAGAGTGGGAAGAATTTTACCCTATAGCCAACGCTTCAATTTCACAAGCTTCAGTCTTTTGATGATAATTTTGTGTGAATTTAAATGAATACCCTCTATTTCTGTTGAAAAGAATATCAAAATATGTAATTTACTAAAAAAAAAGTCTCTGTCTTAAAGACAATGGATATTTTTGAGAAAATCTTTTAGTACAAAACGATTAACATATGAAGAGAACCGCAGCAGAGGGCAATTCCAGTTATGAAAGAACTTCAAACACTGTTGTTATTGCAGGTCTAGTGAAACTTGAATGTTTGATATATCTTCAAAACTCACGTGACCCACCACATCTGTTCCTTGGGCATCACAGTAACTCAGCTATTTATCATCACAGGTCTCTTATGAAATGCAGTTATCACCATAGCATAAGTAGCAAGGTAAGGCACAAAAAGATCAAGGGAGAGGTCTGTAAATCTGATGAGTTTCCTTTAGATTTGGTGGGGAATAGAGTGATCCTCCAGTCACCCTGAAAACACACTGTCTGGACTTACTGATACGAATAGTTGTGCTGAAAGAGTGATTCAGAGTAGTAACACTGAATGCAGAAGTGTTCAGGGAGGGCGATGCATTGTGTAAACCACCTCTAATAACATTGACATTTTCTTTTAAGAACTGGAATTAAATGACCAGAGCTGCATTTACTTGAACCAACTCAAAAATAGTTGTTTAAATGTTTCTATGAAAAAAGTAGACTATTAATTTTTCTGTGAAGAATCTTTTCTTTTCCTATTTATTCACACGTGCACCCCCCCCATTTGACTGAAATTAAAAAAAAAAAAAATTAAAAGTTGAGGCAATTAAAATGGCTCTGAGAAAGCAGAGTTACTTTTATGATTTTACTGCAATCAGCAGTGAATCTGGCTTTGAACCAGCTCTAGTGCAATTGCTGTTAGTTTGTTTGGATTTTTTTTTTTTTTTTTTTACTCATACCTTTGTAATATTTAGGAGTTGGAGAAATCTTGGGTTCCTGAGACTGGCTTCTTAGTTATAAGATGGGAGTGTGTGTGTATGTGTATATATATGCATATGTATGCATACACACACAGACACACATACATAAAGTCCTCCTACTCACCACTGCCTCTTTCCTCTTTATACTTTGCCCTTGTTTATCCTTTTCCACAGAAAAACAAAAATGAAACCATTTGGAGCTTCATAACTCTCCTTTTCCACTCAAAAGCAGAAGGCTTTGGCCTGCTGTTCCTCCTCCTACCCACTGCCTGAGACTTCCCATTCTGGGAGTGAGACATGCAAACATATGTCACACAAAAGCGGCATAAATACCATATGCAAACAGATTCTTCTGTGTGGGTGGCAAGTACAAAACCCAGCTTCTGGCACCAAAAAAATGCCACCCCAGTCCTCTGGAAAATTCTAAGAAAGAAAAATTGCACCAGGTGAGGGTAGCATCCAATAAAATGCAGCTCTTAATTTTGCATCCTGAGTAAGACTGAGGGATTCCTGTGGAGTTTGGGGGTTTTCAAACCTCCTGAACCATTTCTGAATTTCACAGGGTCTGCAAAACCAGTTCAAATCCATGCTATATTTTTCTTCCTCTTTCCCTGAACTTATAAACCCTTGTGGTTTCCAAGGACAATTCAATGTAAAAGGAAAGAACACTAGTTAATGGGAGAGCTTCATTGAATTGGGATGGAAGGGCAAACCAAAAAAAAAAAAAAAAAAAGGTTGGCACGAGTTTATGGCCTATGTATACATGGGATTTATACTGACAAGCAGACTTATCCCTGCTGGCATGAATCCCAGAAACCACAGTGGCTGGCAAGTCTGCCCAGAAATGGATTGCACCAATAGTGTGAAATGCCTGTTCCCCCATCTCCTGGGGAGAGCTCAAAACATGATAACTGCTGAGTAACAGGATTTGGCTGAAGAAATTAAAAATTACGCCCTCCCAAGAGAGAGGGATGGGGGATATCTGCAGTAGCAGATTCAAGCTGTTGAATCTTTTTCTTAATTTGAAACTTTTCTTCACTCTTCCTTGCTGTCTTTCTACACTCTCTGTCAGCAATTTTCATCCTATCTGCTCATTGCTAATCTGTTTTCACACTTTACTCTCCCCTCCTCCAGGTCTCTTCCATGTACCCTAAGTCATAGCCTCTCCAAACCCTGACAACAGCCCTCCCAGGCTTTGTACCCCACAACATCAGCAGGTTTAAAATGGATCGACCTTATTGGGAATGAAAAACTTTATCATGACAGATTTCAGGGTATTTTTTTATCCTTTCTTTCTATGTCCAAATGTATCATCTGGTTTCTGGGGTTATATTTCAAATTCCCTGTTGATTTCTCAGGGTGTAAAGTTTTTTTAAAAAAAACCCAAAAAACCACACACTCACCCCCACCTTCCCCCCCAACCCCACAAAAAGTACCTCAGACAAATAAAAACAAAACACCACCCCTGTAATAAACACTGCAATGGTTGGTAAAATATTTTTTTTTTATTATCCTCTTTGTAATGAGATTAGGAAAAAAATCACCTTAGATATAAGAGTAAAACAAACATTTTAGTAAGAATATTAAAATTAAGAGTGAAGCAGTGCCTTCAATGAATACAGTATCAGCATTTGTACTAAAAGAGAGTATCAGGCAACCCCCTCTAGTACACAAAGTGCTGGGTTTACTCACTTGCTCACCTCACTTGAAATTCCTGCATCTTCCACTGCTTATCTGTAACTTTAGACTCACCAGATAGACGGGTTCAGGAGTAAGAGAAGTCCTGTCATACTACACTATAGCTGAGGCTCTCTCTTTGAGTCAACCTCTAAATTCAGCAAGACCTGTTTGAAAGGTGTGTTCCATTGGCAAGAAGGCAGCACTGGCATCCCTCTGCTAGCACCTGGGTATGATTTATCTCAATCTCTAGTTTTGTCACCATCTTTCTGTAAAAGTGCAGTAACTAAACTAGATCCTTATCAGCTGAATTGTGCAGTGCCACTGATCCTCTCCTACATGAACTGAGGCTCAAGCTGTTTAGTTGTATAGCTAGGAACTTGAGTTTAGCAAAAGAGAAAGTTCAATTGCAGACTCTTGCAGCTAACATTTTTCTTTCTTCTTCCCTCACGCTCTTCCCATCACCGCAGGTACAACAGTTCAAGTATATTTTTTTTTTGTTAAATAACATGTTGTTACTTCTGTTTAGACTGAAATAAAATACTGGGAGGTCTTTTGTCTTTGCTAGATTTTTCAGTACTCAGTGATGTTTCCAAAGTTCAGCAGATAACAAGAAAGATACAATTAACTCTTCCAGAATTTGGACAGCTTGAAAACCTCCCGCTGCCCTCTGTCAAGCACGGCACTATGTGTTCTATCTTTCTTGCTGCCTCCTGTTTCAGACCTAGCACAGCTAGCTGCCCGCTTGCTCCTCTGCAACCACGTGAAGCAACTAAGAGTTAAATGTTGCAAAAGTGACAATCATCTTTATTTAAGCTTCCAAGTCAGAGCACAGATGACGTTAATTTGTAGAATATTAAGAAAAGATCTCAGAATTGGGACAGAGCATGAAGAGTAAGTCAGTCGCATCTCACATGTGTTTGATTTTCCTAATTAAGGGGTGGTCCATAGAATGAAAAATGTTACATGGGAAAAAAAAAAAAAAAAAAAAAAAACCAAACCAAAACCCACTGTTAACACTGGTTGTGCTCCAGATTCTGTTCGTTTCCCATGGTGCATACAGACATGCCTTTCAGCAGCATTATGGCTGAATCTTAGACCTGTGGATCAGTCCTGTATACTTAGAAAATGCTGGGGTTTTGTTTATTCTCACCTATCTACTCTCTTGGTACTCTTTGAACTTACCTTTTGCTAAGAGAAAGTAAATTATTTATTTGTGAGCTTTGTGTATGCTGAAGTGAAAGGAATCTATATGCAGAAAGAGTCTGAGAGTAGATTTTTTTTTTTAGAAGAGGTAAAACACTTCTGTCAGTCAGCTGAAGCCATCCTTGATCCCATTTTAAGTAATAAAGTAGACCTTAAACCACGCTGAGATGCATACTTCCAAGAAACATTCATTTTGGTCACAACCTTTTACAGTAAGGCTTGAGTAATGGAATTACTCTATTATTTCTACCTTGCTTTTTTTTTTTAATCCATGTATCGTTATATGTTTTATTTTTGTTTTCCAAACTGATCTTCATCTTAAATTTATTTTCCCTTTTTTGCTCATTTTCTGAAACAGTGTGCTGCATTTGAGAACTGCTTTAGACATCTGTGCATCCTTTTGCCTGAATTGGATGACTCTGGCCCTTCAAATTTCTAATGTGGTTGCAAGTTCACTTTGCTTCCAAGGACCACTGTTCATAAAGTTCCTGCTCTAGTAAATTTTGAAGCGAGCAAAGTAATTCAATCTAGTAAACAAACAAAGGTCAATTTCTGTATTTAATAATTTCTCTTATGAGAGATTATTCTTGGCTGTGTGGAGACAAATGATAACAGCCATGAAATTATTCCTCCAAAATTAGGATAACTTCTCCAAAAGTAATGATTAAGTGATAGTTTTGTGGGGATTGACATTTTTCTCTTTAGTAATGCAGTCAGGATATCTGGAGGAACTTGGCATGCTAGTTGAATGTTCCAAAGCTGCTGAGTTTCACTTAGAGTTGTGAAAATACCAGAGGGAAGAGCTACCAATGTAGCTACAGGTTATTGAATGTCCTAGTCCTTATTATGAAGATGATACTGTAAAATTATTACACAACTTTAGCTATGCGTGCCCCTTTCAGAGAATCATAGAATAGTTTGGGTTGGCAGGGACCCTAAAGATCATCTAGTTCCACCCCCCTGCCATGGGTAGGGCCACCTTCCACTAGCCCAGGTTGCCCAAAGCTCCATCCAACCTGGCCTTGAACCCTGCCAGGGAGGGGGCAGCCACAGCTTCTCTGGGCAACCTGGGCCAGTGTCTCATCACCCTCACAGGGAACAATTTCTTCCTTATAGCAAATCTAAATCCATTTTCTCAGTTTAAGACCGTTACCCCTCACCCTATCCCTACACCCCCTGATAACGAGTCCCTCCCCATCTTCCCTGCAGCCCCTTTAAGCACGGGGAGGCCGCTCTAAGCTCTCCCCGGAGCCTTCTCTTCTCCAGGCTGAACACCCCCAACTCTCTCAGCCTGGCCTCACAGGGGAGGGGCTCCAGCCCCCTGAGTATCTTTGTGCCCTCCTCTGGACCCGATTTCTTTTAGGCCTTAGTTTTGAGGCAGTTTGCACTACAAATGTTTGCCCTAAAACCAAAACAAAGTCCTTAGTGTTTCAGCTTTAGTCTTTAGTCTGTTTCTGGACCTAAACCATTTTGCTCCCCAGGTTAGAATCTGTCTGAAGAATTTCAGACTACTTAACAGCAAACTTTCTAGGAGACGTATTTATCTCTCTTTAACCATATGAATCAGTTTACCTTTGTCAGTATAGGATTACATAATGTCTACTTTTCCAAAAACATTAGTCCCAATTTTCCATCACATTATTACACTTACTGTGACTAAGAGATGACAAGAATAAAATTGTCTCGTTAAGCACTGTATAAATACAGAGTAGTGGATAGTCCTTGCCCCAGTGACATTACTGTCTGTGTGCTGTATGGCTCGTTCATTCGCTATCGGCACTGAAAGGCATTCATGCCTCAGGATATCTTGGAAGAGGAAAGATTACCACCTATATTGACTCTACTAGGTTATATTTTCTTAGGAAAACATCTTCCTTTTATCAGGTTTGAATAGCTTAGCTGTCAATATGAATTCACTTCCAGGGGTTTCTTCCTATATTCCACAAACTATGGATGGGGTAAGATTAAGTAATATTTGTTTCTCTGTTAGTTCAAAGGATTCTGTATCTAAACTCAAGGTAATTCTTTTGTGGTAGGATTTCTACATGTGACTGCTTCATCAGCATCAGTTCTTTTAGTACTCTGTGCATGGTTCAGCATATGTTAGGGAGTTATGAGGATTTTCTTTTATTAGTTTGGTTTTATCAATAGGTATTCTGAATTGCTCCAGCAGTTCTTTCACCCTGGGTAACACTTTGCCATACAAGATTACCAAAGGGAACTAGGCAGTGGAGGATTGGTCAGGGGCAGTCTATTTGTTACCTTTTCAGTGATGAGTCAGAGATATTTTTCCAACAAATCTTATCTACATTCAAATTTGTTTGCTTCTGAATACCATATAATTTCATTTTTTCTTCTCTTGTTCCTATATACTTATGTTTCTACGTCCATGTCTTAATTCATGCTGTCTCCTTTGCTTCTGAAAAAGTACTTTCTTTTTTTTTTTTCTCCTGGAATTATTATTTAGCCCTTTGTGTGCCTGAAAGAAAACAGATTGTGAATCTATTCCTATTCATACAAATTGCATTTGGATCCCAGTATGTACAATGTTTGAAAACTTCTGAAATTTAGAAACCAATGGGCTTAGTTTGAATACACTGCACACACAAAACAAAAGGCATATTTGATGCCTCCTCTTGCCTTCTTGAAATCAGCAGTAGATTTGCTATTGATCTCAAGAGTAGCAGGAGCAAGAATTTAAATGCATTAATTTGGGGTAGTAGATTATGATTGAATATAAAACAGATGAAAGGACTGCCATGGAATCATTGCTCAGCTTAACTTTCCAATGAGAAAATGCCTCAGAAAAGCTGTTTCAAATCTGAAATAATTGTGACTTTTGTTGTTGTTTGGTTGGTTGTTTTTTTTTTTATAAAGATCCTTGTGATTAAACCTGGTCTATCAGTGCATTATTGCATCTCCTGGCACGACTGAGCAAATAGGCTGACACAGCACAGCTCCCTGCTGACCTCCCAGCCATGGCTGATTGACTTTGCAAGGATTTTTCATTTCAGAAACATTTGCAATTTCCTGAAATGACTCTAAAGAATCACATCATCTTATTTTGTATTCACGTTTGCTTGCATCAGTTATTTTGGGGGTAGGAGAGGAGGGAATGAAATTGTTTCATATAAATAAGTTGGATGTATTTCATAACAAGCGATGTCCTAGCACTATTGTCTCTCTACCCACCTATATTGAAATAAGATTTCATTGTGCTAGGATATCACAGGTTACCCAGAATCCCACCCATTTTATTTGTTTTGCTATGAAGAAGTATCATTATAACTCGCCTTATGCCTATTATTAAGAATTAGCACAGCTGAGAATAAAAAAAATTATGAAGATGTGAGTGTTCAGAAGAGAAACAATTGTGAGTATTACAGTGAGTTGTCCACCCACAGGCTCAGCAGGTTCTGGAGCTATCAGCTAGGAAATGGAGTATTTCTGGTACACAATCTGCAGAAACTTTGGTTGCTTAGTTTCATTAGACACTTGTTTAGAAAAGAAATACAGTAAAAGGATTTTGTGGAGCTCCAGCCTATTATAATCTATGAAAGACCTCAGAATTTCCCAAATCATGGCTAGTATGATCTACTTTCTTTCTCTTTCCAGGGGACAAATTGTACAAGTGAAAAACACTTTATAATCTGCAGTGGGCTTGGGCACAGAGGTGTCCAGTTCACGTTACAGCTGTCTCTTTCTAAGTGAGAGCTTCTAGAAAGAAATCTAAAGCACACGTAAATGCATGAGTGATTTTTCTTTATAGGACAAACTCTGATTATCTTCTGCTTTCTCCATTGACTCTGATTATTTTTCAAGTTGTGGTTTTGTCCCATACCATGTCTATCATCTCAAAGATTGGTCAGTTTAATTAAGGTATATCAAAAGACACCCAACATCACTGTTTTGAGGGGTATGAGACTCAAATAGAAGCTGATTGCTCCTTCTACCTCAGACAGTGAGTTCTGTTCTCCCTTCCTTCAGTAGTGCTACAAATGTAATCCTGGGAGAATTTAGCTAGCTTGCATATATCATATGGAAAAATAATGAGAAAGCATGATTGGAAAATAACTTTTTTCCTTCTCCCTAATGACTCTTAGAATTGAGGCATCCTTGGGGATGTTTTCTCCTGTTCATCACTACAGGCAGTGAATCTTTTTTCTGATCTACTTATCTTTCTTCGGGTGACAAGTGACCTGTCAGTTTGAAGGTGCGTTTTCTAGCTAGATGGACCTGTCTTCTGACTAGAATTTCTTGTGTTGGATTTGGCCTTTCAACCTGAATTTCTGAGCTGAAATAATAAATATGTCATAGTTATGAAATATGGTTGGGACTCATCTGTAGATGTGAGTGCTGCTGATAGCCTGGACTTAAATGTTTCTTGCTGCAGAAATTCTGGAGGGTTGAGAAGTAGGATTCCCTCCTTCATTCGTGAAAATTGCATTTTCTTAATGCCGTATCCCATATAATTCCATGAAAAGCACTTACCATTTACAAATGTGACAAAGTGGCCACACACAGTCACGGCAGTAAGGAGATTACAATGTCCATGTGGATGGGTTTGGCACAGAGTGACAAAGGTCACACAGCACACCAGAAGCAGAAGTGAAAACCCAATGGCTTGCTCTAAGAATGGAATGAGAATTACTGCTTAGAGAGGAGTAAATGAGGACTTAAGCTCCAATGTCTTTGGGTACAAAAACCTAAGTGTTTATTAGTTTAGACCCTAGCACAATAAAGTCCTACTGTATACTATCCTTAGACCTGGACTATGACATTTTATATTCTAGACACTATGAAAATGCAGGTGATAGTAGAACTTTGTCTTCCAGTATTCAAAACAATAATGTTATCTACAGCCATTATAATTGGCAATATGTAAAATATACAGAACAGAAGTTATGTAAGATATTTTAATAAGCTGGAGTCAGCTAGAGCATTTAAAAAAAAAAAAAAAGTAGTACATTTCATTTATGATATTAAATCTTTGTTTATTCAGAGTATTAAAATGCATGGAACTTGTGAAGAGAAATCCTGGTGCTCTTTGTGTCCATGGCAAAGCTCACATCATTTGGTTGGTAGCACCCGGATTTCAGACGAGATAGTGGACAGGATATGCTCCAAACCTTCCACTGGTCGCTAGCAGTAGGGCTGAAACCACTTTATCCAGATCAGTAATTCACCCACAACTCTTGAAGTGCACAAGGTCTGTTCTTACTCTCCCTGTCTCCATGTGCCAGACTTAGGGAGCTAGAAAGCTTCTCTCCAAAAAGAGCAGGTAGGGGAGCAAACTGTCTGCCCAGATGATACCCAGATCTTCCTATCTCATCATGAGGATGCAGAAATGAGAAGGGACCTCAGTCTTCCCATTTACATCCAGGCAGCATCCTTTCTCTCATGTCAGCATAAGAGCTGCCTTGTTCAGATGCACATGATATGGTAGCATGAGACTTGGCAGCGGCACCAGCAGTAGGAGTTCTTCACACCCCTACCGATGGTGTTCCATCCCCTCATCACACTGGCACTATTTGCTGGACTGCACTGTTAACTAGAGGAGAGGGCATGGCTTTCGTGGACACCCAGATGCTCAAACCAATGGTTTTGGTAGATGAATGAGAGTTAATATGTGATTATCATTGAATTAAATCTCAGCTACTCCAGTTTAATGTCAGTGAAACTGGCCTGAATTTCATTGTGGTAATGGGTTAGGAAAAAACGGAATCGAAGCTGTTGGACATCTGAATGAAAGTCTGTATCAGAGTTGTAAAGGGGAAAAAAGCAAAACAACAAACCAACCAAAAAAACACCAACACAAAAAAAAACCACAACAACCAAAACCCAAACCAACAACAACAGAAAAACCCACACCCAAACAAAACAAAACAAAACAAAACAAAAACAACAACAAAAAAAACAAACAAACAAACAACAAAAAAAAAAAAAAAAAAAACAACAAAAAACCCAACTCAAACCAGTTGTTAAATGAGTTCTATGGGTAAATTGGATTAACTCTCCTGAGCATCCCCGTGTGGACAAATTCAGTCACTGACATCGTATCAACTCAGCGGACTGTTCCAGTGCTAGTATGTTACAACCCAACCTTACATGGCACCATAACTGTTGTCCTGTTGGGGATAATAGTCTGCCTCTCCCTTATTAGCAGTCTCAGCGTCATTAAGGTCAGAGTAGCAATGATGGTACTGTCACTATAGCTTTACTTAGGAGCCCGGGATGTGAATCTCACCTGACACACCTCTCTTACTAGCTTTGTTCTTGACAGTGATTTCAAATTCAAACTGAGCTGGCATTGCAAATTTTCTCAAAGATACTACTGCACCCAGGCTGAGTTGGAGGGGTGTCCTCACACCATTCCTCAGTACCTTTGTATTAAAACCTGAGAGGCTATTTTGCAGATTTAAGATGTTTCCTAGAAATGGCATGGCTATTCTTTCAGTTGCATTGCCTAAACCTTCCTGCTCAGTTTTCCTTATTCTCCTATTTTGTGGCTTTATTGACGCTAAAAAAAGCTTTTTGCTTTTTTTTAATGTGCTATATTGCCATTTGGTCAAAAATAATGGAATAATCTAAATTCAGGGTTAACTCAGTTTTACTGGAATGAAGGAACTGGATGAAATCTTGAAAACTTAATAGTAATGGCAAAATTACTGAATTGAGAGGTAGGACATGAGAGCTGCCTGCCAGGATACATAGGAAATCTGGGGTCAGAGGATGAGTAAGAATTAAGAGAGAAAACCACTGAAATGTTAGCAATAAAAAAGCTTTTATGGGCATAGGAGAGTAGAAATGAGAGTCTGTTGGAAACAACTAGCTCCTGTGTGTTCCAATCACCCAAGTTCCAAAAGTGTAATAATTTCTGTGGCTAATTCTAAATACATCATCTATCCTGTGTGCATGTGAAGCTTCAACCAAACAGAAGCACTGAGCAGCAGGCTGGAGAGTCTTGGCACCTTCTGAAGGGTTGGGAAGGGGTTTGGGGTATCTTCCTGTACGTGACTGGCAAAAGGACTGATGCATGGAGGGAGTAATTTTACACGAGGACAATACAATCCACTGATTATTCTGATTTCATGATATCTGGCCAGGATGGAGTGTGAAGAGATGAATCCTGAGACAGTGGACTGCTGAGAAACAAAGGCTAGACCATGGCCATCCCACTTTGATGGACACAGTCTTGAAACCAGGTCTCCCTTATCCTTTCAAGTTCTTTAACCACAGTGCCACTGAATGAAAAGGAACAGGACTGTCTCCTCCTCTGACTCGTATTTAATCTCTTTAAACAGGCTATTTTATGTGCTGGTGTGGCAAGAGAATTCAGGGCTTAGAACACCAGTTTGACACCAGTACCTCTCCAGGGTCGGTATCTCTCTATGTAAAGAGACTGAGATTTAAGATAAACTCCTTCCTTCAAAGCGTATTGTCTGCTTTAAAGCTGTGCTCTGCAGTGGTCAGTGCCTTAGGAATTCTGCTCTTGTGTAAGTACCCACTGGATGCATTGCACGGAGAGGTTATGCACATCATCTTGCTCAGATCCGTGTTATACCCGGGTCCGAGCCCATAAAAGTGTTAGGTATTGCCATAGCTGAAGTCTAACCCAGCCTTGTAATGCAATTATTCCTGCACTCGTGATATAGTATCCCAGAACCACAAATAATGGCTACAGCAAAAGACAGTCTGATCTGAAGGAAATAAATTGGCCAGTAATTATTTATAGAGAAAGGCCAGCTGAATATTAATTGGAATCAATGGCAATTACTGTGCTAGGAAGAAACAACTTAAGATTAAATCAATTAAAGGTAATGCCTTGAAGGAAGGACAATGATATTTAATTTAAATTGTTTTAAAGGGTATTTCACAATCCTAGGTTGTTATTTCCATTAAGACATTTTAAACATTTTACATTAAAAATTGAATTGAATTTTCTTCCTGAATGCAGAGAACAAAAAGGAATATTGGCAGCTTTTTATTCCACAAGATAGGTCAGGAATTACACAGAAGCCATTTTATCCTACAATTCTCTGCAATTTAAAAAAAAATAAAATTGGTTTCAGGGGGAGGCTGTAGGTGTCTAAATGGTAAATAACATACACTGGTTTTAAATGGATATATTTTCTATTCTGGACACCCTTTATTTTTGTTTTTTCTTTCCTTAAACTGGCAACCAAAAAAAAAAAAAAAAAAACCAAAACAAAACCCAACAAAAACAACCAACCAAACTAACACTTAATCAAAGGCTTTTTTGGGTTTTCTTTTGGGGTTTTTTCCTCATGAATTATCTCTTTAGATACAGTGTGTACCAAGGTCTATATAGTCCCTGTATTTTTCAATTTGTTATACTTAGAGCTGGAGTTTCTAAAGTTATGTGGATTTCCTTTTTTATTGTTGTTGTTTAGCTTCTAAACATGGAAGCCTGGAATAGGAGTAGACAAAAATATTTCTCTACATTTTTTTTCTATTAAAAAAAAAAAAAGAGGGGGGGGACACCAAGCTATGAATTTAAGTGTTCTGTAAGGTTTGTAGGATGTCCTGAAAGAGAACCATGTCCTCTGATTGATCTTGGGTATGACTAGCTCCAGTCTAGTTTGCAGCACATAAAAAAAAAAAAAAAAAAAAAAAAATTTTCAAAATGTGTTAACGACTGCCATCCCATGGTCCTTTTGCAGAGATTTTAACACTACCTATATAAGCAATATACTCCATATAGTTTGCCTACATCCATAAAATGATCTCCTTTCCTGAGCTTTCCACTTGTACAGATTGAAGGATGGTCTCGTAGCACTAATTTCAAAGGAAATGTTTACTGAATGGTATGGGCTGCACGTTGCTTAATATTTTGGGTTCTTTCTCTTTTAAAGACCACCCCCCATCCTCATTCCACAGGGGACTATAAAACCAACCTCCCATTCTCTTAGACGTGGTTTAAAATTGTTTTACCCACCCGTGCCTCCAGCAGTGCTTTCTGCAGCTCCTGTGCTGAGGACGAACACATTGCTTGGACCAGTCTATAATGTGTGCCTTAGTGTAATCCGTACTGGTTGCAGTGATTTGACATTGCCTGAAATTCTGATTGGGGAGGGAAGGGAGGAAACTCCCAGCAGATCTTGGTCTGGTTATGAGACCAGGATTTACAGCAGCTCAACCTTCATTGTGGGTTAAGGTGAGTACAGCTGCCTGGAAGGTACCTCATGCTGTCCAGGGCTTTGCTAGAGGTGGCATTGCATGGCGAAGGTTGGGAACCGTTCTCCTAAGGCATATCAAGGGCATCTTTATCAGACTTTTTCTCACAGTGCATCGCTTTTCAGTAGTCAGAGCAATCATTTCATAGAAAAACTATAATTGCAGTTACCTTTTTTCTGAAGCTTTGCATACTCTCCGGAGCATGCGCATTTTGAATGTGTCAGGTCATCTACTTGGGGGGGATCCCAAGCAGCTCAAGCTGCTCCATGTCTTGCATTACTTGAAGTTACTATTTATGACTCTGCAACTGTCTTGATGTCAATGCCATGCTATGGAGGTTTAAAGTTGCCTTTCTAGGAAATGCTGTGTTTCTGACATCTCCTTCCTTTTCTAGCATCTTCTCTATGAACCCCTTCTCCCTGTCTCTCTCTCTTTCTGTCTCCTTAAACCCAAACAGCCTTCGGCACTGCAGGGCCAAAGGAACATTGTGCACCCTTAACTGACAGTTGCTTTGTCTAATGCAGACAAACTGGTGTTCGGGCTATTTGATCAGCTTCAGGACACAGACTGTGCAGATTAGTACTTTGTAATTAGTTGTTTATAGCAGTGCAGCAACACTGTATTGGTTTTGGCTGCATTCAGGAAAACGGTTTTCTTTCATTTGAGAAGGGAATAAAAAAAGCTCATCATGTTTTTTTACTTTCCTTCTTTTTTAGATGAGCTTTAAAAAGATGCTACTTTTCATTTCCCTTCCACAGTTTCCACCTGGCTCTGTTAACATATGATGAAATTAGTTAAAAGTTTGAAGGCAGTTCCCTTCTAAATTCATGAAATATAAGTGCCATAAATAGAGTTGGAAAAGTGACTCCTAATTCTGTTGTGCTTTGAGGTGAAACCTCTAGAATAGCCAAACAAACGATTTAGACTTAAAGAAATAATGTCGGCTACCTCTGGAACTCAGAGCAGATTTTGTTCTGGTGCAATCTGTAAGAACTTGACTTAGTTCTTCTGTAGCAATAAAAAACCTGGTCTTTTTGTAACATCAAGTAGTTGGAGGTTTCCCATTTTGCTTAATCTAGATTTTCAGGGATGTATGTGCCTAAACTTCATTGTTATTGCTGATTTAAGCATTGCTTAAATACAAGCATAGTACAGTATGTAGTCTGCATGAAAATTGCAATGACCTTTCTTTTAATAGGGTTCAGCAAGGTGTTTATCAAACTTTCTCAGTAAGCAGCAATTAGATAACCATTTCACAGACTAATCTGTCATAAAACTCTTATTGCTATAAGTATTGAAGATTTCCCCACACCTTTGGTACAATATTTGCAACAGATTTGAATGGGGTTTGCATTTACTGTGTATAAGAAAAGTGATGTTTACTGCCTGCACAAGCCTCCAGAGAAACAGTCTGTGTAGTTCTAATTCAAACTAGACCAGCTGCGCAGATAAATCATAATGTAAAAATACATCATTTCTATTAGGATATTTTATTGAAATGAACAAAACTAGGTATGCTTCCCTTCATGAGTTTCCCTTAAAAATGCTGAATTTACTATAATTAGTTTTGTTCTCTACAGAAACAGTCATTTAGTGGTAACACTATTAAACAAGTGAAATACAAATTACAAGTGACATTTATATGATCATAATCACTCCTTCCTGGCTGCCAGGAATATTTTTTCAGAGAGGAACCTGCATTTTTGCAGATGGCATGAAAAAAAATGAAGCTTGCAGGATACACCATTATTCCTGTGAGGCCATCAGTTCGTTAGTTGAGGCAGCCAAGTCTTGACGAGCTGCAACTGATCAGCAAATGGGAAATGAGCAGGAGTATAAATTCCCAGCAAACTGAATCATTAACATTTGCTGCCTGCATCCTGGAAACACAGTAAATCAAAAGTGTCATGATATATCAAGACAAAATATCATTACTAATTGGGATTAATTTGCTGCTGTGGGATTGCCGACCTTTGCTGAAAGAAAAAAACCCGACACTGCTCATTAACTCTTGTTACTTAATTTCTTTTTTCTTTTTCTTTGAGGATCTAGTAATATTTCAGGATACAGGCTCTTCTAAAAAGTACCATTCCTGTTGCATTTTTCCGGTTTGATGGACAAATATGGTATTGTCATTTAAGAAATAACCTTCTTTGTATCAGAAATAGCGTAGCCAGCAGGGACGGGGAAGGGATCTGAGCCCTGGGCTCGGCACTGGGGAGGCCGCCCCTCGCTGAGTGGGTTCAGTTTTGGGCCCCTCACCCCAAAAAGGCCATTGAATGACTCGAGCGTGGCCAGAGAAGGGCAACAGAGCTGGGGCAGGGTCTGGAGCACAGGTCTGCTGGGGAGCGGCTGGGGGAACTGGGGGGGTTCAGTCTGGAGAAGAGGAGGCTGAGGGGAGACCTCCTGGCCCTCTGCAACTCCCTGCCAGGAGGGGGCAGAGAGGGGGGGTGAGTCTCTCTAACCAAGTAATAAGTGATTTAACTCCTTTGTAGTTATACAAGATGGAAGCCGTCAGAGATAAGATGGGCCTTGAACAAGAAAGATGGGATTAGACCAGGCTCTTAGAAGTTGTGAAAGCATGTTACTCTTCTGAAAAGATAGCTCATGTGGCTGAGCAAGGCGTGGCATGACGGTCACGTGTGGACAAGGTGTTAGTGCCCAGTATATGCTGATTACATAGGAGTATAGTTTGGGTCAGAAATTGGCCATCCACGTTTGATCCTCTTTTGGCATGCTCCATCCCTATTTATGGTAAGGAACCAGGAGTAGGAGAGGAAGAAAAGTGTGGCTACAAACAGAGCAGCATACCAGAGAATGGAGATTTCCTAACCCATCTACTACCACCACTACATTTCAGATCAATTTTGCTTCAGTTATCATCTCTGTCAGCCTACCTGCAGAAAAGAATTAAGTGATTGCCACAGGCTTGACTATTCAGGTTTCCCACATCCCATTTTCCATCCTTGTGCTTGTGTATCCAGCTCTGATGCCATCCCTGAAAATGTTCTTACACTGGTTCTTTCTGAGAAGATAATGCATAGGCAGTTAAACTGCCAAAATAATCCTCTTGCTCTTAACACTATTAGGCATTTTGGTGACTGTTTCAATGTGAAGTCACCATATGCTTGAATCCTTCCCTGCTGATGAGTTGCTCCCCAGATCTTCCTTAATATGTCCCCAAGCTCTCACCAAAGTGTAGTTAAGCATCTATTTAGTCTGCCAGGTTTATGCATGTTCTTCATTAATTTCAGATGCTTGCCCCTTTGTAATGATTTTTTGACTCTCCTACACAGGCTAAATAATTATGTCCCTGTAAATACAGGACAACATGAAGTTAGTGTAGAGCTCCATGTCTGCAATGAAAGTAGAGAATGGTACAGCTATAACATATTTCTCATATGATTTAGGGTTCTAATCTTGTAACCCTCCTCTCTCTACTGTCTCAAAATAAAATAAGACAAAAGACTTTTACCCCTTTCTTCCATTTCTCTTGGTCTGGGGTCATCACCATGTGTTTATGTCCAAGAAAGAGGTCATTTTTTCCCGTTATAAACAATCCTCTCCCGTTCTTATTTTTTTTTTCTTTTTTTTTTTTTTTTTTCCAAGTAAGGGTAGAAGGTGAATCGTATGCAGTGCTCAAACAAGCACTCAATAAACTGATATCCCCAGGTTCTTGCATGGCTGAGACAAAGTTACTAGAACTGTTATATTGACTGTAATAATCCAAACGTCCACACTGACACTAAAAAGGGAAAAGGACAATGGTCTATAAATAATTAAGAGGAAATAATCATTTGTTCTCTGTTAATGCTCAGAGATAAGCTCCCATTTCAGCTTGAGACATATTAGCACCAAAATTGATAGGCCAAGATCAGTCTGAGTTTTGCACAGAGCTCTCCTTGAAATAATATTCTCTTGTTCAGAGAAAGGGACTAAGCACAGCTTTGGTGTAAAGCTAATGCCATAACCAGTGAGGCTTGTATAGTAGTGAGCTATTGCCTGTGTAGGCTCTGACTTGCAATTCTGTGGCTCTGTCTTGTATCCTCACTTAGGTACCTTCACAGTGGTGTATGCGGGAAATGAAAGAAATGCCAGGCTGGAGAAGAGTTCTCCCATGGCAGAAGTCGATCGGGCCAGTACACACGTGGTACAGTTTCTTGCAAGATCCATAGAGGGGAAATGTTGGCTAGAAATTAAAATACATGTATGAGAAATATGAGAAGGTACTATGACAGTTTAAGGCCACTTATAGCAATGACCTCTTATTTGGCTGTGCCTTCAAAGGATGCAAAAGAGTGACATGGGTTCTTTTTCAAGAATTCTCAAGAAGGCCATACTTATGTGAGTGATACATTCAGCCAGGAAAAAAGAAAAAAAGGTTATTAGGAAAATAAAAGTCCACAAACCAAGCAGTGTGGTGGAGGAAAAAATGCAGCTTTCTCTAACGTTTGCATATTTGACTGTGGTGTGAATGATACAGTGTGTGTTTGGATGACACCGCTGTTCAGAGGGCAGTGAGGTTATCAAAATAGAAGATAAATATTAAGAAATTCTGTGCTTCTATCAATGATTAAATGAAAACAAAACAAAACAAAAAAATCCTTCGTTATGAAGTACTGTATTATACTTATGGCCCAGCTCTTGCAACTCATTTGTTTAATATGTATATAGGATGGCTTCAGATGCATGATAAACTACCAGCTTGCCTACTGACCTCGAGCTGACTTTATTAACACCATCATTAAAAGCACATACACAGTATTCCATGAATTTAAAAGAAAGAAGCTGCTTTAATTAGTGTAACAGCTTAAAGTTCCCAGTACCTAACTTCAGATTCAGTCACCTGAAGTGTATCAAGAACTGTAGGGTGGCTTACCTGAGATATACAGTCCAACCCTCCAGTGTGCCCTATTGTGCTTTTGGGTTCAGATGCACGTAAAGGGATGGCTGTGGATTAGAAAGACTTTATTAAGTAACATCAATTACAATTTAACTGAGATGATAGTGCTTTATTATATGTAACACAGTTTGTTAAAGTGAATGATTTATACCATGGTTGTGACTTTCAGTTTTTCCCCTGGATCACCTAAAATATAAATATATATACACATATGTACATATTCACATTATTATGATGAAGTAGGCTATTTAAAATCCTTGTCTGCCATGGACATTCTTCTTCCTTTCACCCAAGCATAGCTGTTGACAGATATAATTACTTCTTCAATTGATTTCTGCTGTATCAAACAATGGCAGATGACAGCCGCTGAAAACTGCTCGGGGCTGGGAAGAGTTCTGGCATAGCAAAGCCTTATCTGTCTGCTCTCACTTTGCCAAGCTTCAACTTTCAGAAGCTGCTGCAGAAAAAGGAATCTATCCATTTCTAATGTAGTCACCTTGCCTGTGTGGGCACCTTGTCATATTGCACCTAATATGTTAAGACGACTTTGCAGAGTAGTTCTACTTACCCCTTCAGTCTATGTACTACCTGAATATTCTGCTCTTCAGACTCTGCATTTGCATCATCTTTCCTGTTGACCTTGTTGGCCTCTTGCAACTACTATCTTATTCTCAGTGCTGGGTTTTTTCAAACCAGAAACTGAGAATTTATGAACAAAAGATCCTTCATGTGTTGGTTTAATGCATCTTCCCTTTCTAACTTGAAACAGTGTGGAGTTTTACGTTGATGCCCTTCTTGAATCTCTCCAGTGGAGCACTCTGGTTCATTGTTTTTCCTACATTACTAAAAACGGTTGAGGTGGTACTGCCCACTCTTAGTGTTCCATGCAGATGTCTGGCCAGTTTTAATCAGGAATAGCAACCACTGAGATATGCCACGTGAAAGTGGAGTCACAGGGATGGACTCAGACTTTTAACCACCTAGGAAGTGTGTCTATCTGTATTTTCCTAAATGAAGAGAAACTCTACTTTGTCATTATGACCTCTGTTATTAAGGAAAAGACCCCTATAAAAAACGTGGGAATCCAGCGGATAAATTGAGAAGTAACAATGAAAATGCAGGTATTGATGATTGCATAAGATAAACTGAAAGACAGAAACTGTGGGGTTTTTTTCCTAATCCTTTGTTGTTAATAAACTTTCATGTTTCTACCTATGAGAAGCTTTGGTAAATAGTTTTACCAACAAAATAGACAGATTTTAAAATCATTGTTCCTTAAACCAAATGACCAATGTAAGAAAATACAAAAGGGAAATTTCTCAGACGTTGCTATGTGTGCATACATTACAGTATGCAGAGAGCAGCCTCCTAGAAACTGAATGGATTCACAATTTAGGACTCGGCACATAACTGTGAACAATTATGTAGTTCTAGATGGTAAAAATTAATTACTGCCAAATGCAGCATACATCTTGTCTCCTAGCAGAAGGGGAAAAGTCTGTCTTTTTTTTCTCCATGACACAATGCAGAGGAAGCCATGCAAAATTTCAAGAGTTTTCCTGGGCACCACAGTGAGTGCAGCACTGAGTTCCCCAGCTTGTTTAAAGATGATGGAATAATTAGCTAAGTACAGAGAAAGACTCCACCAATAATTACATTCACTGACCAGTCAACATAAAATGCTTTTGATTTTCTTATAATGTTTTCTGGAAAATCTTTCTGAAAAGCAAGAAAGAATTAAATTTCCTGCCTAAGATTTTTTTTCTCTTTTTTTTTTTTTTTGTGCAGATGAAGAAATGTCTGTTTCCTTAGAAAGATTAGGGTTTGCCCTGCCCTCTGTCACTGGGTTGCATATGGCTCCCTTTATAAATTGTATTCAAAGGAAGGATTCTCCTGGCAAGCATTTTACACCTCCAGCTGTCACCACAAATACTGTGGAGTCATTCATAAAACAGTGCATGAATGAATATAGGGAGATATCTTCTATCCCCACATTCATAGCAGATGAGCACCAGGATATGAAAGCAGGTTCATTTACTGAAACTTCCCAAAGGTTCCCTGTGGTGGCATATTCCCTCTATTAGAAAAGAACCATTTTTTTTTCCCCACTCTTCTTTATTTAGATAAAATGAAGTTAATCCGTAGAATATATGGATTATAGGGGCAAAAGTGGGTGTCTTAGTCTAGTGGGTGTCTTAGAAGTTAGGGGCAAAATGAGTGTCTAAGTCTGAGTTGATCACACATTTGTAAATTAATAATTTTTAATATGTTTCAATAACTTTTAAGGCTACTTCTGAATACAAGATTGCACTGTTGCACTCAGAATCCCCATCTGAAAAGTACTGACTTTAAATGCTTACTAAAAACACACGTCCTGAGTATTCGTCAGATTAGGCTTCTAGATCCAGAAAGTTGCACTGGTACATTGATTTTATTTTTCACACTTCCAGCCAAACAAGTGGCTTGACCTTTCTAAGAGCATCTTCCTTTTTTCTTCTCCATTTGGCATACTCTGTAACTATCTACGTACACACCAGTGTATTTATACTTACATACACAGATATAAATGTGTCCATATAGATGTATGTATATATGTGTTTATACACAGTACCTATTAGTGTCCAAGTCAGTTCTTATATCGTTTTATTTGCAATGTATTCTTACAGCCTTGAAGGATACTTCAGTGCACCAGCTGAAACTCACTGGAAACCTTGATTTCTTCCTCTGAAAATACAAAGTTGCCATTCATTTTTCAATTGCTTTAGGTCAAAGCTACACAAAGGAAAAGGGCAGGTGTTAACAAGAGGGAACGTGCTACAGAACAAGTAATTTTTTTTTGCAGTATCTTGTCACAATGCTTTCAACGGAGCTATTGTTTCAAGCGCAAAGCATTGCCAGGAAGATGCAATAGATCTGATAATATGTTTTCGGTAGCACTTTTGTTTCTGCAGCTGTATCCCAATTGGAGCACTTAAACATTATGATCAGAAGTAAAAATACTAATTTTCTATAAAGTAATGAGAAGTTTGGTTTTCTTTATTGTTAACTACTTAAGGAGTGAGCTAACTTGAAGCTTGAATATTAATAATTGCTGGCCTTTTAGGCACACTTCTAAAGTTTTGGCACTAGGTTGAAATTGCAAAGACTTTTAGAAGTAGGCAACCAATTTCCTCAGAGCATTTTATGCACACACACACAGAGACGGTGCTTTCCTATTCAGTGAAGTGTTTATGCCTGCTCAGTGTGATGCGTGCTGAAGTGACCGTAAGTATATTCTTCTTTGTTGGTTTTAGGAAAACATGGTGGGGGAAAACGGTGAGGAGGTATGAAGGGGATTTTGGTTGTTTTGCTTTTTGTTTGTTTGTTGAGGGTGGGGGTGGTTAGCTTGATAACCAAGGTAGTTCCAAGCCAACAGGCAGTTAGCTTTATTAGATGAGAATCTTTGAAAAAATCAAATTATAGTTCAGCCTAAACAGCAAAGGCATTTCAGGTCCACATCTTCTTGATTTTGAGTAGGAGTTGCGTGAGTGGCTGAATTACTTTGCTGACGATTAGTCCATAACACATTAGACTTCTCTGAATTTTGAAAGCTTTGCCTGGAATTTATGTTCACAAATCCAATTGCACAAGGACTTTTCCAACAAGTTTCCATTACGTTCTGTGGTAACCATATGGCTAAGCCTTACACAATAAGGTGCAAGTTTATATGTTTTTCAACACTGTTACCTGAAGACCTGACATTTCTAATGACTTGTTCAGTGCAGTAAGGTCAGGTAATTCTGGTGTTTAGGTAATACGTACCTCTCTGCTTCTAAAGAGAAAAGATCACATATGGCATGTTGTTAGTGGAGCTTCAGCATCTCTAAGTGCTGTGGTTTATTCTAGTAAAGCTGTTGCTGTTTTAGGACCTGCTGTTGCTGTGGGTCTTCCATTTGCTTTTTAAGTTTCTCTTTCACAGTACGTACCAGATGAATAGTGGACTTCAATAACTTCTTATCCTCTAGAAACTGAAGAGTCACTCATGGCTTAGTAAAGTCACAGAAGTTTTACCATTATTTTTACTGAATTTAATTCTCACTCAAGACATCAAAGGATGTCTCCTTTGGTTTTACAAATGAAAACAAACCAAAAAATAAGAAAGGGAGATTAGACTAGCTAATCTGTCTGTGGTTGCTGGAGAACATAAAAATCTTTATGGTGCATGTACATTTTAAAGTACGTCAGCTACTTGAAATACTTTATGTATGGTTTAAACCTTTTACTTGTATAATTTAACAATTGTACAATTTGCTTATGATATTAATTTGCATTCATGTCTAATGGCTTGCTATTTAGTTTGTTGTTGTCACTGGTATCTCTAAGTAAAAATCAGGAACTCTGAGTGTAGATGGAAATGTTCATTGTGCAGTAGCATTACATTAATATTACCATCAAAAAAATAGATATCAGCATTGTAAAATATTCTCCTCTTCTGAAAGTACAGTGCAGTCCCATTCTTCTGTGTCTTTTGTCCTATATTGTCCTTACATCAGGTAATAAGAGCTCAAATTATTGTTATGACCTTCAAATGGGACATAATTTCATACACCATAGAAACAGTAAATGACAATTTTCTCCACATTTTGAGATATTCATATTATATTTCTGCCAACCGAAGATCATTTGAGGGACAAATTGCTTTTGCAAATGTATTTAACACTGGATAATATAAACAAGAATATACCTCTGTTACTCTCCTGGATATGTTTGATCAGTCTATCAAATATAAAAGCATGCGTTTTCAAGAGAGCAGAGCCCATAGAATAGTCATCTCCTTTTGCCACAATATTTAATGAACTTTCATTGAAGTTTAGCTCATGGTAGCTACCCAGAATGAAATTAAGATTATTATCCTAGTTTTGAAATTAAAGTTCCTAGCTCAGCTGCTTGAGTAGCTTCACAGAAGTAGAATATTTTAAGTTACTGGTACTCTTTGGAGATGAGCTTGTAGGTAAGACAAGAATACCAAGAAGGGAGCAAATATGCCCACACCCACCACTAGTTGCTGTCTGTGAAGAAAGTGGCTCCCAGCTCTTCCCTACTGAATGCATGGTTCCCAGAGAAAAAAAAAGGGCATCCAGGAGAGGAGAAATAGAGAATTATCACCAATTTCTGCAGAAAAAGGGAAAAAAACTTAACCAAGATCTTTCACATTTCCCAGAGTGTCAGTGCTGTTAATGCAGAGAGGGCTGTTCTTCAGGCTTTAGAGCATATAAATCATATATTATTGATAAAAGGGATTTATTTTTAATTTGTTAAAAGGGTCTTTTTGTGCTCTGATGTGCTTCTCATTGAGCGTGTTAATTTTTCATTATTGTTATATATGTAGCTCTGTTGTATCAAGAGGGAGTATTTTTTACTTTGATTTCTGAGCAAATGAGAATGGAGAATGCTGCTGCTATTAGTAAATGTGATGCTAAGGATCTGGCTTCCCCAGAGACAATGTCATTAATGGTGAATCCTAAATAGATACAAAGGTGACTTGGAAAACTCCCTTCGACAGGTGAATGGTTCTGGTCAATGCTGCTGCACTGGTGGTGCTGTGATTCCAGACAGTCCTATCTGATGTGAATAAATTCCCCTCTAGTCCCACAGTCCTAGCAGTGTAGACTGTTAGATATTTATGTCTTTTATATTTTCTTGCTTAAATACTCATGATCCAGTGTCTTAAAGTAGTCTTCCTTCCTAATATTGTTTCATTTTCAACATCTTCCTCATCACAGGGAAGACAGTGTTCCTTTTGTTATCCCATTTATCACCTTTCAAAGGTTCCCTCATCTCCCTTGTTCTCTGAGATAAGTGTTTTAAAATGTTGACTTCCTTTTACAGTTTTGGTCATTGGCTTGGCTCAAGGCATGAAAAAGTTTTGGTTTCCTGGGAGTCAGGCTAAAAAGTCAGAACTTTATACAAACTCAGTTGTGCTTAATATTTTGGCATAAGCTTGAGTATGTTTTTAGGGTTTGGGGGGAAATATATTTGGAAGAAGACCATTTCCTAAAGCCTACCAAGAAATGCAGAGCTAAGCCACATGTCTGTGTTATGGCCAACCCCGTAGCAGCAATGTCTGTTCTCACTCATTTTTTACCATATTCTTTGTTGTCATTTTTGTGAAAAATGTACCAGGGATCCAGATGGAAGAGTTATCATCAGTGGCCTTGCAGTTAAGCTGCTAATTGCAGTGGAGAACTCTGAACATTTTGAATAGATCTATGTTGTTATGAATTTAAAACTTGTATTTAGCTCCTGTAATTCCCTGAGCTCAGATTTTCTAATGAACTAACACTTAATGTAAGGATAAATTCTCATCACAAAGCACAGCTCATAACTGTTTAAGTTCAGTTTATGGTCTGTTGATTGGCTAAGACGGAGTTAATTGAAAGTAATTATAAATAGACAATTTGCAAACCATGAAAAAGAAAATCACAGTGAAAAATTAAGCCTCCATGGTACAATTCAGTGAGTCTTATGGTTGGAGGAAAGAAACGATAATGCAAACATAATTCCTCAGCTATAATATTCTTCCCACTATTATTATTTGTAAAATAAATGCGAACAGACACAGCACTTTCTACTGAACAGCAGGTCCTTTTGCCACTATATCTATCTTTCTTCCTTCCTAGACTCACCCTAAATGGGATACCATACTCTGCACCCAAAGCTACCACTGGAAAAACACAGATCTTAGAAAACAAAAAAAATTCTTTCAAGGTAATGGCATTAATATCACCTAGGGCTCATGTCCTTGTTTATTCAAGGTAGATTTTTGGAATTGCTTATTCCAATGGCAGAGTGTGTTTGGATTAGGAATGGTGTGTTTGGATAAGGAATGGTAATGTGCGCTTATCTCACAGTGCAAACAGGCTGTGGGTTGTTCTTGGAGAGGCATTTGTCCATTATAGGATTGGGCAATTCAGGGGGAACAAAACGGAATGAGACACGTGGCTTGACACTGTTTGTGTGCGCAGCTTGGGAGAGAGTAGGATCTGGTGGTTATAGTGCTATACTGAAAACCAGTGAATGTGTGTTCTGCCATGAACCCAGGATGAAACCTTTTCCAGATTGCATAATTATCTTGAACTGAAAGCTTTAATTTTTAAGCTCTTCATTAATGGCATTGCCTCTGTCTGTTGCTATGATATTGAGATGCCCACAGCTTGGATTTGGCTGGAGTCTCTGGGAGTTGTGTAAAGTAAATAATGCTACTGGAGAAGAGGAAGAGAAAGATGACTCTTGTCATCTAGTTGTTTGTAAAGCTCCAGACATAGCCTCAGTGAGATAGAAAATAAAAGTAAATATAATGGTATGGGGCAAGTAAACCAATGGCATAAAGGCCTACCTAGACTCCAACACTTACTACAGAAAACAATTCATTAGCTATATACTTTCTTACTCTACAAAGTGATTTTTTAAAAGAGCTTTCTACCCACTCCCGCTCAGCTATTATGTTGACTATTAAAACATTAACATGAATTTTAATTGCATAATACTGGCATGAAATCTTGTGGGCACTTGTGTTATGACTTTCATCAAAAGTAATGAAAAATAGAGAGAAATTTTATTAACGGTGACCTGCTACCCAGATGTCTACAGAACTGCATAATGTCATGTTTTTCGTACAACGAAGATACGTTCCAAATTAATCTATTAGTTTTGATATCACACAGATCCCAAAGCATTGGCTTACTTCTGTGGTTGTTCCCAGAAACATTGCTGCTTCTAAAAGAAGCAATATTACTCGACAAGTATAACATAAAAATTTAAGGAACACCTTTTTAACTGCTAGCCTATCAGTCTGACCTTAAAGAAAACAACCTTATTCAGAAGAGCTCCCTCAGTGGACTCTGCATATCTGGAGTTGATAGAAAAACAATGGATTTTGCAGACCGTAAGACAGGGGGTTTTGCAGATGCATTTGGCTTGTATCAGCAGTGAGCCCAGAGCCAGAGATATTCTGTAGGTGAGATCAGACCTCTAATTGTAACTGCAGAGTACTAATGGAGATCTTTGGGAATATTTGCAACAGCGCCTGCGTTCATCTGAAAGTATTTATTTATAGATTTCCACAACTGAGAGCTCTGCATCACCCTTCCCTTTGTGAGAAGTATCCCCGTGTTGCTCTCTAACTACCTTCCCCCTGCTGTCCTCATATGCAAACAAATATCCCCAGGAAAGGAGTTTTCAACTTTATAGACCCTAATCAAAACCACACTGTGTAAATCAGTAAGTTGTATATATATCTTTAGAATTTAATTTCTTTTAATCTTTCTTCCTTCTTGAAGCTGGTGGAGGGTATGTTTTGTAGCCCCTGTGTCAGCTAATCATTTAAAGGCAAAAATCCCAACACTGCACTTCAGAACATTTCAAAAGTTTTCTATTATGAACTTCCTAAAAAATTAATGTCACACATAAATTGCATGATATGAAGAAATAATGTAATTGCTGGAGTGTACCAAGACTGATTTTCAGAAATGCAAATAAAAATAGAGAATAGGATCTGCCTAGCTGTGCTTGGCCCTATTAACATGGGAGCTATTACTAGCAAACAAAGTGTGTTCAAGAATACACAGTTCACACCTAATCTGAAACCAGATGCTCATCAAAGTCTATGAGGATATTTGTATAAGTAAAAGTAAAAACAGCCAAAGGAATCTCTTATATGTGATCATTTCATCATTATATTTACCATCTTTTCCTTTTCATGGAAAAACTATTGTAAGTTGTTTCATTCATGCTAGTAGAATTTGGTCTTCTGTTTCATCAAATCTAGGCTGCTTTTTTATCTTCTGGTAAGAATTGTGGCAATTTTCTCTTTACCAAAGTTTCCTTGGGCAGCTGAAGTTCATGATGAATGAAAGGCTTAAACCTACCGATGTTTGTAATGCATAGCATGGACAATCATTATATCTAGACCTAGTCAAAATTATTTTTGAGGGGGTACTATTAATAATCATTTTGCTTGAAAATGGAGAGCATTTCACTAAGACCACATTTCTCTTTCCGATCTTACTTTAGGATACCCTAACATTACAATTAATCTGCATGTGACACAACAGCTGTGGTTTGTGTAACTCATTCTGGGATCCTTGTGTTGCTTGCTAGTTTACAGCTTCCATGATCCACCAAGGTCTGCACTTCAGCTAATCCGTAGCATGTCCTGGGTGACAAAGGGGGCATGTCTATGCAGCCATGAGCACTTGATTGAGGTTTACCATGCCAAGAACTCACATTAAAAAAAATACTCTAGACCACACTGGCTCAGTATCTAAGCATAGAAGAAATAAATTTTTTAAAAAAAAAAAAAAAAAAAGAGAAAGCTGGCTCAGCTATTTATGCATTATGAGGCTAAGGATTGTCTGAACCACAGTCATTACTGCAGCACACTAGAAAATGCAATTTAACTGTAGCCTGATTTGAAAGGAAATGCCGTACAGTTCCAATTCACACAAGAGCAATCAGCATTTTGGTATTGCTTTTGGTTTTTTGTTTGTTTGTTCCCCAGAACCTTCTACCCAAGAAAAATGTAACTATTTGAGCATTCTACCCAGTTCAGGAGAAAAAAATGTACTAGAATGTTGAAACATACCATAATGCAGAAATTCTTAGTTTCATCAAACTCTGTAACAAACATGTCTAAAATACATATTACTCAAGATATCTGGCCAGCTTTGGCATTAGTTTGCATCACCAGAACATAGATGTTCCAAGATAGGAGCATTATTGTTATGAGAAATAAGGACTTTGACAATAGCTCACTCTTAGGCAAGTATATAGTGATGTACATTAAAGGATGATAAGAGGCATTTTACACCATCTAGAGATTAAAAATGTGGGTTTAAAGCATCAATCTGCAAATAAAGCCATCTAATAGCAAGTAAAATGAGAACAGTGATAAGAGTGTCATGATTCATGGCATGAGCCAACTGCATTATGAATGATCAATGAACATTATCATCAGAACAATGTCATATTCTTACAATTGTGGTGCATCGTAAATGCAAATATAATTGCTTTGTATGTAATGAAATACAAAAGCCACATTTAAATAATAATGTTAAGGTTGTGATCCAAACTGGCAAAACCTTGAACAGTCAATAGACATGATCTCATTCTTAACCTTTTCACTGCTGTCAAAACAGAAATGGGTTTGAAGAAAGTGTGTTTATGAAACATCAGGATTTTCTGGTGATATTGGAAATGTATGTTTGTTCTTAGTAGATGGGAGGCCAAAGTAAATAGATATAATTTCTTCTCCTCCTTTTTGAGGTCGTCTTATTGATTTTGCAGTTGCTTCTGTGTAGCTAGGAGAAGAGGTGAGCCAAGTTATAATACAATTGATTATGTGGGGGGGGGGGAAAGCGACTGCAAGAATTACAGAGCGGTAAGAGAACTAACAGTAAGAGAAATGGGAGCAGACACTGAAAATCACTGTTGCACATCCAGTGAATTTCTTCTTTTAATTCTTCATACAAGTGCAAACATCATACTGCTAGAAACAGCTAAAGCGATATTTCAATTGTTAGTCTATCGCTTACTCAAATTGTGCAATGGCATACAGGAGTATATACACTCCACAACTCCTCGAGTTCTGCCACATTACCCCAGTGGGGAGGCCGTAAGGGCTGTAGTTTCCATGTTACTTCTTTAAAAAGCCGTTGTACGTGTTTCTAATATTAGCCAGTGTAAATAAACTACAATACGGAGAGAGAGATGCAGTCAGCTGCACTGAGGCCAGGTGTATTCCATTCCGTTTGTTTAAGGAGCATAAAGAAGTAAGGAACATAGCACGATGAAATCTTGGCATCAGTGGAATCAACGGCAAAGCTGATTTTAACAGGATCAGGAATTCATCTCAACAATCATTCCTGAACGGTACTCTCTTGTGGTGGAGTTGCAGTGTAACTTTGCAAATGTTGGTACTGCGGTTCTTTGCATTCCTCAAGTCATTGTGCATTCCTCTTTCCTGGTTTACCCTGGTATTTTGATGTAAGTATAATGTAATATCCCATTTGAAGGTAGAAGTACATATTTTTTTAGGAACTCTGGATGCTATAATGGCTTACAGCTCCTTGGTTTCTTGACACAGGCAGTTATTAAAAAAGGTCAGATTACCTCAGCTGGTTGAGGACTGGCAGCTGCTATATTCATATCATTCAGCAGAATAATGATGTCATACTTAAAAACATATATTTTGACAGATTGTCCAGGAACTGTAGCATTACAAAGTTCCCATCTGCCATAAATGGCTCCAAATACAAAAATACCATAAGTTAGTCTCTACTCATTGCTATGGATTTTGACAGGGATGTTGTATCAAAATATTTTACAGGTAAATATTTACAAGCCTAGTGAAGGGCCAAAGCACTAATATTATCAAGGATTCTCCCTAATCTTCTATGCATAAGGGTCTTTAAAAATGAACAAAGTCTATTATCACCCAATGCCTTAAGAGGTGACATCAGTGTAATTTTCATGTGCAATCAGAAATTAGTAGAACGCTGCCTGTTAAAAATAGTTGATAAAGAAACAGAGCTGTGATGGCTGGGCTGCCTTTCGTGGCATTATTGCAGTATGTTAAATTGTCTAAAAGTCTCCATGAAACTCTGCATGAAAACACTTGACCCTTTATTATTATTAAAACTTAACTGGATTTTTCAGCATGTCAATGGCTGAGCTGGAAAAAGCAGTTAAGTTTCCTTGCATGAAGATAATACCTCTATCTATAAAGTACAAGGAACATTAAGACTGCATAGGGTAATGAAGTGCTTGACCTTTTTAGTCCTACAGTTTCCCTAAGTTTATAATTCTAACATTAATAAGAGTTTTGTCATTACCAAGAATATTTTATTTCTAGGCAACTTTAGTTTGGTTTAGAATGTAGCCATAAAATATTAGAAAGTTTTCATTCCCATAACTGTACTCTAATCATGTGATTTACACATCTCTTCACATGCAATTTCTGTTAATAACAATTCCTTAAATTTGCAAGGTGTGATTCAAAGTTAGCTGTCTGTGACTGGGATAGTGCGATGATAAGAGATATGAAAATTCCATAAATGCTTCAGTTATATATTCAAAAAAGACTGTGGGCTGAAATTGGTAGGTATTTAAAAAAAAACTGACGTGGGTTAGGATTGTTTCATGGGACGAAGCGTCAGTTTCTATATCAAAGTGTTCTCAGAGGATCAGATTCTTCTAGGATGAAACTGTTGAGAGACATAGATATGAGTATCATGGTTAGAGTTATATTTAAAGACTTAATAGCCTACAGAGTAGATAGTCAAGGTGTCTATTAAAAGCAATTACTGCTGATAAATGAAAAACAAAAAGTCTCAGCATACTGAATCATCAGATCTACAAGATACAAAGCACGGGACCAGAAAGATCTGCATTTTCAGGTTCTGCCCACTAGTCAGTTATGTCATGAAATCTGTACATGTATCAAGCTCTACCTTAAAATTTATGATGTTTTGCATGGCCCCGTTATTAGATTGCTTGGGTATGGGGGTGTCACAGCTCTGACAATGTCTTCAAAGTTAAATGTTTGTAAGTGATTTAAATCTACTTGCTGTTCTACCACCATTTCCTTCTCAGATTAAATAGTTCTACTGCTTTAGCAGTGTTAATCCCCAGTGTATTTAGAGAATATTATGATTTCCTTATGTATCTGATTTACTAGGTTTTGGTTAAGCCCATGTAGACTTACCTGAGCTAGCTGTAGAACCAGAAGCAGGATAATTCCAGGAGCGTGAAGCCCCAGGTTGTTACAGCTCTGCTTTCAGTGCCCAAGCTAGCACAGTATTGTTCCATGATAGGTAACGTGCTTAACGTGGATGTTTACACCTAATCAGAGTACATCTTTGTGAACTTTTGGTATAGATATTATTTATGTCACGTTCTCGTTATAACACACATCTTATTGCAGGCGTTTCGGGCATTCAGGGACGGGCTCTCATCCAGAAAGCTCACAGTCAACTGTCCTGATCCTGAGTGAAACTTAACAGTTTCTGTCATAGTATTGGGTGATTTTTACAGGAACCCAGGGGGACACAGATTTTTACCCTGGCAATATACACTGAAGGACAGATGCATCAACAGGCTGGGACATTAGGAATAGAAGCAAAAATAGCTAAGGAAAAGAACTCAATTTTCTTTAGGTTGTTGAAAGAGGCTTTTCAGAGGGCAATTGTATGAAAAATAATAATTTTGGATAAGGGGAAGAGGAAATGTAGCAGAACGAATAATTGTAGTAGAATTATCAGCTTTTCAGAAGTTATATGACTAAGTGAAAACAAAAGTTCTTAATTCACACATAATATACATCATTGCAATCATATGTGATCTCTTCCACTCCTAATTGGTAACAGATAGATGTGGGTGTGTAGATATTGGGTTTGATTACTTCTGTTGCACAGTGGCTGGGCTGTAGGCCCCAGTCAGGCAATCTCTATTCATTTTTTTTTTGTCAACACCTGTTTCTTTCTACCCTCTCTTGACTTCAAAGATGAAAACTTATATGTAAAAAAACCAGAAGTTAGGCAAGATAGAATTCAATCAACTCAGTAATTCCCAGTAGCAATAAAACATTTTGTGATTGTTCTCTCTCTCATATGTACTTCTCACTTACCAAAGATTTTTTTTTCCATGGGAACTTGCTTATCTTTATTAAAGGAGAGGAGGAGGCAGACTGTTCCCTTCACACCTCCTGATTTACAGTGGCCCTCGGGGTGAGCTTTATGCTTTATGCTCCCTGGCCTCATAAGAAAAGGTCAACTTTCCATGAAATCACAAGACACAAAGACTGGGGTTACAGCTGCAGTAAGCATAAGCTGTAAGAGGTACACTTTTGTTACTCATGATTTTGTAGGTTGTGACCAAAAGCCCCATATTTCTGCATGCTTTAGAAAGTTATCTGAAACACACCTGGTGAGCTGTAGGCATCCTGTTATACCAAGTTCCCCTGGACACTAGCAGGTCACTTACATTTTTTGCCTCAAATTTCATACCATGTTATTTGTATGATGTGGTGTTAATCCTTGCTACATTTGTCTAGAGTTTATATGACAGCACCCTTTCTTTCTTTTGACTTAAAGAACAAAGAGCACAAAGGAAGTGTAAGTCAGCTGCTTTTTCTAGCAAATCCATGGCTAGCAAGGAAACACATTGGCTGAATTTACCATGTGCATCTTGGAAACACAAAGCCATTTGCAAAAACTATAGAAATGAGATTGTATTTAGGATGTAGCTTCTGGAGATGAGTCCGAGTGCAAGCTTACACCAACTATTCAATATCCTTTTTCACTGCTTCAAACAGAGCAGTGCATCAAACACGTCTGCCACCTCCTCACCTATCCCAGAGAAACAGATACTGCTGTTAGGTTTGTGGGGGTTTTTTCTTCTTCTACACATGTATTTTATGTGTGTCATGCTTTACAGTATATCCTGATGCATGACTATGAAATAATCACTTGTGGCTTAACCCCAGCCAGCAGCTAAGCACCATGCAGCTGCTCACTTGCTCACTCCTTCCCCCCCACCCCCCCCCCCCCAGTGGCATGGGGAGGAGAAGAGGGAGAAAAAAGCAAAACTCAGGGATTCCAATAAGAATGATTTAATAGCTTTTTTTTAATAATAAAATATAATAATAATAATAATAATGAAAAATAATATAACGAAAAGAAGAGAGAAATAAACCCCAAGAAAAGACAAGTGATGCTCAATGCAATTGCTCACCAGCCCGTGACGGATGCCCGAGCGGCACTTGGACCCCAGCCAAGTCCCCCCAGTTTATATACGGAACATGACATTCCGTGCTATGGAACATCCCTTTGGCTAATTTGGGTCATCTGTCCTGGCCATACTCCCTCCCAGCTTCTTGTGCACCCCAGCCTCACTGCTGGTGGTGGGGTGGTGTGAGAAGTAGAGAAGGCCTTGACTCTGTAAGTGCTGCTCAGTAGCAATGAAAACATCCCTGTGTTATCAACACTGTTTCCAGCACAAATCCAAAGCACAGCACTGTGCCGTCTACTAAGAGGAAAATTAACTCTATCCCAGATGAAACCAGGACAGCACTGGAGCAAGCTTTTAAATTCTATACGAATTGCAAAATCGGTACAGGAAAAAACTGCGTGTAAGTGCACAAAGACAGATACATGCCATTGACTTCACAAAGCTCAAGCTTTTTTTGTGAGTATGGTTTCTTTTGGGGGGGGGTTGGTTTTGGTTTGGGGATTTTGGGGGGATGTTTATTTTTGGCTGGGGATGAGCAGGAGTTCAGCAAGGTGAGCCCAAAATGAGCCTGAAACAGAAAACCCTTTTCAAACGGTGTACCTCTAAGGAAGAACATATTGTGCCTTCTCCTGAATTAGCATCATTTTTCTCCTGTCACATCCCATCCCCATTCTTCCTTGCTGCTGCTTCTGCTTCATTGGGATGACTTGTCTTGACTCAAAATAAGTTAGCTATCTTTGGGGCTGAGAAAATATTTGTGAGGCACCATAGGGTGTACATTAACTTTCTCTGAATCTATCACCTCCCACTCAGAGGCAGATATTGCAAACTGCCTATTATTTTGCCCTTCATCATTTTATGCAATGATGCAATGACTTTTCTTTTTCTTTTTTTTTTTTTTTTTTTAACATGGTCATTGCTGCTGAAATGCTGGTTTATACCTTTCAAGAAGTATTAAGACATTCTTATTCCTCAGATGTTCCAGAACTGGAGATGGCCTTTTTCCCCAGGGCTGGAGAGAAAAAGGTTCTGGTGTCCATAGTGCTGATGTTTGGAGGTACCTGAGAGAGATAGGACTGTTCTTCAGTGTCAGATACTAAGAAAAAAATAATGGTTTTAACCATTTTAAGTTCCCTATAACAGAAGTCACACTGCACTTCCCCAAGAACCTGTGATTTAGATCATAAATCTGTAGTACCACTTTATAAATCATTCACAAAATATGCACGATGATTCATTCCTTTCCTTATGGAGAGTATTATGAAAGAATATGAAATAAATGCATTTTTAATAGGGTCTGATAGCGGGAGCATTGTCTCTTTGGGAGAGACTAAAGCACCAAAATAAACCTCTGCTTGCCCGTGTGTTAATTAAACTGGACTACCTCCTTTGTCTCTACTTCCCTTCTACCTGTTACACTGATAATTGGCTGCTGGGAGTTGGAAATGAAATTGGAAGCTAGTGAATGTTGTGAAGGATAGAAGAAACCATGTGTTCATGCATATTGAAGTGAGAGCGAGAGAGAAAGAAATGCCATATTCATATATTTTTGTAGAGTCTCTTATGAACTTCCTTTATTTTTCTTCTTTGTTGCTGTTCCATAGCACTATGAGACAGGCTATTCTCCTGCTGTTCTGGGTTCTGCTATAGTCAAGAATTTTCACACAGAAGCTGGATTTTCAGCCTAGAGAGATTTGGGTGACTTAAAGTTAATCTGACCTAAAAGTATTTAAAAGATGTTTATCTAACCTCAGCCTACAAATCTCTTCAGCTTTTACCTATTGCTACCCCAGCTATGTATTGTGAGCCACTACACAGACTATATCTCCTGCTTCATTTGCCTTTTGGAGTTGGTATCCTTAAAGGTCATAGCTTTGTGGATGTGCTTGGGTGATCTAAATGAAATAAACTGCACCCACAGCTATTTATGCACAAAGTTTCCATGGTTTTAGAAACTCAGGCCCCAAAACCTGAGTCAGTCTAAAGTACTGTGTTCATGATCCTGCATCCCCTTGTGTGTGATAGTTATTTAAACTGAAATAAATTTCAGGTCATAAATCTATACAGTCATTCCATGACAGAGTGAGTGACTCTTAATCCTTGCCATTGCCGCTCATCAGATAGAAGGGTTGTATCTAAATAGCCACAATCTTGTATAATATAACTAAAGTCAGTGAAGTAGTGAATCATCAGCACCTCTACTTCTGAAAACCAGCTGTCTGGCATGTATCTGGAAACACAGAAGTATTACCTACTGATGGTATTCTACCATTACTGTCTCTTCATTAGTTCAACTAACATCTGTATTACTCTGTCAGATTTCTATATGCCTGGCTCTGATATCGTATGCTTTTATTCTTACTTTCTTTCAACATATAGAACTTCAAGGAAAAAAAAAATATTAAATTCTCCCATCATGATATGTTATTTGTGACTTAACTTCCATCCAACATTAAACAGCATTTTATGTCCTAACACAGGCCCAAATCTGTATATTTAGCGCCTGATCTAAACCCATGAACGTCTCCATGGAATCGGGATTCATGTAAGGCCTTTAATGCTGCTAAAATATACTATCTGATTGAAGATGTCTCTGAGCAGTAATTACTGAGGAGGAATTGCAGTGACTGAAGGCTGGGCAGAAACACCTGGGGTTCATTTGGAGCTACTGGAACATTCATTACTTATTGTGGGGAAGGTCTATACTCCCCAAGATACGGACAGACTTAGATTTCATTGTTTGATGCAGTCTTTGAAATTGTATAGCAGATTTCTGTAAATGGATGAAGTTCTTAATTAAATGAGGTAAAGTATACTGCAATTGGCACAGAGACTGCTGTGCTGTTTTGTGAGCTGCTGAATAGAACTGGTTTTATCCTCCCCCATTTTTGATGCCAGTGTGTTTCAGGCATTTGCAAATAATTTTTCTGTCACAAAAGTTGCTGAGAAGGAGAGAGAAGGATTAGTGAGGTGGGGAGGTTAGTATCTGAGGGGACGCTGAATTGTCATGGGATCGTAAGTAAGCACACAGATGAAACATTTCCTCAAAAAAATCAGCACTGAAACAGTTACCGGTGTGGGGAGGGGGGACCTCAGGGTTTCAGTTAACAAACATTTGAGACAAATAGACTATTTTCTGCTTCCCAGGGCTATCATTTCAAGCAGTGTGCAGACTATGGAGGAGAAAGCTGAATGAGTTTACATGCAATTCATGTTTTTGAGGTTGCTCTTAGAGCTGCAGGATCTGGAATATGCCTATAAATAAATAAGCAGTTTTATAGAATGATTTTTGTGGCAAGGAATGAATTTTGCCCACAAGCTCCAGATGTATAGAATGAAGCACTACAACATGGTTAATCCTGACTTCATTCACGGTGTCATTTCCATAGGCCCTGGGATTATGCCACAGTGAGTACAAAAGATGTTCTTCCATGGCACCAGTATTTCTTCGTATCTGGAAGATACTGGATTTTACTGTTGTGAAGCCTGTGGCTTACAGATTAACTCAAAGGAACAGCTATGTAAACATTATGGTTAGAGACTGGGAATAAAGGAATAACCTTCTCAGCCCTCTGTGAAGGATTTAGAGGGTGAGGCAACCTTTAGGAATTTAAGCTAGAAGGGAGTTCAGCTAGCCCAGTCACCTCATGCTCTGACAAGGGCAAATTCCCTTATGAAGGTTTTGGGAGCAAACATTCATTCCTCTCTGAGAGGCTGCGAGACTGAATCACACATTGCAATCGCAAAAACCTGCCTTCAGGATGCCGTCCAAATCCCTCCTCACTCCTTAGGATAAAGCCAATATTTTACATAGTTATCATTTGTCTCAGACTTGCAAAATCTGAATTATCTAAGTTTTTCCTAATTTTGAATAGATTGATTGGTAAAGCAAAGTAAATCTAAGTAGTAAGTAATGTAAATTAAATAAATAAGTAAATAATATTAAGTGAATGTAAGGAAATTCCAGCGTGAATTCTCTGACTCCTATAACCTTCTTTCTAGAGCAACAATTTCTTTGCCTGACTGAAAAACATTTGGTTTGACCCTAATGAATTATAAAACAAGTTATAAGAAACAGGTGAAAGACCTCTAAAACTAGTTTTAATTCCAAAATAGGTGAAGAGCTATTAATTAAACTCTATTAGCAAACTGATGAAGCAGTTACTTTGCACAATAGCAGGAATAAGTTGAGAAGATGGATGGTGTAGGAGAAAAGAGTTATCTTATTTTAATCCTGAAGTCTATTTATCTGAAGTAATTTAAGATGACTAGTTTTAAAAGACTAAGAAGTCACTTAAATTAGAAGTGAGTCCATTTTACAGAAGCCATGTCAAGGACCTAAGGAATTTTGTCCTTCTATTAGTAAATTGAATTAACTGACAATTGAATTTAAGAAGAGCTGTTTTGCAGATACTGATTTAATTCCTCAAAGTTACTTCTTACTGAGAAATATATAGGTGTGGAGGGTTTTGGTTGGGTTGTTTTGTTTCTTTGTTTTATTAAAAGTAACAATTTTTGGAGAAAACATTTTTTTTTTTCACAGGTTTTGGCTTGGGTTTTGGAGGTTGGTTGGTTGGTTGTTTGGGTGGGGGTTTTCTTGAGTTGTTTTGTAGTTTGGGTTTTTTTTTTTTAACCTCTCCAAAACTTTTGGAATCCCCCCACTAAACTTTTCATAAGTAGTCTTTTTTAAAAAAAATTAGATTTTTTTTTTTTTTTAAATATTCTTATACCTGACTTTTCCATTTCACTGAGATGTGAAGGAAAAAAAACAAAACATTTAGTTTTTTCCTTTTTATGCACTTCTCTATTTCACATCTTTGCATAAAATCAAAAGCAAAGATAATAAAATTAGAATAGAAGCATGTTCTACCCAGCCTACCCTGATGCAATTAATAATTAAGATCAAACAGCTTGTAAAATACCTACCAGTATGATTAAAATGCTATGAAAAGGTTGCTGTAAGAATAATTGCTTTTTGTTTAATGTAACCAAAAAACAAATCCATGGTTCAATATCTTTTGTGTTGTATGTTTTCTGTTTTTAAAATTAATGTGACATAAGGCATTCTTTATGCTAATGTTATAGCTCCTTGGACGAGTTTAACACCATTATCTTCTTTAATGAATAATTCATTCCCTGTTGAAAACTTAACTATATCATTTTTACAGTGTGTAAATGAAACTTTGAAGTGCAATTTAACTTTAAAGAACTTCAGATTGTAAAGAATTCTCATAAACCACCAAAAACTGCTGTGCTGGTAATACTGTCTTGTATTGAAGTGTAAGCACGTTATGGTGAGCATGTTTGCAATTTTAAATTTTGCTGCTTCTTTTAAGAAATCTTGGAAAGGATTTCTGGTTGGTTTTACTTTATTGGCATTTTTATACACTTTTAGTTATGTTGTCTTTTTTGAAAATAAAAATAATATTTGTAAGCACAGCAAAGTTCATCTAGTTCTCCTTAACTATTGAGGAAGAACATGCGTGGGAAGGTGGTAAAATGGGAGCAATACTCTTTTTCCCACACCACATCCTAGCTGCCTTGTAAGAAAACCTCTGACGGTCAGATGGGTGGATCCTAGGAGCTTTCCAGATTTTTGTTTGTGTCCAACATTCTTTCCTACCCAAGCAGGTGAGGGCTGCAGTTTCGTGGGGGGTTATTTCTCTTTCTGTAGTGATCCCTACGTATTAACTGGAACATTGGGCTTTGTGATTGTGGGTGACTTTTCCATCTTCAGGAAAGCAGGGCTTTGAATCTAAACTACTTCTTTTCCTCCCTAAAAATGAGATAATTGGTGGTTAGTTAATGTGGGTATGGGAGAAACAAAATAGGGCATGATATTGCTGAAGAACGATCAGCTGATAATTCATGATGTCATATTGACCCTAAAGCTTGATGACTGTACCTGATAATAGATTCCAAGTTTTGGTAGGAACATTCAGCTAATAGGTCAGTCCCATGCTGTCTTCTTCACACTGGAATATACATATTGATGTTTGTGCATCACACTTGAATTTAATTACAGGTTTTGTGGATTTTACTGCATGGAAGTAAGTTCATACAGATTTTACAATTCTGGCATCTGATGAAGAATTTTACTGGTGTCATTTTTTTGAGGTTGTTAGATACAGCCATCTAAGGAAAGAGGGTTAACTGGAATATGTATTTATGTCCATGTAACAATGACTTGTTTCCTGATGCTTATTGAGTGTCACCTGTAGTGAGACGTGATTGATTGCTGTGCTTTGATAATAACGTGACTGAATGGGGCACTTCAGGGCTGGGGAATCAGATATAAGTCCTCCTGGGTGAGCAGGTAAATGATAAAACAGGGAACTGTTTCAATAGAGGCATTTTCCATGCACTAATTTCATGCTAAGCCATGCCTATTTTGAAAGCTTCCTGATATCTCTAAATCAAATCTGGAAGCTGGGGATGCATCTCACTGTGTAAGTTGTTTTTATTCTCAGTGGAAATAATGGCTTCTGGGTACCGGGGAGCAGCATGTGCTCCTTCTTCCTAGGGGAGCACATTATCAGCTTTATTTTTATTATGTCCTTGCAACAGATTTTCATTTTAGACATTTTAAGACTGAGAGCTGCAATATTTTCTAAAACCTCACTTAGCAAGTGTGTTTGTGCTTACTCTTTTTCTCTCTCCTCCCTTCCTTACAAGGTCTCAGAGCTTGCAGTTCAAAGGGCTCTAAGGAGTATTTATCTTAAGTCAGGACACAAACTGGCCAAAAACCAAACAGCTGTACTTAATTATTTTATTTATTTATATATTGTCTTTATTTTCTCTGTGTTAAGGTTTTCTGTATCTTTAACTGATGATGTCCTCAGAGAAAACAGGTGCATGTCCGGATCTGTATTAGTTTACTGCCCTGTATGCACTTTCCTTAGGCAGGGAGTTTTTCAGATGCTTCAATCCAGGACTCTGAATGGTACAAATATGTGGCAACTGTTGTTCTCAGCTAAAGATATATCATTTGTCAGGTACATTACCCTCAGAAAAGTGAGACTGGGGCGGGAGGAGGTATGAATCATAGCACTTTGCATAATATGTTATCCCTCTGAACACATCTGGCTGTGGACAGAAAACAGTATTTCTTCAAATGAAAACTAAATCCTGTAGTATTATAGGCTCCTAACAATGGCAATTCAGCAGTCTTGACTCAGCGTTTGGATTTGTGATATTTTTGTTTTATTTCCATGAGCTATCATTACTGAAAGCTTTGCACTTGTCCATCTGCACACTGTGAAACATGTGAGCATTTTCATTTTCCTCTCAAATCAATCGTTTAATATAAGAAAAGCTTTATGTTTTTCTAACAACTTTGGATTGTACAAAACATTGAAATAATCAGAGCTTATCCTCCTTTTCAATCCAGAGTTCATGCTCTTATCTCCTCCTTTATTTTCCTTTCTCTTTCTTTTAGTCAAATGAAATCCCTTGAAGTTGAGCACACAGAAAAATTCATTTTTACCTTGAATAACACAAGCAGTCATCACTATCAACTATTACATAGGAGATTAGCTTTGTCATTAAGAGGCATAATCCCTATAATACTTCTATTCACCGGGTAACATTTAAATGAAGAAAATGTGTGCAATTTAGTCCATGGTCCTGGCAATTGTTATTAGAATGTTATATAGAACTCAGGTAGGCTGAGTGAAAAAATAATTAGCACACCATTTTACTCTTTGGCATGATTTAGCTTAAGATGCTCAAACGTCATTTACAATCACTCTTCAGTAGCTGTGTTTTCCATACCATTGTTGGACATTTGCTGCTCTCTGTGTTGTGTTTGGGTCTCCCTGTTCAGTGGACTTATTGGTCTGTGACACATCTCAATATTTACTTCAAAATTAAGCTAAGGCAGAACAAATTTGTGATTATATAATTCCTTTTCTGCAGTTGTTGTTTTGATACCAAAAATATGCATTCACTTGAAAATAAAGGTGACATTTGCTTTCTGCCAAAGAACTCAACTTTAATGATCTGCACTATATAGTCTCCTCCTGAGAACTGTGGCAGAATGGTGGTATTCGGTGAGTCGAGGTAAATGCGTGTTGATGAAACGCATGCACAGAAGGCAGGTGAACGTGAGCTACAGCAGTTAAACAGCAAGACTCTATATACGTTTTTCAGAGCAAATCGGAACCAAGGCACTGTGTAGCTGTCCTGGTTTGAGTTAGTGGTGGGGGTTTTTTGGTAACAGGGCTGTAACCTCCCATGAGAAGCTTTCTTGAAGCTCCTCTCCTGGCCCCAAGTTGGACCCGCTTTTGTACCAAGGCCGGGCCAATTAGCTGCACCTCTGCAATAATGTATTTAAGGGGAACCTGGGAGAAGTTGTGGGAGTTGTGAGGAGAAGTTGCGAGGAGAACATCTGTGAGGTCAGTGGAAGAAAGGAAGGGGGGTGTGTATGTGTGTGTGTGCATCAGATCAGAGACTCCCCTGTGCCCCATGGTAAGGCAGTAGGGCCACCCTCCCCTGCCACCCGTGGGGGTCTGTGGTGGAGCAGATACCAGTCGACAGCCTGTGGGGGGCCCCACACTGGAATAGGTGAGTCTGTGCCTGAAGAAGGCCAGGACTCTGGGTAGAAGCTGTCACTGTTGTAGTTTGGCACTGGGAGGACTGTAACACGTGGGGCTGACCCACACACCCATGGGAGTGACTCATGTCAGAGAGAGTTTGTGGAGGACTGTGCCCTGTGAGAGGGGGGCTGTGCTGGGACAGGGGAGGAATGCCAGATGCTCCCCCCACCTGCACCCTCCCTGAGGTGGAAGAAGTGGTGGGACAGACCACGTCCCCATTCCATGCCTTCTGTGTTACTGGGGGAAAGAGGTAGAGATACAGGGGGCAAAGTCAAGCCCAGGAAGAAGGGAGGGATGGTGGAAGGTGTTCTGAGGATGTGATAATGTTTCTCATGGCCCTACCCTGTCTGTGTTGTTAGTGGCTGTATTAAATTTTATGTTCATTTTTTCTTCCCCTAACAAATCTGTCTTTTGCCTGTGCAAGATCATCCCTCCCCATTCTTATCACAGTTTCCTGGGCCTTTTGCTTTATTTTCCCTTCCTCAGTGCTGGGAAGGAAGGGGCAGCGAGTGGCTGCGTGGTGCTCAGTTGCCCTCTGAGCTCAAACCACGACAGTAGGCTGGAGAGAAAACAGACTTGCGTGCTGTCAATCTGTCCCTGATAATTTTGAATTGGTCAATTTTAACCAACTCTGAAGGGTCAAAGCCTTGAAGGTCATTAAGTTCTTATATAGGCCCTGAAAGTCAGCAGCAAAATAGAAGAGGGAGATCTAAATGGATGTTTCCTCCAAAAGCAGCTGGCAGATTTCAGACGTTGTAGGTTCTGCTTGGCAGCACTCGGGCAGCAACCGCCTTACACTTGCACAGCGAAGACAAGCCACAGAGCCCTCTGCCCTTTGGCTACAGAAAACACAGTGGGAAGCTGCAGGAGAAGAGGAATGTGAGAGAGCAAGAGCTCGGGTACAAATCCACAGGGAAACTGGGAACGCTATTCCTAATGCTTCTTTGTTTTATTGTACACTCTGCACTAAGTGTATTGGCAAAAGTCTTGAGCAAGATTGAACCCGGGCCTCAACAACAGCACAACAAACAGTGTGGGCTGTACATTGCACAAAGGTAATCTGATAGTTTTCCAAGGAATTTTACCCAGTTTAAATTGCCATGGAGTTCCAATTAAGTGTGAAAGAATTACATGTAAGAAAGAGTAGTGCAACAATACTAATCCTCATGACTGAAAATCAGGCTGGTTGAATCAAAACTCAGTCCTGTTGATTGAGGCATAAAGAGAGTTCTATATAAGACATGAATTTGAGACCGTTTGGAAGAACAGAAGGGAGAGATCATGTAATTTCATAAACACAGGTAAGCAAAAATTAAGGAGAGACACTCATTTCAACTGTCCCCTGTAGGGAAGTGATGACTGTGAAGTAGAGAGGGCAGGGAGGAGGAGCATCTATTAAAATGGAAATATAAGAAAAGTAGTCTCAGGACTTAGGGATAGAGTAAAAGTTTCATACCTGGTGAGCAGGACAGAAAAAAAAAAAGAAGTCAGTGTTGCCATTTTTGTTTTCCTTGTATTTTTGTCTCATGGCTGTTGATGGTACATTGCTGTTTGACTGAATACCTTTTAGCTGAAAAGTGATCTTTCACTGTTGATTTATAAGGAGGAAACTAATTGAAAAAAAGTTGGCAAGGTGACTCAGTGGATGGGGAGGGATTCATCTGTTATGGTCTGATGCAAGTCCTGGCAGAACTAGTTACATTATCATTATGTTTCTGGTGTCAAACAGCCAGTTTTCAGATTTTCTGACCCTACTGGTATTTTTTATTCGCAGAGAGTTATGTATGGCTTGTTGATTGAGTTCAACAGCAGGGAAGGCAGCAGTGATCAGTTTTGCCCTAACTGAGAATCATTGCAGTCAATGGGAATTTCTGTAAGAGGTTTCCAGGGACAATCTGCCAGCCAAAAGGCAAAGGCAGAACTAAATTATCATAGAAAATTGCAGCAAACCTAATTAAACTAGGTTTGTTGAGAGAGATATTGGTTTTAACCACATGAATATCTATTATCTGCAGTCACTAAAGATGCTTACAACATAGCCCTCCCTAGCAAATCATGCAGTAGCTGGGTAAAATCTATAAGGACTATCTCTCATGTGCCTCCATATGGTACAAGGTGTTTAATATTAATCTTTAAGATGGCAAGTTTTTGTGACATTTGAAAAATGCTCACATATGTTCATGGTGAGGACCAATATGGCTACAAACGATTTGTGCAGTGTGGATGACACAGCAATCTGCTCTCTCGAACAGCGGTTTTGCAACATAGAAAGATCAGAGAAGCATTTCCTGAGCAAATGCAGAATGCAAGATCTTGTTCCTTCAGGAACCGGCATAGAGCACACACTGAGAGCCCCATATACCATTCATCACAGGCTTTCTCTGCTAGAAAGGGAAGACAGTAAAATCCCATTATAATATTTTCATTAAGGCAGATGACAAAAGAGACGATGTGACCTCATGCTAATCAGAGAAGACTCTATCTGTGTAGTACGGTCACAACCAGACTCTTTGCTGAGTGAAGAATTGATTCTCTTCTCCTCCTTTTCCTTTTCCCTCTGGCTAGGATTAGTATCATTGATTAATCATCATTATGAAAACACTGTCTGGAGACCCCAGTGAAGATCAGAGCCCCATTTCTATGGGCTTTTCAATTCTGAGGATTTTACAGACGTTTTAAAACTGGCTCCATTCTTATTATGAGATGCTCTATATTCCATTGTACACAGCCATGAGTCCTTCAAAGAGTGGTCATCAGCCATTCTCGCGGTGTTTTTCACAATATTTATACTGATCTAGAGAATTACAATCCTTTAGCACCTGCCAGTTGACAGGATTCTGAAATACTGATAGTGTAATATGGATAGGGACAGTCAATTGGGAAACTGCTACAGCCTAAATAACACCAAAGACGGAGACTGAAGGCAATAAAATCAAAACCAAAAGACCTATTAATTATTCCTTTCTGATTTCTGTTTTGCTTAGGACATGTGGAAAGGGGGAGAGAGGAGAGCTAGAAAAGGTAAATCAACATCACTTTGACATCTTGATTTATTGTTTTTCACATGCATCTGTATTAATGGCTCTGAAAGCCATTGCCCTGTCTGGGAGTCACTAGATGGCAACTGAGGCTGGTCCAGGCCTAGAAGACTTGCTGTGCTGAGAGGTAGGAAGGAGGGGTACTAAAGCCAGCTAGTACTCAAGGACTAACACAACTTTCACAGGTTTTATAGGAGGATGTCTTAGGCTTTTCACATTAAGATTTTCTAGGGTGATTGTTTTCTCTTTTTTATGTTACACACAATTCTTGGAGATGACACTCTAAGTCATTCCCAAAGCTATTACTCTTGGCCAAGAAAAACCCAACAAAATTTTGTGGGCCTAGACTCAAAGAAAATGTTTTCAAAGTGGTAATTACTGCCATGTGGTGGAGGAGCTGAAGTTAGCCATCATGTCACACAATGAAAATCTTTCTGTGCCTTGTAACTATGCAAATCAGAGGTAACAAGTCAGCATAGCCCTGTAAAAACTTCTAGTATCTTGAAGAGAGGCAGTTTGGGTCAAAATAATAATAAAATACACGTGATATGCTAACTGAATAAGAGATCTACATTGTTTACCTTCTTCCACATACATCATTGTTTCATTATAAAGATTGCTGGCATATTTTCATTCTTCCTCGACTTCAGACATAAATTCCTATTAAAGACTCATTGAATTTTAATGAGCATATATTTTGCAGTAGAACATTGGAGTTTACAGTGCAGTTTACAGTATGATAGAATTATGACAATGTAGAGTTATCTCTTTGCAAAATGAACAGTCACATTAAAAAAATCTTAGACCCCTAATATAAAATCAGTGTATAAATGCGTGGATGTAGACATCTAAATACTAGATATTGTGTCTGCAGAGAAATATATCTGTACAAGAGAGGAAGAACTAGAGGCCTTTTATGGTTTGGCTTCAAAAAATGTGTTAGTATGGGACCATACTTAGAATAGTTCAGCTGGAAAGGACCAACAGTAATTATTTAGTCCAACTGCCTGACCACTTCAGGGATAACCAAAAGTTAAAGCATAGTGTCAAGGGCATTGTCCAAATGCCTCTTAAACATCGACAGGCTTGTGGAACTGACCACCTCTCTAGAAAGCCTGTTCCAGTGCTTGACGACACTCTCAGTAAAGAAATATTTTCTAAATCTAGTCCGATCCTCTGCTGATGCAACTTTGAACCATTCCCATGTGTCCTGTCACTGGATACCAGGGAGAAGAGCTCAGCACCTCCCTCTCCTTTTCCCCTCCTCAGGAAGCTGCAGAGAGCAGTGAGGTCACCCTTCAGGCTCTTTTCCTCCAAACTAGACAAAAGACAAGACAAAACTTACAGGACTTTCCTGTAAAAAGTTGCTGCATGGCAGCATATATTTAATAAATACACTTAGTTAAATAGAGGAGGGAGAAAAAGACAGCTTATGAGATAGGGCAGTGAGAGGCCCATTACAAGTATAACCAAAGGTGTGTTATTTGTGCTGCTGAGGGCAAGCCTGTCCTGTAGTGCTCAAGCTGAATGATGAGATAAGGTGATTTTAGCTTCCTGAAGGATTTTATCTCAGCTGAACTCCACCATCTCTATTAGGATTTTGCCTTAAATACAAGGCCAGTATAAACAGTCACTGTCACATTGAAGACAATAGCTGTTAAAAAGGAATCAAAGGTCAACCTTTTTTTTTTAAAAAAAAAAAAAAAGGCACTCATGTCATCATATCTGTATATGCCAAGTAGGAGACTGGTATCGTAATACAAGCAACTTATGAGGACACATCTGAAAGACAGTAATTATAGGTCATTTTGCTGAAGACTCTCAGGAAAATACATAAAGTGGATGGCAGCCATAATGTTACTGAACATTAGGGACTCTTTTAAAGATAAGGTTTTCTACCAAAAAAATAAAAGACCCACAACCAACCTCTCAAATTCTAAGGCTAAAATACATGTACAGAGAGAAAGTGGTGACCTTTCTGAGGTATATAAAATTCCAAAGAGATTTGAGAGGATAGATGCTACAAGATAATTTGAACTTGTGTCAAATACAAGAACAAGAGGCATGAACTAAAGCCAACAAAGGGTCACATCCTAAAGGAATGCAAGTAGAGTGTGTCTGTGCACAGAGAATAGTTATGCTGTATTAAAAATAAGGCAATGATACAAGTAGTCATCGCAAGAAATAGGGTTAGGCAAATGTCTAGGGAAAAAACATAATTGTGGGATGTAGCAATTAGCTTCAGACAATGCAGTGATGCTAAGAGGATCTGATGGCTGCTTCTGATTTCATAATTCCCTTGCAGTTTGTGCATTTAGATTATCTGTTTTTCTGTTAAGCAAAAACTGCTCTTCCTTCTAGGAGATGTTGCTGTATGTGCAATACAGGAAGCAACAATATTATGTGTTTGTGCTGCTTAATAAAACATTAACCTTCACATGCATGCTACTGTTTGATAGAACCTATGTATGTAAACTCTCTGTGCGGAATGTGTTCACAGTTGCCACTTGCTGCATCAGATTTCTTTATTGCAGCTTATTTAATTGAGGTAAAAAACCCCAGCAAATTCTCTACCCCGCCCATGTTATGCTGAATGTAGGAAAGAAAACTAGGTAACTCCCTAGGTAACTGGGGAGCTCTTTATGAAGAACTCATTTCCAGTAGATTTCCAGTGACCTTAGAGTTCCTTTAATTTACAATGTGATGGCTATCTCCAGTGCCACTCCCAATTCCTTCCTCACAGGACATACCAGAGTTCAGCTGAAACTTGCCTTGTTTGCTATCCACATGTATGAAGTTAAGAGATTTCTCCACATATTCTTGAGATGTGCAAGGGCAGGTTGACAGACCATGGTCCAGTTGAGTGCTTTGTGGATTACTACCTTTGTAACAAATTATTTATAACATTTATAACAAGTTAAATCCAAGTAATTATGAAGATCTTTCAAGAAACACTATAATTTCCAAAGACTGACTGTGCTAATAAAAACACTCTGCAAAACAAATTTCTTTTCAGGGCATAGACTGTCCAGTTTAATGATTAATTTGCACTAAACATCTCATTAATAGCACAGATTGTTTTGCCAATGCTTCTGAACAAATATAATTGGAAAATTTATCAAAAATTCCTTAATGTATTTAGTGTTCCAAAAGACAAAATAGAGAAAGTAATAGCAATATCTAATGATTTATTTGCATGTTATGGTATACTATTTTGTAGTTGAGCTGCAGATCTGTATAGCTTGTCAGTTCTAGCAGTGAGTTTTCTCCTACTTTATTATGCTCCACACTCCTATGTGAAACAAGTCAAGACAGAGACAAACTATGCCACCTCCTTTGGTAAATACCTCTGTAGCTGGATGTGCTTTGTTTTTCTATTTTTAAAGAATCAAACTTTTTAAGGAAATAAGCTTTGTAATAATAGTGTCCCTTTAAGTTTTAAAGATGGACAACTCCAAACCTACTATGCCTGGTGTGAAACACGTATGAATAAGCTAATCCAATGTATGAATGTATATACATTCACACAAGCAAATGTATATATCTATATACTCATATACATAAAGAAAATGTGAACTGTCACTATCAACAAAAAAATGCATCTTAGAAACAGAGGAATTCCTTTTAATTCTTAAAAAGACTTATAAACCATTGTTTGCTACTCCTTGAGATGCTCTGATACCCAAGATGGGTATTTTCATGTGTGTGTTTCAAATGCAGATGTTCCACACTTCGGTAGCCAATGTTACTTGTCGACTGTTAAAAATTGCATTGTTTGGTCCTAGCCTAGAACATCCATGACAATTAACATTAACTTAATATTACTGTTCTATTTATTTATTTATTTATTCTTTTCAGATACTAGAATAAGGTTTAGGTCATAACTGTTACGAGGCTGTATGGAATAGGGTTTCATAGAGCTGAACAGCACACTGAAGTTTTATGTGGAAAGAGCTGTTCATGTGCCCTAATGTGTATAACTGTTTTAGAGTCTGAATAGCCTTTCCTCTAGTCTGGGTTTATTAGCTTAGGTGCAGTGTCACACTGATAAGGCTCTTCCTCTGTCAAAGTCAGCTCAGTAAAAAGTAATGTAGGTGCCTGTGATCTGTGTTGATTTACACACTGCACACGTGCCCCCAAAGCTGTTGATTCAATTCTTGCCTCTCCTGCAAAAAAACCTTGTGACCTTCAGAAGCGTCCGATTTCTCTTTGCTTTCATTTCACATCTGCAAATAAGACTAAATATCTTTCTTTGCTGGCTTTTCTGTTTTATGTGTTTTAAGTTCTGTGGGATAGGGATAGTCTCTTGGTACACAGCGTACAGAACTCCACAAGACAAGACTCCTCCAACTCGAGGTTGCTGGCTGCTATAGTAGGATGCATGATTTTCCTCAATAACATACTTCATAGAAAAAAGTTATATTAAGAATTTTGCAGATTGTAACTTTGGGGAAATGTTCTAAAAATAGTGCAACAGTGACTGTACCAGTTAATCAAGTTGACCTGGTATTTTGCAGAGTTGAAGATACACTTCATTATGCTAGAGGACTAATATAAACAGCCTATCTGTTAGTGCAGCCAGCTGAAAGTTCACAGAGATTCTAACTCTGAAATGACAGCAGTGGGATTCAGGCACATCCAGAAGTGCAGTGTAAATAGAGTTGGACACTCCAGGCTTGAATTTTTTGGCTGTGTTTTTTAACTCAGCTGTAGATAATGCAATGAATATGCATTCAAGCACCTTTCTTCTGGAGATCTTTAGGATCAGACATTAATCTTCAGATGATATAAATCTTGTCCAGTAAGTTAGTCAAAATGTAATTTTCTCGTTGCGATCATTATGAGAAATTTAGCAGATACCTGAGCTGTTAATAAATTTTCTACATGTGTAACTGGACAGAGGAATAGGATCTCAGCTGCTGTATTAGGTTAACTACTGCAGAGAGCTTTCCCAGTTACAAACATATTATTTTGTACTCCTATTTGGCAATGAGTGCATCTATGCAATTTTCAGATCTTACTTTTCTTGCTGAAGAGCATTCCATTTTGTACTTTACCTGCTAGCCAGAGGCCAGCACAGTAGCCTCTTACACGTTCAGCACCACAGTGTAAATGTAGAAAATGAAGATTCAAAGTTGATACCAATCTGTGCAGCTCCTTTAAAATCAATGGACTATCTAAACTGACACACGTCAGCCGAAGTTCTAGTCTTGACGTGTTTTGTGACGGTTTTGACATGTTGTCATTGGACAAATTTTCCAAGTAATTATATTTTGCAGCAATCATGCCATAAAGGTGCTGATGACTTTACAAAATAGCTTTTGAAGTTCAGGCATCATCAAAGCAATACTTAAATTACTTTGGCAAATTTATGGTGGTTTATGAACAAGCCAGCCTGTAGTTTTTCTCTTCAGCTAGGGTATACGAGAGCTTATATTGTGCGCTACAGAAAAACAGTTTATCATCAAATCTGCTTCTCACAAGAGCAGACAGTTCCATATTTAGGGATGGGTATATAACTAACTAGCATCCCTGTGTCAGGTTAGGAGACAGAGACCATTATGTGTCGCAGTAGCAACACCTAAGTAGAAGTATGTCGGTAGTGAACTTAGAAGTCACGTGGCTGCTTACAGATAGAAAACTACCTCTTAAGAGCAGCAACCAATAAAACACAAATCCAGGCTGAAGCATGGTATGAGGACAGTAAGGCACCCATTTTCCTCAAGAAATCAGAAAGAAGCAGAGAGGTCTCTATTTGCATGAACAATTCATTAAACACATCCTCTAACACAGACTTGCCCATAGAGTATGTTCATCACTCAGTGCACTGAACAAATAATAGTTAATAACAGTAAGCTACTTTCCTTGATATTTCCAAGTAGCAGTATCACATTAAAGAAACCAAACCCTGTCTCTTGAAAATCATAAATATACAAAAGAAAAACATTATCTCTGAATGAGAGAGAGATTTTTCAGCCTTATCTTTGCTGGCCTTTCTCCAAGTCCTTCAGATGATTGGCCCCTCTCTGCAAAAAGAATAACCAAGAGGTGGAGAGAATTCATTCTTCTGAGTAAAACCTAAAAAGGCACTTTTACTTAATTAGAAAAAAGGGAATAATTTTTCTCCAAAAAGGAGCAGGTGTCTGGGTTTTCTTTAATTTCATTGTGCCACCTTCCATGCTTTGATTCTGCTCATTATAAAGATAAGGATGAAATAGGAATTCAGTGCTGACATTTTGGAGATGGACTTTGGTTCTGCTTTTGCAGTCAAGCTGTGTTTGCAAGGATGAAATTCAATTTGCCTTGCACTTCCTAACTCTATAGGTAAAGTAGTGTGAATTCTACATTTTAAAAAATAAGGGATCTTGAACTTAATAGAAACGGAGTGCTATGGGGATTAGCTAGATCTTCCTCCAGCTTTTGGTGCTGTGACTGCAGGTTTTGCACACAGGTGAATGATCACAAGTGAATTGCAAAGATGGGTGATTCTTCCAAGAGGAATAGGTGGAGTTGTAGACCCTATTAATACTGTCCAGTTAAATGCATGTTTTGTCATGTGTCTCTGGAGAATTGTGCTGATGCCTTCCTTCATTACAGCAGCTACACCAACTCCAGCTGTGCCTGTGGTTGTTTCCAGATGTTGATCTGGGAAAATAGGAAATAAGACAAATACAAACATACTTAGTGTTATACCTCTGCTTAAGCATGCCGCTGCAACTGAATTGCATTATTACTGGCTATTTCAGGGGGAAAAAATAAAAATGCTGTATATCATATAGACCTACAGTTTAGGTCTTCCAGAGAGACTGTGTGTGCATAATTGTTCCTTCAGTTAAATTTATCTATCTGCAAGTGCCTTTTTCCAGTTGACCAATGTATACCTTTTGTGTCCATCCTTACCATCCCTCTTATTCCTTCTTCTTTTAATGAAATGAACTCATTAAATCTTTACTCCAGGTGATTCTTTAAACTTATAGCATGAGTGGAAAGAGAGAATATTTCACCGTGGTATTTTATCGCATTTGTTCCTTAAAATGTTCAAGCCGGTAATATTGTTCAGCCCCCAGATGTAGAACATGAACTCCTGAGGTTGAACAGAATGATTCACTTGTTTCACTATGAATTCAAAGTGGATATGGAGCATAAATCCCCTTTTTCCCTCTGTAATATAGTAGCCATGAATCACAATGTCACGCTGAGTCGATCATAATCTAACACTTCACGCCTCAGCCAACAACTTGATTTGTCAAGAGAACAGGCCTGCAAGCTGCCAATTGCATTGATTCCCATTGGAGAAGAAAGGATAATTAAGCCCTCAGTGAGCTAATTTCTTCTTTATTTTATAAAAATAACATTTACTTTTATCTTTTAAGTAAACAAAAATGAAGAAATATTACATAAGTATAGAATCAGTTGTTTACTTTCCCTAAATCACTAGTGTGGGGTTTTTGTTCCATTTCCATCTGATAAAATGTGTCCGGGATCATTTTATTTCACCATACAATAACACATTGTGCTACATCTCAATTAGGGAAACTGAAGCTAAAGTTAATTACATGCAATCTGCATGCTAACTGGCCTGCAACAGGGTACCACCATTCCTGGGTACAAGTGTGAAGCTGTCTATCTGTGAGCTCGATGATGAGCATAACAATCCTTGGGTTTTGCTGGAATTCTAGTCCACTGCGCCGAGGTAATGAAACAAATGTGCTTTGAGTCCGAAACATGGCTCTTGAGTCCTAAACATGTACGAAGGTCAGCACCCATATTTCTAATAACATACTGTGTTTCCCATATGAAGATATGGTACATGAAGAGATCGGTCTGTTACGAGCAAAATTTCCTGTTGTTTCCTGAGGAGGAAGGATGTCTTGAAGCTTTCTTTTCAGGCCTGTGAATTTAGCCAACAAGTGGAGGCTTCTTTTACATGCAGGGAAATACTGATACAAATAAACATCATGATGGCATGCAGATATTATTTGACTATGCTTATGAATATTTACATTAAAATTAGATTTGGTTCTTGCATTTGTATCCCCAGGGTGCTTGGGAATTTATGAAACACCTAATAGCCCATGCACAGCCTGAATAAACCCATTGATCAGACTGTAATAGATCCTTCAACTGTTTTTCCTTTTCATTGTAGAAGAGAACAGCCAGCATTCATCTATCAGGGCCAAACCACTCCATCCTTCTTACTTGCTAAAATTCATTTTTGGCAACACAACAGAAGAAGAGAAGCACAGACTTTCCAGGCATAAGGTTAGAAGGTTCAATCTTGTCATCAAGTCCAATTTCCTATAATCATAAGTAATATTGCAGGACTCCTGTACTCAAGTCCCTGCTTGCTGTAGCCACAAAGCACTTCTCAGTCTCCTGAGCAATATTACTCCTCAGTAATGCAAAGCAATCTGCATCTCTTTCTTCCATGGCTCATATGCCACGTAGCTGAAATACTCTCTGCTACACTATTGTACGATTTTTCAGGGATGGGCTTTTTCAAAAGGCTGTTGTGTCAGAGGGAGGAACTGTTTGTGTCTTTGCCATCTCTGGGCATCACATAGTCCCATGGTAAGAGAGATAAAGCGTTCTTTGCGTTTCTCCCAGCTCCTCTCCTAGAAACAGAAAATATAGACCGAGAAAGCACTCTCATTTACAACCTTACAGCAAAGCCCAACTTGGGCTATGGTTATTAAAAAATTTCTGGCGATTTAGGGACTAATCCTCTACTTCCTACTACACTGAAATTGGATATAGTTACAATATCATGTAAATGAATAAGCTTTTGTCCTCCTAGTCATTTCTTGTTTCTTCCTACAGCTGTATCTCTTAACAACCACTACCTGGTTTTCCTATTACATATTCCGTAGTTGCTCAGATACATGCCATTCATAAGTCTTCTGAAACAAGCTCTTCATTTTTGGCATTGATGAAGCTTAATGTGGTCCAGTTGTACTTGTCTTTTTCCAAGTATTTGCTTGGATTGAACAGCTAAGATAACACAGCTCTGTGCCCTCTCCTCTGCTCTGCTGGAACAGAATGCAAACAGCCTCTTTGAATATGACTGCTTTTCCACTAATATGTTATCTGTATTTTTTTTTTCTTTAAAAATAAAAGTTTTCCTCAACAACCCAGCTGCTATTCAAATTAAGCTATATGCAAATTGTGCTTGGGAAGGGAATTTAAGTGGAAATTTATTTTGACATCTGTTTAAATTTTCTCGGATTTTGTTTGCGGCTAAAAGCATTTTAAAAGTCTGTCAAAAAAAAACCTCCAACAAAAACCACAAAACAAAACAAATCCTCCTCCTTTAAGTGTCTGTGTTACTGAGGAAAAGCAACATGAGTTAAAGAGGATTTATGAACTGTGACCACCATGTGTTTGACTGGTGTTTGGAAGCTATAAAGTACATTTGTAAATGCTATCTACCTGTTGTCAAGTTAGGATCACTTTATCTTTATAAAGCAAATTGTTTCTAGAACTGTGTCCTTACTCTTTCTACCCATCTGTGTGATGAGTGTGCTGTTTTGGGGAGGGTACTCTCTCTAATACATATTTATAAAGTACCTAAGACAGTCTGGCACTGATTTCTGAGTGGTCCTCAAAATGCTAGCGCATATAATATGTATGCGTCATCCAGCACAAGAGCTTAGTTTCCCTGCTGGAAGTGGCTAGATAATTTTACATTACTAATAAATGATAATATGGGATTGAAGGACTTATTTTAGACATCTACATCGAAAATGCAGTACCTTGATCACCCATAAACATTTGTCATTTTTGAAGGTATGTAGAACATTATCTAGAGATTACATACATCAGAGAATGGGAGGAGAAAGAAAAGTTAAAATCCAAACATCTTTATTGTTCCCACTTTGATTAAAATTTCCTTGGCAAACTCAGAGTTATACATCTTTATAGTCCTTATAAGATCTTTGCAGTTCCTTCAGCAACTACAGAAATTAACTTTAGTATAACATTTGTATTTTTCTCCAAATGGTTTAATTACTACTGTAACCGACTAAATGCAAATGTAAAAATGCAACTATTTAATGGTAACCCCTGACTGCAAATAAACTGGTAATTTTGTTTTAGAAATAGATATTGGTTTAACTCTCCTGCAACATTCATAGCACGTTTCTCTCTTCTGTCTCACATGACACAGTCCAGCGTAAAAGTCATTCGGAACTGGAGAGTCTTCACTTTTCTTGTCAGGTTTGATTCTATTGTGACAATAAAGACAACATTGTCTGATGTTGTTCCATAACAACAAACTCTTGCAAAAAATATTATTTCAAACCATGTGGTAGCTAATGTATACCATGCAGTAGCTGTGAGATTGCTTACAGTATATTTTTACTTTATAGTTCTGCATATAGGAGGCTTTGTGACAGATAGAAAGAGGTACCTTTGCAGCTGTTCATGGAATTGAGCAGGAGCTTAAGGGGAACATGATTCCATTTGCTTCAGTAATGTCGTCTGGGTGAGCTAAGTGAGGAGTAGCCCAAAACATGTTAGAAAAACTGCATCTGAGAACTGAGATTTCCACTTTGAGTCACTTTACAAAGGATCTGAACATCATGGTGGAAAATCTGATCCTTCGCAACTTTTAGAAGCTATTTTCAAGCAATATGTACAAAGTATTTTGCACCAAAAACATCTTTTATGTATTAGTTGACAACTGCAAATGTTTTTTTCATTTAGCTATCTCTGAATTTTAACTAAGGCAGAGATCAAAACAGAAGTGAGTACTCCATAACTCTAGCAAAACAGCACTTAATAATAATGAAGTTCACATCTTGTATAAAGACATTTTGGTTCTCATAATTCATGCATCTCTCCATAGAAAATAACAGGAACTTGAAGAGAGATGCGTTAGAATGGGGACAGAGGATTTTTATCTAACATGTTTTGTGGCTTGACTTACAGTTTGTGTCATAGCACAGACATTTTTAGGTTTTGTCTTCTGGGAAAAAGCTAAATAAGTTTGTTCAGTGCAAAAGTTCAATGAACATTAGTATGCAAGAACAAATTTGAATTACATGGAAGTTACCCTTCAGTATCTTTGCTTGTTTAATGTGGTTTTAGATTATGAAAATATCCACACTTGCTCTAAGTATCATTTTAGCTAAAATTATATTTCTTCTTTTCCCACCCAACAAGACCACCAGCATTTCATCACTTAGGCAAAGGACATCGTGGCATTCTATAACACCACATAACTGTATAGTACACATCAATGACACCATAATGACTCACTTGACATACATTCGTAGTATTATTTATACATATTTTCACCTGGGAAAACTATTCTTAACTCACATAAAGGACTCCCAATAGACAAAGCGACAGTAAAGCTATAAAAACTAAATATACTAGAAACCTGAACGTGATATTTTAAATAATAAGCGAGCTCATTTATAGCTTACCTCAGTTAGAAGTGGTTTTAATCACCAAGGATTGTAAAAGGGCAGAGAGTACTGTGAATCCCTCTACTTTAACTCTTCCTATTTTTTTTTCCTGGCCAGGCAAGGAACATACTTTAGCAAATGGTTAGGTGCAATTTGTCTGAAAGATCATGGAAGTGCTATGCTAACCTGGATAAGAGAATCTTCGGCTATGAAAACCATGTCTTTAACTGGGCTACAGAGATGAAAGGAAGAAGAGTTAGAGCTGGGCAGCCATGATGGGATACACAGCTTCCAGGATTTTCACCATTTTATTTAGATTGCATTGGACTCAATTTATGGAGCCTTGGGTGGATATTGGAATATCAGCTAAAAGTACTTCACAGAAAGCCCAAAATCTGAGGAAATTAAACATTGGATTGCAGGACTTGAACACAAAATGTGAATAGCAAATAGCACTGCAATGATCAAAGAGGCTAAAGTCTTGATTCTGGCAGAGCAGACTGGCCTTAATAGAGCAAGGCACTTAAATGCTTGCTTATCTTTAAGCATGTGAGTAGTCTCATCAAGTTTAAGCAGTCACATGCTTGAATGCTTTGCTGGTTTGAGGCCAGAGTGCTCTGACCCTTACAGGATTAAGCCCCTAAACCAACAGATTCTCTGTCAAAATTTTAATTAATTTCTAAAGACTCTCATCAATTCCTGCAGTTCTTTATGCGATTGGATTCGGGGGCAATCTGCTTGAAGTAAGAATTTGTAGGACTGAGCTGTCCAAGGAGAGGCAGAACACTGTTTATATATAAACACAATGCTCCATAACCAGTAGCCATTACAATTTTTCTTCAAAAGGTTCCTGCTGTCACCAAGCAATGTAGGCTTTGTTATTCACAACCATGATGAAAACATTAAGGAGAATTCATATTTTTAAAGAAAGACATCAAGAAATAAAGGGATTTCTTCTCTTTTTTTTTTTTTTTTTTTTTTTTCCAAGACTGAACATATATACTATTATTTTTCTTATTCTTTGGGTTTTTATGACCTTAATTTTAATCCTGTTCATTTATTTTGTCATTGAGTCAAAGGGAAGCTAGAGTATATTCCATGTGTGATATCTATTTATGATGGCTCTTTGATCAGCCAAGTTTCATTTATGATTGCAGTAGGGTTAGGATTTCAATACAAGGTTCATTCTGTAGCTTTCTAAAATCAGAGCACAGTGTATGCATGGAACACCTAGCTAAATCCTTTAGGAGGTTCCATTTGTAGTCTCTTCATTGCATCTACAATTTTATTTACCTAAGGTAAGCTGTGTTTGCCTCTTAACATGCCTCTCTTCTTTCATTAAGGGGTCAGCATGACTTAAGAGGGGAGCTTTAGCCCAATTAAATCGGTGAATGCCATTTCTGAAATCCTTGCTCTACTTCCTGATTTTCTCATGCAGAATAAATGATGTTGCTTTGTCTTAACAACAGTATGTCAATATTAATAAACATGCAGCAGAGGAGGAAAAGATGCCAAGGCAAGCCATCCCTAGACATGAGAATCGGGAGGCTGGGATTTTTGAGAGCTGGGACTGTTCTTTAATGAGATGTCCTCACAAAGCTTATTCATGCCAGGATTATGGCCTGCACAGAGTGATGTATGGTCTTTAAAAATCCACCAGCCATCTACACTCCTGAGCACTCCTGAGATCCTATAGAATACAATTTCCTGGCATGTTTTCATGATATTAATCAGTATCTCTGAAAATAAGTATTGTGGGACTCTTTTCCCATAAAAACAGTCAAGATGATTTAACTATGTTCAAAGTTCCGTGGAGGACAAGGAAGACATAAAAGTCATACATGGCCCATTTCCTGAACTTTGGAGCAGAAGAGGAGAGACTTTAAATTTAGACAGATAAAAATGTTCTCAATTTCTCTTTTAAATCTTGGTTTATTCCATAGACTCTGCTAGGTGAATTTTGATTTACATTGGCATAATTGAAAACGGCGTATAGAACATAAGTGAAAGGAAGTAAAAAGGGACATGAAGGATGATTCTTAAACATCTTTTAATAGGCTTCTAATGGAAGGGACTTTGGCTGAACCTTAGGATTATGATAAGCACATGCTGTCATAGGAGTATAGCTCTAATATGGCAAAGACTTTGATTCTGGCAGTTGTAAGTCACTTCAGTCCTTCAGCTCCTGTTTATGTGACTGGTCTTTATTTACGCAGTGTGTGGAGATTTGAATCTGTTTGGATTGCTCAAACAAGAGGGTGCATCAGGCGCTAGATCTACATTCATACATTTGTGAGAGAACTCTTACAGCTGTAAGAGTCAACTGCAGTTTGTTTCGCTGTAGCAAGCCCTGGTAGTAAGCAGGGGTTTAGTTCAGTATCAAAATGTGAAGAGACTCTTCATTTTCAGCAAGGTGAATTACAGTATTAATTCAATTAAAAGAACATTGTGAACAGCTATTGACAATTTTCCCTCTCAAATGTGCTTCAATGGCAAGCCAGATTCTGCTCTCAAACCAGATTGACACCTGAGTAACTCCACTGACAACCATGAAATTACTCCTAATTTGAATCAGAGCCAACAAGATCAAATAAAGATTAAAAACTCTCTTACTAGCATTTTATCCTGTATTTGGTGAGTTTATTATTTTATTATGGCGTTATTATTGTACGCTCATTGCTTATTTTATTTTTGGTTTGTGTGCTACAGAGTCAGGGCTGCTTTCTGTTTACCTCTCTCAGAATAACACCGCCACTGCCCAAGTCCACATACAGACTTGCTCCTGAAAGCAAATTTATCAGATCAAGTATCACCATCAGAGGTCAGAACAAATGCTGCAGATTCATTATTCTGTAAAGTATATGTGGCAAGAGATTACCTTATGGCCTGTGTTTGAACAGTTCTTAGTATACTACCTTTGTATGCACAAATGGGGGTCCTAAAATTTATAATAGTCTCCATAATGACTGCTAATTGTCTAAGGAAAAAGCGACTTCACTAAAAAAATCACACATTTCCCAGATTACAGTACAGCTCTTGAAATCTCCAAACATCCTGAATTTTGAATCAAGGCAAAAGACAGGTTTCCCATGAAAATATTTTTGAAAGAAATCTATTTCCTGTCAATGCTATACAAAACGTTTCTCCCTTTTTCTACAAAAATAGTCACTAGCCTTTATTTTCCCCTCAGAAATTTTAATCAGAATGTATACAAACCTGGAGGAGAGAGAGCAAGTCTGGCAAGGGTAGGTTTGCCTAATAAAAACTTTTCTGGTGGTTCATAAGCTCAGCCAGTTTGAATTATATATATATATATATATATATATACACACACACCCCAATCTGAATGAGGATGTTTAGGTATTCCTGGTGATGGTCAAGTGGCTGAAATAGGATAATATTGTTTGTTTCATAACAAACGACTGAAAGTTTGCATGAGTTTAACTCAAAGGGCAGCTTATAGTCTAGTAGTTCTATCCCAAAGACCCATGAGTTCTTCTAATGACATTATTTTTGTCAGACTATTTTCTGCTTTGATGAAATTAATGATTACTTTCTAAAGTTCACTGAGGAAAAGACATGTTTTTCTTTCACAGTTAAATGTATTATACTATTTCCCTCAGACCAGGCACCTCCTTTAATCACATTTTAGAGACAACTGTGTTTAAACCAGACCATCCATACTGATGTCATGCCAACAGATATGTAAAGAAGCTCATCTGATTATCCTACTCTGATTATCACAGTAAGGTATTCCAGGCTACATAGTGTCTTTCTGTTTTTCTAGCCAGCAAAAAGAATGGAGCAAAAATATCCATGAGTAAACAGAACTCCCCAATTACAAATTTTGTTGGAAAAGAAAAAAACGTAAAGTTGTAATTTGATGGGTTTTGAGAACTACATAGAGTCAGGTCTGGGAACTGTTTCCTTTCAGAAGGAAACAGCTGGAAGAGAAAAGAAAATTAAACCAGACTTCAGAGTCTGGTTCCTCTCAGTTCTTCAGCTGCCTGAGGAACCCAGATAGTGTTAGCTGGTAAGACTGGGCAAAATCTTGGACAGAATGAGTCAAGGATTTTAGTTATACAAATGAGAAGGGGACACTAAGATTGTGAAAATAACTACGCTTTTTATCCTAGATGACAAAACAGAAAAGTTACTGTTCCCATTGAAATACAGACTTCTAATGTGCTTGTATTAGCTTACCAGAATCTTTTAAAAATGCAGTGCAGGTTTTTTTTTCAATATTTGTGTAGCAGCCAAATATTTTTTTGAATTTTTCTATACCTAGCATGCATAGTATTTCACTGAATGGAATAGTCCTAAGAGGTATCACTGAAATAAAACAAGTATTTTGATTTAATGCTAAAGTTCAAAATCATCTAGTTCCAGTCTCTACTTCTAGACATCATTGCAATCCATTCAAGTGTAGCAATATGATTTAGAGATGATACTGCCAACTTCTCAGTACATCATCTGATTTAGAACAGGTCCTTGAAGTTACAGTGCTGTTGATGTTGCTTTTCAGTGGTGTCTAATCTAATAGAAAGATCCATCCTACCATGGGTTTTTTTATTGGAGCTGCAGCTGGTGTATGCACCCAGTGTCATATTCTTGATAGAGACTCATGGATCTACAAGACTATTATAAATTAAAATTCACTTGTACTTCTCTCCAAGACCATGAGAAATGAAACAAAAATCCATGTAAAATAGGATGTTTTTTTAAAAAAGGCTGATCCACCAGGGTCTGCATTCAGCAGCAAAAGTGAAATGTTGACCTTAAGGCCATGACACACGGCATCAATTTTACATTGGTATAAAAGAAATCAGAATCAGGTCCAAGTACGTAACAGTGACATAGATTCATTTATGCAATTTGAAGTTGGGTCTCCTCTAAAATTGTCACAGGGCCAAATTGAATAAGGAAGAGCCTGGAGGATATTTATTTGATAGGATGTCAAAGTATAAATTCATCACCATTGACTCTGATACCAGAACTGGAGAGAAACAAGAAGCTCCTTTTTCTTCTCTACCACCCGCCCCCGAGGCAGGAGCATTCTAATCTGTTGTCTGCAATAAGGAGAGATCAGGCTTTGCACATAGTTAACTTGATGATGTTTTGATTGTCTAAAGGAAATAGCTTGTTTTGGAAACAGCCTCTAAGAGCCTATTAGCATTTTTAATTACATAGATTCTGTTTAATGCCACCCTATTTCCACTTCCCATTCTTCTCATCCTCTTTATTCCCTTGTGTGGAAATAGCATCTCCTTCCGCTCAGATGCCTTGTTTGTGCATTGTTAACTTTCCTACTACTGTCCAGAAATAGTCTCTGTCCCTGTTCTAAATGTCTTTTCGTTTCTGCCAGGTTTTGTTATACAAATACATGTTTGTGCAGTGCTTTCATCAAAATGATCTCAAAACTCAGCCACGTACATGTGTTTTCTTCACCATTGTCATCTGCTGTCCAACTAAAATGTTCTCTCAGAAATGAAAATAAAACTGATTCACTCATTTTATTCGAAACTTTTGAGCATGCTGTTTGTCATGGTCGCCCACTTCCTAACTCTGTGTAACTGTCATTAATGTCCTGTCATTGTGATACCTCATTAGGACTAATTTCTTCAAGCATTGCAGTGATTTTTGGAAACCTGAAAACAAGGAAGTCATTCAGCCAATGTGGTTGATAAAGCTGCATTATTGCTGTCACCGGCCACTTAATGAATCAATCTAAGGGCAAAAGATTAGGAAAAAAATGGTCTGGACTTTCTTCTATCTCCTCAGCTCTCTTCATGTCAATGGGTATCTCTGAGACGTTTGCTGTTGCGTAGAGATGTTATAAAGAAGGATATACCAAATGCTTCTGTCACTGGAAGGAGGGAGTTAGAGTACCACAGGGCACATGTAGCAATGATGGGAATGTTGTGGGCAGATGAGCAGTTGCGAACACATCACATGAGAGCAGAGTTTCTCTTCCTTTCCGTTTCCTCTCCAGGCACATTCCCTCCCAACAGGTCCGTGGTGGATTACTTGCAGTGCATCTGAAAGCAGCACTGGCTTCCTGGGTGCGGTGCAGAGCTTCATCTTCTCCTTTGCTTTGAGACACCATATTCGGTCAGGTTTGGATCACGAGGGAAGCCATGTTCCCAAAATACCAGTGATGGAGGGAGTTAGTTCTGAATAAGAGAGAGAGATGTGAACACAAACAAACAAACCAAAACAAAAAAGAGCACAGTTGTTATCCTGTCTCTGTTGTGATAAGTCTTTAGTTCCATTAGTCAGTTATTGGAAATCAAAATAGTTGGTCGTTTCCCACTGTTTAAGATGCCAGCTACTGATGAAGGGCATTTTAGGGAAGGTGGCTAATAAAAGAAGAGAAAACAGATCAAAATGGTTAGATACCAAGAGACAGACAACATGTATGACTACTGATGTTGAGACTGTACAGGGACACAGGTTCATGGACATCCCTGAGCATTCAGAAACTGTTGACATCCTTGAGAATTAACAGTCTGAATAGCAAAACTCTTAATTCCACAATAAAGGAGTTCTCTGAACATTTGGGGGGGGTTACATTTCTCATGATGTTTTCTTTTTGTGGGACGATCCTGTTCTCAGAGTTATCTACAAAAGTGCTTGTGCTTCTCATGCTTTCAGTTCACCAGCCCGAAGCTGTGAGAGGTATCAAACTGGATAAATAGGCAGGTGCAACTTAAACTGCCTTTCCTGTGAGTAACCCTGTCAGACTTCCCTTGCCAGCCGTTCCACAGAAGTACACCCCAGTGGCACTGAGCTTGTGTGTTAATAATAGTCAAAGGAGAAGTCTTTGTTAGTGCCGTAACTGGAAACAGATGTTAGCTGCAGACAGACACCAAAGAAAATGATCAAGAAGAACTGCTCTGCAAGCTGATAATTTGAAGGCTTAGTTTGCTATAGGCGTTCATCTGTGCGTTGGTGGTGATCATTGATTCTGGTCCAACGTTTTAATGATTCCTGATAATGCAAGGAGAATACATCAGCATCTTCCAGATGTGGAAATAAATTATGATTAAAATGGCCTGTTTTGATGCTGCACAAAGCACCTCAAGCCATCCTATATTTCATAAAGACTCTTCATCCTGAGTTTGACAATGGAAGCAACACAAGTGAGGAAAAGAAAGGGATGCAACTCCATGAAACACTGAGGATAATGGAATTAGATACCTGTAGTCACACTGAAAAGAAAACATGTAAATGAGTGCCAGCCTTCAGGAGTCTATTGTTTACAGTGCATGCCTTGTATTTAAAAGGTTCATTTAGATGCAGCAATGGGCCTGTGTTCTGGGTCTGTCTCAAGATGGCAGAGTAAGAGTAATTACTCACTTCAAGAGAACAAATGCTATGCAAGAAGATTTTTAGAAGCAAAGGACAAGAATAATAGAAACAGCAGTTTGCCATGATAAAAACAAACTTGTTCATCTGTATCTAATAAGATTGGTTTAAAATGATACTGTTTCAAATTATAAAGAACTCAAGTGAATATGTGCATACATCTGTTTTCTTTAAGGGGAAATTTAAAATATTCAAAATGCATTCCAAATCTGGATCCCAGGAGTCACTGGCACAACTCACAAAGAATTAGGAAATAGTAATGGGCAAAACTTGGAAGTCTTTCAGTTCAGTTTCAGTTCAGATAAGCCTGCAAAATTCTGGATGCTTGCAGTTAGTGCTGTTAAAAAGTTTGTATTTGTAAAAGCTCTGATTCAGCAAAACACTGTATTCAGCAAAGTACTTGAAGTCAAGCACAATTTTAATTATTTTGCTAAAAAGGAATAGGCTCAATCAGGTGTTTAAGGGGTTTTCTCCACCGCTGCCCAGGTTACTATGTAATGCAGTCTGAAATATCTCAGTTTCCCCCTCATCTATATCAGGAAAGAAATGTAGTTGAGTAAAATATATGGATTTTGTTCATTTTCTTCTGAGGAAAAAGAAATTTGCATTCAGGGTTGACTTTTGACGGCAACTTGTACAACGATGATGCTTTGCTTTATTGTAAAGTACCCATCAAGTATCAACGGATTGAAGGATCTGGGCCAGTGTTTTCTCCTTTGTTTGGTATGGTTCTTATTTTTATTGAAGTATTTCATCCATCTCCTCTCATATCTTCCTTCTGTGTGATGCAGTTTTAGAGTAACGAATCAGTGTGCTACTGAGATATGCTCTGTTCCTTGTTGTTAGTCTTTTAAGAGAAATTTGGTGGTAACAGTGGTTCAAATACATTTGACAAGGTGACAAAATTGTGTCCCTAGGTATCCTGCATTTCTAAACTCAGGAATAAAATTGTCAGTCAAATCACTGGGAAGTTTTTTGGGCTGTAACCGAGTTGAATTTTCCTTCTTTCCTATGTTTTTAGTGTTGGATGGCTTTATTTAACTTTGAGAATTCAGCTTGCTCTTTCAGATCTTGCTCTTTTTTTTTTTTTTTAATTCTGATTAATGTTTTCAAAAATAAGTCATGCAACATTTGTGTTGTAACAATTATGTCTTCTCACTTGTCATCTCAGTATAAAAATGTTGCTGCATCTGGGTGAAATTCAGCTCAATTAGCAAGTAATTTCTAAAGACTTCAGAGTGACTTAGTTCCTGACTTAGAGAGTACAAAGTATTTTCAGCATTTGTGCCAGCACAGTTTTTAAAAAACTTTATTAATAGTCAGGGGGTATCTCTCTCTCTGGAGAAGTCAATGTATTTTTGTCATAAAATAAATATGTATTCATCATCCCTCCTTTAATAGTGAATCTTTTAATCAAATTGTTTATTGAGTACCATTTCGTATGGTTTTCATTCTGAGACTAAAGAATAGCTGTTACTGGGATGCATTTATTAAAATGTTTAAATATTTAAGATATTTTTCATCAGCATAAAAACTACCATTTTAATTCAGGTGCATCATTAGAAGAAAAATGCTTCATGATACTGGAAAATACCATACACCCACAGGAACAATGTCTGCTTAATTACTAAAGAATAATCTCCATCTGGTAGATCTGTCTTCCCAGTTCATTCTAAAATAAAGTCTCCAGATAATCTCTGAAACGGCGTCCTTAAACACACTAAGGTTTCTATGGTTATTAGTAGTAATTGTGTTGCACAACCAGGGGAATTTTATTTAGCACGGTGGAGGAAGCGATGTCATTATTAGTTGATTAGTGTGAGCAATCTTTGACAATATGTAGTACCAGCTATGGTTTCAGCCACTGACACCTCATTACTCTGATTGCAGTTTGATTTGCAATGTTAAGAGGCAACAGGAAAAAAGCAATCATCTAAATCTTACCTCTCTCAGCTGAGAACAATGGGAGGGAGTGTGTGCGCTTCACCGTATTCTAGAAATTTCCTTCCCACAAGAAGATAAAACCCACTAATTGACAAATGACTGACACTGTTTAGTAACAAGCATGTGTGCTGTGATGTTTCTAACACACCTTATTGTACTTTAGTGTGCTTTACTGTTCTGGGAATTGATAACAAGATTAGTAGTGTATATTCTTGTATATGTTGTATTCTCCTGAAGTATATCGTATTTAAAGTAAAGGTGATGGATCTCGGGATGTTACAAATCATTCATGCTTTGATTTGGATTTAGCATTAAATTAAAGCTAAAAATCCTTTGGGCCAAGCTCAGCACTCCACACAGGAATGTGGGAGACATAAACACTGTTAGCACCAACCTTTTTGTCTTATGGTCCTGGGGGGAAGACTTTCTCCCTGTGTCTTAGGGCACAGCAGTGACAGTAACAATAGGAATCTGTAGGGAACTGTGCAAATGGAAGGTATTTTAGTTTGCTGGTATTCCTGCTAGTACATTTTCAGGAGTGAGTCACGGGTTATCACCTCTATTAGTAGGGCATGATAAAAAACCTACTTGCATTCCCTCTGTGGAGGGAAACTGTTTTGCAGAATGGGCCCAGGCTTTGGGGGACTCCAGCGTGTGGTTCCTGCAGCAGGGTCAGCAGCTCTGGGCATGCCCCCGTGGGGAGCTCACCTGCCCACACGGGTCGGGTTGGGCAAACGCACCTGCACGTTGGCCAGCTGGGGTTTCTCTGCTATTGGGGACAAGGTTTTAATACTGTGACATCGATATGTTTGATGTAGTCATGCTGCGTGGCACCAGTATATTTCACCTTTCGTTTGAAAAAAGAAGTATAACAATTTACGTTGGATACTGATACATGTACATATGTGTAAGCCCATGCGGCAGGAAAATCTATGTTTTTCTTGGTTTGTTATAGTCAATGCTTCTCACATTAGCTTTCCCCTTAGAAATCCCCTGGGCTGTAGGGGATGTAAACTGACCTGTTTAGAGCTCAGTGCTCTAAAAGCTGTTCTGAGGTTTCATTTTAACCCAGCAGGATGACATTTTTACAAAGCGAAAATTCTCAAAAGTCATGCTAATTTTTAGGACTAATTTAATGATTAATAAATGCCTCCAATGCTTGTCTTTCTCTCTTCAAAGAGCACTGATTTAAATGCTGTTTAATACTTGTTTAATGTGTTTGCCATCATTTAAACAAGTAATTAGAGCACGTGGTACAATCAGTAGCCAAGCAATTGACTCTATTAGTAATCTTGGGGGAAAAGGGGAATGAGGACAAGGTGCTTGTATTACTGTCTGTACTAATTTGGACTTAGGAAAATTAGCATCTGTTCAACCTATACATATTGGCAGGAGTTACAACTGAGCTGGGAAACCGAGTGGTAGCTTAGCTTAGTGAGAAGAGATTCGGGATCTTTGTCTTCCACTAATGACAAGGAGACTGTTTAAAGGCATAATGTTAAAATGATAAAGCGTGCCTCTCAACTTTGAAAATTGTTTACAGGGGTAAATTCCCCTCTCTGTTGTGTAGCAAGAATGTCAAGGGACTCTGTTAAATTAAATAGACTCACTCTGCCCTGAGCTGCCAAAATAAGCAACAGCATCACTTGGACACATCTCTAAACGAGGTAGCCCAAAGGCCCTGTTCTCAAAAACATCTCCTGGACTCGTAAGACACCTGTAGGCTGGGGCTGAACTTTGAACACAGCTAGAGAAGGTTCTCACACTGCAGTTGGATTGTTGGTAGTAATAGGTACATTGCCAACCATTTGCATTGTTAGTTACTCTTTCTCTGAATTCTATTGATTAGAAGGTACTTGGGATAATGAAAGATAGGCAAGTGTACACAGTGTCCTTAAGACAACGAATCCTGGTTCAGCAAGTCTTAGCCAACAATGCAAAATAACTGTTTATTAATTTGACTGCTATTCCATTAATAAAATAAGTTGCACAAGAGGACATCTTTAGAATTTAAAGACAAAATGGGAAGAACTGTTTTGTTTAATTTGTTTCATACGGTGCAGAAGACCATCAAAGCTGTTGCAAGCAGCTGCCTGCCAATAGTCCTGAGTTGCATGCTGAGAGGCCAGGGTTTCTCTGAAAGCAGCATGCACCCTGTCACCTCTGATGTCAAGCCAGACTGGATCCTGGCTGAAAACTGATGGTGGTTTTGCATATCCATTGTTGTTATAGGACTGTGATGAGTTAGAGGAGAAGGAAAGGAGCCTAAATATCTATTCCTGGCAATCAGTGACTTATTCGAGAAGCACAAAGTCTTTTTTGTCTTTTTTTCCACCCACTCTCCTCTGGACTGTTTTCTTCAGCTTCGGGATGGTTAGATGATCTTTCTGTCAGCTTTAGTTTATATTAATAAAGTGCTTTGAGTTCCACTGACAAACTTCATACAATAACCCAAGTTTCATCGTCATTTGGAGTTAATTTTGTCCTGTGAAAAGTTTATAATAGTAGCATTTCTGACTGGCTGACAGTGACATCATACCAATATCAAGTGTTTCCTGCATCTTGTATTTACGATTATAAATTCTGGTTTAGAAGAAGATATCCTACTCTGCATTTCTACAGGATTACTGCACTTCTCAGGTGGTAGAGTACTCTGTCCTCCAGCTTCATACTGCATAACGACACCTGAGGAGTACAGTAATCACTCATTCACCACTGCCTGGTGTAGCTTATTGCTTAAATACAGTGTATGGGTTTAGAAGAATGGAGAAAACAAAACCCGAGCGTGGCTGGGTCCAAACACATAATGCACTTTACTGGTAGAAATTGATTCAACGCACTCAGACGGTGGCACTTGAAAAAGCAGCAGAAAGAGGCTTGAATCAATTTGACAGGCAGGAAAGCGAGTAAACGTGGCAGTCTCTGAACTCATGCTCTCCTGCAGGTGAGCACAGACAGGCAGTGAGGTCTGGGTGACTATCCTGGGACACTTGTGTGCCTCTGGAGTGCTGCACAGCCCCTCGTACTGAACCCTGGGGGTTAAGTGCTAGTCTTGTAACAATCCTGATTCTTTTTATTACATTTGAAGAATAAAAATGTATATTTCTTTTCTTTCTTTAAATGACATTGGATCCACTTGGGTCAGGCATCCCTTTTGAACACTGTTTTTTCTTTGTCAGTGCAGCTTTGCTAGCATTTTTAAATATTGTGGGCTTTAGGAAAGCGCATGCATACTGCTAGCTGCTGTGAGACAAGAGGGTTGTTCAGAAAGGGTTTGCTTTGGCAGTTCAGGTCTGTAGAGTGACTTGAAGTGATTAAGCCAATTGCAGTTAGGGACTCTGACACCTGGAGTAGTGTAGTAACTATGTAAAAAACAAACACCCCCATCCCCCCCAAAAAAAATACCCAAAGCAGAAACAAACCCAACCAAAAAACAAAGCTTTCAGCCAAATAAACCTAAGTTCATTTATTGGTTTGGGTGGACCTGGAAACTATGCCAGGGTCTTCAGTTTGAATTGAAACCAAGCCAAACTTAAGGTCTTACTGTGCAGTAACTCTGGCAGTCAGAAAAAATACACAAAGAGACAAACTTCCCATTGTGAGGCCACACGGATCCCCCCTCTAAAAAGCTGTATTTGGTTAAAGGCAAGAGCATGACTTGCCATAATTCTTCCTTTCCCTTGGCCCGTTTCTTGGCTGTAGCATTTGGGCCTGTTAGGAGCTTTGCTCTCTGCATCTCGACACTAGCCCATGTTAGCAGCCAGCCTTCGAGAAAGCGGGCATGTTAGCCTTGGCCCAAGCTCTAGCCACTTGTGAAGTCCTTCCAGCACTTCTGCTGCTCTCAGCACGGGTAGAGGAACTGTAAGGTTTAAGGAAATATCCCAGACCACCATCCTGTTCATCCTCATACAGCCCCAGTCGGGGTCCAGGCAGCACCCACTCATTTACACCCCTGGGAGGCTGAGGAGGGCTCGGGATGGGCATGGGTTTGTGCTGACTCTGAGCATGAGTCAAATTTCACTGCCTGTGAGGTCAGGTTTTGCAGTTTTGATTCTTATTTTTTTTCCCCAGACTTTTTATTCTGTGCACATTTTATTACTACAACAGAAGTCTGGGCATGCAGTTGTATTTTTTTGCTGGATCTGGGCATGCGTTCCCAGAAACCTGATAATCAAAGCAACATGGATTTGGGAATGCAGAACATCAGAACTACCAAACATGCCCTGGAACAGAGAATTGCTACTGTATTGTTACATGTATCATTGCTTTTTTTTTTTTTTTTTTTTTTACAAACTACTCTTTTTGTTCAGTTATATAGTACTTAATCAAATTAAGGGCAAAAGGTGAAGCATTGATCACACATTACTGATCGTGTCATCTGCTGATGTTTCCTGAGAGTTCAATTCTGCCTACTAATAAAGCCCACTTGCTATTAGCATGCTTGAGAGGATGGGAAAAAAGGTTCAGCACATTCATGTTTGGAAAGAATAACAAAATGTCTTATTGTCAGGAAAGCCCACACTGTAGAGCAGGAGTCAGAGAATCCTACATTTTCCATTCTGTATGTATAATAAATAGCTGGTTAGGTATGTTACAGCTGAAATGTGAAATGTCAGGTTTTATTAATGAAACAGATAGTGCAGAAGGGGTGATGAAGACTGACTGGGCATCCCGAGCAGCTGGCTATGGGTACTGCTTCTCAGAACAAGTATGATCCAATTGAGGGATGTGCACTGGCTGCAGAATTTGTGATTTGGGGAAAAAATGCAGATTTAAACCTTGTGATGAAGAAAGGGAAGAACATAAAAAGAACTCTTAAATCAGAAATAAAGGATATCATTCACAGCCCATTGAAATCAGTGGGCATTATCTCATCTCAGTGGGCACTGGATTAGGCCTCAAAAGGGTTGAAGCAACATAGTGTTATTCAAGCAAATTTCCATTAGTACCAGACCATGAGAGCTGCGGTGTTCAAAATGAGAGTGCTTTGGAGTGAGCCAAAGCACAGCCACAGCCACGTGATCTTGGTCAGTCTCCTTCAGTCCATCTCAGCTTGCTGAGAGTTCAGAATAAACCGTGACGGTTCTGACAGGACCCGGCATGGCCAGAGCACGGAGGTGGTCCTGCCCAACTGTTTCTTGGAAGTGAGAATGTCCAAAAGGATACTCAGTCTTTAAAACTGCATTTTATTAGAAAACTAAAGTGATACATGGCAACAGGGGAATTTTTTAGACAGAGAAAACTCAGATGTGCTTGGTGAAACAGATTCAGCAAAAGGCTTGCAGGCAAACTTACCCTTAGCCTGCTCTGTCCTTGCTGAGAGCAAAAGAGTGAGCCCTTTCTTCCATCTTTGTTTTTTAGTCCATTGACTTTCATTTTGTTTCTGGATTGCAAAAATTCTGCCATCTCTTTGGAAAGACCTTTGCAGACCTTTTGATCCCTTGGGAAGTTTTGGTCTATCAGTGGCTCTTCCAGGCACTTTTGGGGCTGTGTCCATATCCTCTCTGCATTTCCCAGAGCGGTCTTAGTCTGTACTCATGTTGGAGAGTTTCTTGCGTATTGATTCTTTCCCTTTCACAGCCTAGCCTGGCCTCTACTCCAGAAGGATCTCCAAAGACATGTATTCTTAATTGCTCCTCAGTAAGGTTTACTGTCATCCCTTCCTCCAGGCAGCTCCCAGTCTGCAACAGGGAGCCAAATGTAAATACTTCAGCCTTTTTCTCTCCAACCAGTCTTTTTAGCAGAATATACCTTTTACAGTTACTGTGGCTTGTGAGCAAACAAATCATGAGCCTCAGACTAGGCTTTCCAGTAGATACATGTGAAGCATATGTTAGATGACCTGTAATACATGTGACAGGCAGTGAAGGAGTACTGTGTTTCTGTATGCTCCTCGACGTGACACACCCTGTCAGCATAGGCATGTGTGTGTTTAGAGCCATTTGTTAGTAGAACCCACTAATGCAGTTTGCCTGTATTACAAATTACCTTGGTGATATGATGGGAAGCATAGAGCTATTCCCAGCTTAGTGATAATCCCCCTTGATGGTTTCATTTCTGTGTTGCAAGTGCTAATAGATTCCACATCCAGCTGTGTCATTACTAGGGTGTCATTTGTATGGAAGTGTCTTGCCACAGGTGATAGATGCTGTTGATCCTAATGTCTTTCAAATGTTGAAGTTAAGGAAATGAAATATCTATGAGAAATGAACTGTGCTGAAATTTCATTTGTTACAAGCTAGATTGTTTCCTTTTCTGTTCTGGGTAAGTTTGATCGTTGCATGTGTGGTTTATGCATACTATACGTACAAGCATATATACAGCATTGATACTGACCAACAGCAGCGAAAAAGCACATTTTCTCTTAGATCTGTTAAGTAGTGTCCATGCTGGATCTGCCTGCAAGAAGTCTCCCGCAGCCAAATGCCATCTCAAAGTAATATCAGCACCACCGTGTACCACTGCCCTTGGAGTTAGAAGAACAGTCTTATATTTACTTCTCACCATTCTCATTTCAAAAGCAGTATTTCTGCAATTGGCCCTGTGATAACAGAAACACATCGGTTGCTGATCTCAAGACAGCGTTCTTAGGAGAACCACTGTGATGAGACAGCAATCTGAGCAAAGATAATGTCAAGATGTTAATTGGATCAGAGACCAGGCCAGGTCATGGACTAATATACTAATCCCAATTACAATCTATGCCACTTTTTGATGAGTTACAAAGTTGTCTACTCTTGAATATGTCATCATATAGGGCATGTATGGCACATAGCTAAGATATTAAGCATGGCACACTTATATAGATGGCACTGAAAGCCCAAGGTGCACTTTGCTTATGTAAACTTGTCGATTTTCTTCCACACAAAAACAAATGAGCATGTGGAGAGGGAGAAATGAGTCTCACTAGGCTCCATCACTTTCAAAGAGAAAGAAGAGAAAGGAAATAATGAGCTTAAACTGAAATAAATTATTTTTACAGCTATCCTGGAGAAAATTTTCAATTATGCAGAGGGAATGCACAGAGTCGGAGGTGCCAGCACTGTCCGTGCTCTAGCAGATTATCTTCCACCTATCAGGAAGGGTTCAGAGGTTGCTTAAGATAAAACAAGTGGCAAAGAAATGAAGTACAGGAGCTTTTGTCTTTTGAAGTAGGCACACAAACCCCATCATGTTTCTAATAGCATTTTACACACAGCTCTCCCTCACCACTTTGAAACTCATTTAAGCTGTTCATACAGTTTGAAAAATGTCCTCTTTAGTTGTCTTGGGTGGAAGATCCATCTGATTTACTTTGCTACATGCAAGTTAGTCAAAAGAATCAAGATAAATGGCTCTTGGTATCTTCAGCAGATATTTGGTTTCTTCTCTGTACCTGATGCTATATTTCTTTTAAAGGAGAGAGTTTTAAAAAAAAATAAAAAATAAATATTTCAGGTCTGAAAGTCTGGTAAGAGAATCCACAGGTTCCCCTATCTAATCAGTCAGTGTGCTCATAAATTTTTCACTGAAAAGTAGGGAGAAATTAATATTTTTACAGATGGGTTCAAGCATGTGTTAAGTATTCAAGAGGTTTCAAATGAGATCTAACACAATTAAATGTAATTTTATCCATGTCTTTCTGGTCTGCACTGTACAGCACATTGCCCTGTTCTTTATATGGCCTTGTAGGTGAATGAGCAACCATAGGATAAATCCATATGAAAAGGTGAAATTATTAGATCTTATGCAAATAGCATAATTTGCATTTCAGTAAGTTTCACAGGTTGCCTCATACATAGAAACTTTTGGTTGTGAGTCATGATGTATTTTTAGTCCTTGAAAAGCCTTTGGTTACACCTTAGATTTCTCTCTAAGTGGCAGAACGAGTGCAGTACATTCCGGTTGCCTGTGTAGTCTCCTTTCCTGGAGGACGCATCCTTGTCCTATAACTCTTCTCTGCTTGCCAGGCCTAGACAAGATGGTTCTGCTGAAAAGCTGTCACTACAAATTGTCATTGACTTCAGTGGAGGGATGATTTTTTCCCCCGTGTCATTTCCATAATGGGATTACAAAGATTTACAGTTACACTGTTCTAGGAGACCTGATAGCTGGACTAGTGTCAGGTCCCTCCACAACTATGCTGTGAGTTTTGTCACAATTTTAATTGCAGTAGTACTTTAAATTAGGATAAAGCACCATATTCCTGTGAAACCATAGAAAACATCTTGAGGGTGTAATGAGTTTCAGCTGATGCCTGCTGGTTATTCTTATTTAAATCCTTCCAGGCTGGGAAGGAAAATTCGCAGAGGACTGTGGTAGCAGCCAGTTTTACACAGCTAGAAGATCTCTGTATAAGAAATTACCAATTTGTGTTAACAAGAGTTACTTAACATCAATTTCTTTTAACTTTTCTTTTGGCAAGAAAAAGTGTAAGCAGTCCACAGAGCCAACTGTAAGCACTCCTGATGCTCCTGGACTATTTTGACCTCACTTAATTGAGTGTGGGTGAGAACAGAAATGTGTGGAGACAGCACATCCAGCGTTCAGTTTATTCTGCTGCTTTTTTTTAAGGCTCTTCACTGTTTTGCAGTGAAAGAGTCCCTTACTGAAAAAAAAAAAATCTTTAGTTGCCAAAAAAATTTGGCATAGGAACTGATGAGCTGGATGCCATACCTGCTCCCCTGAGATGACTGGGTTCCCCCCCAGGAGCAATGGTGTAAATCAGCCTTCTTCCCCTGGAGTCCCATCGGTACATCAGCTGAGAACAGGACAAGGCATGTGACTTCAGTGCCCTGTGTGGGGCAAACCTCTTCCCCTTTCCTCCCTCGCTACAGCACAGCACAAGGCCTGCATGTACCCAGGGAAAGTGCACTTTTTTTTTTTCCAGTAACACTGCTTTGAACTGTGGAGCCTCTTTTCAAGACTGCGAGCGCTTTAGTACTGCTTGGTTTTGGGACACAGTGCAGAAATCATGTGTTTTCAGTAATAACTTCCATTGAGTACCGTTGCAGCGATGAGGGGTCTGGCTGACTTAGGGATGTGAGGGTGATATAATTGTTCAACTGAGCTTTTGAGGGAAAAGCAGACTATATAGTGCATTTCTGACACACTTGGACTCTCTAGGCCTACTCTGTACCGGGAAAGTCAGCACTAGCTATGCTGAAGTGGTGTGCTTTGGACAGAAATCCTACACCTACAGCACACCTGTCAGACAGAAAAACAGGGTTCAGTGGCTGAGATCACTATAACTATTATTCAAGGCCAGTCTCCTGTATATCTGAATGCAAGGAAAAAGCACCTCTTGTTGCACAATACACACAAATGGGCTCCATTTCAAATCAGGGGATGAGTTACCTCAGTAAAAAACGAGGCACATAAGCATTGCCATTTCCATGCCAAAAGCCTTTCAGAAATGCCTTATTGTTCTCTGTAGCCACTGCCACTTGGTCTGAACGTGGACAGAGCTGCCAAAAGCCTCAGAGGAACTCTATCAGCATCCTACCGGCGTTGTCTCAGGATTTCAGTGCTATCGGTTTTGATTAAAGCAGTGTCTTCTTCACTTGTTTCCCTAAATGCTTTACTACCCAAAGTAATAAACACAGATAGATGTTCTGGACTCTCTTGTCAAGAGCAAAAAAATCTGTACAATAAAAGTCCACCTTTTAAATAGAGAAACTGTAAAATAGCTCTACTTCCCAAGTATTATTTAATGGTAATGAAGAGAGCGTAAGATGAGCTGTATTGGAAAAGCAATAAGAGCCAAGTTGCTGTACATGACATCTAATTTCTGTATCAATTGATTTACCTGCTATTGATATACTATGGTATTTATATGCCCTGCCCCCAAAAATGAAACATTAGGTATGGCTAACTGCTCCTCCTTGCTGAACACTAGCATAGTTAGAGTCTGTGCTCTTTTTTGATTACCTTGTTAATAGGATAGTCTAAGCAGTGGGGTTTTTCCCCTCAGTCTGGGAATACCTATGAACAATTAGGGTCACCTGCATAGCCCACTAAAGAGCCTGCAAACACATGACAGTAGCTTTGTGGTGAAGCTGTGATAAACCTTGTATTCTGTGAGGGGACTGCATTTCAATTTGTGTCTGCATTTCAAGTAGGGGCCTCAAAAGCCAATGCTCTTGGCCTTGCCCATACTGAAGTTGCTGGAAGTTGTTAGGTCACCACTGAAAACAACTGCGAAACACCTTTCATCCTTCCCCTGTAAATAGGGAACTGCATGGCTGAAGGGAAATTTGGTCCTGGATCGCTGGTGAAAATATGATTCAGGTTCTTTGGAACTGACAAGTCATTACTGTGCGACAGCCCTCCGGCAGGTTTCAGTCTCTTTGTGGTATCTAATGGATGGTAAAAGTTGACAGGAAATCCTGCTAAGTGCTGCCAGACAGGTTCTCCTCTTGGCAACGACGGCAAAGAGGCGGAGGTTGAAAAGGAGTGAGTGAGCATGAAGCTGAAATCTCTCTGCTAGGTTATCAGGAAGGTGAAGCTAAGGCATATTCCTAGGCAGCGTGAGGGCAGCCTGGCTTACTGACGAATCTGCTTTGCAAATAAACAGTGACACCTACTTATCACACTGTCCCACCGGTATCCCTCACACGTACCAGGGTAGCTTGCTAAATGTAAGAAATGGGGGTTTGGGGTTGTTGGGTTTTGTTTTTTTTTTTTTTCTCACAGATTCCCACCTCTGTTACAACAGTACTCAAAGTAATTTTTTCTACAAGTCGAAGTTTTATGCCCACAGCACAGACAGATGCATTTCTGGTTAAAACGAGCCACGTGTCCAGTCAGTGAACTTTGACCATATCCCAAGGCAGAGAAGAACACGAAGTCCTAAGGGCTGTGGTGGGAGGGGTAACTAAACATCCGCAGCATGTTGCGTTTCAAGCCTATTCCCAAAAGCTGAATCAGGGTATATAATGATGTTGTTCTACTCAAAACATACAGTTATAGCAAATGTAGTAGTTGGTTTCTGTATGAATCAAAAAGTCAAAATACAAACATTTAATTTGGCATCATTAATTTCAAAATCCATGTTGTATAAAGGTGAAAGGAGGAGGCTAATGTTTCCTGAAGTCAGGAGGCCAATGAGGCAAGTTTACTTTAAAAACTTCTACCATGGCTTTCTAAATCAGCCAGTGGAATAGCTTATTAGGCACTATTACACCAGATCACATTCCCTTCACATAATGGTAAATTTTAGAAACTTACTTTTGGCTAATCAATAACTTAAGGCTGCAGTAACGAGGGCTTCATTACAAAAGCACAGGTAGATTTTAGCCCTGCCTACACTGTTCAGCACCTGACACTCACTGAGAAATGACAGACTGTTGTGTTTAGATGTGTAGATGCTGTGCAACGTTTCATGGCTTACTAAGGAAATTTTTTTTCACTTCAGGAGAGCAAATAGCTTACATTGGCTTGTTCTATCAAATTCAGGCTGACACGGTCACCCTATAAGGAACATCCATATTTCCAATATATTTATGACCAAATGTTTCAGACACCACAACCAGAAAATGTAAAATAATTCACTTAAAAGACAACACAATTGGGAGGTGTTCCAGCTCTGTGCTGGCAAAGGTTACTGGAGATTATGTATGGACATGCACAGCTAGCAGTGCTGCTGTGCTAACAAAAGGATAAGAAAGGGCCTTTAAATAGCCTGGAATACTTAGATAACCTAAAACGCTGTAAAAAAAAAGGCAGAAAACCAAACCCCAAAACATATTTAGAAAAACAATGGATTGAAAATATCAAAGTAAAACATGTCACTGGTCCTGTGCAGAGGCCAAGACTTGGTGCAAGGAACACAAAGCAGCTTTCAGGGTGGCATTCAACTTTTCTCATGCAGATTTTTTTCCTTATCTGTCGTAAAAATTGCAGTCCTTGCCTGCTGTCCCCATGCACCCTTCATTTCCTTGCTGGGTACCAGGCAGATCTCACCATGCCTTTACATACATCCTTCCTGCTCAGTGCTGCGCCGAATTCCTGCCCCTGTATCTCCATTAGGTGTGTTGACAAATAGCACTAATTTACAAATATTTTGAAAAAATAAAAGTTCTATACTCAAAACCAGTCTGGGCAATTTAAATCATTCAAATTATCTTGAATTAGGGCTGTGTTTTCTTACAGAATAGCTATTTTAATATACTACTAACTGTAGGTTCAGTTGTATTAGCATAACTTTAATCTTTAACCCTACAGGAATAAGCAACACTTCTATATTTTTTTAAATATACCAATAGAGGGAGATATATAGCTCTGACTGGATGGATGGATTGAGGCAGGCCAGTATGTGTGTATGTGTAAGGCTGAGATCCATAAAGGCAACTAAATATGGTTGATTTCAATAAAAGCCCTGTGCCTAAATACTGTGGTAGCATCTAGATCATTTATAAACGCTTCTAATCTTGTACAGCACCTGAAAAGTTATGAAAATTGCCACAAGTGAGAAACAATGGTGTTTTTGATGGTTTCAGAAAATTGTTACAAAGACAGTTTACATATCCTTTTGCTATCAACAGCACACATGCTTTGTGCTCTGCAGCATGTCATCAAATGCTTCAGTTAATTACTCACTAATTATAACACTGTTGAATGGCTACACTGTGGCAACCATGTAATTATGGAGCATAAAGTACTGAGCAGTTGCAAGGCTGAGCATATTGACTGATTACAATAAATCCCCTGTTTATTGTTGAAATTTTTCACCTGCTTAACAATTGTAATGTTTGCCTATCATACCCTCAAACTCAGAGCAATATATGAAGTGTTAGTAGCAGAAGTTAATTAAAGTTAAAAGCAGGTAAGCTGTATTGAAATGGTAGTGTATGATGACAAGTGTACACTGAAACACAAAACCTGGGAACGGCCCTTCACAGCTGCCAGGGCCCAGCATGCCTCTCACATCCAAGTAGAACTCCCTCACTGAAACAGGAAAAAGGAGAAAGGGGTCACTAGTGTTTTACAAATACAGTGTGCTGTGTCAAAATCTCAGGGAAGCTCACAGAGACGGGGAGGGAGTTTAGCTTGTATGTGCTTCCAGGCTTCCAACATCACCAGGGGCAGAAGCCATTGAGAGAGCGGCTGGAAATGTTGCCAGCTAATGAGCCCTACAGGGACTCTCCTGGCACATTGGGGCTGGCTGGAGCACCACGTGCCCCCACTTTACCAGCAGGTTCCCCATCTCGGGCTGCAGGAAGCAGATGATGCACAGCTGGTTCAGGTTATACTTCCCAAACAGTCTCTTACATCACAGGAAATGTCAAATAATCATCTTAGGGCAGTTGCTTTAGGCTTGCTGGTACAAAGTATAACTGTTTTTGTTTAAAGAAAGAAAGAAAAAAAAATCCAGCCCTGGAATGAGATATTTTTCTCCTCGTGCTTTCCACAAATCATTTTTTCTGCCCTCTCGAAATACACTGATGTTCAGGATCTGGGAAAGCATACACTGAGCTGTCACTGCCATTCATATCTTCCTCTGTAGCCAAGAACAGGATACAAAGCTGTTCAGCAAAACACGCTAATTCATTAAAACTCAATGAAAGCCTTGCTTGCTCATGCTGCTACAAGTAGTTCTTACTTTGTTCTCAGAATGGAATGGCGAGGCAGGAAATGTCTGATCAAAGGGTTTTCAACTTCATATTTAGGAAAGTGAGTCACTCAACACTTGTGCAGTTCCTCATTCACTAACAATGCCACCCGCTGCATAAATATGCACTCGGAGTAAGGCTCAGTGATTGTCATGTGAAGAATATCGAAGTGGTACAGAGTCAACTTTTCCCTTCCAAGTAAACGTGAAGTTCTTTCCACAAAGACAAACCTTTTTTTATAAGGTACTGCTAGTTCCTTCCCTGTGAATAGAGATTGACTCTTTGAGTGGCCTTGACTTTTCTCTATACTTAAGGGTTCTGAAAGTTGACAAGAAGCCTACAGCGTCTGTGTGAGCTATTAGCATAAAAGGACTGACAGTACACTTTGAAGCTTCTGTCTTTATTGTTGGTGTTCATTATCAAAAAGAATAAAATGTTTTAGCAAGATGTGATAAATTAACGCCATATGGAAGACTGCAACAATTGGTGTGACTGGATTTGGACTACACTAGGAAGGTAATTGCTGGTGTAATTACACACAGCTCCAGACAGTGGTGTATCTGACCCATGGTCATTTTTATGCCCATACTAAAATGACAATAATAATCCAGTGATAGAATGTCACCCCATTCTCCTCTCTGAATCCTCTTAACATTCTTACAGCTGATAATGCATCTGCAGTCTCTACATTTTTCTCAGAGTGTTTGGTTTGTTTTGGAAATGTTCCATTCCTCAACCACCATATGAACTTCAGTGTAAGTCATAGTCTGGACCTGGAAGAGTTTCAGGACTTCACAAGGGAGAGGGCATTTACTGCTTTTCAATGCCTGTTGAGAATGATAGTCTGGTAGACTTTTCTGTGGATGATATATGGAAAGTGCATGGATGTTTGCCAGTATATTCAGTATATTTAAAAAGCAGGTTACTAAAAAGGGGACTCTGGAGAGGCAGCAAGATTCTTCACTCTTCATACTTTATCCTACCACAGTTCTGGTTCCTGCTTTTTTTTGTGTGTGTGTGTGTCTGAATTCAGTTACATCTTTTGAATAGTTTTAACTAAGGCTGATTCTGGTCAATCTGCTTTCAATTCTCTGAGATATTTGTGCATCTTTGAGCTTTTTTCCCATTCAAGGCAGCATTTCCTTTGAAATTTCAAAATAATTCATCCTTAGAATAATCTTAGGTTCATTTCCTTGAAATCCACAGAGTCACACCAGGGAAAAGTTTGACCCCTTTATCTTCAGTATGTCTCTTAGAAAAATATGACTCATGGCTTTTAAAACTCATTTTGTTTTGTGAAGATGTGACCTTCAGAACATTGTCAAGATGAGGCCAGGTCATCAGCTGGGAACAAGAGAGGATGAACAGGTTTCCCTTTAAATGTCTTGTGCCTTCAGATTTTGAACATTTTTGCTTCTCCTCTGTCCAAACCCTTTTTAGTCCTTAGAAGCTCTTGCAAACACATGTCTTGGACAGTTTCCCTAGTTTTGGGAACAGGGATTTGCAGGCAAAAAACATTCAGGTTTTGATTGTGCAGAACGAGGGGAAATGTGTTTCAGATCATGGGACACAGGAGGAACTGCTGCCCTGCCACCCTGCACAGACCCATGTGGAGCGCTGGAGACAGTGGCTCTCTTTAGCATGAGGTCAAGTCACACTTGGAAAGAGCCACATACTAGTGTGGGGCCAACCTGGTACTGCTGCAAGAAATAGGGGCTTTGTCATTTATTCCCATGCAGAAGCAGTAAGAACACTAGACCAAAACACTGCTTCTGATTCCTGTTCCATGAAATGTGGTTATCAGTCAAGTGTTGTTACGAGCTCTGAAAAGTTCAGTGGTCTGAAGTTTTACTAATTGTACAGTTCAGAGAAGCCTGTTCTTGTCAAGAAACGAGCCAGAGGCATACGTGTGATGTAAATCTGCGGTTCCATTGACTTCAGCAGAACCAAACAGGCTTGTACCACATCAAGAAATACGATGGGAAATGATCAACAAATGATGGGTAATGAATCATTTTAATGCCTAAAAAGCCATATCAGCGTGAAAAAATCTCAATGAACTACAGGCAAACCATAAGCGCATAGATTTGAGCACACGGCTGATCGTGCCTGTGACATAGTTTAGACTCTATCTAGCAAATGAATCCGTAAGTGTTAGAGAGGTGACGGGTAGTTCTGCTGTGGGTGCTGGAAGTTCAGTGGGGCCCCGCTCTTCCCTCAGGTCCTCGTTACGCTGTAGGTGCAATTCAAGGGAATGAGAGGAGCTAAAACAGAGGAATGTGGCTCTTTTCAGATTGTGGAGAGGACTGATGTTCTTTGTAAAGAATTTTTCCTTTAACTGTGCCAAGGATCATTTGCTGATTTAAAAGAACATTTCCCTCTTTGAAAGGGAACAAACAGCAGCTCTGTTTCATCTATATCAAGAGGTATAGCAGTGTGCAAGGGTAGCCAGGTGACAAATAGGCAGCCTGTGCCTGAGCACTCCCATTGTTAAATGCGCATGCAAAGCTGAACCCATGTCAGGAGCTGCAGAAAGCAAATGTTTGTTGCACATGCTCCGTTAGTCCCATTATCAGCTTTGTAATGAACAAGCAAAAAGGAGCTGGTTTGTGACACAGCCGCTAACGCTAACACACAGTGTCGTTCACGAAGGAAATCTAATCTCGTGCTTGCAATTTAATTCAGCATTATCCATTAATCATTTTTTTCTTCCCCAGATATTGCCTTTGTACTGGATGTACACACTCAGCTCAGCTGGGCACATGGGCACAGGTAGGGAGTGTGGGCAGCAGCCGGGCGGCGGTGGGTGGTGCAGAGCCTCCCGTGCAGGGCTCGGTGCTGCACAGAGCTCTGCCCCCAGTTTCAGCAGCCACCTTCTGTTATTCTTAATGCACCCATCTATCAAACAAGCTGATAATGTTACAGGAGATCATAACTCTCCCGAGTCTGTAGCTGTAGCTTTCCAAATGTGAATTAACTTTCCACTGGCCACCCCTCCCTGGGGGAGGGCGTCTGGCTCCTGACTGCTGGCACTTTACAGCATCGGGCAGGGGACTCTCACATCCAGGCAAAGGCACAGTGCTCGTCACAGCAGATGAGAGCAGAGGTGGTTCTTTCAGGGTAGCACAGGTAAAGGTGGTGCTGAAGAAAAGCAGTTTTATGATCTTCTGTATCCCAGGCAGTAGCAGCAACATGGGTTGATTTATCCCTGACCTAGCATACACACTGGCACTGGCACAGGGACAGACTTGCCTTCAAACTTGCAGAAGCTGGCTGGGGCTATTGGGGAACTCTACCAGGGCTGAACTAGGTCCAGTGTGGAAATTTGAAGCCCAGCTTCACCTGCTGGGAGCTGGGTGCAGCATGGACTCCAGCCTAGAGGGTTTTACCAGCTTTTGCCCACTTGTAAATGTCTGACTGAGGAGGTACACTGTCATTGCTGTGTGCATTTTCTTTTCTTTTAACAATGATCAGAGTTCCTGAGGAATAAAAATAAAACTGGGGACAAGATAAGTTGTTTTAAAGGCCAAAGCATTTTTTTTTTTCAAAAAAGCCTTTTCAACTATCTTTTTTGGTGTAACACTTTTTATGAAAACACAAACCTCTCTTAACAAAAGAATAGGTAAACTGACTGTGTTAGAAGAAATAAACCATTTTTTTCTTGCCTCAAACCAAATGTTCTTTGATTTACCCGGAGCCTTACTTTTTTCATAGGAGAAATGACGTAAAAGGAAATCTCAAATTGTTTTGGTTTGACCTGATAACATTTTTTCAGCTTTTCCTTTTATTTTTGTTTTTTGTTCACATACTTTCCTCTCCAGTGACTCTTCTCTTTCTTCAAAATCACTCCATGTTTGTATTAGGCTTGTGCCTGGAGTTGGCACAGAGCAAGCAGAGCAGGTTCTTTGACCTGCATAGAGACTTTTGATGCCAGGGGTTTTCTTTAATGAGACTTAGGTCTGCCTGGTGACCCATCTGTGCTCTGACTGAGCTGGTACAACAGGGCCTTAGGGCAATGATGAAATAGGCATAGTATGCTAATCCACATCCTTGGCTACTTTTCACCATGTGCGTGTCAGATAAAATCCAAACCAGCTCCCCTCTACCCTGAAATTCAGACAACAGAGCTACGCTGCAATCATATAATTCTGTTTTTGCATGTTCCTTCCTAACAAAACAGGAATGGGAGACATATCTTCTCTTTAAACCTATCCAATTTGGCACTCCAAAAATACTATTTGCTAACTTATGCTAAAAGCTTTGGATTTGCTTCTGTCACGAGGATCTAGGATACTTAACAACCAAAAGGGACACAAGAGAAATTGCTGTCATTCTTTGCAGTTTTTCTTTTGTTCTTTAAATTTGCAACATTATTTTTCACATTTCTACCAATGAAAACAATATCAAACTGGTTGAGACACAACTATGTAAAGAACAGATTCTCTTATAATAGGAAAGGGGGAAAAACATAATAGATGACTGGGCTGCCTTCTTTCATTTTTTGACCTTTAATTGAAAGATTGAAGATAAGTAGTTCCTGGGAGAAAGCAAAAGGCTGATTCACTTACCCTGTAGCTTTGAGTGAAAAAGCTTCCTGGAAGCCTTACTATATATTATGAATCATCCTCTTGTCATTCCAAGAAGTTCATAGCCAAGTAAAATGTTAGAAATGGATTGATAGTGGAGTGACGGGCAGTAGGGCCTAAGTGAGGGGTTAAAGGTCTCAAGATAATACATTCAGGCATCCCTCAGGACATTTTTGTAAAGCTGATGCTTCTGACCTCAGGAGTCCTTGTCTCGCTGTATTAGGATTCACTGCTCTCTTAGAATAATGTCATTTTGAAAAGTTCACTTGTTTTATATGAAGTTTTAAAAATGAAGACTGTTTCAGTTCTCTTTCAAGGAAATCAGATGGAGTCGTCATCACTTTATGCTTATGGGATTGTAGAGCATGTGGGCTTGACTGAATATCAGTGTGCCATTTCAAACCCTGTAACATAAATGAGAATAGCTATAAAACAAGTTTGATCGCAATAAGCACCAAGGATATTACTCTTAAACCCTTGAGGGTGGTACTGTGTACTTTCTATAGGTGGAAAAGAACAAGGTTTTGCATCGTTTGACGTGACAGAACAGGGGGCAAGAAGGATAGCAATTCCTCTGCTGGGGATGGGGATCAAGTATTTCACAGTATGGCAAGAATTTAATTGATCTGACCTTGAAAGTACGTGAGCCCCTTATCCTTTTCAGAGCCGCATCCTCTCAAGATGCTCATTAGGACATCTAATCCTCACTGTTGGCGTAGGAGTTTGCTATATATTCTTCCTAAAATGTAACTGCTTCCCTTTTTAAAGATGCATTTTTAATCAAGATAACTCAGTGATCATTTCTTAAACTGACTATGGAAAAATTTAGTGCCAGAGAACCACTGTTCCTGTATAGGATACTTCTGTGGACCTCATGTAAGTGCACATTAAAGAATGCTGTTTTCTATAGTTCACTTTTAACCAGAGGAGAGGACAGGGACTGAACACACAGTTTACTCTGCTGTGCTCTCTTCCATCATGCACATTTGACCAATGTACAATGCTTCCAAATCTCCACATGGACAGTCCCTAATACTCTGCGGTAAGATGAAGAGCTAGTTCATTGTTACCAGCTTATTCAAAGGGCAAAAATACTGAGATGTTTTAATGCCTTTCTTAAAAGCTTGATACTTAGGAGTGGCATAACGGTACAGCTTCACTGACATGTTCCCAGTTTACATGAGACCTGAAACAGACTTTGAAACTCTTCTTAGATTGACTGAGCAGTAGCATTTAAAATTATTGCAGCTTGGATTTAAGATGAGCACTTCACTGGGGTGAATACGGTACTGAAAAGTGAAGGCTTCTATGCCTTTTTCTGCTGATATTGTTTCACTGGAGACAACTTTCTGCAAGACTGGATTACCAGGGCAAGAGTGCATTGATTTACATTCTGAAGGTTATCTTTCCAGTGGAAAAAGGCACAACAGTGTATGTGGGGTTTTTTTTAAATGAAGATTTTGAGGAAAAATATATGCTAAAATAAAACTAGAGTTGCAGAGGAATAGTACTGTGTGGATTTCTAAACAGTGAACTTTAATACTGGAGGAGTGAGTGTTTTATATTCTGGTTGACTTTTCGTTGTTCCTGCTTGTATGCTGATATGCATCACAATAATGTATTTTTGCTTTAGCCGTTGACTCATTGACTTGTTGGTTGATAAAAGACATCCAGCTGAATGAATCCCAGGAGGGGATGACCAGATTTTTGATCACTAATGCTACGGTACCTCAGACCCCTCTATATGGAATGTCATTTGATTTGATTTATATAGTGAAGAGTTAATATAATATTATCTAAAGTGCTTTTTAGGATTGATTTATATACTCCTACTTTAACATTAATTGGAAAGTATCTGTTGTTATCTCTCTAAAGGTCAGCTTCTCCTCTGCTTACTCACATGAGTAATGTAATTGATTGCAGTGCATCTGCTCATGAGAATGAGAGGATCCTGGTTTGATGCCATGTTGAATGGGAATAGCTCCAGTAAATCTGTATGTAGATGTTGAACAATACAACTTCAGAACAATGCACCTTATCTGTTGCGTATCTTAGTGTTGCTTCCTTTCTTGTTTGGCTAGAACACTGTTAAGAATGGATTTGGACCCTTTTATAAATAATTTCCAAGTCTACTTGTAAGGAGATAATCCTGGACAGCCTCAAATCCTTTACCAAATGTTCTGTTGCTTGGTCACCACCTGCTTAGAGCAGGGCTGGACAAGTAGTTGGTTGGGTTTTTTTCCTTTACTTTGCCAGTTGTACTGTCACAGTAAGATAAAGTGGAAATGGCATTTCTCCATCGTTCAGCATTATGCATGTTGTCTTGTCAAGACCTGGAATTTCAGCTCAATACAGAAGGAAAATTAAGTTTGAAAATTTAAATATAGATATATGAAGAAGTATGGCAAAAATATTGTTTGTTGGAACTAGGTCTTTACCTGTATCCGCGCTTTTGAAAATCACCTCTTTAATTCTGCCTTCCTGTCATTTTTCTGAAGTGAATGATGTCCATATGCTTGTTTTTGTTCAATTATATTTGACAGTGTTTATTTCTGACACATTAACCAATTGCTTGTAGTCACAATTATCTCAAAGGACTGGAATTAACATTTTAATAAGATATAATCTGCTTCCATTCATAACTTTTGAGTTTTAAATTATAACACATATAATACTTTAGTGCTGAATCATTTGAGGGATTCTACAAAATATGGAGATAATTGAAATGAGGATTTAAACTTGGATTATTGAAAGGAGGATTAAATTCAATCTGTGAACAGCTTGAAATGTTTTATGTTAATACAAACACGAAAATTTTGTCAGATTTAGAGCGTAGAGCCCGCTGTTCATTGGGAAGCAAGAAATAGATGTATTTTCCTATAGATTGTAAATATGTTAGAACTGTAAAGGAGAAAAAGGAGACTTTATTCACAGATGTGGTACTGTAGGAAAAACGAAGTTTGGGGGTTTAAGAAATCTTGTGCCAATGAATAGAATTCCTTCAACCGCAGAAAAATAAAGCTAGAAGGGACCTTGATACAACTCCTGGTCCATCTTCCTCCTCCAAAGCAGGATGTGCAGGATACTTCTGCCAGTCCTGACACATGTTTATCTAACTTCATGCTCCAGACTTCCAACAGTAAGGCCTTTCCAGTCCCCCCAGGCAAACTATTCCCAAGCTATACTATCTTTCATACTAGGAAAAAAATTGTTCTTCCTATAATTACCCACAATTATATGCCCTGTTTGTCTGGACCCAAACTTTATTTTGTTCCTCCTGGCAACTGTCATTTGTATGATTCAAGACTGTATTATTCCTCAAACACCCTCTCCCCCCATCATTTCTGTCCTTGGACTAGCTTACCTGAATTCCTTGTCATAGGACGTGACAATGTTCCTGAGGGTTTCTGGTAGAAGTAGATGCTTTTCTGTTTCTTGGCTGTATCATACAGTTGGTTCACATTCATTTTGTACTCTACTATCTGGCGTTGTTGCTCTCCTGAGTCCTGCATTTCTGCCTCTTAGCTGTTTCTGCATAAGCAGGAACAAGTCCTTATCTTTGCCCTTAATTTTATAGCCTTTTTTTTTTCCATGCAACTGCTTCAGTTAGTCAAAATCATTTTGATTTCTGTTTCTGTTCTCTAGCATACCTGCAGGCCCTCCCACTTTGGTGTCATCTGCAAGTGTAGGAAGCATCTCTCCTTGCTAAAACCTTGAACAGAACCAGACTCAGGATAGAGTTCAGCTTCTTCCTTAGGTGGTTACCTTCTTACCTTGTCATTGAAGGAAATGACAATTTTTTGGACACAATTTGTTCTTGCAAAACCCGTGTCAGCTGTTACCTACCTTTCTGTCATCTTCCAGGTGTTACAAATAATTTTATTATTTATTACATCTTTTTTTTTTTTTTTTTCCAAAAGTTGAAGGTAAACTATCTATCTGATAATTTTTTCCAGCTACTCTTTCCCCCAGTTTTGTAATATTAGGCCTGGATTTATCATTCTAGTAAACCCTTCTGTCTCCAAGTTCCCATAGATAGTCAGTTTTGAGATTTCTTCAGTTTGGTCTCCAAATATTTGATGATGAAAATCATCAGGTCTAGACTCTTTGAAATCACCCTAATTACCTAAATATTCTCTAACCTATTCACTCGCCTTCTCCTGAGATCCTATCCTTTTTTTGGTATTTAATGCAACTGATTCTTACTAGTAGTTGACTTATTCTGTTAGTTAAGAAGGTGTAGAACCCTCTGCCAGGTCCCTGAACAGAATACAGTCAATGCAGTTTTGCCAGAACACAATTGAGGAGGTTATAAAGATTCTAGCAGAAATTTCTGTGTCCTACCACAGCTCTCTAAAGAATCTCTGCGTGGCAGAGCAGAAGGTGGTAGCTGGGCTCCAGTGCAGCCTATCTGCCAGGCCATGGAGTGGCAGGCTTAGCCCACACACTGGTGTCACGGCAGCTTGGGGACAGCACTGGTGACAAGACTTCCCTGAAGGTCTGCTCTACTTTTACAGGCAAGGCAGTCCTGGCAATTCTGTTACCTTTGAGGGACTTTCATGTACCTCAGTATAAAAGCAGAATTTTTAGCTTAGTTATGTCACATCATTGCAGTTTCCTCCTGTAACACGCCCCGTTAGCTTGTGATCTGTTTATTAATCATAGAATCATGGCCAGCAGGGACATGGAGAGGCATCCTAGCCAAATCCCTGTGCAGGGGCAAAAGTAAAAATTGAAGTATTTCTGGCAGATGTTTGCCTTAACTGTTCTTAAAAGCTCTGAAACCTTTCTAAGTAGTTCTTTGAACATCTACCTGTCCTAATAGCTAGGAAGTTTTTGCTTGTGTGGTCTAAATACTTCTTGTTGCATTGTAAGGCTTGTTATTTTCTATCCTGTCCTATTCTAATGGCAAAGCAGAGAAGTTCATTGTCTGTCTCTCTGGTAATCATGTATGTGCTGGCAGATTGCTGTCTTATGTCCAGGCAAGGTGGTTCTTCAATATTTACACTTGAAATTTTCCTTGAAATATGTTTCAAACATGTTGGGGACAGAGAGTAGCTTGTTCAACTTAAGAGCTGACAGAATGTGAAATCACGTACTGATTCTGTTATTAACCTAAAATATGTTTGATCAGCTTTTCTCACTTCTCACTATACGATCCTCTGTTATATTTTAATTTTTATTACATTTTTATATTGTCACAGTTACAAGTTTAAACAGGATAAAAACAGAACCTATGGAAGAATGAAATATCAAAGCAAACAGTTTCCAGAAAGAAAAATTTATCCCTAGCGTGAGCAGACACAATTATTTGGACTTAATGGGGGTATGCAGAATTATCATGAGTCTGAACTGGCTTTTCACTGCAATATTGGTTATTGTTTATGTGCAGCAGTCACAAATCTCCTGCCAGTATTATCCAATGAAAGTATAAACCGTATAAAGACACATATATGTGGTCCCATGTTAATATTATTATAATAGAAATTAAACTGAGGCTGTTTGAGTAATAATAGTTACTAGACTTCTGTTTGCATAATTAATGAAACAAACTACTATTGAATAATATCCGTGCAAGTATAGTTTGTGTTATATCTGACTTTCCATAACTGCATGACAAGCTGGATATAGCAGTGCACAAGTGTGCAAAGGACCTTGTCGTACTGCCTAGGTAGAGCCCCTGAGGTGGCTTCTACTAAAAATCCTTAACTCTCAGCATCATGTGTTGTGTGAAATCACACGTGTTCCAAGGTGTTAAAGCTTAGCAATAGCATTGGAATTAAAAATGAAAGGTATAAAACATGTGCTTCTTGTGTATATTTAAAGTGAAACTGGAGCTCATTTAAATACTTTTGTCAAGAGTCAGCATTTGACTTCTTACATGATATAGGTCTTCATGGAGTGATTAGAATATCTATACCTTCTTCTAAATTCTGAGTTTCCTGTTTTTTCTCTCTGAATAATATCAGTCAGACTACATGATGTGAATTGGATGTTGCTCTTAAAATACAGAGTCTCAGGCAGATGCAAAAGATGGCACCAAAGATTTTAGCAATACGTAAACTCTGCGGGGCCTGAATAGCAGGAGTAACTCCTAAGATCCTTTTTGTGATACTATGCATATAAGAGCATCCCCCAAAACTTGCACATGGGAGACGATCTTTGTGGGGAAAAAGACATAGCCATTGGCATATTTGAGATGTTTGAAACCAATGACCAAATGCTTGTTAAAAGTTAGTTATTAATATTTATGCTGAGATTTTTCAAAGGAGCCTAAGGGAAATGTATGCTCCTGACTCATTGAAATTCAGAAGGAGCTGAGTGCCTAACTCCCTTAGCTTCTGCTGAAAATCCCAGCCTTAATCTCTCTGTGACAATCTGATTTTGATGTTTTACAAACCACACTCCCAATAATAAGGATTTACTCAGGAAGCTGAGAGAATGCTGTGAGTGCTTATATTTAGTGCTTTTATTTTGATATAATTGTTTAAAGGACTTTAGATGAAAATTTGTAAAGTGAAGCAATTTCTGGCTGAAAGCCTCATAACACAGGCTTCAGTCTGTATTAGCGATGTAAACATATGCATTAAACTTTGTAACGGAATTTATGAAACCTAATGAGCAAATTTTTATTGTGCTGTATTACTATGTTGAAGCTGTTCTTCCTTCTTCGTTTTTCTTTGCCTACAGCTACAAATAAATTTGACATGCCATATTATTATGTTGTCCTAGTTCGCTGTAAGTTTATAATGTTACCTAAAACCAGAGCCTTTACTTGAAATTGCTGGCAAAAGTGATTTTGTATCATGCCTTTCACTCAGAATGATGTACAAAACGCACCCAATCGTTTGAAAAATAAGTTGATAGCATATCTTTTTAATCATATTTATTTCTAATGTTATTGCAACTGTGAATCTTCAACTAACTAAGACAGCCCAGTCAGCTTATTTCTTCAGAGACTTACTGTAGCATTGTGAACAGGTAATGGTAATTTAAACTATCAAATGTCTGCTTTTGTTCAAAGACGCAAAGATTTATGTGACTATGCAAATTCATTCCTTGGTTATACTCCTGCAATGCTACTATCATCAAGCTGATTGCAGAAGTGTAACCAAAGGAAAAAGTTTCACTCCTACTGATATATCTGCAAGTCTGACTCCATAATCCCAAACTATTTTATTTATAAGGTACCCAAGGGTGGAAACAATTTAACATTTTGTCATGTGTTTCAGCTACTTGCCTTCCCAAAAATAAAGTAACCCACAAAGCCCAGTTCTTTCTGCAGAACTAGAAATTTTGCTGAAGTCTTTACTGTTGAAACAGGTGGAGAATTCCTAGCTGCACCAGCAGCCTCCACCTTTAGTAACTCTGCTTCCACATTATTGCTAGCGTAGGCTATCAGCTTAAACCACAGGTCAAGTGTGCTTATAGACTCATATAAATATGCTGTAAAAACTAAACTGATCGCTAATCAGTCAAGTATTGTAGTTAAACTACATTGTGTTGTAATACTGGAATAGGATCATTTCAGTCTTTCAAATGACGGACAGTACTTTCACAATGATGTTTCTTTTAGCTGAAAGCTGTATTTTGAATCCCAAGAGCTGTAGCAAAGCAGAGGCAAAATATGTTCAATTCACATTAACATTCCGTTAACGTTTAGAGGTGTAACTATATAGATGTAAACACTACACGCAGTGAGAGATGAACCACTTTATCACTCTCATATGTGCGGAACAACAAGCCCTAACTAAGGCCCACCGACCCATGGACTGTTTGGCTCTAGTGCCATGTATATGCTAAATAATATTGGTAATACTCAGCAATGACACGCTTCACTGTCCAGCTGAAGCTGGAGGATTCCTTACTTGCTTAAAGAGATACTTACTGAAATAGACTTTAAAGTTAATCTTACTGCATGGTTGAAGGGCTCAATATCTCTGGGCCAGTGTTCTTCTAGAGTACCTTCACCTGAAGGCAGTATGTTACTAGCATAGCTAAGGGTCCACTTGGCTCAGACCTTCCAGACATCCCAACCGAGGCATCATTTTAATGAGAAAGAATGCTATGTTCTGGGGCTCAGAGTTCAGATAGCTGTGGGATTTCAATATTTTTATGCCTGATTAGGAGTCCAGGTAACGAGCAGAGCTGGTTGAAACTTCTTTCCATATGAGAATGTAGGGAAAAATAATTAAACTGAAGAAAGATACTAACTTTTTTGTTAATGATTCTCCCCTACTCTCTTTGGTTAATTATGAAGCTCTCCTTTTTAATATTTGAAAGATAGAAAAAAAAATAATTAATTTTTTTCCACAATTTCATAGTTCTTCCATCTTTCTTTTAAACAACTCTAGAAATGAACCTTTTTCTTCCTGCTGTGATTTAAGTTTCTCTGCCCAAGGCATGAGAACACAAGATTTGATACTGATGATAGCATTGGTTAATGGTTAATATCATGTACAAATGATAACATTGGTTAACTTGTCCTCAGAAGCTTCTTTCAGCTCCTCCTGTTAAGAGAAAATCTTTGGTACTCAAAGATCCCGTCATGAAATTCTAGCCCCACTGAATGAAGGCTCCAGGAAGCTCAGTTGCACTTAGCGGTGACAAGAGTTTAGCACCTATTTTTATTAGCAACATGCCCCCAAACTGTATCTGTGCAGGTTTTCTTTATAAACTTTTTAAAATCTAACTATTCAACAGGACATTATCCAGGTTGTAAAGAACCTGTTAAGCATTGCCAATCCTATTAACATCATTGTGGTGAACACAAGTGCAGTAGTGTCATCTGACAACAGGCAACAGGGCAAACCCTCGTCTTCCTAAGCAATTCACAAAAGTGTAAACCAATCTTTTAATCTTTGTTTTGCAAGTGGAATGGCACCTTTGTCTTCAGAAACGTGTAAACTGTCATTGCCTGAAACATCAAGCTGAGCCTTGTCATGCCGGTTTATATGAGGCTGATTGTGTAGTACTAATCTACAGGCTTTGAAACTGCTTCACTTGCTAAATCCAGTTGAAGACTGAAAAGTGCTTGATAAATCCTTAGAGTGCTTTAGCTTTGAAGAATTCTTTTGCAACCAAGACAAACAGGATTAGTACATGTGGCCTCCCATAAGGGAGCTCGGGATCTCCCTTTCACTGACAGAGCACCCTTGCCATTTTGCCTCCCATTGGCACCTCTTGATCGGAAAGGTAAAGAGATCGATAGGTTCGTAACAGCATCTTTTTAGCCTGAACTCTGTACTACAACACGGTGATTCAGAGCTTTCTAATTTAGCTGTAAAGTACGTTCTGGGCAACGTTTTCTAATAGGAAAGTGTGCTGAAGTCAGTGGAACATTTTCTAATCAATTCCAGTGGCTCTGGATTAGGTTATAAAATTTTATCCTGTTGTTTTTCTTCTTTTTTTTTTTTTTTTTTTTCTGTTGAGGTGCCAGCTCTATCACTAAATATATTCTACTATTTTAAAACAAATACAGATAAACAAAAGCTTACATGATCACTGTATTGAAGGATTTAGAGATTATTTGGTTAAATAACTACTTTTAAAATGAAACTTTACAAGCTGCTAAAGGCTAAGCAATCTGTGGTCCCTTTGCAGGTACTTTCACCTATGTGCATAAATGGCTTTTACTCTTCCTTACTCAGAGCACTGGCAACCACCTGCCCTTCTATTCAGAGGAGAAGCAGACTCTACTCTGGCAGCTGGGAGGTGTGAGCAAGATAAAAAAGCAAGGCCTTTTACTCACCACTCCTTCCAAACTTACGCATCATTGTGACCCAGTTTGTAAAAGCAATGGAGAACCATCCTGTATGCTGAACATTGTCTGCAGAGCTGAGAGGGATTTTGCTGCCAGGGGAAAATGTCTGGCAGGTTAAACCGCCTGGAAATTTAGCTCTTTCATTTTGAGAGTGTTTTAAGTCCATCAAAAAGATTTCTGTACTAGAACATGAAAACGCAAGTGACTGAATCACGCAAAAGCCCTGCTCAGCCTCTTCAGTGCCTAGGGAGCCTCTTGACTGTCCAAAACGCAGACCTCTGCAGAACGCAGGAGCACACGCTGACGATACTGAGTTCAGCTAGTGATAGCCACTGGTGTGCAAAGCTTGCTCTGGTGCTAGTGTGGCTACTCCCAATCTTTAGATAATATTTGAGCAGCTAAAAGCATTGCTCTAGGAAGTGTGAGGTTATTCCCCATGTCCTCTTCAGGCTGAGGAAGATCAAAGCCACTCTGCAGGCTCTGTCCAAAGTTGAGGTGCCCTTCACCCCTCAGATGGGATCTGAGACAGTGTACAGAAAGGTTTCATAAGATTAGGCCCAGAGAAATGAGTGGTAAATGAAGTGGGTGTATTTGGGCAGAACATTAGCCATGCTGAGAATAGCTCAAGTACCAGAAGTAGTACAGCAGTGAAGCTTCTCTGCAGAGTGGTTTCATGCAGGTGAAGCAACGCGTTGAGGTCTCAGAGGGAGTGAGCTTGGGCAGCCCCTTCTGGTACCATGCTGTATGGAATAGATATTCACAGAGAAAGGCCAGACTTCAGAAACAGTTATCTGTTTAGCATTCCCTATTCCTTCACTTAGGTGTCTTGCACCTCACCTGGTCTTGTTTCCAGTGAATTCCCTTCATAACCATGGTGAGTGAATCCTGTTGCCAGGGTTGAGTGCATTTGTATCTGGGCCTTACTCTTGTCTGTATGGTCTCTAACACACACTGCTTTGTAAATAATGGCAAATCCTTTGGCTTGCAACGTTTTTCAAATCATGTTTAGCACAGAGGAAAAGCATCTCCAACAGCTTTGCAGACTCAATCTTGAGATACAATAGACTTTTACATTGCTGTAGTTTAAAAAGTTAATAGTATGCAGTTTAAAAACTGCCTACCTAGATAGTAACATGACAGATTTTAAGCAGCTTTAAGCCTCTCTAATGTAAACAGTATTAATACTAAAGAAACTGTTATTTCAAGCTCTTTCCTTTTTTTTTTTTTTTTTTTTTTGTAAGGGGAAACCCTGCAAAGATGGCAAATGTGTACCTTTTCCGTCACTTCATAGAAAGGCAGCAAAACATACAGAAGAAAAGCCTTTCTCTCTGGCTGATTTCCCAAGTGTACTTTGAGTTACCAACCACATTTAAGAGGCTGCTGGAGCTTCTTTGTACAGTGAGAAAGTGCTGAAACAGAAAAAGCATTGAGCAGAATATGCAATGACTTTGTCACAATTATGGGCATCAAACACAGGGTTTTCAGACACAATCCTTTATCCTGCAGATGTTTCAGCTCAGTGTGTTGATCAGCACATTGCCCCAGGAAATTGCCTTGCTGATCAAAAAGTGTCTGTGTGTGCTCCCCTTGCACATACCCAGCATAGTCTTTTCAGGGCAACTACCAGTTTGAATATACAGGAGCTCGCAAAATTGTAGACAGGCAGTTGAAATATTCCACCGGTGCACCTTGACTCATTAGAAATGCTGCATCTATAGTAAGCAAAAATATTCTTCATCACAAGTAACATTTCGGACTTATGATGTGTGTAGAAACAGAACCTTTGCCTCTTTTTTTAATCCTTTCCTTTGGGAAACAAATGCCTTTTGAGTTATCAGGAAATGCGAGCTCAGGCATGGTAACATTTACTTTTCCTTTCTGCTTGCTGTATATAAAATCTGTCAGTGAGTGAGAATTTTTATGGTACTATAGACATGAGGCCAAATCCTTTCCTGCTATTATCTCTTTCACTTAGTTGAAGTCATGTCAGAAGAAAATTTAGTTTTCCCTCTGTATTGTCTTTTTTTCCTAGAACTGTAGCCACTCTATGAAGTTGTCAAAGTGCTATTTTTTTCTGTGCCAGGAAATATCTTTCCATCTTCACCAAGGTGATCAGTGAATTTGTGCCTTTTTTTGTCGTTGTTGTCAGATACCCACCTTGTGCCAGTTTGTATCAGAGTTTTGAAGATACTGAAGACTAGCTGCTCCTGTGAACTTCACTGACAGCTGGAAGGACTTAGCAGTGAGAATCCATCTTCTGGGTGAGCACTCAAAAATGGAGTTTCCATTGTGTCCTTATAGTGACAAGACTTCAAACCACAGTCTGCCTCCCCATCAGTCTAATGATTAAGGCCTGAACATTTGGATCTGGGTTCACCTACTTAGCCCTCTGGGACGTCAGCCTGAGACATTAGGTTGATTGTTCAATGCCCAGAAAGTCATTGCTGTAGGGAAGGTTAGTTAGTGGCAGGGAGAATTGTCTATCAGAAGTACCTCTGTCCCCCATTCCCTACCCTCCTTCATGCTGGCATCTCAGACTAGAGCCTAGCATTAGTGAGAAGATTCTACATTTGAAGTGCATCAGGGAAAACAGATTTGTGCCAAGGAAAACAGAAGAAGGTACACAGGTTAGACCACCACTGCAGACAGGGGAACAGTGGGTCTGGACGTGCGTCTTGAGGGGCAAAGGAGAACCAGGAAGGTTTGGATCCTTCTCCCCAGTGTCCTCACCTAATGTTCTGCCAACCCAGCTAAGCCAAACCAGAGGGAAAAATAAGGAAGCAAAATATTTCTATGCCTTGCAAAAGGGAAGGGAGGAACAAGGTGTGATTCTTCATCCAGCTGTTTCATAGAAAAGCAACATGTGACCGTAATTCAATCTAGTGCTCAGTCATTAGTTCTACAAAACATTTGCACTTTTATTCAGAAATTGGATTTGGTAAATCTGACGTGTTCTGCTGTGGACCAGAAGGGAAGTTCATTAGAGAAATTGCGAGGCTAAGGCCTTTTTACCTCAGAACAAGCCTTTGGATTTTGTTAATCAGGTACATTTGTCATTTACACTGATGATAAACATTTGACAAGTAATCAGCTCTGGGAGGAATATGATTTACGGCTGCAGTCTGGGTTTCTGCTATTAATAACAATAATAATGTTTGGCACCAGTATAGCCAGGGTAAGCAAAGGATAGAACAGATTTCCCAAGCTCTGGCTGGCTGAATGTGGTTTTCTGTGTCCTGCTGAGAAGGGCTTACCAGGGACAGGCCTGTTGGGATCAAAAGGACATGGAAAAACAAGACCAGAGGCTTCCTGCAAGTTTGTCATTGTGTTTAAGGATGGATTACTGGGTTTGATAGGATTTCTCCCATTTTATTTCTCTTGGATTTAATTTAAGACTGAGTTTTTCAACATAGTGCTGTGAAAGGATTTAATTTTTGAAGAGAAATTTGAGTAGGATTCTGAATATACTGCGTTGAAAATTTTGTCTTCAAGTTTTCTTGCAAAAATTTAAGCATTTGTTGAGATGATTGATGGCGCTTTTTTAAAAAAAAAAAAAAAATTCCTTTGATAGGAGGTGTTTGTTTCCCTTCAAAAGTCAAGATCTGTTTTCATGAAAAAAATGAAAACTGGAAAATGTAAAACATTTGTTTTGGTTGTAAAATCCCATCCCCTCCCTCACTAATCCAAGTTTAGTTGATCAAACTTCCAGTATTTTCAGGGAGGTGGAAATGAAGAGCCAAAAAAGGAACTTGGTATCTGTGCATGTTTCAAGAATGTCACCCTGCCTTGGATCTGTACGTGTTTTCCTCTATTGCAAAACTGTCTTTGGTCCAGATATATAACTATTTACAGTGAAAATAATTCCCACCAGGTCCATTTCTGAACTTCTGGGAAGCTGTTAACTTTTTCTGCAGTTACTATACAAGGAATCAATACGGTTTCCTTTCTAACTCAGTTACTATGCAAAGGGTCCAGGTAAGATGAAGAGCTGTTTGACTGACAGCAGAGCAACTTTGCCATTAAACAAATGGGGGTCACTCACATACATGAGAGCCCTCATCCTGCTGAACAGGAGCAGGTATTCACTAACTTGTGCATTGGTGCAGTGTTTCTTTTTTATGGCTGATTGCTTAAATAGTGCAGCTGAGACCTGCATGGCCCTGCTGGTGCAACGTGATAGGTCTCAGAGGGCAGCAAAGGTTACATGCCATTTTGATGATTTTATTCAGTTTGATTTCTAAGCTTTTCAAAGCTGCGCCCTAGCCCTTTTCTGAAATCTTTCTGATAGCTGCATCAACTGAAAGAACTGTCGCCAACATTTTATTCATATATTTACTTCTTTATTGAAGAACTGTTTTTCTTTCAGGTATACCTGTTTGGAATGAAAATACTATTTTTGTAATGCACTTGAGCCTTTTTCATTTTGTGCGAATACAAAGTTTGGACTCTCTCTTCATCCTTTCTGTTTCAACCTTTGTAATATATTTGATTGATAGATTTTATTACTACGGTTACTCCAGTTTTATACGGCAGATTTTATTTGTGAGAGTAGTATCATGCTCTGCCCTCATTCAGCCTACTTTGTTTATTATTGTTTATTGTGGGGGTTTTTTCCACCGTTTTCCTTGAAAACAAGCTTGCTTCTAAATAAGGAGTTTCTCATGTCTAAGTCCACTACATTCTGCACTGCTACCTTACAGAGAGAAGAATCTTATGTACTAAAGTACCAAGAAATTTTGCTGACCACAGGAGTTCAGAAATCAAAATCATACAGAGACCTTCCCTCTTTGAGATGTTTGGGTTGTTTTTTTTTTTCTTTTCCCTTAATTTCTATTTGAAAAAAGATTTTGCAGAGCAAGTCACCATGATTTACTTGCGTGCTGCAGGCTGATTTAGGATGCTTATTTGGTCAGTCTGCTTCTAATGACACTAGAAATACTGTAATGGATGGAACATTCCTGGCCTGCTCTAAATTGGATTAGATGGTTTACTAATGTAATACTGGCAAGCCAAATCAGCCTGTGATGCCATGGGGTTTAATCTATAGGGAATATTTGATCTCTAATGCCCACGTGCTAGTTGAAGTGCAGTCATATCTTTTGATTTAATAATCCTTTTTTGTATTTCCCAACGGTATGTGTGTGTTTGAGCTGGATGAGCTAACTGGTAGAATTTCCCTTTTCAAATGAAACTTCATAACTTGCTGCTAAATGGAAGAATACTAAGTACTTCATTCTTAAAAGATTTGGCCGTTGTTTATGCAATTTCTTCTTGATAGCTTAAATGCTAAGGACCACACAAGGATTTGGTGTTCTCTGTTAAGAGACAAAACTAACAATGGTGATATATCTTGTAAAATACTCATTGGTTAGTGAACTGAGTCACAAAAGATACATATCCCTGTAAGTCAAATATATATTCGATCTGGTTTTAGTCTGGTCATGACATGATTTCTTTAAAAATTAACCCTTGCTATGCAGACATGTACAGACTGATGATCAAATAAATTATGAGGAAGTAGGTTGAGAAACAAAGGAGAAATGACACAGTTCTTGGGTGTCACTTGTTCGCACTGACATGTTTGCTGAGGTGTTCACTGCAGATCTGTCTAACCTTTGGCTGGCAGAGGGCTTGTGCAGGTAGCAGAGAGGCACAGGGGAAGGAATAAGAGAACTGAAGAATTACAAAGCCAAAACTTCCTCTCTGTTTAGGTGTGTGCATCTTAGTGCACATGTACTAACTGATAGCTTTCACTAAAGTGAATGTAAAATGTCTCTGCTGTAACTTTGTCATTTATTTTGATAGCAGCAGAGGAAGTCTTTTGGTGAAATTAATAAATTAATGCTTATATATACATATATGTTTCCTGGGTATAGTTGCCTTAATTCAAATAGCCATGACATAATATACAGAGACCTGAAATAAAATATTTCCCCTTCACTTAGTCCTCTGATTTAGGTGCTTCTATGGCTAACATTTCAGACTTCCACACAGATGATATAAGCGTGAAACAATATCTGCCACAATATGAAAATACATAATTTTCCCCACCAAATTACGTATGTCACACATCTAAGACAGACACATCTTTCCCCTTCCCAGAACTGTGACAGATCTTGAATTGAATATCCTGACTAATACCTGGGTTTGACACACTATATTCCATAACACAGCTGGGATTACAAGATTTCCAGTTATATGTTTTGAAGTATGTACCACATGGAAGAACATCTTTCTAACCTTGTTCATTCAAAAAATATCAGACCATAAAATAATTACATGCTAGTATATAGGAACAAGATTTTAGATATTTTTAATAGTTTAAAGAATTTCTTATTACTAATATTTCTGTCATTCCAAGTCTTTTTGCAGCAAATGAGTAAATCTATTTGAAAAGTGCTTTGAGAAATAGAACCATAAAAACAATAAGGTTCCTACAATTTTGTCTGAAACCCTTTTCTAAGAAGGAGCATAAACAGAAATCATGAGAGCCTTTTCTAGTCTGTATCAGTTGTTCTGGATGACTTATGCAAGACAGCTTTGTATAGCTAGATATCAAAATGTCAGTCAGTACAATCGCCAGTACGTTGTCCTGCATTAGAGGGTGCCTGTTCACCCACTAGTTTTCTGGTAATTAGAGTGGACATTGAGGTATTTTGCTTCAAATGATAATCCATCAAATATATCAAAGAAAATCAGACCCTGTTTATCTTCCCAGCTGTTCTAGGTGGCAAGAGATGTTTGATCTTTTGACTGCCACTGAAGCTGTCCTTCCAAAGAAATCTCCAAACATTACTATATCAGTGCAGTATTCTTGCTTGCTGGAGTTGTCTTATCCTTAGTTAGATGAGTTGTCTTCAGCTGTCATCTTTAAAATTGAATTTTTTTCACTGGTACTAAGTCATCATGAGTTGTATACGTCATTCATTTAGGTTTCTGTGAAAGTCTTGTCTCACTATAATCTTCTTGATCTCTCTTTCTCACTTTGTCTTGGTGTGTAGGCCAGAATCTCACTATATGATTGGGTGTATGAGGAGACACAATGTTAAGGAAATAATTGTAGAGGTAATTTCCTGTGGCTAGACTGGTCAATCATTACTTTTTTTCCATCAGGGAGCTTTCTAATAGACGTGGACAGCTGTTCTTTGACTTATGCTACGAGCTATAAAACTTTTCCAGCAACAGTAAGACACTTGTGGTAATAAATCAAGTTTGGGAGAACCAGCATGCATTATTTGTTCTGTTTATATGCTACTTGACATGAAGGGACACATTTTCAAATACAATTGCTTGAATTGTGTGCAAGTATTTCTGTGCAAGACCAGTGACTGAGTTTTGCATTTGACCAGAGCTTTGCATTTGTGCATGAACACATGTTGACTGTTCTGTCTTGAGGAAGTACATCTGAGATGTTGATATACTGGAAATGTGATGCTGAAGGACATGTATCATATCTGACATCAGAGTGTGGCCGTTATGCTGTAAATTTTAGTAGAGTTAGTCAATTTGGAAGAGGAGTAGAACTAGAAATAAAGTTATTAGTTAACATTTAGAGAACATGCCAGATGCAGTCATGAAATAAATATGTTTGACTTAACTCTTGAATAAGGTAGAATAGAAATGGAGTAATGTTATGCATTGGAGTATCTAAATATATTTTTATCTGTTGACCTACCTCTGTGTAGTGCAAACATTCCTGATACTGTGGCAGAGCAAAGGGTACACAGCCTTTGTATCGTAACTGTATGGAGCCCCAGGATTCTGACTTGTTCTCTATACTTCTGCAGAGAAAAATTCAAAAACATATCTATATAATTATTTATCCGATGTAGAGTGTGTATCAACATTCAATGAATGCATTTATTCAGCTTGTCACGCAGTGATTTGCAGGTAATGACTTTGAATGGAACTCAAAATAACAGGGAGAAGAAGTGCTGTAGTAGTTCCAAATGTCCCAACAACATCAAGACCTCCTGCAGTCAGTTCAGGGCCTGGGACACTTCGGTCTGTATCTAATACTTCCAAAAAGCTGTTATTTTGAGGGCATGTTTTACAACAGCGTTATGTCTAGCTCAAAATGATAGATCATCATGTTTTGGACAGTGGTAAAGACTTCTTACATTTCTGGTTTGAAACAATAATAGTAGCAGTAGACACACAGATGTAGCCATAACACAGGTATATGTATATAGAAGATACTTACTTTGAATTTGGGATTCATTTCCCTGCGTACTGCCAGAGACATTTTAAACGTTTTAAAAACCCTACCACAAACCCATCCCTGCCATTTTCTACAACTGTGGAGAGTTGTGAGAAAACAGGCTTCGAAAGCCTTGTCCACCAGTGTGTGCATAGCAGCTGTCTGAAATCTCTTCTAACTTTTCTCACTGTCAAGCCATTAACTGCTTCCAAAGACACCTGGCTTTACTGATGAACAGTGATAATAAATTGTTCCAAAAAACATTTCCAGAAATGTTCTGATGACACTTGGAGCCACATAAAGGTAGAGTCAGTAAGGAAGAACAAACAAGCAGTACTTCACCGTCACTATAATGCCAGCGAGATAAGCATGCTGCTCCTGAGAACTTCACAGTATGTTATTAAGCACACCCTGCCTTGCACAAGGGAACTACTGTAGGATGATGATGATGACTTGGAACAGTACAAGAGTAATGATCTGGTTTTGTATTCCACCACTTCATACTCCTTGACTTTCAGAAGCGGCCATTTCGTAAAAGTCGTATTTGCTTTCTTTTGATTTACAATTATTGAAATTTTAATAAGGATTGTGCAGCGACTCCAGACATCACATATTGTCAGTGAGAAATTATAACTTTATTGCAGCACACACTGACAGCCAACTCATAAAAATGAATGACATTCTATATCATAACATCTCGTAGGCTGTTCAGCATGTTAATAGCTCACTTCATCTTTCTTTAGCATAATGAGGCAGACAGTGTACCAATATTCAACGTGAAAATGAAGATTAAGAAAATCTGAATTGAAGCAAGAAAGTAGCATTTAGCAGAGGTTCAGGCAACATTCAGATAAAAAGTTTCAATTAAAGTACTGTTAGGGAGCCTTTTATCACTGGAGCAAGGCTTTGTTGCCAAAGACCAACAATTACTACAAAAAATGTCCATTTCCAGCTGTACTTGGCTTTTGAAATGCTGCTTCTGAAAGGATCTAGAGACTTTCTCTTACTCCATATAGTACCTTTTTTTTTTTTTGTGTAGACTCAATTGTATAAGGTTAGATTGATTTATAATAAACTATTTTTTCTTAGTAGATCAAATTAAAAACAGAAGCAATATTTAGGAAAGGGAGTAGACATTTTTAGGACCAACTTAGATGATACTTTATTCTATTCTACAAACAGATAAAAATATTTAGTAGCCAAACTACAAACTATTGCCATATAAAGCACTGATTACAACGTATGAGTGTCTCTTAAAAGGATATTCATAGATATACTTCAGCTCCAAGAGATACAGTTGCAACAACAATATTTATGATACTGAAGTACTACTTAAAATATACTTAAAGAAATGTAAAACAAAACATCATGGTGGATAATCTCTCAGGTTGCATTATAGATTGATTTTTACTACTTTCATGAGCAGTTCCCAATGTACCTACCTAAACATGGACAAAAATGTCCATTTACTGCCTCAAAACTAGGTGTATTATTAATAATCAAAACCTGTAGTCACTGAGAGCCCTGGTTAGGTCAACTATGAATGTACTTCTCCATAGTATGAACCTGAATCAACCAACTGTAACTACTTCTATGAGTAAAATTATCCTGTAAAATTTTTGAGCTGAAGTTACTGCTGCTGGCTTTAGTTTTGGTGATGATCAATGACAAACTCTCACTTCAGCATTGTAAGGATTCCTTTTTCAGTTCTAAACGTATCAAAATTAAAGACATATAAAGTTTTGGAAAATTCCTAAACCAAAATATTTACTGTTTCTTTTTCCAAATACATGCACTTTTGCGACAGTTTTATGGATCTGCATTATCTAGTGCAGTGCCTGAGACAAATGCAGCCCCCTTGATGTGGAAATACGGATTGTATCTGTTGGCAGGGAATGCGTCCCAGGATCTGGGTAGAGCACAGTAGACTTGTATTCCTTCTTGGAACAGGATGGCAGATTTGATCCTTTATCACTCTGGAGGGGTCTTTCAGTGGAGTCTCCATGTGAAAGATGTCAGCTCAGTACAATGTTTCACCCATCTCAGGACTATTTGTAACTAACCTACTTACTTTGGGGTTTACAGTCACCACTGGTGAAGGTTGTTGGTGCTCCAGGGCACCAGTGCCAGCCAGGCAGCCTGCCCCAGAGAGCCCTCTGCTGTTGGAAGATCCAGGACAAAGCGGTTGGTTTGTTTGGTTGTTTCAAATCCCAGTGATAAAGGGGATAACTTAATCTTCAGGCTTGTTTTTTACCATTACTCCAACCAAAAAGTTATTTCTTCTGAGCACTCCCATAACGTCTGACACCTTCAGCGTTGTCAGCCGAGGTACATGAAATAACAGTAATATCCTGGAAGCACTACTAAAGACACATCCAATTTTCAGCCAATTTAATTGAATTCTCTATCCTCGTTCCAAGTACAAAGAAATTAGCACTGTATGTTCCAGCTAAAAAAGACACTCCTAGTGATGTATGCTCTCTGTGGAGATCTGTCTACCCAAATTTAATGGTCCCGCTCTGTTTGTCTGAACTGCTTTGGCTACTGCTTTTTTCACCCTTTTGATTTTAAACTGTTATTCCTTCAGCATGCTTTTCAGTTCATGCCATTTGAGTTTTCTATCACCAACGAACTATTCATTCTGATTTGTTACCTAATGGCCTAAGCTGACTCCTGATTTGATTCTTCACTCATTAAGACTTTTCATTATGGGTGATTTTGAAATTCATGCTGATGCTGTGTAACATCCACTCTTTCGAAGGTTTAATGATTTGTTGAATCTCCTCAGTTTATCACATTATGTTAATTTTCCTTCTTGCAAAATGGGCCATACATTAGAATTGGCTATGTTACTTAATCTTCATCACAGTAATATACTAGTCTTATTTCCTTCACATTTGTTTCATCGTTGTGGACTAACTGAAGATTTCGCTCGCTTTCCTTGCTCTTCCTGTAGTATTTACTAGCTACCCAGGGCTCAGTGATGCTTTTAAATCAATGACCCTGCATGAGGACAGTTCTCAGACCAGCCAATGGCCCCTCCCAGGTCCTTCTCTCTCCCTTCTGGTTGTCTCCTCTATGTCTCCTCCTTCTCTCAGCAGTATTGGATTTCTGCTTTCAGTTCCTTTCCCTTCATTCATTTGGTTCATTCTACTGTCACATACGTAGTGGCCATATTGATATTTCTTGATTTTTTTTTTCATAAAATTAAGATTCATTTCTCTGTATTTATGCAGGCAAAAAGGATTAGATTACTTCACTCTCTCTGGGTGTTTTTTCCTTGTTTTAAGTACACTGTATCCATTCCTAAGGCTAATCAACCTTCTGCTGAAGGTTTTCATTCAAGCTCAGCTCCTAGCTTGCTAAATATACCTGCAATTACTTTTAGAGTTAAGAAAGCTTGGCTACTCTGATTATATGTAGTGAGTTTTAATCCAATCTATACCATTCCTTTTATTTCACTGGCAGTTGAGAAGGTGGTAGTGAAATAGCTTTTGCAGCAGCTTCATATATTTGATTTTATCAGTAAGTCTTAGTTCCCAGATCTGATTGCTCATTGGAAAAACTCAGAAGTAATTCTCTGAAGCTAGTGAGTTTAATTTATCCCTATGTCATAAGTGAGTTCAGCTTAGGACTGGAGGTCTGATACAGATAAGTACTACTTTAAAGGTTATCTGGCTTTCTCCAGGGTTTAGGAAGTATAGATGAAGTGAAGAGTAACCAGAATGCAACCCCTGTTTGTCAACGTTATGGGCACCAACAAATTTATTGAAGGAAGTACAAAGCTAGCCATATACATCAGCTGATGGCAGGTAACAATTGTCTCCCAGGTTGATGGAACCGCTTCTCACACCTGCAACATGAATGTACTATATACTTCAGCCAGTGACAGGTAGGGGCTGCCCTTGGTTGATGAAATCAGCTCTCACTCTTGCAATACAAATATACCATAAAGCAGAAATTATTTGGGAAGAAACTAATACCCATGGGAGGGCTTCATGTGCCATGTTACTTCATTTGAGGATGGTTGTCATGAATTCGAGAATTCAGTGATGTAAATCTGGTACAACCTGGGTAAAATTATACAGATTGTCTCATTTTGCACCAAGTCATAGAGTTCAAACTTCTCAGCTAGTAGTGTGCAGCCAAACAATTAATTGTTCTACCTGCCATTTCTGATTTCCCATTTACTGGACTTCTTTTTACAAGATCCAGGTATCTGTGTTTTTTATCTCTTCACTTGCAATTTGAACTGGTTTATCAAATTTTGGTTTTCTGTCTTCTGTTATTATTTGGCAAACGTCCAAGGAATTATTATTGCAACTGCAGAATGCCTTTTGTGGTCAAAACACAAAGGTATCATTGTGGTGTCACCGGCATGCAGAAAATACCCAGATATACTTCCAATCTTCACAGATCTTGAAAAGCGGTTGATGTTTTGCATAATTATCAGAGGGATACTTGTAGATAAACAGCTTCATATTCCTTCAGACATAGTGGATAAAGTACAGTCAAGCTGCTATTGAATTTCTGGCTTCCAAAAGATCATTCAGGCTGAAAACAGCAACTTCCTGCACTTTATGTTTTTTTCCTTCCCTATTAAATATATACTATACTTAGTACTAAAGCTATTTGCAGCTGATAGGGGCTTTTTAGTTTGGTCTTACATTTCAGTGTGCAAATACCTTATTTATAGTTTTTATGTCATCTTTTCTAGAAGAAAATCCTCCCACTTTTATATATATACATATGATTTCCCAAGGAAATGCCTGAGTTCTTGTACAACTCATGTAGTCTCTTCACGATTACTTGGGTCTGGTGCTCTTCCCACATTGTTTTCTTCTTTGATTCAACTTCTCAGAGGAATGGAGATTGTCAAAGTATAGAAGAAATTAAACGCTCCTTTTATTAACAAAGCTTTTTAAGCACAAAGCCTGCTCTCATCAGTTCAACTCAGCATTACTGAGGGAGAGAGTAAGAACCGGTATCCTACAGAGACTTCTTGTGCATCTCTTAAAGAACCAGTGCCTCCAACAAACTTTTAAAAAATCATCTGGAAAACAGTAGAAATTCAGACACATCATTAGTAGCTATTCTTCTCAGCTTTGAGAATGTACATCACATGATGGGGGGAAGCAGTTGAGTCAACTAAGATCAGGTCTGCTACTGGTAGCTGAGTAGAGAAGAGCTGGAGTATTTAAATAATAATTAATAGTCTAATAGATGGGATATAGTGGTGCACCAGGCACCCCTATTTTTGTGTGGAGAAGAAACAAGATAATGACTTTACCAGGAATTCAAAATGTCCACACCAATACCTGGCATAAATGCTAGTGATCCAGGTATGAAATGCATTCAGCACTGGAGTAGATGGTCCTAGGAGTGAAATCTCCAGTACTGAAGCTTCCAAGAACAGGCTAGACAAGAATTCGTCAGCAGTCTAAATTCATCTTGCCTTGGAGAAGCAGTTGGATTAGTTGACCTCAGAAGGTCTTTCTAGCACCATTTTATGTATTTCCATGGTTGTGTTCATTAAAGTACGTAACTGACTTTCAGGATCTGTAAGAATTTTCATTACCTTTCCCATCAGTCGGTGATACTGCAGTTTTAGGTTATGGGAGCATGTCTGCATCCAAAATTTAATGATATCTTTTGCTGTGTAGCTTATAAAATCTGATATTTCATTTCTGTCTTTGAGTACAGTGAAAGATTTTTCAAGCTATACAGGACAGCATATAGGAATATCTCAAACTAGCCATCCCCTTACATTTTAATTGGTTTTAGTGGTCTGCCAGGTTATTGCATTCATGGTTGAAATGTGTATAAGGACAGTGAATGATTTATACCAGTAGGAGTAATAACATTGAAACATTAGCAAGGATAATGTATGACGCCATATGTCGCTTACTTATTCTAACTCCCTTTTTCAAAAAAAAAGGAAAGAAACATCTAATACAGCTATTTGACAAACTTTCCTTCGTTGTGTCTGTAGCCCTCCTTCCATCCATTCAAGAGTGTATTTCTAGCTCTTATTTTATACACTTAATATTGTGCTGTTCTCCTCAAAAGCATTGGATAAAACTTCAATTGTGTATCTCACCATTGCCCTGTCTCTTTCCTCTGTTCTGCGAGGTCAAAGCTCTTCATATTTCCATTAAAAAGAACACTCGATACAGAGGGAAGAAGATCTTCTATTTATTTTAAAGGTATAATTTTATTTATAAAAAAAAAATCACAAAAACATTTGTAACGGGTATGTGCTGATCAGATATGTCCGTTTTAATACAACATATCCAACAATAAAAAGGGAGGTGCAGGAGAGTTGCTTAAAATCAGTAATAGATGTCCAGACTGAATCTATTGCCTGAAAGAAAATTCAGTCTAATTTTCCTGATTTTAAAACAGCTGGAATAGAACTGAGACCAACTCAATTAATGTCCTTGTCTGTCCATGTCTGTTTCCTCATGTGTAAAAGAGAAATAATAATGTTTTCCTCCCCAATATTGTGTTACAGATCTCAATTAACATGCTTTCATTGCCTCAGCAATAAAATGTTTTGTTCTGTTGATCTAAATCCAATGTAAAAGCTATACATGGGAACAGCAGAATTGGACTCTATGGTATTATTAGAGTCTTAATAATCATAACTCCAATCATAGTTAAATTCACTTAGGGATTTAAATTTACAAAATAAAAATATGAAGCCACTGTTGTCCACAATCTGAGAAGAGACAATGGGAGAAATGTAAGATTAAACCCTTGCTAAATTATCATCAGCTAACAAATGCAAACTCTGTCACACTGACAAAGCATTAGAGTAGCCTGGAATGATTAAATTATAGTCTTAAAAATGCTTGATAGGTCAACAAAAAAAAAAAAGGCTTTTGTGGGTTAATGCAAAAGAATCTTATGTCGCCCTTTTTAAGATAGACAGAGTGAGCACAGGGAGACAATATACTGCTCTTAAATCTGCAGATAGGAGTGTTGTTATAAATCTAGCGCTGTAAAATATGTGGGTTTGATTCATGGCATGTATTCAGTGTTTCTTCTATATATTTCTGGAGCTAATTTGATTTACATCATTATCTGAATAGGGCATGTCCTACAAACCAGAACACAATGGATGTTAAATATTGACTTTTCAGTTGGAAGGACATATTCATTATCCAACTGGAATTATCCTATCTTAAACGTACATAAGAAAACAGAATATAAAAGCTATAGAATTCCTCTTGAAAAGTAATGTTTATTGTATCAGCAATGTTCTTCTGACTACTTTTTGTCACTTCTGTTGCTGTCAGCTATCTGATGTTACATGCTCTCTTCCCAATATGGCTTAAATAATGTTATAGTCTCACTTAAAATTGTTTTGCACAATAAGCTGTTCTGATAATTGCTGTTACAGGTTTTCTAGAGGTGGCATCACATTTTCTCATTTTCTGATACCAAAAAATGGCCTTGAAAATATTTTTTTTTCTCTATTTAAATTTTACAGATTATATGGAACTTGCATTACCTTAGTAATGAAAGTGCTAATCTTTTTTCTTTCTTCTTTTTTAAAGCAAGTTTTCACATAGGATTTTTAAAAAACTTGTTAGGCTACTTCTTTATATCTATTAAATTCCTACTTGGCATAGCAGACAGAATAGCAAAGGAGTATAAGCCAGCGTTACAATGCCTCACATCCCAAGTTGTCTGCAGCCCAAAGTGGGACAAATCACTCAGACCTAATTTATAGTGAGAGAAATAGACTGCCAGCCTGTACGGAGGCCTATCAGACCCTACGTCTGCTGGCTTCTGTCATGCTCACTCTATGTCCATTTGCAGATGGTGAATTTAACTATCCTGGCTTTGTCCCTAGATGATTTCCTGGCTGTTGCTCTGTGGCACTGCATAAGGTACTCAACCAAGACCAAGTGTTATGTCCATTCTATATATTTCCTGGCACTGTCAAACATATACATGTTTTAGTTTTCCTCCAGTTCTGGTTAGTCTTTGGCTGAGGTGGTTCTGTTTCAGCGTCACAGTTTGCATTTAGTTTTGATTGGAGAAGAAAATAATGTCTGAGACCAGGTTTTGGCTGGAGTTTGATTTGATTCCCAGACTCACTTCTGCTCTAACCACCAAACTATTGTGTCCGTCTTTCTTTCTTGAATTAATAAATATTTATAAAGTAAAAGATTGGCAGCTGTCCCATGTGGCTGATTAGGGTACTTACCTGGAATATTATCCCTGTTCTACATAAGCCAAAGCAGAGGCATAGCCTGGGTCTCATGTGAGTGTCTCAGCCACTCAGCTATTTACTATTTGGGTCTTTCTTGCTGTTTTTTCCAGGACACACGTTCCATACCCAACTTCAGAAATCATCCTAGCGAAAATATAACCTAGCAAATATCCTTGACCAGGTTTAACCTTCAGCCACAACAGTGACTGAATATTCAGAAACCCCTCTACCATTGCAAACTGCTGAGGACAGGCATGCCTCACGTGATGAGAATAATTGCTACCCTTGATAAATCCCTTCAGAAGGGCTTTCCTTAAAATCATTAGCTCTGTCCTACCTTGAGCAGGCCTGAGGCTGTAAACTTTTGTTCAGAATCTTTTCTGGAGAAATTAGTGACTGAAAAATCTAGGTTTAATTAAAAGCTGAGTCACTTCAGCAAACTGATAACACTCGTGCTTAACAGTCATCTCTCTTGGCATCATATCAGCTCTAGTCAAGTTGCTGTGGGGAGAGGGGGAAGAACCCTTTGGGGGGATGAGTTTCTTCGTTATGTGAACCAGCAGCTATATTTCTGATATCTTAGATAACAGTTTTCAGCTTAGTGGAGCTGAAAGTTTTTATTTTTATAGCTTTCCACTCTACTTACCTTCTTGCCAAGTCATAAAACCTAAGGTAGTGCAATATTTAGTCTATTCATGTCCATACAGAGAGCTTATATCTGCAATATCCAATATAAAGGTGGCTTTGCATGTCTCTTATTTCAGCAGACACTTGAGGATTCCCACAATAAGGGAATATAAGAAGAATCATCCATTTTATAACTGCTTGAGAAGGTGTAACACATTTCTTTCCTACATCCAGGCATCTTTAAATGCTGATTATTCCTGTCAGCATGGCCTGTTGTAGCCACAGGTATTGGATATAATTGAGAACATCCATCAGATATCTCAGAATTCTAGCACAGTGCTACACCTGATCAAGATTAAAACTGGTTAAAAAAAATGTGATGGAGCAGTTTCTCACTGAAAAATGCAGATTTAGGTTTACTGGAGCATTTCAGAGTAATCTATTTGCTTTATCAATATTTTTAATGATAATAACAGAATTTAACTTTATAAACAGTGTAAGCCATTTCATTTTAACTTTGTCTAATAGAATATAAACATTTAAAAGTAAGATCAAAACAACAATGAAACGAAAAGCATTATTGAGATTAACTTTCTACAAAATTATTTGACATGTCTCTGAAACATTCTTCTAGAATTTTTTAATTCATGGGAAGATCAACATTTTTGATATTTTCAGATGCAGCAAGAAAGGAAATTTCTTAATAGTGATAGATGTTTTGCAGAAATTGTACAGTTAAATTTCTATGGTAAAGACCTTTGTTAACGTTTTTTGAATGACAGTAAAAATTGTGGTGGAAATGTCACAAAAAGAGCGAAGTTTTCAGCACAGTTTGTGATTTTTTATGACTGCCTGCTTTGGGACCAGCTCACTTGCCATAGAGATGTAGCAGCTCTAAGGATGGGTGTAAGGTTAGGCACAGGGACCACAGGACTGAGCCAGAGACAGCAGCAGGAACCAGGAGTCAGGGACTGAACAGGCAGGAGTGGGAATACAAGACAGATGCAAAAACTAATGCACAGCTGAATTACAGCTGGAGCATAAGGCAAGAATGGTGGTAGATGGAATAGGTTTCATTCCTGTGTGGTGTCGGGAGGTGGATGCTGTGGGAGCTTCCATGGCAAGAGCCAGTGTGCTGGCTCCTGCAGTCACAGCGTCCAGCAACAGCGGGAGACAGGCTCTGATGAACTTGGGTTGATTCGTTGCCTGTCACCTACTCCTGACCCCATACGTTATCACAGGGGAGTGTCCCTTCTTAGGGAATGTGCTTGCATTGAAAGCTGCTATGATATTCATTAAATAAATTGAAGGAGTTAAGAGGCAGAGTGCCTAGGCTGGGCTACTCGATCTCTGAAAGCAAAAGGACAAGTTCCTATTCCAGTGGTAGCAGAATGCACTGGAAACAAATTTTAAATAATACTATAGCAAATAGCAGCTGTAAAACAAAACAAAGCAAAAACCTTATAAGGTCACCGGCACTAAAACCCACTATCATTAAGAAAAAAAACCCCACATTTGTGAATCTGCTAGAATTTTTGCTTTCCTATTCAAAAAAAGCAAGCAACAAGGAAAAGAATGGTTGAAAGAAACTGCATCTTTACAATTACTTTCAAAACAGTGAAGAATAATCTCAAGGCTGTTCATTTTGATGATTTTGTCACTTTTTTAGATTCAGCTGGTTTAACCAAGTTCAGGAAAAGGCGGTCATTAATATGAACTAATTGGGTTTTTGTCATATTTCTCCCTAAGTGTTTGAGTACTATTGCTAAAATAAACTGTCCTTTAAGAAGGTGTCTGATCTCTGCTCCACACTGGTCGCAGAGCTCCAGAGGGAAGAATTACAGCACGTTTTATTTAAAATCCAATAATACATGTAACTGTAATCCAGGTTATATCTGCATTACCTGGGATACTCGTGCTATTTTTATTAAATTATTTTTACTAGCTAATATAGACACTTTCAGCAACATAGCCAGGAGACCATTGGATTAACATAATTTGGAAAAAAAAAAAATCTGAACATCTGGAAAGGGGAGATAGAACCCCACCCCAGGAGAGACTGTGGGACAAGAGCTGATTCTTCAGGGACAGTAAAGAGAAGAGAAGAGTTATGCAGTGGCTATGGCAATTCTCTCTTTTTTTTTTTTTAATACATTGCTGTATTTCAATTTCTGTAAAGCAGAAGACATTTTTTCAAAGTAGTTGCTGAAACTTTAATCTTGATTTGATTGTGTCTGGATTTCTATTATTTGTGAATATTCCAACATACAGCCTTTGATGTTACTTTTGAACATAGCTTTATCAGGTCCTGAAAATCACTTCACAGATGAAAATCTTTTTCTATTGTATTAGCCTGGTTTGAAAAGGACCTAATTGACCTGCTGTAATAATAGGTTTGACTTTAAAGTTTGATCCTAGCTTACATGGGTTTGCATCTCTTGGTTCTGTCTTTTGAACACTTAATCAAGAGACATTTTTCAGCTTCTAAAAGGCTTTTAGCTCATCCACGTGTATGGACAGTACCTAATGGACCCTACCCACTTATTCACTGGTCTCCACAACTGTGAAATGTGATTCTTTTATGTTTTACAAATTCAAAATGCTTCCTATTTTTAGGTCAAAATGAAAAATCCATTTGTCTTATTTAGCTTTTTAAATATTTATTTTATGGTATTTTACATTATTTGTGCTTTTGCCCTGGGGCATTTGTACAAAACACGCTTTAAAAAGTGCATGTGATGGATTTGATTTTTGAGGCTGGCAACAGGAGTCAGGTTTCACTCCCTCTGAAACTGCAAGAAAGTGATGCAGCCTTTAGAGAAAGGGCCTATTGCATTTGCCTTGCAAGGAAGAAGAAAAGTGATATTGAAAAGAGTGATCATGATGGGACTTTAAAAAGAATGGACTGGATTTTTTTTCTGGATCTTTGCTGTCTCTGCCAGGTAAGAATCTGGCCCAGTTATTTTTTCTGTAGTCTGTAACTTGAGTGAGCCGTGAAAAGTCAAACCAACATTTTATTGTCCATACGTCTTACTGCTGCAATGGAGAAATATAATGATTTATTACTGAGAGGCAGAAATAGATTCTGTATTTGCAGTGTCTCTCCCATTTCCACTCATAGGCCAGCATAGTCAAATATGTCAGGTCAAGGGATGGAAAATTTCCTTTCCAGAGGGAGGCACTGGTTGAACTGTCGATGCCTGATTCTGCAGGCTGCACTCAGGTGCAGTGGTTCCTGCTCACTTAAATAGGCCTATTGATGGGAACTGGAGCTCTACAATGTACAGACGCTGGGCTGGATCTGAACAACCTGACTTCATGTTTATGCAGTCAAAATTCTCACATCAGTTAATGGGAATTGTGTGAGAACAAGAATTTAGTAAAAAGTGAGGATGGCAGGATTTGGACCTGTACCAAATGCCTAGGAGAAGGCTGTGCTTCCTGCCCTCTCAGTGAGAAGTTGGGTGTTGTGAAACAGCCAGTAATGCCAAGACAGTTGGCAAGTGAGCAAGACAGAAATAATAGAATTAAAGGGGAGAAGGACTTTTTGCAATTAAAATTGCATGTCCTGGCATTTCTAGTATGTGGCAGAGATCCTGCACATTTTACTCCTGAGTAACAAAGAACAGAGCTGTGTATGTCACCATGGAAATGTAAATGGAGCTCCTTTGACACACAGAGAAATGTATGCCATTCCTTTATGCTCAGATGAACTGCTAGTAGTGGGATGCAAGAGAAGAATGGGATGTCTGTTACAGAAAAGACATGAAAATGCAATTGTAGTACCTTGTTCTCCATTCTCTTATATTTTTATTAGGAGTTTAAAAAATACAGCAGAAAAATAAAAGTGATTTTTTTTTCTAATTCATTAATACAGTGTTTGTAGCAGGCAGTATAAAATAGCAGTGATCAAACATGTGGCAAAGAGCACAATGGACATAGATTTGTATGCCGTGCTGTTTCTACCTGGGCTGTCTATCTGCTTTTTTTTAAAAAAAAAAAAAAAAAAAAAGGATATTTCTGAATGAAAGAAAAATTAAAAGGGGGCGAGCAGCTGTGTTACAACATTACGAAATTAATTGGAGAGATTTTTTGTTTAGTTTTTATGATCAACAGATGTTTGATAATTTCTGTTCTAATTTTGACTGCGTCATTCTTTCTTGGGGCATGGGTATATGTAGAGTACAAGGAAAAAATGATGAACAGCAACTTATATTGGGAGCTCAAGAACTCATAACTTTTCTAATATTCTGAAGATATCTGCTTAGATTTTTTGCTATGTGCCATTTGGAACAGAGAGCCAGATAAATAACATGAATTATTTTCTATGTTGCAGCTTTAACATATGCTTGTGCTTGATTCCACCAAACAATTCTGAGTTCAACTCCCACAATGACTGTGAGAATTGAGTGTCTAGCTCATATGTTTGGATATTTGAACTAGAAGTGTTTTAGGAGATAAGCAAGGGAGATGGAGTTGCCGAGCCAGTTGCTCCAGAGTCAAAGCATAAAGGCAAAGAAAACAGAGAAGGATTTAAATCCAAACTCTTTATTTACCTTTTTACTCCCTCCGGAGTTATGTTTTACGACTGTCATAAGATGAAATAACTTTAAACTCTACAGCAAGCCAATAAACTTTACAGTATCCTGTTTTCCTCTTAGGAATAAGGCCTTGGATGAGGTTGCTACAGCTCGGAAAGGAAAAACTTTAATGGTATCTGTTGTTCACTTAATTTTGCTTATTTTCATTTCTTTCTAATATAAATCACCCAGTAACTTCTTCAACCCATCATCCTGATTTAAATTAATTTATTCAAAGTAACAATGATGCTCCACCCAGCTCAGGTTTTGAAGATGGAATCTTAACTATTTTCAGGGAAGTTTGTCATAAAGATAAAGGGCACTTTTCTTAAGTTACAGAAGAGATTTTTGAGTAAAGTTAATTGACAAATTAAGGGAAATCATGAGCAACCTGAAGATTTTCTAGTAACAGAAAAGGTCAATACATTAGTAATCATCTCTGAAATATAACCATAAAGACTGCCTGGTGACTGAATTGTCTTATTAAAATATGGTCAGGAGTGACCATTACCATATTCTTTATACATTATGAGTTAAGCCTCAGCTTTTATTTTATTTTTATATAGGGAAAATGCCATGCATTTTATGATAATAATAATCACATAATGTGTAGACTCTTTTTTCCTCCAAAGTCAGCTAAAGTGATGCCTTTTTTTTCTTTAGTACTGAAACTAACTGAGTTTGAAATTAAAGTGATACCAGGCAGCAACACTTCACAGTAACTTGGGACAGAAAGTCCTCATCTGACAAGGCAGGATCACTTTAGGGAGACTGCATATTGCATGGTCAGAGTGAAAACAGTGCCGGGGAAAGGACTGTGGTAGATTGTGTCATCACTTTTCCCAAAGTGTCTATTTTTCCTTTAAAAGTTAATGTTTCCTTTAGAAGTTAGTGTTTCCTTTAGAAGTTGGTACTCCACATCTAGGATAATAGTCCTTTAGGATAACTTTAAGGTAGTTGTTTTCTAAGTACTTTCTGAAGGATCCAGTAGTACTTTCTCCTTTCTGACCACCATGTCTCACAGCCTAGATTTTGTCTTGATTCCTGCTAAATAATGGAATTTTGTATAACTTGATGTGATAAGAGACTGCAGCTTCCTTTCCCCCACCACATCTATGTATACTTTGTACTCCTTGCTGTTGTCCTTTGGGCTTGTTTTGATGGAGAAGTCACATGAGGTTAGCTGGTTACTTCTTCATGCAATGTTTAACTCTACAGAAACTGCAGTACCATGCTATCTTCTTATATTGGCTTCAGTACCTTGTTGCCAATCAGTGCAAAGTTCTGCACTGAGTTTAATATTGTGGGAAATGTCTCATGATACAACTTTTTCTGGTCTGCTCCATATTCTGTTCTTCAGGGGTGATACTGTTGTTTTGTGTTTTTTTTTTTCCCACAGCATATTCTGATATGCTTATGGGGAAGAATAGAAATTCTAGAACGAGACAGAATCAAACTAACAAGCGTTTTCCCTCACGAAATCCAGTAGTAGTTATGAGGTGGGTTTTGAACTGCTATCTGGTAATAGCTGAAAGAAGCACCGTGACCATGATGATTCTTGCGTGAATAGCACTTGGAGTCTCATGACCAGCTGGATTTGGTGCTGTAGCTTTGTAGGGATGAGGATTCAGTGGGGATGTAGTTATAGCAGCAGAAGAAAGAGCAAGTAAGTAAATTTGAAGAGATACGTTTGCAGGCTTTTATTTATATGGCACAGTTCTAATCAGCTGCTTTTAGAGTAAGTACACCCCAGGTACACTGGCATCCCAAGGGAGCTGCTTTGCCTTGCACCGTGCGTGCCAAAATAAAGTATGCTCTTCATCTCAAGTTCTTTTTTATGACACATACAGTTCAGCATAAAGTACACTACAAAATTAATAGCATTCTGCAGTAATTGTTCTCAGCCCAAGCGGTTCAAACAACCCTGGATGCATGTAACACCTTAAAATCTCCATGCTGTTTGAAATGTCTCTCCGTAGCCTAATTTGGGCTACTTAGTTCATAAAACTCCCTCTTAACCCAAAACTGAGTGAATACATGAAACTGATAGTTTTAACATCGCTTTTCCTCTATCTATGGCTCCAATAAGCATGTTTACTTTGCCATATCATTTCATTTTGCACCCGTCTGCCCCCACCTTGTGCTGAGTTTTGCAGTAAGAAGATGGAGAGAGCTTGCATGCACTTAGAAACAGGGAAACAGGCTTGGGAAGCAGCTCAAGAAAAAGGACATATAAGCAACAAGTGTGCCTTCTGCTTTTAGGATTTGTTACTGCAAGGACATAAAACTTCACAGCGTTAGGTTTATGGCACTTTTATGCTATAGTGAGTGACTTGGGAATGGGAGGATTAAAAGACAACAGGCAGAAGGAGAGCTGTAGCTTTCAACTCTTCCCAAAATGGTAATGAAGAGCTGGATACAGAAAAAGGAGATTTAAATTCCTCCCTGTGCAGTTTATAAGATAATGTAGTCCATTATATTTAATAATAGATCTCTTTCTGTTCTATAGATTTTTACATAAGGATTTGGTGGACTATGCAAATCCCCTTCAGGGTACCCTTGTCACTGCAGCACGCTGCTGCTGGCCAGGCCACGCCACGGGTGCCACAGGAGCTGGCTGGGGGCCCGCGGGTGCTGACTGGCCCCTCGGCACAGAGGCTGCAAGATCACGTAGGAAACACTCATGTGCAGCGTTATTTAGTTTGTTGCTAACAGTATACAATAAAAGTTTCTAATACCTCTTGCTGTGCCGTGGTGAGAAAGAGTTTTAGCACAGTTCCTCTCATCTTCAGGTCTTTTTTGCCAAAGCTTTTCTGCTTTGGCTCAATACTGAGGTCAGATTTTGATGTCTGTTTTTCACTTATTTTTACTGAAACTCGTAGGTGCCTTTACTCTTTGGAAGGAACTGGTTGTGCAGTTTGCCAAAGAGATAAATTCAGTCTAGGGCCTCTAGGGCACACAGAAGCACCTGAAAAACACCAGTTTTAAAGGGGATGTGACACTGGTTATATGAATTCATTTCTGCCTGGGGTCTAAAAAGAACTGGCTGTCTAACGGCCTTTGAGGACAGCCAAGAAAATGAATCCATATGAACCCAGAAGTGCTGTGGATGCATAGATTGCACGGATTTGTGAGATATTACAATGAGAGGATCATCAAAATAGATCAGGAATGAGTTTTTCGGTTGCCTAGAACACAGAGATGTTAAATGGTGTTACTCCTGTTCCAGAAGGATTACTCACATAGAAATAATATGCCAAAGATAGGGCTTAGATTGAAAGGTTTTTAAGGATAACAAAGAAAAATCCATCCCCAACTCTATGTGAAATAAACTGGTAGTTTCAACGTTGTTCCTGGGTTATTGATGTCATATCACAGAAATTAATGGAATCTATACTAGTTGCATTTCAGCTGTCAGATTCATCAGGGAAAAAGTCACTTGCAAACATAACTAGTGCCTGATCCAAAGTGGAGATCTCTGCTGAACCAGTGTGGGCATGGACTGCAGGTCGCTATGGGCAATCTCACACTGCAAACTTTGACTGTGAATTTGCTTTCTATATAAAGAAAAATGGAGCTTTCAAGGCTGTCAGTCAGGCACCATTCACAAGGAAAATCTTCATTTCAGAAAAAGAGAAAGGAACCTGCCCAGAAGAGACTGCTTTGGAGAGACAAAAAGAGCAGCCAATTTTGTGCATTGTCTGCTAGGCAAGGATATAATAAATGAATCAATGACATCGCTTTCTGTTAATTGTGGGGAAGGCAGCATTATGCCATGAGTCTTAGCAAGTTTTATGATGGTTCTTTTTTTAAAAAAATGAATTCCCGTAATGATGGTATTCAAAAGAAATAGCAAGATCACTCCCTATATTTCAAAACACAATTTTCAGCTAAATCTCACTCTAGGCAGAGTAGGAAAAGAACACAGTGATGAAGAGGAAATTACAGGAATGGAAGAACTCAAGCTATCTCAAAAACTTTCTGTAATAAGAATCAAAATATGAAAGCTGTCTGTATCAATTTTGTTAACATGGCTTTCACGGACCTCTAAAGTCTCACAGCAGAAAACAGTAGCATGAAATATATGAACAGTAATGTCCAGGAGAAAAACTGTACAGCAGATTTCTCTAGGAAGCGCTAAAGAAAAATTCTAACATAATCTTCCTAATTTACTAAAGATTACAGTTTTTGCCATCTTGGTAAACTGGACAGCTATGCTTGCAGGAGACCTGCTGTGTTTAACCTTGTTGCTATATTATATATAATATATAAAATAAATAATACAACAACAATAATAATAATAGTAATATGTACCAGAACATCAAGTATAGACCTGAATTATTAGCGCAGCTGAAGCTAAACAGTGAACTTATACTACAATGAATAACCTTTTACCTGATATTTTCTAGAACATCAGACAAAGGTTATGGATCAGATAACTATTTTAATTTTCAAAACATCATGTTGCTTCAAAAATAGAGCACAAGCATGTTCTCTGAATGGGAATTCCCTACAAGTGTTGTCTGCCCATCAGCAGGATAAGATGCCGTATACAGCACTCAGCTTATTTCCCAACTTGTTCTTTCTTAGAAATTTAATGTTAGGCACTAGATTTGCAGGTGTAGACACATCTGTGAACGACAACCTATTCTACATTCAGAAAGCTAGAATATTCTCAGTCAAGTAGACAGCTAGAGAGCTTTTCACAGAATAATTATATGAAAAGGTTCCAATTCACCAAATCATTTTTCCCTTATGCTTGAACATCTGGAATACGGAAGAGCTTTCTGTATGTGTACACATGTAGCTAGACAGAATGTTATAGTGACTTCTACCTACTAGAAATTGGTATCTCATTTGTTCTATTTAAATGCCCAAGGGATACTCTACAGTCAGGAGCTGACAGATACCAAAGATCTACAAAGATTTGTAGAGAAGAGCTGAACAAACTCTTAAAATTAATGAAACACAGAAGGAAAAGAGAAGTAAGAACAAACTTGGGACACTTATATTGTTCAAATGAAGCAAGCTTGAGAGACATGGCATTGGTACTATCCTGTTATGCCAGCCACGATAAACTCATTCTGTTCTGATTTACATCTGTATACATCTGAGGTAATTTATGGCAATCATAGAAGAATTCTGGATTTGTGTTTTGAGTAAGTTAGATCAGTATCTGCTATGCTAATCACACTATAAAATCCTAAACATTCCTATTAAAAGTTATTAAAAAAGGTATTCTATAGTTATTAATAACTATTCTATAGTTATAAAAAAATGTATTCTATATATTCACAAGCAGATGCTAAAGTTGCTACCTTTCACAGGTTTTTAAACTAATTTTCCAGTATTAAAAGTCTAGTGCACTGATTCACAGAGAATCACTAAAATTAAAAATACAGCACATATTCTTTTTTAGAACCAGAACTACATAACAGTGCTCTTCACAAGAAGGTATTCTTATGTGATAAAAAATTCCACAATTAAATTCATTCATAAAATGAAGATTATAGAATATTCTTCTATCTCTTCTTTCTGGAAGGGTCATGACAGCACTAATGAAGGTTAAGTAGACTGAGGAATGATTTGTAGAATATCTGTGGGAGATCTCAGATATTTGTAGCTTATAGAAAAGGCATTGTAGCACCTACCACATCATGTGTCATGTCAGGTGAAAAAAACCCCTTCAATTCCCTGGGCATTTCAAATATAATTACTCTCGGTACAACGGGTGAAGAATCCTATTAGTTATGAGTCAAGTGTTCAAGCTTGTTCTTTTCTCTCCTTCTGTTTTATTATATTTGTCTGTTTTCTCACTGGCACTTTTTAAAAAAGTACAATTCTGGTGAGTCCTATATTGAAATAATAATTGAAACTGAAGCCATAGGAACATGTAAGACATACAGTGAGTGCCCCAAGTGAATTAGCTATGCGTGAGCAGGACAGCACGCAAGGAGCCTTTCTCTGCCAGATGCATGATCCAGGCCCACTCTGCATCCTTTGGTGTTAAGATCAAGGCAGTGCTGGGACTTTCTTAGCAAAGGAAAGTAAAAAGCTTTGCCTTTTGCCTCTATCTATTCACAGACTTGTCCAAACATGGAACTGAGGAAGGACATGTTGTGGATTGTAAAAGGAATTCAATAGATTTGGAGTCACCCTGTGAGTGTTTATCAAGCTGGGCATGTTGACCTTATTACGGACTGTATACAGAGTACAGTTAACTGAGTAGTGAAATGCCTGCAATACCCACAGGAGAGAAAAGAATAGCTTGTGATAGCCATCTCTTTGCAAAGACTTGAGTTAAAGGGTGATACCAAAACTATTAATTTTGCTATTTTTGCTGTGGCTGTGAACCTCCAAAACTTGCTTTGTCCTGTAATGGAAAAAGTCCATGACAGAAACTAACAAAAGACTTGACTGTGGCTGAAGGAAAGAGATTAACTTATTGCAGAAAAATGGTTATCAAGGAACCAAACTAAAACACGAGGCTTGTTTGAATATGCACGAAGAAATTAACCTTGCCTATGTTGCCATCAAGCTGGAGAGGTGTAAGGACACTAGGCAAGCACATATAATGCTTGACAGTCTCAGGAACCTGTGATTATATGCTTTATTTCCACTGCTAATGTATATAGTGGTTTGTTGTTTAAATGGATTTTCTGACCAGTATACACATCTCCCAAATGAGAGAATGCCACAAGTGCTTGAATTCAGGTGAATAGAGTGCGTAGTTGTACGCAGGGTTTGACAGTTTCTCAGCAGTTTTGACATTTCTTCCCAAAAGAGTCAAAAGGTCTGACAGCTGGGAATGAATGCAATCTCAAAATTCAGAAAGGAAGCATGTCCAGCTAACTGCATATCCATAATAGAGATATGTCAGTTTTATGAGGTCTGTGTCGTGTGTGTTCAGACTCCATCCTGAGTGCTTCTCTCCAAGCCCTAAATGGGAGAGGGAGAGCTAGTTCTGCTATGCATGAGATGTTCATTTAAAAAAAGCCCAGAGCTTTTTTCTATTGCCCAAAGCAGGAGTACTTCAACTCTAGAAACTGTGGGCCTAAACTTATAAGAGACTGACTGATGTCTATTCTTTTCTCTGTGGAAGGAAAGTCATAGACACTATTCCGTTATCAACCGTTAGGTCAGTTTGTGAAGGATGACACACAAAGCCAGTCCAGCAAATTAAAATCACCGACGCCAAAACAAAAACCTTCAAGCTCAGATGCCAGGGAAAATAGTCACATTGGAAGGCAACATACCATAGCACTCATACTAGCTAACAGAGAATTAAGGAGAAATTATATTAAAAATAGGAAAGATGTTTGTAGCAGAAAATAGAAATGTAGCAAAATATGAAAAAATGAAAGCCATATAGCACTACAACAAGAGTGAGAGTTTTAAACTCCAGTGCAGTCTCGGTGTTAACATATGGCTGTGAGAGCTGGAGCTACCACAGCAGAGTGTAAAATCAGACACCCTAAAAAGTAAATCTCTATAAAAGATTTTGATTCCCGATAAATACACTTTTAACCAACACAGAGAGATAAGAAATCAAAATCACCAGCCAGCAGCTTATCTCCATCAGAATGAAGAGCACACTCGGTAAATGTGGAGTGCGTACTTCAGCTGCCAGGACACAGACACTCACCCAGAGCTGCCAAATGCAAACTGACCAGTGTCACAGAAAGGTGCTGTGCAAGAAAAGCCCTTGGAAAACCCATTAGCAAGCAGGATGCATTAACAAGGCAGTCACCACTCTGTAGGGCCCTTGGAACCAGCAGCAAATGGCACAAGTAGAGAAGATGAGTTTCGGACCCATTCACTCACATTGGAAAGGAGTTATTAAGCCAAAGAATACAGTCATTAAAAGTGACCACATCCTTAGCTTAAAATAGCCAATTTCTTGATTAATTCAAGTGAACAGAATCTTCTACTAAAACTCTGAATTTTCTGGCGCTTGCAGCTACTCAAAGCTATCTAGTAACAGCTGCATCATTTATATAATTATTTTCTACAGAGAAGAGAACTTGTCAGAAACCTCAGAGTGCTTTAATAATATAGAGGAGACGAGCAGCTAAGGGCCATGGGTTTGGTGTATCCCAGTTTACTGCTACATGTAGTGTGAAATGCATACTTCCTCATGGATTTGAGATCAGAAATCTAGCTAAAAGGTACAAAATATGACCTTCCCCTTTCACTGTTTTGAGAGTTGGTGAAATAAGAGGACTGTGCTTAGATCCTGCATGTTGGAGGAGAGACATTGCCCTCCACTTGGAGAGCTCTGCTCTGATACGGCTTGCAGGGCAGGCCCTTGGGGAAGCTGTGGCAAGAGGGTGGTGTGTAGGGAAGACTGTTGCCTTCAGCAGGATGGAGGATATATACCTACTACAGGTTTGGACACCTGGTCTGAGGTTGCAGACAGAATATAGAGACTGTAATCAAAACAGAGAGCACTTCCTTTGAATTTGAGTGCCCTTCATCTCTGTAATCCAGTGTATTTTCAGTTTCTTCATGAGATGTACATAAAGGTATCAGTCCAAGGCTCAGCTGCTTTTAAAAGCTGTGCTAAGCAATTCTCCTTTGGAAGAATTTACTCTGTGAAGTAAATAAATAAATAAACCTGACAAACGTGTTTTTCAAAACTCTAAGGAACTGTACATCGCCTGCTGGCACTTCTGAATTTAGTGTGCTGCATATCGAATTGTTTCTGCTCTCCTGTATTTTGCTTCCTTTTCAAAAGCTTTTTCTACTGCAATTTGTAAAACATCTTGTGGGCAATTCCTCTGCTTGCAGCCTTGCCTGTCACATTGCTTTTCCTTTACAAATAGTATAAGGAAATAGAGAACGACTGTCTGGGATGATATAGGTTCTTTTCTTGCTATTACATATGGACAGACTTGTGTTGTAAACTGGTTACCACCTGTTTTCTTCTGAAAATGGAAAAGCAGTTTTCTTCTTTCTTATAAAATACATGAAACATCTAATTAATTTTGCTCATATCCACTCATTTACATAATAAATCCTCATAGGACCACATGCTGAAATCTTAGTCAAAATTTGCAGTAATCCATTAAGACTTTGCATGTGTTTAATAGTAGTGTTTTCATGATTTGGAAAGGGGGGAAGGGTGCAGTGTCACACTGCGATACTAAACCCAAGAATCCTGCATAGTATTGACGCTCATTTTCAGAGTGACAACTCCATTGTATCCCTGTGTATGTCCTCTCAGATCAAGCCTTCCAGAACGTTTGCTTTTCAAAACTTACAACTTGAATGTTTGGTACCACTGAGTTGCTCTTGCAGATGGGTTGGCAGCATTGCTTCCAGTCTTTATACGTGTGTTTCTTCCAGGGAATTTGCAGTTTGACAATGCCCTAGTCTTCCTTCTATCACCAACGTGCCTACAGAAGCTTTTCTTGTTGCCCTTGATGTAGCTGGCCAGATTTAATTCTGTTAGGACTTTGGCTTTGTTGATAACTTTGGCTTGTTGATAACTTTTGAAATCTGGAGTTTTCGCTCTTTTTTCTTTAACTCTTTATCTTCCAACAATACACAAAACATGAATAAATTAATTTGCTTCCTTCTGCTCCACCAAAATGTTACAAACTCTTTCTGTACTGTCTCGATAAATTATTTGTCATACTGAGAGCTATAAGACATTTGTGCCACAAACACCATTCTTACTGCTTTTATTCTTTGATCAAGGAAGTGTTAAGTCAATAGCATTCCTATTTTGGCACCACTGGGACACTGAACAGAATGGCACCGGTGAACAATTTAGCCCCAAAAGAAGTTGGGGCTTAATTATAATTCAATTCAAATATTTCAGGCTTTCTGTCTTTTCTCAAATCCCTTAGATCCATCAGTCAGTACTTCATTAGGCACGTTCTATTTCCCAGCACCTTGTCATTTATGATAATAAAATACATGGTCATGAATCTGCCTAGAGGAGGTTTTCAATAAATCTGTGTACATTTCTAAATTCAGGTGAACATATAATTCTTAATGTCCTGCATGGTTACATGATAAATAACTGTCATTGACTTCCCTCATTTTTAATTTCAGTGACAAAAGACTTGTTGCCACACATTTCAATAGCAGAAAGAGTAACAAGGCACAGCAGAACAGAGTTGTTTGTTGTGTTTTGTTTGGGGGGGGGGGGGGTGTGTTTATGTTGGATATTGAATCAATTTTTACACCTCACTAAGAGCATTTATCCATGGAATTTTTAAGGGCAAAATTAATTGTAAACGTATAAAATGTGGTATTTCATTATTCTCTTTAGTCAGTGGCATCCTAGGAATATGGGTCTGAGGGGTGCCAGCCAGATAGTGCAGCCTTGAGGAAAGCCTTGAACAGGTGCAATTTTTCATGTCCAAGGAAACTGTGTGTGGTTGGGAGCAGAGAGGACTGGCTCTGTCATCATTTGCCTGGGGCTGATAGTGTAGGGAAGTGAGCATCCTCTGGGCAGTGGTCTCTGTTGTAGGTTCTTGAGACTTCAAATGGAACTGGAAGTGCTTAGCACCTTGAAGGACCAAACAGTAGCCTATGAACTTGAGAGCAGACAATTTAGTTCATAATCAGTCACAGACAAATAAAAAAAATACAGGAGAAATCAGTGTGACAGTCAAGGCCGAGCACAGAGAGATGGAGTTTAACCATTTATAGGAGCCTTTATGGGCACTGTGATGGATTGTAGAGGAGAGCATACATGCCTGTTAAATTGGCTTCAACAAACCACAGTTATCTGTAGCAAAATTTGGTTTTTCATTGGCAATCTATTTTTTATCTAAAGCACTCATTTTTTTTTCAGATAAAACAAGTGGAAATGGAACTGTCAGTTTTAGAACAGAAAGCTGACTTTTTTCATAGAAAGTAAGTGCCTCCTACAATTTTTTCTGAAACTATCATTCTCCAATTAAAGAGACTGTCAATAATGAAACATAATCTGACAATTATGCTAAATTCTCGTTTATTTAAATTCTGAGGTGGTACAGTATTGTGCCAACTAGGTCTGAGTTTTATACCTCTTCAAAAAACAGTTTTAGAAAGAGCAGTTAAGATGAGTTTGGTTCTTGTCAAGTGAGTTTTGTTTTCATCAAATTCTCCTCCTTCTTGGGCATAAAAAGGTTTTTAGCTGTTTTAACTCTAGTAGTTAATTCTCTGGGTTTTCAAGCCCCCCTTACTCTCTCTCCCTCTAGGAGATTTCACATCTCAACTTTCCTTGCCGTGAACTGATGTTGCTAATACTCTAACAACTCAAACCAAGAAACAGGGCTGTACTGTGACAACTACCAAGACAGTATATGTCCCAGAGCCCTTATGGTCTAAACGGTCTATCTGAAGGATAGACAGGGAAGCAGGCACACATGTGAGAGTACTTTAATGCCAGAGATGCTTGGTAGATCAGTCTGGCTTCACTCTGGAACAAATCACAGTCTTGCTCACTGAGTCACTCCATTTCCTGACAAGAAAATCTGCACAGATCATGACTTTGGCAGTCATTTTCTGAATTGCCACGAAAATGATGAAATGGGTGCTATCTGAATGCAAGTAAAGCCTTTAATATTATGATATGTCACTATCCAGTTCTGGCCAGTTCTGATTAATATCTTTATCAATGATCTGGACAAGGAAATTGAGTGCACCCTCAGTACGTTTGCCGACACCACGCTGGGCGGGAGTGTTGATCTGCTTGAGGGTAGGAAGGCTCTCCGGAGGGATCTGGACAGCTGAGACCACCCGTATGAGATTCAACAAGGCTCAGTGCTGGGTCCTGCACTTGGGTCACAACAACCCCATGTGACACTACAGGCTTGGGGAGAGTGGCTGGAAAGCTGCCCAGCAGAAAAGGACCTGGGGGCGTTGGTCAACAGCCGGCTGAATATGTGCTGGCAGCATGCCCAGGTGGCCAAGAAGACCAATGGCATCCTGGCTTGTATCAGAAATAGTGTGGCCAGCAGGACTAGGGAAGTGATTGCCCGCCCTGTACTGGGCACTGGTGAGGCTGCACCTTGGATACTGGGTTCAGTTTTGGGCCCTTCACTACAAGAGACGCACTGAGGTGCTGGAGCGTGTCCAAAGGGCAACAAGGCTGGTGAGGGGTCTAGAGCACAAGTCTTACGAGGAGCGGCTGAGGGAACTGGGTTTGTTTAGGCTGGAGAAAAGGAGTCTCAGGGGAGACCTTATCGGTCTCTACAACTACCTGGAAGGTTGTAGCAAGGTGGGTGTCAGTCTCTCTTCCCAAGTAACAAGCAATAGGACAAGAGGAAATGACCTCACGTTGTGCCAGGGGAGCTTTAGATTGGATGTTGGGAAAAATCTCTTCACCAAAAGGATTGTCAAGGAATTGGAACAGGCTGTCCAGGGAAGTGCTGGGGTCACCATCCCTGAGGTATTTAGACCTGGCACTTAGGGACATGGTTTAGTGGTGGACTTGGCAGTGCTAGGTTAATGGTTGGACTTGATGATCTTAAAGGTATTTTCCAACCTAAACATCCCACGATTCTACCCTAAAGTAATTCCAACAAGGTAACTGGTTAATTACATATTTCTAACTAAATAGTTGTATAATTTTAAAGGAGTATTTTTCCCAAGGTGGTCATAAATTGCAAAGATAGATAGCATTAGGCAATTACCATTTTGAAGAATAGATGTTGTCACCATTAAAAGTGGGTACTTAGGACATATAATAGCAGTGTCACATTCATCACAGCATCTAAGAGACAGGATGCTCAAATGCAGTGAGAAGGCTATTAATGCAGAAAGGTTTTAAAACTGCCATCAGATCTCTTGTAGTCAATACTGGTGCTTTACATAAAAATTGCCTGCACTGATGATAAGGTAAGTTGTCTGAGTGCAAATCACTGGAGAACAATCAAATATGATAAATGACTGCCAGCTGCTGCCATTTTCAAAGTGGAGACACAAACTTATGATAGTACAGCTAAGACAATTCACAGAAACTTCAAGGGGGTGACCCCTTCAAGTATTGTGTGATTCCTGACACTCAGTCAATGTAAATGATACTTGATTTTTATAGGCAAGAACAGGTCTCTTTTCAATACGTCCAAAACCATCTATCTATACGCAGTAGACACAATCTATACTGAAAAGCAACATTACATATCTAACATCCATAATTATTATTTAGAATAACTACACTCAGTATAGAGACTCCCACAAAATATCACCAGACCATGTGTACTGAGCAATTGCAGTTGTTAACATTGCTCATGGTCCAGGGTGCACAGCACTGTTGCAAATGATGCCTGAGTGAAGTTCTAATTGAAGGCATTAGCAGAGTAGGCATTTAAAGTGAAGTATAATTCTGATTTTATAATACAAAATTGTTATGAATACTGTATACTTTTATGTTCAGGAAATTTCCATGAGCTCACATACAGCAGAGAGAAAATATGCCTATTTTTTTTCAAAAAGAAAGGAAACACCTGTTTGGGGACCAATTATGAACTTCATAGAACTATCAGTCCTAATTACTAAATAGCTACAGGATTCTCATTTAAGAAAAATCAACCATACTTGAAAACTAAACTTAGAATGTAAATGATGCAATCATTCATAATTCATTCTGCCACGGTACACAAAAGCAGAGCCTACAGTAGGCAGTTTTAAAATCTTTTTGCAAATTAATACAGCCGATACTAGATTCTAAAAATCTGTGAAGGACAAATACATTTTTTTTAAGGGTACTATGCTTTATCCAGCATTTTTAAAACCGATCTTAAATTTGAATGCATCTGCTTTGAAAGACTTAGCAGAAAAGGCAATGTTATAAGCAGTCTGCCTTTGAGGAGAGTGATCTACATTTGCTGCTCAACAGAAATATTAGCTGCTCATTAACAGACGTTGTATTACCATTTGCAAGACCCGTACTTAATTGTAACTGGTAAACTAGATCTTAAATCTGGCAGTGGATGATATCTACTGCCCATACATTAGTGGAATCAATGGTCCAAGGTAATCCAAGGATAATTTCTCAGGCAAACTAACTGAGGACAAGACCGCAAGATCTCAAATATAGCTACAGCTCTCCTGGGGAAGAACAGGAGACTCTCAATATCAATCCTCGATTTGCAGGTCTCAGCCTTTTTGGAGGCTAGACTGACCGCACAATTAGTTGTCCAAACTCAGGTTGTGGTCTGCTGCTGTTACCCTTATCAATGGAAACTCATTATAACAACTGAATATCAATTCACGTTACATGTCATTTTAATGTGAAATTACTTTTTGCGCTCAAATAAATACCACTGTTTGTTTGCATAAATATTAACCCCACAGAAACACAGTTTACTTAGTACAATACATTCCAACGCAGCAATTCTACGGTTTATCGTGTTACTCACTGAGCACGTGCAAAGTTTAGCTGGAGCTGAGAAGTTTAATATCTATGCTATTTCTGCGTACCAGTACTAAAGACTTTGTAAGCCGCTATTAATCCTATGAGTAGCTTGGGAAGGAATTTACAGTAAAAAATATATTAATCAAATTTAGTCCTTCTCTCTGTTTGCAAACTGCTTGAACAGATTGCGAGATCTTCTTATTAGTTTGACATCAGTTATTCTTTATCAAATATTATAGTGAAGAAATCTGAGCTTACTCTTTGATCACAACTTGTTTGCTGATGTAGTAAATATATACATAAATATAATGTACTTCTGTACATATAATAATATCATATGCCATCTGTGTGATCCATCACTTCAGAAAATACTATTAAATTTCCCGTGCCTTAACCTTTTTCAATGAGAAATGTTACATTTCTCCAAAATCACTTTCCAAAGATATTCCTAGCAATAAAACTGTTTTTCGTGGGGCTCCTGCACTATCTAACCACTTGGAGTCTGTTGATCTCCCAGTGACAATGTCCAATCTAGCATCGATCAGATCCATGCTGGGCTGGCAGTTCCAGCGGTCCGTACGTATATAGCACTCACAGGGATGAGTGGTTACATACTCTCCTGAAAAATCGGTCATTAAAGCTGATCTAGGACCTTCTGTTTACTCATTTACTCCAGATTGTACAGCATAAGTCTGGTAATAATCAGGTATTGCTTCCATTTTTTTATTTGCACTGGTGAATCGTGTTGAATGGGGCCCTCCTGCAGGTGGTCCTTGGATGAGTACATCTTTAGCTGGAGACAGGCGTAACAAAGGAAATTCCAGACTGCATCAAACCATGAATTCCAGTCCCTGTCATACAGAATATATGTATATATTCACTCAAGCTTTTACCTGAAGTAAGGTTTGGAAAGAGCTGAATTCCCTAGAGGGTGCGCTGAGATTTTTAATTTAACTCTGATTATTTCAACAAAGACAATTCATTTGTGTTTGTAGGGCAGGAAAAGCAGTGTTTAAATGAAACTTCATCCTGTATTTTGAAAATCTGCAAATAATTTGAACTCTGTTACTGATCACTTTGGATCTTATTAAAGAATAATGGCATGAAAAAAGAGCAAGCCACAGTACTCCTTCATAATTTGAAAATGTAACATTACAGATAATCGAATGTAATTGTCTAAAATTTCAAAGAAGTGTTTCCACAAACAATAATTTATATAACAAGAAAGAAAACCCCATTGTCCACTTAGAAGGGTTAAAGGTGAGGAAGTGGGAATATAAACTATGCTATGCAATCAAATTCTTGACATAATTGCATTTGGGTTTGTGTATTGTTTGCAAAAGCCACATAAAATCATGTGTTCTAAGAGTAGTATATTTAAAGAAATCTTTGCATGTGTATTAGAAAACACAGAGGAAACTATGTAAAAGTTCAAGCATTCCGCACATTTAACCATTTATGAGTTGTTTATTAATATTTTATTAACTATTGCTTACAAGAACAGGAAGAACGTTCCTCACCAATTCAGAGAAAGTAAGTGATCTTTAGTTTAATGATTTAACATATAAGCTTTATGAAACGTGCTGGTTGCTATGGTACACATCATTTCTCTGATGCAATAGATGGAAAAGTAACATAATACTCATTGCAGTCTCTTGCATGAAGAATATCACTCCTTTTGGATCCTTTTGAATCTGTCTGACTTTTTTCTTCTGTAGACTTAATTTCCTATCTTTACTCTTTCTTACTGAACAGTATTCTTTGGTAACAGTATTCTATGGTAAAAATGCATCCAGCAATTGAATCACCCCATTTTTAAAAGTGGACAACCTTGTGATGCACTTTTTAAAAGTATCTGTTGCGTTTACAGCAGTTGAACTGTGACAGATTTTGAAAGATTGTGAAAAAAATATTGCTATTTCTGCCAGCAGGAAGTGTTTCATGAATGCAAAAGCTATACAGAAAATAGAGCTCAGATTCATACTGTACAGGGTATTTTTACCACCTTGTATATAATACGCTATACATCATAATCTCTCCCTATTTTCTGTCTTACTCTACAGGATCTGCACTTTTGTGAACCATTCATAATAATAATAACTAAAACAAATAGTCATTGTTATTTTGACTGTGATTGTTTTAAAATGTCAGGTTAGTACAACAGATTGTGCTGTTTGTCTATGTAGACTCTGAAACAAATTCACAGTAAAGGGGGCACAACTGAAACGTATCAAATAATTTCTGTGACTGGAACAGAAATCTGATTGTGATCTAAGAGACATAAAGTTGGTAGAAAAAAATCAAAGAGGATAGCATGAATGGATATTTAAATATGTAGACAACTCAGAAGAGAAGAACCTGGGAATATTACAGATGAATGTGTTGGCTAGGAAAGTCCAAAGGCACACCTTTGGCAACACGTACAGATCATCAAATCCAGCTAAAGAAGAGATGAGCATATCCTTAGTACATAACTGAATAAGGGAAATAAGGGTTGTATGGGGGAATCAGTTTGGGAGAAAACCACTGGAAATAGCATGGAAACAGCCACAAGAGATCATTAAATTTCCTGACACTTTTCTAGTAGAAAACCAGTTTGCCCAAAATCAGGCATTTCTAATTTTTGCTTGAGATTTTTAATGTGCACAAGTAGGACAATCCCAGCAATTATGTTTCAAAAGGGGAAAATGTTTCATTGGTGGAAGATGCGATCAGGAACAAAAAAAATTTACAGAGTGTGTGAGTTAAAATTCATCATCAAATGAGGATACTGTCCGTGAGTTTTGGTAGGGTTACGGGGGAAGCCTGAATCATTCCCATAAAGGTGTAGATATATTCATAAAATACCTGCCACTAAAACTCATGGATGAGTCGAAGACTGGAAGAACGGTAACAATGAAGACATGATGTCCATATAAAAATAATGTAAATAGCCTGTAGAGCTGCCTTTAAAAAGTGCTTTAAGACAGGCAGATGCAAAGGTACTCATCCTGGGATGCAGAAAGCTGGCCAAAATACATAAGAGGAGACCAGATCTTTAGAAGACAGCAAACATACAGATCTTTCAGGCCAAAGTGTGCCTTGGAGATAGCCAAACAGGCTGTAAACAAGCCAGCTCACACTGCACATACTAGAGCGATGGCAAAACAGAGTCCTAAACAATCTAATTTTTCCTGCCAAGAAGTCTGATAAAAACTAGCTAAGGTATCTCTGTGATGCACTACTGTCTGTGATGCTGATACTGATGTACTCCTATATTTGTAGATATTACTTTCATATCTAAAAGAGATATTGTTTTAATGACGGGTTGTTTCTGGTTGTTTATCAGACTTTCTTAAAGTTCTGTGCTGGCTCCTCTATTCCTCTAGGCAAGAAGATTGAAATAGGTAACTTTTATCTTCAGAAATCTACCCCAGTTTTTTGCTTCTGCCAAAACTGTGTACAAGGCCTGGAATCTCTACTGGGATTGTGGGTAACTACTCTTTTCTCTGTGTATTTATCCTTTTGCTTTGTACATGTAAAGCAGTCCTCATGCAGACACCGAAAAGGCTAAATTTTAATAATGTAAACCTAAAATAAATCTGCCCCTGTATTCTCTGATCTCTGTATGCTTGGAGTAGAACTGTTGGCCTCTGGTTATAATGCATCCCAGGTCTAATTCAGGGCTGCTCTTGCCTAACTTGTCCAAGTATAGGTATTGCATCTAACATGGTGGATATCTTTGTTCTGAGATCATGGCAGCCACTTCTTTCACGGTTTTCATCAGAATATATTAATGTTTGATGGGTTTATGTAGATTACGTGAATCATTTCATGTCTGTGCTAATTTCAATAACAACTGTAGAACAAAACATGTTTCTAGGCTCATTTACCTTTTAAATATCTCGGTTTTCACAGCTATCAAATTATTTTTTAAATTTCTCTTTGAGAGATGCTTTTTCTCGGTGTCTGGTCCACTAGGGTAGCTGATTTGTCTACTGTAATGGAGTGTTCTTCTTTAGAAGGCTTGAGAATAGAGAATTTTGAGAATTTCCTTGTATCTCTGCAGTCTGCACTATCCTGTAGAATTTTCGCAAGAATCTTCTAAACTAACTTCATGTCTAGGCACGTTTTACTGTAAAACTGGTCATATATCAGCATTTATTGTTTGGATTATTGAGTGACACTGTCTTTTAAAACAAGACAGAATAGTTAGTTGTCCTTTTACTGGTATTTTATGCCCTGAATATGATATAAGTTTTGGCTTCCACTTTCATACCCTTTTTTAATCTGAAGTATTATCACAAGAATAACAAGCCATTGTGTGTCATTATCTGCTTGGAAACAATTCTTCTATTAATGTCCAGTTGTATTCTGCAGTCTGAAGTGATTTCACGTGCATCCATTGAGTCTGATTCTCTAGGATTCTGAGTTTAGTATAATCACAATAATATTTTGTGACAACTTTGCTTAAGGGTACATTATGGTACTTAAAGGTAAATAAAATGTACATTAGGGAAGAATCAAACCTTTCCATTTTCTTTGCAAAACTTTGTTATGTTCCTTTTTTTACAGATATTCTGTCTTCTGCTTACTTTATATATTTGGGTTAGTGTTGCAATTTTAAGAACTACACAGTTCAGCTTTTTTAAATGGAAGCTGAAATTTCCAAGCATTACTCTGTAAAAAAAGAATCAAATTACTTTTCCATTATACCAGAGCAGATATTTACTGAGATGTTGCCTATTTTAAGTTGGAATACTTTAAATGTAAATATTGTTCTGTCAAAACAAGGATTGATATTTGAGACACTGAAATGGCCAGTGTAGCTAGAAAGTTCAAGAGACTGTGACTATTTATTTCCTGATGCCCACAAAGTAAGGAGAGAATGGATATTTAGATTACAGGCCTAAGAATTCTGCCATTCCCACTTAAAAGTATGGAGATACTAAGATTTTCTACATAGAGATTAGATCATCTGTGGGACACCTGTTTCCTGGTTAAAGTAAAAGACGTTTTGACTGGCTTGGATTACTATTAAGACAAATACATAGGTTCTAACGCAATGCAAAAACAAGGTCAGACAAATTTTGTAGGAAAAAAACATCAAAAACAACACACAGTGCAGAAAAGATAAACCGTGCATGCAAAGAAGTTCAGGTAGCAGGACAGGGACAGGGACACAAAGCCTAAACTAGTGTATCTGCAGTAGAGAGAAGGAAAAAAAAATGCTTAGAGGAGATGAAGAGTCGTGGGTAAAACCAAGGACTTCATATTCTGCTGCAATAACTATCTTAAAAAAAAAAAAAAAAAAAAAAGGGGAAAATCAGCAGAACCTACAGTGCTTAAGAATATTGAGAATGCCAGGGAGCAAGAGGATATCTGCCATGTGACCAAAACTGCTTCACAAATTCTTAATTTAAATGCTCTGCAGGAAAGAAAGTCTGCTATATTTGCAATTGAGCTATTAGACCACAAACCAATTCAATTGCTGCTGAATCACGGGACCAGCTGCAATATAAGCCCCAGAAATATTGATAATATTACAAATATTACACTAGAGAAATGTAGCTGAGAGCTGGTGATATGCAGTAGATGTACTCTGAGTCCTGTAAGCAAAACAAGCTGTTAATAAGAAATCTGTGAAACAAGCAACATTATCTCTTGGAGTCTGTAACAGCTGACAAGCAGAAATACCTTGCTGAGCAACAGTGTAGCACGAAAAAGAGCAAAGTGCCATCAAAAATACTCCAAACCTGAAAGAGGGAGGACAACAGCATCCCAGGAGGACGGGGATCATCCACTCTTCCAGCAGCCCTAGTAAAACAGTTGAAGAAGGAACAGGCATATCCTCAAAGAAAAGGTGGTGTTACATCTGAAACGAGCACAGCATGGATCTGCCTCCCGACAGCGGTAACAAAGGTTTTTTGGTAGACTAGAGATTGGCATTGCCTCAGAAACACTTAGTAGTGAAGAATAACATTGCTCATGAACAGCCTCTGAGGGGCTCTTGCCTGCTTTACTAACTTTCAGGAGTGACTGGTTTGTGTTACAGAAGCTCTTCCGTCACCTGACAAAGTTTTCTTCACCTTATGGTAAGTACTTCCAAAAACGAGTAACTATGGATGCTTCCAGGAAACATTCTAGTTTACACTGAACTTACTATAAACTGAATGAGGCACTTTCCAGCTGTTAAGATCAGAGCAGATAATACTTTTATTTTAGGAAATGGAAAGGAAAAGGAAAAAGTTATGCAGTGCCATGACATCAAGTTACAGTGACTTCTAAGAAAAGAGAGAACACAAGGCTGAGTGGAGAAAAGCTGATAGTAAGTTTCCCTGCTTTGGACAGTCGATTTTGTTGCCTGTCCAAACCCTAAGGGAGGTACCTCCAGCTTCTCTTGCTGAAGCCCTGCTGAATTCCATGTGGAAATAACTGCTGATTGACAAGTATGAGCGGGACTCTAGTCTCGTGGTTCTCACCTGAGAGAAGACTCTGATCTAATTCCTGCTCCAGTTAATGTTATTTGTACATATTGAAGTAGTATTGGCAGGAAAATAATCTTCTCTTCCCTCTTCTTACACCCTCAAATTACGTACAACTTAGTAGATCAACAATGAGAATTCAAATTCAGTCAGGCAGAGAACAGAACTAGACGTGGAACTCCTACATGCTTCAAAATTTACCTAGCCTTTAAGATACTAGAAGAGGAAAGATTGATGAAAATTACCCTGGTCCATTTGTGAATCTTATCCTGAAAATACCCCCAAAAAAATACTCAGCAAAGATAATCCAAATCTGTAACTATTTGAGGGAACCTAAATGAATCTTTGTTGGATTTAGGGCATGGAAAAAAATAATTAACCCAGCATTTATCTACAATTTTGTTTAAAGGGAAATAAGTATGAAATCCAGGCAATTTAATCACTGATAAGTCAGACACATTCTCACAACTTGAAACAGAGATACTCTCAGGAAGCAGCAAGAGAGGGGGGAGCATTCTATTTTCCAGCAATGAATGTTCAATTCAGATCATTTATGGGACAGTAAGAGAAGTGCAAAGAGTGTAGTGATTGACAGTAAAAAGAGATTTCTGCCCCATACAGTCACAGTGTAATTCTGCAAAGGGGACTATAGGATACGAATACACAAGCTGACCTGGCTCCAGTACATTCAGACAAGAATTGTAATCAGAAAACTGAAGGTGCTACAGTCTACTGAAATGCCCTGTTCAGACAGTGTTACACTGCAGCAAAATGTGAATGATTCCTTGCCAAATGGAAATTTCAGCTAAAGATATATTCTCAGTACCCTCAACACCTTCTGCAGAGTCAGTGGGAAAGGCACCCAAGAGGCGGGTGGTAACGGCAGGACGGACAGAAAAGGGCCCCTCTCTGGCAGTGCTGGACCATCACGGCACACAGAAGTTCGTAACACGCTGGACTGATGTGCTCCAACAGGATTCTCTTTCCTCCGATGACGGCAGCCCCCGTGGTGGGTTGACCTCGTCTGTCTCCCTGCTGCCCACCCAGCCGCTCGCTCACTCCCCTCCTCAACAGGATGGGGGAGGAGATAGGATGGAAAATCTCGTGGGTCGAGGTAAAGACAGGGAGATCACTTAGCAATTACTGTCATGGGCAAAACAGACTTCCTTCAGGGAAAATTAATTTAATTTCTTCCCAATTAAAAATAGACTTGGATGGTAAGAAGCAAAGCAAAAAAATACTTCCAGCCGTGCCTCACCCCCAACTCCTCTGCCTCCTCCACCCTGAGCTTCTCAGCTGTGTCCTGTGGTGGGACCCTTGGGGAATGGGGCTGTGTCCGGCACGGGGCAGCCTCACCCTCTCCTCACAGCAGCCTGCTACCCAAACCTGGAGATGGAAACCCAGCACAGCTCGGTGGAGAAGGAGGACTGCAGAAGGCAGCGGCCAGGAGGGAGAGGTGCCAGCTGCGGGCAGGCGAGCAGGGCTCCATCCAGCCTCAGCACCCGCCACCGCATCGAGCACCGGCCGTCCAGCTGGGTCTGGTTCGTGACAGCAGTCACGAAGAAGTCAAAGGCGACTCACAGAATATGGCCAACAGCGAGCCCGTTCTCTGAACCAAAGACAGAACAGGGAGCCTTAGTGCTTCGGCTCGTTTGGAAGCTTACAAAACACCACCAAGAAAAAATTAAAGCAGCAACAATACTGAGGGAAATCCCGCACCGAAGTAACAACACGGGGACAGACTGACCCAGCACATGTGCTTTTACAGGAGGGAGTGAGAAGGGCCGTGGGAAAGGCTGTTGTCCCTCCGGTGGGCTCTGGGCCGGCGGGCAGAGCTCAGCAGGACGGCGAAGGGCAACGGCTGCAGCGCTGGACCTGCACGGGCCGTTGTTGGAAAAGGAAGGAGAGAAGATTTTGGAAGAGATATCAAAGTCAGCCCCCCTGCTTGTGGCTTGGAGCCAAGCTGCTGTTGCAGAATCTGAGAAACACGATTGTCACCAGAGAACTTCCAGCAAAGAAAAAAAAAAAAAAAAAGTATATATTAGCACCCTTGTCCTTGCACATGTATCACTTTCCTCTCTGGCAATCCCCTTCCTTATTTCTAGAGGAACCTGTACCTGAAGAAGGGTGTGATGATTTCTTTAATAGAGTATGCTCAAAGACAAACTGCAAAATACTTTCTATATGCTTTAGTTTCCATTTATTTCCAAAGGGAATATCTAGATTCCAAACTCAAGTTGGAACTAGTCAAATCATCACTTTAGTGGCTTGTTTGTTTGTTTTTGTCAGTGAAAATGATAGTGAAACCAAGACATCCAGACTAGACATTATGTTGCAACTTCCAAAGTATGAGGTTTTAATAGCAGTCAAACAGAACCTGCAAAAACACGAGCTTAAATTTAAGTTTCACATTTAAAGCCAACTATCTCTGATGTTGGCTGAGAGAGGGAGTATTCTGAAAAACCATCGTTGCAAAATCTGCAGCGACATAAAACCAAACCACAAGGTTTCTGTTTCACCCCGAAGTCAGAGCCTGGGACTGGCTGAGGGGCCCGGCCCCGGCGGGAGCGAGCGGCGGGTCCGCCCCGGCTCCGCCGCAGGTGTCGGAGGGGACCAGCGGCACGTTCCGAGCGGCCGATCCTGCCCGGGACGGCACCCGCCGTTCCCGGGGAGCCGGGGGGGCGACCCGTGCCCGCACCGAACGGGAAAGTTCTGCGGGGTGCAAAGCAGGCGAAGTAAACCCCAGTCGCTCCTCGGAGGAAAATCGCCGAGCGCCTCCGGCAGCGATCGCGGAGGAGCGGGCGCGGCGCCGGCTGGGGCCGGGGCTGGCGGCCGGGAGGCGGCCGAGGGCCCGGCGGGGAGCCCCGGGGCGGCGCTGCCCCCCCCCCCCCCGCCTCGGGCGAACGGCGGCGGGAGCAGCGGGGCTGGTACAGCCGGGGGGGCCGCGGGGGACAAAGGCGGCGAGAGAGGGGCGGCGGGGGGGGCACGGGGGACGCGACCGCAAACCGGCCGGAACGCCCCGAGCTGGGGGGGGGGGGGGGGGGGGGACACGCGGGGCGCGGGGGGGCGCGGGCAGGTGCGCGGGGGCGGGCGGGGCCGCCCGGCGGACAATGGGGCGCGCGCGGGGCGGGGGCGGGCGCAGGTGCGGGGCGGGGCGGCGGGGCGGGGTGTGAAGTGCGGCCGCACGGGGCGGGCCGCCAGCCGGGCACCCGCGCCGCGGAGTTTGCCGCGCCGACAGCCGCGCCCGCAGCCGCGCTCCGCCTGCCGCAGCCCCAGTAAGTCCCTCTGTCCGTCCGTCCCGCTCCCCGCGCCGCGGGACTGGCTGCAGCCCCCCCCCCCCCTCCCCGCGGAGCCGTTGCCCGGCGCGGAGCCGGGATGCCGGGCGCTGCGCGGAGCTGCGCGGAGCTGCGCGGGGCGGGTCTCGCCTCACGCCCATTGTTTGCGGCGCCCCGAGGCTGGGGAGCGGGGGGGGGGCGGTGGCGCTGGGGGTGAGGTGGGGCCGAGCTGGGCCGGGGATGAGGTGGGGCGGCTGCCGGCGTCTCCGCGGGTGTCTCCGCCAGCCGCGGGGCCGCTGCGGGGCCGGCCCGCGCCCGCGGTACGTGTCTCTCCGCCGGGCACTTCGGGCATTTTGGAGCTCGGCACCGCCGGGGCTGCTGTTGCTGTTAATTCTTCTCAGATGTTTGTACTTTCCAATTATTCTCTCAGCTGGAGGCTCAGCCCTTTCTACGCGGTGGACTGAGGAGATATTTATTTATTTATTCTAAATTATGTTCTCCCCTTCTCGGTTGTCTTAGAGCATAAGCGGGCGTGCTGTTAAAGGTCTCTCTCTCCGCAGCATTCATGAATCCCCTTTGCCATCACAAGGCATGTGCATCTAGAGCAGGGTAAATCGGCGAGATAGATGAGGCAAACGTATACTCTGACAGCGGCTCCCTGAGCGCAGGCACCTGCCAGCACCCTTTCCTCTTGCAAGTCCGTGTCCTCATCACTTTGTTCGCCGCACCCACAAAGGGGTATTTCTTTAGGCTGTGCAAGGTAGCAACGATTCACAATATCTCCTGTAAGCGCTGGTACAGCTGGTGACCCTAAACTGCTTGTGCGCATCAAGTGATGCGGGGTGTTAATCTCGGTGGACCCAAAATACCTGACTGCTTCGAATGCTTTTTGTTTGATGGTCCTTGATGGATTTGCTAAGTGCATTAGTCTGCTGAGGCTTAGAGTTTTCTGCACACACACACACACACCCCCCTCCCGGGAGCTGAACACCTCTGCCTAATGCAGTTTGATTTCAAAGGGAAAATCCATGATACGGAACTAGTGTTGTGTTCATGGAAAGGGATATGTAATGTCTTTAAAGGAAAAAGAAATCTTGAAGTGATTTGTAAAACGGAATATAAGGGTTTTTTCAGGAATAAAATGTTTGCATTATCTATCATCAATATAGCCATTTAATCCCTTTCTGCTGTAGTAGCAATTTGTTTTCATTTTCCATTTTTATTGCCCTTTCCATAATGATTTGCTATTGATTGAATTCCTCTTCTTTCCTATCATAGTGGATGTCGGTCCCTAATCCAATTCTTAACAGCATTTGTAACTACAGTTCATGCCCTCATCTTAAGAAAAAGAAAAAAAAATATATATAGGCAGTGCTCTTACTCAATTCACAACTATGAATTTATAGGATTCACGCAATATCGACCTTTTTATTGTTCGTTTATGTTCTCTTTCAAATGTTAATATAACTTGGCCCGTTTCAGGCAGTTCTTGATTGAGAAGGTGAAATAAAAATGCATTGGATGTCTTTAATGATCATTTTAGCTACTCCCATTGTGTGTTCTCCAATTACGATATGATGTGAGTTGTAAGTCTGTACAGCTCTTCCCCCCCCCCCATATCTTTTCTATTTGCCAAAATATTTAGTAATCAGCAAGCCTATTTTTCACATAACTCAAATTTGGTTAAGTATGTTGCTAAAATACACAGGATTGCTATGATAGTTTTTTTCCCTTCCCTAAGGAAAAAAAAAAGGAGTTAAGATGTGTATAAGGAAAGGTTTAATAGACAGTGGGGAGCCAGAGATTTCTTTTGGAAAAGAACCCTTACCAATGTTTATTGAATTTGCTCGTCTGCATGAAGAAAAGAACTGTTGTTTTGTTATCTAGCAGCTGTAGGAAGATTGACAGCTACAAATTGCAAATCTATGAAGGATCTGTCCATGACACAATTTTTAGTTCATTTAGATAGTTATCCTACACATCTTGTCATTTGCAAAATTATATAAACAAGATCAGTAAGTTTGTGGAGAAGATATAAATGCAGTGAATATACTGTAAAGATCTTGAAGCTTTTGGGGATAATTAGCAGAGCATGGTCTTGCCTGAAATATGACATTAATACAGTTAATTTAAATTCAAACATGAACATACCGTTGTAAACATTACACTGCAGAGAAGAAATACATATTTTGAAACATGCTAGCTCTGTCACAAGAACATTAAGTGTAATAGTCTTTTTGTTAAGATAAAGAGAACATCATTGATGTCGTGGCGTGCTTTGCATTTTTAAGCAGAATCTAATGAATTACAAACATTCATTATGCTACAAGCAATTGCTGAAACTTCTCAGGACCCCAAAATAGAGAGTTATTTGTATACTGCTACTCGCATGTTTTCTAGTTATGGTTTCACTGTAAAAGCAGAAATAAATAAAAAAAAAAAGCTATTGTTCTCAAATGAATTCTTTGCTAGGTCAAAATCTTTTGTTGGTCTACTTCTGTCTTGTAAATTTGTGTTTAAATACCTCAGCGAGTTCAGGTTATGGAACTTTCTGTTGGGAAGTGTGGGAAATCTATGGGAGGGGCTTAGGGGCTGTCTTTGTTGGATCCTGGAAGAGTTAAGGGCATATAATCTGCTGTGGAAGGTCAGGCTCGCCAAATGTCTGAGAAAGAAGGTAGCGGAAATTTTCAAAGGTCAAAAAGAGCAACGTGCTAATTTTAAAGGACGTATTGTATAAGTGTTGCTTATCTTCACGTGTCAAGGTGCAAAAAAATAAATATTGCTTGGTCTGTGTTTTTATCTTAAATGTTTGCTTTAACAATTCACTCTTTCTTAAATATGATATTTGTAACAGAGTTAGTATTCTTCTAATGCTATTTCATCCGCTGTGGACTGGGGAACAAGCCCCTGGAAATGGGCTGTATTTATAGGCCCGAGCCAACTTACAACTTTTGAATGCCCCAGTTCATGACTATTCTTGGCACTGCACATTGTGGACTGTCACTTTCCAAACACGGATTTCTTTGAAACATGTGTGTCTTTGGAGTTGGGTTTCATTTTACCTCCTGTTTGGTTCCCACGTGTGCCGGGCAGAGGTGGCGGTCACGGTCAGCAGGCAGATGACGTGGAGCTCATCGCCGCTGTCAGCGCCGACCACCAGCACCGTGGGTTGACGTGCCTGTGGTCCAAAAGGCTGATTGGCTTGGGTCAGTACAGAGAAAACTAGGGGGATCCTTTGGGCACGTGGATGGAGTATCTGCTGTTCACCAAGGATAGGTACTGAGAGTTTATTACTGAACTCTGCTGCTGTTTACAACTGGTTTGAATTTGTTTTTAAATACTGTCTCTTAATCCTTTAATTTGAGAATCAATTCCTGCTGTGGCACTATATTTTTAAACTAACTCAAACCTTAGTGGATTCAATATGCACGAGACCCTTTTATAAATGACAGTGTTAAAGACAGATGACAGAATCCAGGGGGTGGAGGATACATACCGGTTTGTTGGTTTGTGGTACTTTCCATGCTATACTGCAGGTACATTGATTATCCCTGATGTTCCAGGTGATTCTCTTTGAATGAATTGCAGTGGAACTGAAGTGGGAATTGCAACAGAGTGTACATCTGAAGGAACTCTAGCTCATAAAACAGGTTCTAGGTTTGATTTGAAGTAACCAGGTATTGTTGATCATGGGAGGAAGTACTTAATGACCATCTCTTTTTCCAGGCGAGCAAGCAGTCGGTAAGGGTGTCTGTTACATGGGGAGTGAAGTTTTAACGGAGAAAAGTCTGCGTCTCAAATTATGGTGATACTGTGGATGATTTAATTGTGAACTAATGTAAATGGTGTCTAGAAAACCAGACACGTCTTCAAACTGTAATTATAAATCAAAAGAAGAGAAGAATAAAGAAAGATGCAGTATTTTTGAGGGCTGATACCCAGTGGTGTTTCAGGGCTAGAAACAAATGTTATTCTATGAAAGAACGAGGGAGGTTTGTTTTTTTTTCTGATCGTATAAACTACCTATTTCTTCCCTTTGTAAAGTGAAGATCACTTGACTTTATCGTGCAATTCAGATGTTTGACACAAGCTTTCTTTGGCGAGGAAGAGTCATTGTGTTTCTTGGTGTGTTCTGCTCCCGTGGCGGGCCTGCGAACGCCGTGAGTGCTTACGATGCCGTTAGCCAAGGGACTGTTCCTTTAGCTCAAGTAGGAATGATCTCTGTGTGGAAGAGAGGCTTTTGAGTCCTTTTTTCCGGAGTAGGAGGAGTTCCTGTCAGGTTTTCAGTAGTATTTTTAAGCAGCTTCAATTACATATTCTTAACTTTGTTTCACTAATGGGAGCTTGCCTTTCAGTCTCTCTGACCTTTTTCAGTGAGGTTAGCTTCCACTGAATCCACCCTGCCTATTCTGTTAGGTTGTAATTCCCTTTGCAAAGTCAGCTTTTGCCTTTCTTTATTCTGTCATTTCTGGTTTTGATCATTTCTCAGATCTCAGAAATATTTCATATTCCTTAATCTTTACCTTTTCCCACTGATATATCACTCCCGTCTCCCTTAGTCTATCCAAAGAAACCAATTCCTTCTACTCCAACTGTTTGGTTTGCTCACCAGCTCTAAGATCTCTTTACACCTACAACTTTTTCTCCCACTTCAAAGCTAGGCATGACAATGTGACAGCACGCATTTTCTTTCTCCAGCTGCAGCATGTATCTGTAACTCCAGTATTATGTTTCTGAACTTGAATTTTCATGCCACTAACACTGCACATGAAGTTGTCCTTGTGAAGAGAGTTCATCCTGACAAGTAGTATTACAATGGAGATGGGTGATCCATCCATGTTCTCGAAAGCCAGCAGAATTGATGCTTAAGGACTTGCATTCTCTGTGTGTGAGAGCAGAACCATTGTGCAGATCATCTAAGAGATCTATGTGATCCTGATTTTCTTTGTTAAAAAGTTAACTGACAAATCGCTGATGGATTCTATTTGCTCCTAGAACAAAAAGAAGCACTCTTCTCAAGTTAACAGCCCATGCCCCTTTGCCTTGCTTGTCTTCTGAGGTTCTGAATTATCTCTTGAGATCTATTTCCTCCTACAGAGCTTAGTTTTTGTCTACAAATGTATTAGTAGGCTCTTTGAGAGCCTGAAGTACAGAATTCTGCTTTATTGCAGCTGCTCTAGAAAAGTCTAGCCCTGAGTTTTCTTTATGGGTGGTAGCTTCTTGCTGGCTCATCATGGGAAATACCATTGTAATTTCAATCATAGCCGAATTTACAAAATCTACCTTAAAAATGCTTTAACCTCGTTTATTTGTTGGTGTGGGGTAAGGAAGAGAGCATGTTCTTCACATATAATGAAAATGCCCAGTATGGAGTCAGACGTAGCCAACCTGAAAATGTCAGCTTATAAAGTTCAGCATTTTTGAATTGGGGTTGAGGTGAGGGAGACCCGCTTATGCTTTGTCATTTCAAGCAAGTATTACTTTTTTTTTTCCACTTTCCCATAATTCAAAGAACAGGTGAATGAACCTGTCTAAGGCTGTAAAATTAAAAAGAAAAATCACCTTTGGAAGGAAGGGAAACTAACCATTTCTCAAAGCAAAAGATGAAGATGGGACATTTGAGCTATAAACGAGAAATTACACAAACATTATTATCGTGAGAATGTGTGTTTATAGTGCAAACTCTAATGAAGTGGTAAATCCCTTTTTGTTTCTTACAAAACAAAAAGTGAAAAATCCCAGGCTGTGAGCAAGAGTCACAAAGTCAAGTATTCAACATTTTTCACAACTAGAACAATATTTTTTAGACAGTCTCCAATTAGATCTCTCAATTACACGGTGATATTTTTTCCCAATTTTTTTTGGTGAAGTCTCCAGATTGAGAGATCCAATAGCCATTTTGTTCTGGCATGTCACCCCCCCCACACCATTTACTGATTATTGTGACCCTGTTTTGAGATCAGAAGTTTTAATAGCCAGATCTATTTTCTTATTGTACGTCACAGGTTTTTAATGAATTTTTCACAGCAGCAGTATCACCCAGGCTCACATTGATGCCCTGTTGCAGGTACAAGTATTAAAGCTTCTACAGGCTGGATCCTGGGCTGTCATGCTGGACACTGAAGAACTGAGGAACATGTAATTATTGGTCATATCTGTTAAGCTTGGATCAAGAGCCATTCTTTGCACTTCTGTTGTAGAGACAGGATTAGAATCAGTTCTCTGGAGCAACTTCCAGTTGCATTTATCAGTGAAACCTTTCTTTGCTCTTCAGTCTAATTCACTGCAAACTTCTCAGCTTTTCCTGCAAAAAAAATGTAGGGAATTGTATATAAACTTTTTTTTTAAGTGAGTTGTTGTGTAAGTCTTCATTACATTTAGATGAAAGTAAGCAGAGTGAAACTACCAGCAGGATTGTTAATCCCAGCATGTGAATGCGTAACACTACAATTTATTTTTTTTTTAAATATTGCTTTTATGTTGCTTTGTGTTAATACCTTCCTATGCTGTTAAAAGAGGTGAAGGGACTGTGTCTACTTCCTTAGTCTGTGAGCAGTGTTTGTTTGGATCACCAGGCAGGTTTGTGCCACCTGAGCTAGGGAAGTGTTAAGGAAAATAGCTGGTTCTGCTTGGATGAGGTTAAGGGAGAACACGGTACATACTTTGCCAGATCTACCATTATTTTGTAATTTTCCTCGGCAATCTAGGATCCCGTTCAGATCTGGAAGAGCATTGTAATTCATTCCATCTAATGTCACATTCTGATGACTGGACATCTGTGTTTCCGCAGCCACATGTTCTTTACTGCCCCACATAAATCTGAGCTGGTTTCTTGTTCCACGCTTTTCTGCTGTTCACCTTCGTCACCCCAGTTTTGTTTCCCGTTCCCAGGCTTCTTCTCCAGACATCTTGCCCCATCACGGGTTTCTCTTAACAGTCCTCTCCCTCCCCCACTTCTATCCAGGTTTACTGATCTCCGTATTTCTTCATTGCTCTCATTTTCACTTCCCACACAATCTCACTTCTCTGCTGTATAGTCTCCTTACTCCTATTCTATTCTGGTAGTAAGCGAACTCTTGTTCCCATTTGAAAACGAACAAAAACCTGCTCTTTTCTTTCTTTTTGAGGTTGTGAGGAGAGAAGCTTTACCTGCTCAATCCCTAGGTAGCTAAAACTGTGCTGGCTCCACCAAATTTAAAATAAAACCAAAAAAATCTGGGGAGAGTTTTGCCACATCTCTGAACATGTAAGGTAAAATACGTCGAACACATGCTGAATTTCCAGAGGACATAGCTGTTAAACTCTAAACCCCTACACAGAATTTCTACTTACAAAGTAGACAAGCTTCTCTTCCACGTGAAGAATTTGTCTCTGTCATTAGGACATGTTAGAAATGTTTTTGTTTCGATCAAAAGTCAAGTGTTTCCACCAATGCAGGAGAGGCTTTGTATTTTCTCAGGAAAACAGGGCTTGCCCATGTTAAAGTATTCCCATTTTCTCTTGGCAAACTATATGTAGCAAACTGTGAAATTTTGATGAAACATTTATTGAAAAAGCATACGAAAAAAGGGTTTTCTTTCCCCTATTTAAAATGTCCGCATAATGACATTTGTGCAAAGCTATACCTAGCTGTACTCATAACAGCATCCTCCAACAGGGAATGTTGGGCAGCCTTAGGTAGGCACACAGCTCCCAGCCTACCTTTGGCCCATCACAGGTAGTCTGGAATATTTTTCTCTGCAGGCCTGCTAGGATGTGCCTGTGCTTGCACAGAGCGGTGCTACATTGATACGAAAGCCAGTTAAGTAAGAAAACCAATGTGAATTAACACAAGGGAAGTGTGCTACTACCAGGTCTCCTGCACAGAGAGCAGTTCAGGAATTCCCACGAAATATTTCTGTACATGTTATGCCTGCGAGTGTCTTGGAGGATGTAGCTATACACTGGAAAGCAATTATATCTCTGGGTATACAACTAGCGTGTCTACAAGTGTATGGCTGAGAGGAGAAAGTACGTGATAACGTTGGCATCAGAGATTTCAGTAGCAATCCAACTTAAGATGAGTGCATTACTTACAGTTGGAAGAGGTACATATGTTGATGGATAGATGCAGAGAGTGAAAGGGATTGGTATGTATGTAGGTATTTATCTCCTTGAAAATAAGATGGAGTGAAGATAAAATGCATTTAAATCTTAAAGCACTGCAATCTGAGAAGTAACGCTCTTCTGTAAGCTTTTTACCTTGTAGAAATGTTCACATCCGTGGTTCGGCTCATTATCTGTGAGTAGGAGTTTCTGAAGTTGGCAATTAATTGCCAAATGGGGATTTACCTTGTTAGGCTTTCAATTGTTTAAAAAAAAAAACAAAAACAAAAACCACCATTTTTTTTTAATTTTGCATGTGATGAGAGGAAATATGTAATTTTTATGGGGCACTTGGCTTTTTTTAGAGGTAGAACTCTTCTTACCTGTGCATTATTTCAGTGTGCTGTGTCTAAGAGACATACTTATTGAGAAATTGTTGAAAAATGTTGTTGCCATTTTGCTTTCTGGCAGACAGTCTATAATCCAGTTTGTCAAATGAATTTTCCTGATTGCCTTGCAGTGTATGGAAAGTACTTAAAAATGTCATAATTACCTCTCTGAAAGTTGGGGAGGGGAGGGGGGGGGGGGCGTTGGGGGTGGTGGTGAAAGACACAAAAGAAAACAGGCAAAAATTCAGCTTTCTATTCTTATGAAAGTATAAAGAAAATGTTACTGTATAAAGGCAGCACAAAAGACGTAACAAATGTTATAATGAGAGCAATCAAGTCCTTCAGAATGCTGGATAGTGGTTGTACCATCGGGGGGAAGAAAACCCGCAGATTGCTGTGTAAACCACTGAACATGTATTTGTTTTTATTCAGCAAGCTAAACTTAAACGCACTTGCTGTGTGACTTTCACTTGAATATAAATGTTTGTCAGTTCCGCAGGGTTTTAAATATGGGGTGCTCGCCAAAGTTGATGGGTGGTCCTCTGCCTCCAAGTCCACGGTTCAAAATTTCTACAAAGACCAAAAATAATTTATTTCACTTCTACTGTAATATTTAATGTATTTTAGAATGCATGTGAACAGTTGTTCATCTTTAACTTTCTACAGAATTTACAGCTTACACTGACTTTGTTACTTAGGCTGAAGAAGGGAGAAATGTTTGTCCTACGTATTACTCTGGGTTATAAGTATTGTTTCTAGTATCGTATTAAGCTATTATTTCTTCTATGCTAACTTATATTCTTCTTACCAAAATCATTCCTACAGTATTTGTCAGGAATCTGTAGAGGGCAAAGATATAAACTCTTAGCAAACAGACAGGGTTTCACGGAGAAGTGAGAAAACACTTTGCAAGATTCATGGTATGAATTAAGCTGGTAGTTGATTAGCTTTTGCAGCTATTTTTTTCAACCGCTCAAGAAGGGCCGATGTGTGGTATAATAAATCTAGAGATCTTAGAGGCTGATATCCCTATATTTTAGCCTCTTGATTTCTAAAATGTCAGTAGTGCTTATGAATCAGAAGATTCTGCTTGGTATTCTGGGCGGGGTGTCTTTGACGTCAGGCAGGAGAGAGCACCATGATTGTTGCCTTTTGGCTGAAACCCCCCAAAATTGTCTGGAGAAAAAAAAAAAATTCTATGTGGGAAAAGACCTTCTCGGTCTGTTGCCAGGAGGTGTCACTACAGCTCAGGAGTAACTATTTTGTCCCTTGAGACACACTTTAATAGTTTCGTATTAAGTGCCGGTGTCATCAGGTGCAATAATGCACTGCCCTTTCCCATATGTCTGAAGAAGGAACACTGAAATTGTGCGGTCCACTAATTAATATATAGACAAGTAAAGAGATGATGCTAATGTGCTAAATGTGTTGTCCCTCAAAAATACCCTTACGACATTGATACTGAAATATGCATGCGATGCGATACGTGTACATCCTTCCTTGGGGGAATTAGTGCTTACACAGAGCTATCTGATGCAGTCGTTTGTACTCCCTTGGTCCTATTCATCTCCCAGGGTTGTGGCAGAATCTCAGCAATCGCTGATCAAACGTATTATGCTAGAATTAGCATGGCAAGATATCTGCTGGAAACCATGAGGGTGAAAGTGTCAGTCTGAAGGAGATGAAGCCATGAGTAGGTTTGGGAATCGTATCCTTAAATGCTACTGATACTACTTTCAAAACAATTTAAATCATTTATTTTAATGCATGAGAAGCTTTTTATTCTCAATCAGTTTTGCACAGCATATTATATGTATTTTATACAGCCTGCTAATGAGCTGAAGACTTGTTAATTATATGTGTGTGGAATGGCATAGCTGCTGAATTATGCACATTATTTTTCTTTACAACGAAGCCTTCCTCTTAACTGTATCTATCCTGGTTGAAAATGTGCTCCTTGGGTTGCTATTGCTAACATCTACTCTCGCTTTGTTATCATCAGTCTTAGGGTTTTGGTGGTATGAAGAGTCAATCTGAAAGCTGGAAGAGTTGGCTAGGCAATAAAAAAAAAAAAATTGTTTAAAAGCAGCTTCCTGTGTCGCATAAAACAGCTGTTGGGAACTTCATATCCCCTGAAATAAAAGAAAAAAAGTTTAATAGAGGAGCGTAAAATCTGTTCATTTAATTTTATTTTTTTGGCTGTCTGGTTTGTAATTTGTTAGTGTTTTCCTATTTAATATTGTCCTCTTGATGTGGAAAAACAAACAGTGCCTGTTCCTCCACCCCAAAAAAACCCCAACAACCAAAACTAAAGTTATCCATGTTATCCACAACAAAATATTCTATTATCCTGGATCAGCGTTGTGAGAACTGGAATCTAAATGTGAAGAAGGGTGCACTATTTCCTGGATTTATTACCTTAGAAAAAGTATAAAATGTAATGGTAAGGCTGATCGGGTGTTTCTTACCTTGGATAATTCCAGAAAACGACAAAAATTTGCAATGCTGGCGATACCAGTTACTTACTAAACAGCATGTTTTTATGTAAACTTAGTGTCTAGTATAGAATTTAAATCATTATGTGGAAGTAAGATTTTCAAAAATCCCTGTGTCTTTTACTATGAATTATTCATATTAATGAATACTGATATCCAGCTCAGTATGTGTTGAATGGGGATGATGTTTAATTTACATGTGTTGGAGGTCATTCTCGTAGATCTAGGGGAAACATGGATGATGAAAGCCAACTGGTATACTTTTGCTTTTATTGAGAGCTCTAACCTCCATTCATATTTACACTGTGAGGTTGCTGTGGAAGTCTGGCCGTGTAGCGTTCTTCAGTGTACGCGGGGGATCAGGACAAGCGTGAGTGTATCTTCTAAGCCTCTGTTGATGAAAGATGTGCAAACCCAGTGAAAACCTTTATGCAAGCCTTGCAAAATTACGTCAACTGGCTCTTAGGTGTTTTGGTCCCTTCTTAATCTCCCCTTGGTGCTTTCAAGTTTCATTCTGACGTTTTAAGTAGCGGGTTTGATTTAGGAGCCTTAAGTGGATGGAGATCAGCTTACGTTAGCCGTTTTCTCGAGACGGTATCGTACAACCCGTGTTGGAAGCTTTTGAGTACGTGTCTTCCATTTACCATGCTCAGTCCTCTTCCCCAAGTTGTAGGCTATAGGGTCTGCCCCAGGCTGATGAAACACTCCTGCATTTGTGCAAGGTGCTGTTGGAAAGCAGAGGGAGTTAAAACAAAGATTTCTGTCCCATTGAATATTATTCACTTAATCAGTCACGATTGCAGCAGGACTTGTAGGCTGAAAGTCTGAACTGCTTTTCAGTGGCAAATGTTGATTCTTAAAAAAAAAAAAAAAAACAAAAAAAACCAAAAAACAAACCACCAAACCTCACCCCAAAACCAACAACAAAAAAAGGCACGAAAACCCCCCAAAACACCCAAGCAAAAAAAAAAAGCCAAACCCAAAAAACTCAGTTTTCAGTTTAGAAAAAGTTGAGCTTTTTTTTTTTTTTCCCTGAAGATAACTGTGTTTTAAAAGTGAAAGATTGGTGGAAAGTGGAAATAGGTAGTGAAAAGTCATTTTACTAAAGATTTCTAAAGCTTTGTGGGGGAGGGAAAAGGTAAGAATAACAAGGCTTTAATAGCAATCTTATACAGGTAATGAAAGGAACCACAGCTTTATTTGACGGCTTGTATTTTTGCGTTTGTTTGGATAAGGGAGTTGTACATGCCTAAAAATTAGCAGAAGAAAGTCATCGGACGAACTTGATCACAGGCCCTGGCTACATAAATCAGTATTACCTCCAAATAAAGTATTTGTGATACTGTCATTGAAAACCCAGTCAGAAATTGTGTGTGTTCACATGCAGAGCTGCATTAGTGAACTTCAGACTGAGGGTTTTGTCCTTTTTTTCTCTAGTTATTGGATTCTTGTGATTCACAAATAATAATTAAAAAAAACCACCAAACTGTAGTGTGTCAGAGCATATGCATCTTGGATATGAACTCATGGAGAGAGGAACAAGTCCAAACTGGGGAGAAAAAAAAATAACCCACAAACCTAAATTATCTTGAAGGCTTCCTCAGTCTTCGTTGGTGTTGTTTATGCAGAGAGCATTCAAGAGATTTCATTTGTTGTGCTAACATCAGCTTGTTTCAAATAAGCCATGAAATGACTATTAGACAGATTATCAGCCTTAAAGGATTATATGCATCCTTCATCTTAGGTGCTGCTGCAGTATAAACACAATAACGATAATCAGCTTATTTAAGTTCAAGCAGGTGGTCCAAAGGGAAAAGTGCGTTTTTCTTCCATCTTCAACAGCGGAACATGTGATTATGTAGACAATAATTAGGGAAATTGCTTAGAGGTGTTTTGGAGTTTTATGTTCTAGGTAACCAGGGTTGTTTTGTTTTTCTGGGTGTTCTTTCAACCTACTGATTTCATGACATGACATGGACACAAAGTAATTTTCTTATCTGCTTTGTAAAGGAGAGTGGTGTCTCACAGCAAGATGGTGAGTGGATTTCCCTTCCTAGCTAGTTGATGACCTTGCAGTCATGAAAGTTTTGTTAATGAAAAATTCTTTTTTTTTTTTTTTTTCTTTCCCATACACAGTATTGGTTTTTCTCTTCCTGCCTTTCAAATACAGTACCTTTTCAAGTAAAGAGAGACTGTGATCATTTCCTTCCATGGCATGGAAAGTGGTGGTAGCAGTAGAGACGAGCTGGTGGCTTCTTCATATTCTCCCTCGGGTTGGTCAGCAGCTACGGAGCCGGTGAGGGGCTGAGGGTTAATCGGACACCTAACGCCTTCCTAGTTAAGACAGAGTTAGGTCCAAAACAACTTCTAACCTCTGCACATTTCCCAGTAACTTGGGATTTGCCCTTGCATAACAGACACATTCTGTTTTCCTCAAGTTGTTAAATGTCTAAATTACTTTGTTTCTTTGAAATAAATTACTTGCTTTAGTGGCTATAGTAGTAAATGTATATGCCAAATTCTTAAAGTGATATTGATACTCTACCAAATATTTTTATACCTGGAAATAACTAAAATCAAAGAAGGAAAATGGAGCTGTACAGTTACTCGTGGAGATTCAGGGACTGAGTTATTTTTAAGTGAGTTACAGGTTTTAATTAACTGCTTGCCAAACTTTGTAGATTAATGTCAATTGGTCATAAACAATTTGGAGTAAAATTTATTGTACTGTCTTGGAGAAAGGGCATGTGACCAAGCAAGTAAGCAATATTTTCTGTTGTCATTTAAAAATATTTTCCATTCTGCAGAATTCCTTTGGGTGTTTTCTGTGACTGGTATAAAACCATGATAGCTTTAATTTTGTCAAAAGGTATTGCTATTAAGAACACTTATGGCAAAATGCTATAATACATGGCTATGGAAGTAGACATGTGGAAGAGGCACAGTTTTAAAACTTTGAAATAAAGTCATAGGAGCTATGGTTAACTGGAGATTTTCAAAAAGCCTTTTTTTAGCTTGAGGTTTTTGATAATGGTTTAAATCTAGCTTAGAAAATGATATGAAAATCCCTTGACCTACAGATAAAAAAAAAACAAAAACAAAAACATGAAATTCTGTAGTAGTGAACTGCTACAACTGACCAAATCAGTGTCCTGGGGCAGGGAATGGAGGAAGGAACTGGGAGGAGAAGGCACCTAAAAGGTTGTTGCACAATCTTCATTCAAGGTGGTCTTTCCTGCATATGGCTAAAAATGTCCTTTTTTTACCCCATGTGTTCAGAGGAAAGCTTGTGCAATTTGCATTTCTTGAATGCTCTATCCTTCTAATTTATGTTCAGACAATTTGTTTCTACATTATGTGGCTTTGTTTGGGACAATGCTTAGAAGACTATTCAAGCCTGAATATTAAAACTCCCCACAAAGTGAGCTTCAAAGTAGGAACCCAGGAAGAATGCATAGTATGTTATTAAAAGCCTCTGTATGCGTGCAGTCTCTATATATGGCAACAAGATTATTTACTACAATATTATGAGCTAATTGATTGATTTCATCTGGCTGAGATGAAAGTACATTTAGGACAGTGCATTTCAGACTTTCTGCCATGACCTTGTTTTTGATTTTTCTTTATGGCTTGTCCGGATAGAGGTGTCGACATAGTGTTATATTGCAGAGAGCACCAATATTTAAAAAATGCAGGGGAAAAAAAAAATCTTTACTTTTTTTCCCTTGCTGTGCCACAAATAAATTGCAAGTGGAATGAGCAAGAGACTGATTCCACTTGAATTGTGGTTGAAGGAGGGTATTTCATCCTTCTGTCTCATGTAAGTCCAATTTGACTTTTTGGAAGTGAGATGCTATTTACCCTCAAAAAAAAAATAAAAATCTGTACTAGCTTTCCTCATTGCAATAGGTTTTGCTTATTATGTGCATTATTAATGCACAACATACTCTGTATTTTGCTACAGATTGATCTGCTGGGAGCAGGGTGGAAACATACGTTAGTGAGACAAAGTAAAGATTTCACACTTCTGCAGCACTTGTGTTTGAGATAAATGACAGACTCCAGGACACCAATTCTCTTCCTCATTTGCATTTTCTCTAGGCACCAAAGAAAAGAACTGGAAGCCTAAACATAGAGATGTAATGCCATTTTAGATGCTTTGGGTACCTGAGACATCTGTCAGGGCTACCAGGTGTGACAGATGACTTAATGCCTTCTTTAGCAGCAGTTGAAAGCCATGGTGGGATGCCCTCAGGCATCTAAAATAGCACTACATGTCTACGGTTTAGTTATCATGCTCTGTTGTAAAGTGAAGTAAACCAGGTAAAGATGATTTAAACAATTGCATGGGTATGTTTGTATGTGTTTAAGAAATTACCCGGGGTAATTTGGTAGTAGAAGTTAGTGGTTAAAAATGAGATTTAAAGTAAATTTCCTTCTGTATCAGCTTAAGTTGCTTTAAAAACTGCTTGCAGTACAACCTCTACGCAAATTTTCAATTGTATAACAAGTGAGGTGGGGGCTTTGTTTTTCAGATGCTCAGTTACCAAGCTCTAGATACTCATATTAAACTTGGTGTAGATGGGTGTATATTGAAGCTGTGGTTTGTAAGCTAACTAGGGTCAAATTGGCATCACTAGGTTCAGGGAGATTTCGAGCAGTTTGACTACAAAATAACCGTTTCCATCTACTTGGTGCCGTTGTGAAGCTAAGACAGTAGCTCGCCCTGTGCAACGCTGATGGGGCAGAGCAGGGGTGCGCTGGCAGTGGAGCTGGATCCCCAGCATCAGTCTTGCTTTGCTGTTACAGCGCCTTCATGCCCCCAGACCGGTACCTGTGCGTTGCTGTGATCCTTCAGCTTTTATCACAGACAAAAATGCAGGGATTGGGAGAACTGAGGTTCTGTCTGTCTTAGAGCAGATGAGAAATGAGGAACCTCTCCGCAACCTCAAAGACTCTGCCTTGGACATGCTGTTAGCTTAGAGGTAACGGCAACATTCCTTGTTTTGAGTCATCCAGTAGCCAGGTAATGGAGATATTTGAATAGATTAAATAAACTCTAAATAATGATGTTCTGAAAGTGGTAGTTACTCATTGAACTCTGATTGACAAGAAATTTTGAGTATTCCAGTACTCTGTATTTGCATTCTCTGTAGTCAATATATAGTTAAACAATAAGACGTGACAGGCATTAATCCCTTTGAAATATACTCCTGATGTCAGAGCTGCTGTTGGGAATGAGCGGAAGGATGTGGTACTTTAACTACCTGAGTGGGACAGTAATCTTTCATGAATTCATTACCTGGAGCATCTCACTGCTATTATGAAATGGTAATTTAAATAAATAAAATACTCAAGGAGTAGCTATTCAATTTACAGGGAATTTTAACAGAAGTTTGGCATCACTGGCATGGAAAATCACTTGAATAAGGAACGTTATACTTACGTACTGCATTCAGAAGATGGTTGCTTCATTCATATCAAGTCTGGCTTGTGACATGATCATAGCTACCAGAACTATCAAAACTTCAAAGTATATATGCAACTGCAGTCAGTACTCCAAGTAACTTTTCCTATACATGCTATACATAATGTATTCTAAGTAAAGCCAGAAATAATTTGTGCGTTAAAAACAGCTAGAGTGGTGAAAACCATAATGCAGTACAAGCCAATCTTTTTTTTTTTTTTTTTGAAAGATGGAAAACAAATTACAGGAACGATTTTTTTAATAGTGTCTGATGCTTTCCAGTATGGAACATCTAGTTAAACAGTACGTTATTACAAAGTACAGGGGAAGCAAACAAAAGTAAGAGCAGACTTCTTGTTTCTTTTTTTGTCTAATATGCAATCACACTTAGTACAAGATTTTTTTTTATTTTAAAATATGGCAGTGTATATATTCATAGCTTTTAACATCTGTTCTTTTCCAATTGTTTTCTTACCAGCTATTCTTAAATATTTCAGAGAAAACCCAAGGGCTTATTAAAATTTTTGTAAGAAAGCTTATCTTTTTCAGGGCACATAAGATGTTACCTCTAAAGAAATATTACTGAATTAATTCTTTTCCCTTGACTGTAATGATTTTATAATTATACTTTGTCATAAAGGAAATCTACACAGGTTCATTGTTTTTCATCTTTTCTGGATAAAAGCTAATCTTGCTCTGGAATGTGGACAGATGGGAATAACCATTGTAAGCATTAGTTATGACAATTTCTGTGCAAAAATTGGTTTTGTTTATCTTGATTTTATTTTTGGGGAAAAAAAACCCCAACAAACCAAAACAGCCACAAAAAAAAAAATCCATATGCATCCCACCATGTTTTAATTACTCATTGTATAGCAATAAACTGGATAACAATGACACAGTAATTTCATAGGCTGGAAGTGATGACTGCAAGATTGACATGGAAAAAGAATGCTTTATTATGAGATTTCATGATTAAGCAGCAGGCAAGACTATATTCAGTTATCGAGTTTTCTTATCGGGTAATATCTTGCCAGGTATTGACTTGGAAAGGGTCTTTTCTGTTAGGATCCTCCCGAGACGCAGAAGGCAAATATGGGGACTGGGAGAATGAAGAACTGCCCACTGTAGGGGAGATCAAGTTTGAGACCATCTGAGGGACATGTTCATGGGACCTGATGAGATGCATCCACGGGTCCTAAGGGAACTGGTGGATGGAGTGTCTAAGCCACTGTCCATCTTATTTGAGACATCATGGCAGTCCAGTGAAGTTCCTGCTGACTGAAAAAGGGGAAACATAACCCCCATTTTTAAAAAGAGAAACAAAGACGACCCAGGAAACTACAGGGCAGTCAGTCTCACCTCTGTGCCCAGCAAGATCATGAAGTGGATCCTCTTGGAAACTCTGCTAAGGCACATGGAAAATAGAGATGGTTGGTGACAGCCAACATGGCTTCAATAAGGGCAAATCGTGCCTGATGAATTTGGTGGCCTTCTACAGTGGGGTTACAGCGTTGGTGGGTAAGGGAAGAGCAACCGACATCATCTACCTGGACTTGTGCAAAGCATCTGACACTGTCCCACACAACATCCTTGTCTCTGAGCTGGAGAGACATGGATGTGACAGATGGAGCACTCGGTGGAGAAGGAATTGGCTGGATGGTCGCGCTCAAAGAGTTGTGGTGAGCAGCTCGATGTCCCGTGGAGAGCGGTGACGAGTGGCGTCCTCAGGGGTCGGGGCTGGGACCGGCGCTGTTTGACATCTTTGTTGGGGACACGGGCAGTGGGATCGAGGCACCCTCAGCAAGTTTGGCAACGACACCAAGCTGTGTGTGGGGGTCGACACGCTGGAGGGAAGGGATGGGCCATCCAGAGGGGCCTGGACAGGCTGGAGAGGTGGGGCCGTGCCAACCTCATGGAGTTCAACAAGGCCAAGGGCAAGGTCCTGCCCATGGGTCGGGGCAATCCCCAGCACAAACACAGGCTGGGGGAGGAGTGGATTGAGAGCAGCCCCGAGGAGAAGGACTTGGGGGTGTCGGTGGATGGAAAACTGAGTGTGAGCCAGCAATGTGCGCTGGCAGCCCAGAAAGCCAACGGTATCCTGGGCTGCACCCAGAGCAGGGTGGGCAGCAGGGCGAGGGAGGGGATTCTCCCCCTCTACTCTGCTCTTGTGAGACCCCCCTGCAGGGCTGGGTCCAGCTCTGGGGGCACCAACATAAGAAGGACACGGACCTGCTTGAGTGAGTCCAGAGGAGGCCACGAAGATGATCAGGGGGCAGAAGCATGAGGGGTAACGATTTTAATCTGAAAGAGGGTGGATTTAGATTAGACATAAGGAAGCAATTCTTCCCTGCGAGTGTGGTGAGGCCCTGGCCCAGGTTGCCCAGAGAAGCTGTGGCTGCCCCCTCCCTGGCAGGGTTCAAGGCCGGGTTGGACGGGGCTTTGGGCAACCTGGGCTAGTGGAAGGTGTCCCTGCCCATGGCAGGGGGGTGGAACTAGATGATCTTTAATGTCCCTCTCAACCCAAACCAGTTTGATTCTATGATCTTTTTCTTGTCCTCATTGTGTGGTATGATCTGTTTCCTAGGCTGGTTTGTTTCTTTTAATTGGTTATTTGCACATGAATAAAAAATACAGCAAAGTCTTTGGTTTCTTCCATGTAGTGTTGTTTCTGACATTTTGGCTTTAGTGCTTAAAACCTTATTTTTGTTTTAGGATTATCTAAGGAACTGGAAGTTCATGGGACCATATCTATAGTTACCTATAGAGTATTTTGTGGTAAGCAAAGGAGTCTGGGGAAGGGTGTCCCCTTTTAGAGCTAGTTTGATAATGTCTGTTACACGCTGTGTGCCTTCCTATGAATTCACAGTTATTTCTCATCCTACTTTTGTACTTCAGTGCTCCAGCACTTCATTAACATGTTTTAAAAAAATAAGAGCAAAGTAGCCTGTAATACTGTGATTGTTGTGTGAAGAACGTAAGATAGACATTTTTACATTAAATCTAGTGGCAAACAGAAATGTCTAAAAATTTGCAATATCTCATAATGAACGGCTAGTCCAAAATAATTAAAATAGAATGAAATCTTTTCCTTGTCAGTAAACAGCTGATTTATATATAAGAATTTATATCTAATCCTTAAATTTATTTAAGCTCAGCTATACAGCTGATACTGTCTTGCTATTTATTTATCTATTTAAATATTCTCTCTGGGTTCTACTAAGGTCTTGGCTGCAAGTTTCTCCTGTAGCAAACTCCCCAGGTTAGTCATGCGCTGTGCAAAACTACAGTCTTCCCTCAATTTTCCATTTTTGCCTTAGAATTCTGTTGTATCTCTTCATTACTCTGTGAGAAATGTCTGACTTAGCTTCTCTGCTTAATTTATTGTTCTGCACAGCTTTATGTTGGTTCTTGTTTATTCATCTCTTCTGGAAACTAGATATTCCTAGTCTAAAACCTTCTTCCATGCCTGTAATAGTTTTCATTGCCCATCCCTGCACCTCCTCAATGTTTTCTAGTGTTGACTTGTGTAATTGCATTATTGTATTTTCAATGTTTATTGTATTTCTCTATGTACTAATACTTTTTCCCCTGCACGTTTGCAGTTCAGATTGAAGCTAATGTGTGAGCAAGAATATACAGGAGATCTAGCAAATGGCACTGAACATCTTTTTTTTTAACTATTTTAAAAATTGTAGCAAGCTCTGCTGCCTTTCAGATCTTCCATGCTCCCTCTTCCTTCTGACTTCAGCCAGGACCCAGAAGCACTTACCTGTAGTGCAGAAGGAAGGAGCTAATTCTTGATTCCTGACTCCTCCGCCCCTGAGGGTGTCACTGTCAAGTCCACCCCAGTGCAGCATGGCAGCTGCCAAGTAAACTGCTGTACTGCCTCGGAGCTGCCAAGAGGAATTTTCCTAGTCTGGTTTCTCTTGCTTCTCCCTTCTCATAAACCCATTGTGAGCTAACTCGAGGACTTAAAAGTATGGCAATGCCAGTTCATCTCGCTGAACTGGCTTAATTGCAGAGGTCATGCCGGGGCAGGGCTGAATAACCTTATTGATAACAGCTAATTGTTAGAGATTGTTGTGTTGTCCAGCTGCATCCAAAGAGCAGTCCGTGTTGTTCCTTCTGGAGTGCCCTGCCTTGTGTCTGAGCTTATTAATTGCTTTACTAGTTTGTGTTTCTGCATCTTCTATTGAGGCAGGACAATTCATTATGTCACTCTGCCTTCATCTCTTTGTCTTGGTAACCACACTCTGGGATACTTACGAAGGGCAAGACCTAGTAGCACATTTACTGAGGGTCTGGATAGTAAACCAGAAAACTGGTTAGGTCATTAAAACGTGATCGTTAAAATCTGCGTATTTTCACCCACTGACTTAATTCACTGGTGGGTTTTTTGAGTTTTAGTGGTTTTCCTTCACTCCTCCCAGAACAAGAAAGTAACATCGGTTGGTCCTGAGCCTTTAGTGTAGTTCAGACCTTTCAAACCCTCGGAGCTGCATAAGCAGCAGAAGTAATGCTTGTAAAACTTAAAATACTTGGTCTTTTAGGATGAGAGAAACCAGGTTAAGTGGCAGAATTTTATTATAGACTCTGAGACCTGAGACCTGGTTAAAGCCAGCCAAATCTGTGGCTGCAGAACCTCTTTCAGAGGGTAAGCAGTCAAATAAGTTTTATGTGAACATTAAAACTCACATTTTGGTAAACCCAGAAGTGGTTTTTTTGTAGCTGTTGAGTGTGAAGTGCATTCAAAATAATTACCAAAAAAAGGCCAATGTAGCATATATGCTGACACGTGTCAAATTAATCCTTTAAACTGGTTGAGGGCTGTTAGAATTGTTCTCCACTTTCCAAACCAGAGATTTCTTTCAGGGAGAAAAACATAAAGGGCTGAAATTTATTCAGTGTAATTAGACATAGCTTGCTATTTGTTTTTCTTCAGCCTGCTCTAATTCATTTACCCCACACCTGATGGTATTACAGATGCTGAAGGAACTTATGAGGAACTCACCTAAGTGTTTGGGTGATGAGAGGTTTTGAAGCATTTAAAAAAGAGGAGAGAGAAGAAAGAAATCCCTGAGGAATTTTACAAATATGTGGGTACAGGCATGCTACACAATCCATCCTGTAGTGTTCTGTAGTGCTGCCCTTTGTGAAATTGATTTTAAGATGCAAGATACTAAACATTCACAGCAGGAATAATGTAGAGTTAACTGTTGGATCTTCATATTTTGACAGGCGTACTGTTATTCAACAGTTTCTTTATATTAAGTATGTGTAAGTGTATATACAAACAAGTAAAATCTGAATAATTATGAATATGCTAGAGGCTTTCTTTTGTCATTGCAACATTTATTGAACTAGGGGATATACAAAAGTACCTTCAGCCTTTGAGTATGAATATTCCCTATTGTGAGTAAGTCCAAATGGTGGTTTTTGTACCTGTATGTATACATAGTACCAGTCTCATAAAGAAAAGGATGAAGGTCTTATTTTAAGCACAGAATAAACTCATACTTCTTCCATATGGCAAGAGTGTATGTTAAGGGGAAAATGAGCCATATTTGACGTAGGGGAATAAATATTCTATTCTTCTAACTTTATGCACGGAATTGACCTTTCTCCTAACTCCTTGACTCACTGCAGAAACGGTTTGTGATCTACAGAGCCTGTGTAACACACACACTGTAGTAACCAAGGGTGAAAATTCAGTGATCAACAGGCAATACTATGGGCTAGTTAGAAATGCAATAATTTTTGCATGTGCAGGTCTTGAATTTTTTTTTAAACCAGACTTCCATAGTACTTATTTATATGCTAAAGAACTAATAAAAAGAATTTAGATCCTAGACTAAATTATGGAAATTGTAGTCATATGCTTTGCATGCACTCAACAGGTGCCTTTCAACATTTCCTCTGTTGCTGAAAGCAAGTGCAGTATAACACAGTTCCAACTCCTCTGTTTAGAGATTCATGGAATCATTCAGGTTGGAAAAGCCCTTCGGGATCATGAAGTCCAACCATCAGCCCAGCTCTACAAAGTTCTCCCCTACACCACATCCCTTAACATCTCATCCAACATTCCATTCCATTCAACACAAGCTGGTAAGGAAGCACATTTCTAGAGGGAGTTGAATACAAAGAGGTTACAGGTGTATTACCTAGTCAGTGCTTATCTGTGCAAGCTCTGCATAACATCTAGGCTATTGCACACTTCATGTCCTCCTTTGGGAGGAAATTATACAGGGAACATTTAGGTAATGCCTGAAGACAGCAGAGCAAAGTCCTTACTGACCTAAGTAGATACAATCCCACATGTCCATTGTGATCTGTAGTTTTGAGGCTTGGTGTTAACTCTGAAAAGAGCTAACAAAGCCAGATGAGCAGAGAGCAGGACAGCACACGTAGTTGATTTTTGACAAGTGAAAAACTGTTCATACTGGAAGAACTTCATGTACATGTTGCTTCTTGCTCTTCAGCATCACGTACAGCAATGCTCCACCATCAGCTTGCTTTCAGGCGATAAATCATTTTGAGGTCTCATCTACTTACTGACTTCTGGCGTATGTGGAATAAGGTAGCAGAATCTATCCCTGGTAAACCTAATTATATCTCTCTGTGACTGTGAGAAATCATCTCTTTGTCTCAGAAAAGATTGCCTGTATCTAAGACAACCATATGAAGCCACAGAAAACCCAGAGAGGGGTAGAAACAAGCTTGCATGCAGAAGCGTAATGCTGCCATTTTAAGGAATTTGCCCGTCCACTTAAGGGAGAGAGGCATGGGCAAGTCTTAATATTTGTGTCTCCTCCTTGTTCTCACAGTAACTTGGAAACATCCAGATATTGTCAGAAATCTATGACCAAATGTCCTACGAAAATCTTCAGCAAATACAAATTTCAGAAGACTAGGTTTTCATTGAAAAAACACTTCACGTGCCATAAATCACTTCGATTGTATTTGCTAAATAAATTCTGCGCTATAGAATATAAAAATCAGAATTAATATCTTACCTTTAAGGAGAATGGTAAAACTGACTTCAATTGGGTCATTTTTCACACTGAATCTCTAGGGTGCTAGAAAGGGAGAACAATAGTTTCTAGGGGAAAAAAAAAACCCATACCCAAAGGCAGTACCAAATTTGGAGCTGATGGTGATCCAGTCTTAGTGTTTTAGCAAGTGCTGGAGTTCTCAAATACATCTTCTTCTGTGTTTTCTAGAGATTTTTTTTTCCCTTTTTTAATTTGCCTTTTGTTCTGTCAGTGCGTTGTATTGAGTGTAGTCTGATGGAATTGTGTAACTCGATCATTTGTTCACTGATTGAAATTAGAGTTAAAATACAACTGCACAGATTAAAACATAGTATCTTTAATTATTACAATTAAAATTCTTTTTTTAATCAAAAGGTGGCTTTATCTTATGACTCTGCCCTACCCATCAGTTGTGCTCATGCTCCCACTGTCAGTCATCACATGCATGATCTTTGCTCTACTATTGTGGAAGCAAATCGTTACATTCAAGGGACAAAACGAACTGGTTAATATTGTCAAAACATTTGTCAATTTTTCCCATTAGGTGCAAATTAAAAGAAATATTTTGCTAAGCAGAGCTACTAATAGGAGCTATATTAATAATGAAAGATAATTTAACAGCATGACTGCACAAGCAGAACAAGCCTTTGAAAAGGTCCGAACTTATGACTGTGACTGAATAAACCCATTAATTCCTTACACATTTCTGTTCTCATTCCAGGCAATCAAAATGAAAATATGCAACTCTTTATTATAGGAAAAGAAGATGTGCTGTAGTCAGAATATCACAGGACATACGTGGTTGCCTATAAAAAGTCGTGCAGACTGGGAACACCGTATTTTTAGATCAGAAGAAAGCATGTATTCTGTGATGCATATTTTGCTTACAGAACTCTCCTTACTGATCATGTTTCAGGTGCATCACGCTGTTTAACAAAGCGGCGTAAATAATTAAAAATTAATAAAAACATACCATCTTCCTGTTTTCTGATGCGCAACGAGGAAACAGAAATAAAACTACAGAGGCATTACAGCTCTTGTTCTACTGTTGATCAAACTACTCTTGCGTGTTCTTAAATGTGCCAGTATAAGACTGGAGGAGTCACTCAAATATATAAATATATACTCAAGAGGTGCTGCTGTGATACCTTGATTTGTCACTTTCTTTGAAAAGTCTTTGTAGAGAAGTTCTGTCATTAGGCAGTAGACCAGAAAGGATGCATCTTGCTTAAAAACAAAAGAACTGATGAACTGCTGAGGCTGGATTTGCAATGGAAGAGTAGGAGTAGGTAAAGGGACCTGTAACTGGTTCTCTTATCCTTCACTGTCCATTTCTGACCTGCTTTACCTGAAACAAGGTCCTACATGACTCTGCCTTATTGGGGTCTGTGCTGCTGTTCCCTATGCCAGCTATTCCCTCGTGTACGGTGTAACAAGAGGAAAAAGTCCAGTACAGCTCTTCCTTACTGCTGCTTATAGCACTTTTATAAATTAATGGGAATTCTTCCCTTGAGCTCCTCTGCCCCACTAACACCACAATATCTGATAGAAGAAGTTGCCTGAATACTTGGTAGACATGAATAAATTTGATATGATGGGGAAACATGGGAAAAGAAAATAGAGAATAACAAGGATTATTTTAAGGGAAGAAATGAGGTATAGGAGAGCAAAGGAGACATAAGGAAAAGAATAAAAAGTTTACAGCTGAGGAAGAGAACATAAGGTGATAATGGTAGGCGATAAACTTTTTTTCAAGAGCTGTAGGAAGAACTTCTACACTGAAACCTGTAAAGTGAAGGAAGGCAAGAATGAGAAATTGAAAGAGGATGGTCATTTCAGTCTCTTCAACCAATAACTTCTCAACTTCCTTTAAAGTTTCCCTTTAATGTCAAGGAAATGAGAGACTACATCAAAACGATTTGCTGTGCAAGTGGCTGACAGCAATCAGGAAATTCAAAGTTAATGTTAACACTATCTCTACTAACTCTTGTTCTGCTTCGTTGCTGGGGTGGCTTGCACTTGTTGTCCTAATCTGTAATACAAGATGTATTGTGCTTCCTATCAGAAATAAGACACTACCCAAACTGGTACACCAATTACTTCTCTTATCATTCCCTGTTTAGACTTTGCTTCGGGTACTTTTAAATGAGAATTTCTAAAATCGTGAAATAAAACCTCTAGTTATTAGACATGATCCTTCAGACCTTGCGTAGGGAGTAACTCCTTTTCATTCTGGGCTTGATAGACACTTCTCTGCATATATAATAGAATGGCCCTGAATGAATTCATATAGGCTTTCACCTCCAGGAGAACAACAAAGTTCGGTAGATGACTCTGAGTACGATCCTTTGTCTATTGACATTATTTTTAAACTTTCCTCAGGCTCTGGCAATGTGTACTAAAGAAATGATAAACGTCATGCCTAACAAAGTGCATGTTAACCATTAGAGCTACAGAGGGCGCTTCCCAGGTAGCTGAGATGTTTGTGTGTATGAATTATTTATTTGGGAGAGGGGGGTTGGTGGTGTTATCCTGTCACCGGTTTTCTCAAAGAACTGGTATTCAGCTACTCAGCAGTGGAGTTGGATAATATCTAACTTATTAAAAAAAAAAAAAAAAAAATCACTGCAATTCACTCTTACACCATGTCTGAACCATCCAGCTATCTTGATACAAAAATGAGAGAAACTGCTGTTTTTCCAAGTAGCTGTATTGCTGGTCCTTAAGTACCGTCATAGCAATTAGCCCTGGCAAAACATAAAATTGGTAACGGTGAAAGTGCTAATTTCTTGTCTGAGCAAACAGATATACTAACTGATGAAATGCTGTCTAAGATTATTCCAAAGGCTTACTTCCAATAAATGGAAAATAAATAGTCAGGGACATAACAAAAGTTGTTTGCTAAATGTGGTTAAAGAAATAAAATGGCTTGATTCCAGTTTATACTGTAAAGAGATATAATCTGTATGCAGGATATAGATGTCCTCCTTATTCCACAGATGCCAAAGCGATTAATATAATTTGCTCCCTTGCTGCTTTTAGAGTGAAAGTTTCAGGTGAAACAATGATAATTGTGTTGTCTTTATTTTGAAGTTGATCCGTTAAACTGTGAGACAAAGCCTGTCAGGAGGGTTACTTAGAGAAAGGAAGCACGTTGACCAGTTCAGGGTTACGCTACTGGGAGAACCAGATAGGAAGATGGAGCTGAAATGACCTCTGAGTCCAAGAGGATTGATTATTCCACAGACTATGCCTTCCATGTTTTATGTTTTGTGCTGTAATATTTATTACTCTCATATTTTGTTTGTTGTTTCTAAACATAATGAGGTTTTGTAGCATAAGCAACCTCCCTGCGCTGGCAGCCCAAAAAGAGACAGTGAGTGCAAGGGAAGTGTCAGGAGAAACCCAGCGTGCCCGTGATGTGACACTTTGTCAAATCCATTGCCATGTTATTCCTGCAGAAGTTTGCTAATTAGTCATTAAACTAAAGTTACCCCTACAATCTTGTCCAAAATGTCACATGAATAACATTCATTCAGAATGAACAGACAAAGATGATAATTTTTTTTCAAGCTGTCCGCATAATGTTGCATTATTTTATGTGGTGCCTTTCACTCTCTGCGCGTAGTACATGCCCATTTTAGTAAGTGGAATCAACTAGATTTTAAGTGGAGGAAACAGTCCCAGGACTTAAGTGATAGAATGACAGACCCATGTGTCGCCGAGGTCGCTGTGTAACTACACATCCTTCAAGTGCTGATATGTTTTACAGTCTTCGCTAGGTTTGGGCACAAGATTTGTATGGGGAAGTGACTGGGGCACTACTCTGGGTCGAAAATTCTAGCCTGGGTATGCTTAGGTTAGAAAGAGATGGCGTATATTTCACACTGGTTTCTGCTGTACCTTTAAAAGATGTCATTAATTTATTTTATACAACGCTGTAAACAAGTATGCTTAGGAGGAAGGGGGACGTATGTACCAGCCTCGTGACCTAGCTGCAGAGAGACTCAGGCTGTGTAGATTCAGTAGCAGATGCAGGGTGTCTACACTTAATGGAATTTCTCTCTGGTTTTAGTGCTATTTTTAACTGAATTAATAGCCAGTTAACTTGCTGCAAGCTACAAATGTTTGTGGTCTGCCCTAGGGGACAGACATTTGGAGAGTGCTCAGTGTAACCTTAGAGAGATGTTAACTATTCTTAATTATTTGCCTGTTACTTAAAAAACATAAGACTTGCTAGGCCACTGGTAGCCAACGGGCTATCTGACTGGGCATGCAGGGGGCTCTCGTGGCCAGCCAGGAGGTGCTTCTCTCCGCAGACTTGTGACCAAAACTCTTTCAGCATTAACCAGCTCCAGTTTTGGGGCCATTATCAAAGAGCACTGAACTTTCTAAGCCATCTCAGCAGAGTCTTACGTTTGGTATAGCTTTGTGTACATCTTTTTCTGTGAGAAACTACAGTTAAATTTCCTGTCTCCCTGTGTAAAGTTCAGCGGTTCCCTGAATTGTGCCTTGAATGTGCTTGGCTGGGTGGCTAAATTTTATGGGTTGAGTATGGAACAACTACTGGCTTCTGTTGTTTGGGTTGTTTGGTTGGTTTTTTTAAAAAAAAAAAAGCAAAACCGAAACACACAACACGAAAAAACCCCAAACCAACCAACAAACCATTCCCCTCAACTGTCATCAGTTGAGGTAATTTTTAAGGGGGGGTTCTGTACCTTAGAGAAGCAAGCAGTTATTGTATGGATATCCATTTTTTGTTTTTTTCAGAAATGAATGCTGTAAAATATTAAATGGTTCAGTGAAGAACCATAGACCTATTTTGAGGAGGAAATACCTGCAGTGAGAGGTTTGATGGGCCAAGCCAGCTCATCTTATCAAAAGTTTATTAGAAAATAACAAGATATTTACATATTTTTGTAGGTAGGAAAACAATACACAGAAAGGGTACCTTAATTCAATGAAAAAGAACAAAAACTGTTCACAAGGAGGACTTTTTGTGAGGGTTTTTTTTAAAGCAATGGATCTAATTAACTATTGAAACAAGATATTGACAGATATAGTGAATTTTGTAGGTTCTGAAGATGCTGATTTGGAAGAATATCCTTGAGGAAGTCTGCAAACTTTTAAAGTGAGTAGGCTACTGTCAATATTTTATAATTCTTAGGGATGACCCTTTCCTCAAGCTTGTAATTGAAAATGCCGAAAGGATGTTATAATTAAAAAGAAAATCCTAGGCTTTGTACACTACCTAAGGAACACTTTGTCATTGCCTTGTAAATCACAGCAGAAGAGCCATTGTGTTACTCAAACTAAGACAGAGTTTAATTGGAAAGCAGCTATTTTGCTTATTAGACTTATAATGAATTAAATGAACGTGAGATTTAAATAGCTAGTAGTCTTTCTGACTTCAAACTTTTTTAAGATGGGTACTAGTAGTAGTACCTCTCAAGTCAAAAAAAGTAAAGAGAATATGAAATTCCTAAAACCTAGGAAGATCTAAGTTGAATGACTATATAAACTATTAAATGTTCTCTTGAACTTACTGATCAAGCAATTGAGAAGCATGTCAGTAGCAGCCAGGAACTCTTACAGTAGAACAGATGTGACTGAGAAATGGAAACAGATCATCCCGGGGCAAAGGTGGAAAAATCAGCTACTATTGAGAAGACGTGGAAGTGATCAGGTTTATATGGGAAGTGTTCATGTGAATGAAATTATCTTTTTTTTTTTTTTTACAGTAGTATTTTGAGGATGATTCCACAAAACTTGGAAGAGTAAGAAACATCGTTTGTCTCTTCCTCTCAGTCTTTCATCACAGGGAAACGGGATATTAATGTCTTAAGTCTATCTGAGCACCTGTCAGTCAATTAAAATTCACGATCTACAGACAAAAGCATTTCAATTGCCTCCATGTTGCTGAGTTTGCAATACAGCGATGCATTTGGTAGAGTTTTGACAACTTGCTTGGGCAGGCAGCAGCCAGCCAGTTTTCTGCTTTCTTGCCTTGTGCCTTTTAGCAGTATCTCATGGGTATTGCTGTGTCAATATTCCCCCATTTCATCTCCTGAAATAGCTGTTAGTTGCTGATATGCCCATTGTGAATCACTGGAGATGCTAATGGTCCTGCTAGCCTGCGGTCTCTTGTACACCATGTCTTGCATCCAGTGGTGGTGCCATGCTGGACAAATGGTCCCTCGCCTGCCCTTCACTTCCAGGAAAGCTTTGGTGCAGCAATTCTCTTTATAAAAGGAAAACTTTGGTAGCTGAATTATTTTTTTATTTTAAGAGAGCCTCCCTGGTAATAGTATTTCTCTAAGAAAACTGAAATTTTGATTTCAAACCTAGTTTGTTTGACCTATATTCAGGTGAGATACTGGCCTCTTCATTGGATTTCACCTAAGGGAAAAAGTTGAGGCCAGCTGTAACTCACGCTTTAAAACGAGTTGGATCCTAAAAACTGCTGATGTGAATGATTGGCTGTTGCGGTAGGCAGGATCTTTATACAAATTTTGAGATCTACTATTGTGGAAAAAATTGTGTGTGTAGTGTGTAGTAATATATGATAAAGTCCGTATTTCTCAGTGCTTTCTGTGTGCTGAATGTGGTGTCTGGTAGATAGACACTAAGCCCTGTGGCCCTACGGTTTGCTCTTTTGGAGTTAGGGCATCACCTTCAGTGAGAGCAGGGTTAGGTCCTTTGTGCATAATCATTTCAGTATTTATCAAAGACTTGACTAGTCATTTGGGCATCTGGCTTCAGCAAGTGGTTATGAAATGAGAAGCTTGCAATGCATTTCCAATATTTCTTTCAAAGGCAGAGTCAATTTATCATTAAGTGACATACTATGCTCTTTACACAGTTACTTTTGGGCCTCAACCAACAGCCGTTAAGTATGTGGAAAAGCTCCCATTGACTTTAATTAGGGCTGGTTTAGTTGCACACTGAAGAAGACTTAATTGCTGTCTGAAGCTAAGACACAGCAGTGAGAGGTACTTTATAACTACCAGAGATAAACAGATACTATTAGAATGATTTTATCTGTATGCAGGTAGGAAGTACAATTGTCTGTATAATTCTTCTTACTATTTTTATTACCTGTTATTTACTAATAAATAAAATAAAATTGCATTTAAACTGTTGAGTAACCACACCATGACTGTACTTTACTATAACAGTGATGCTGTCATACTACCTGATTTTAATCTTTAAAGATGGAACCCCAAGACATTATTTTCTTTTATTTTTTTACTGTCTTTGTATTAAATTTTAAAAAGGTAAAATGTGTGTAGCTCCAGATACTTCTAAACATGACTTTTTTATTACTTGCATTATTGCTTTTTTTCATTAGAAGTGTTAAAGGATGGCAATAATTTGAAATGAAATGAAAGAGACTGGTGATTTACAGGGCTCCAAGTACTCTGAACTGGGTCTGGGACATACCTTTTGGATACCATAAGGCCTTTCTTAATTAAATTTTGCAAGGAGGAGGAGGAGACTTTTCCCACGGCATATGACAGTTGAACAGACTGTGGGGTTTTATGCATGTTAAATTCCTATTAACATTAATCAGAATTACATGTGCACATTTTGAAATTAATAAACTAGCTGATATTGCCTCAAATAGCTTTAGCTTGTTTCCACATTTATACTCTTGCAGAAGTATTCTTGCAGAAATTCAACAAGGCCAAGGGCAAGGTCCTGCCCATGGGTCGGGGCAATCCCCAGCACAAATCCAGGTTGGGGGAGGAGTGGATTGAGAGCAGCCCCGAGGAGAGGGACTTGGGGGTGTCGGTGGATGGAAAACTGAGTGTGAGCCAGCAATGTGCGCTGGCAGCCCAGAAAGGCAACGGTATCCTGGGCTGCACCCAGAGCAGGGTGGGCAGCAGGGCGAGGGAGGGGATTCTCCCCCTCTACACTGCTGTTATGAGCCCCCGCCCTGCAGTGCTGGGTCCAGCTCTGGGGGCACCAGCATCAGAAAGACATACAGACTTGCTGGAGCAGGTCCAGAGGAGGCCACGCAGATGCTCAGGGGGCTGGAGCCCCTCCCCTGTGAGGCCAGGCTGAGAGAGTTGGGGGGTTCAGCCTGGAGAAGAGAAGGCTCCGGGGAGAGCTTATAGCGGCCTCCCAGTGCTTAAAGGGCTACAGGGAAGATAATTCTTTAAGGAATTCTAAGAAATTCTTCCCTGCGAGTGTGGTGAGACACTGGCCCAGGCTGCCCAGAGAAGCTGTGGCTGCCCCCGCCCTGGCAGGGTTCAAGGCCAGGTTGGACGGGGCTTTGGGCAACCTGGGCTGGTGGAAGGTGTCCCTGCCCATGGCAGGGGGTTGAAACTGGATGATCTTTAAGGTCCCTGCCAACCCAAACCAGTCTGTGATTCTATGATGCACATCAGACTTCTGCAGACTGTACCCATTTCTCCAAAGTGTGCATTCATGTGGAATTGGATGCAACCAAGAAAGGAAAGCTAGGTAGTGAATGCAAAGAACAGAGTAGCATGACTAAAACAAAAAGCAAACAATATTATTTTTGCTGCTGAGTTATTAATGAATAAGTTCAGAGAGGGCATAAATCCACTAGAAAAAGAAACTATGTAAAATGGGAGTCCCAACCCAAATTATTAGATTAGTGGATGAGAAATGGCATGTACTAGATACTGTATTAAACTTGTATGTGACTTGGTTTAAGAAGAGTTATTTGTTTGGTCATAATGGTTAGTTTTTCCTCATTTGAGAAAAAATTTCTCCTTAGAGACAAAATTTCTCTTAGAGGTAGATTTTCCCTCTTGTTGACTGAAAAGATCTGGAGCAGGGTGACTCCTTGGGCCAGGTATGGTAATCTCACCCCCAAGTGCAGAGGTAACTATTCAGAGACAAGATATGGAAGAAAGAGATCCAAAGCTTGAACCATAACATTCTTGTGAGCAAGGTACTGAAGAGAATAAGAGAGGTTCAGGAGAAAACAGGGCCAAGGGAAGGAAAGGTATTGAACAGTGTATGATCGGTGCATTTAAGCCAGGTCTAAGGGTGAAACAGGAGGCTGGAATATTGACTGTTACTAAGCTTTTGGCTAGGAATTGTTCTGTACTTCCAGGAAGAGTTGGATATGTTAGAAGACAAAAGAGCAAGACAGATGTGACCTTTTGGGGAAAATGGTATGGGAATGGCAGGGAGGTTGAAGAGGAATTGTTACTGAAGAAAATGGGAGATAAAATATAAAGAGTGATGAAAGACTTAACGTCTGGTTGATAAGGAGTGGAAAGCAACAAAGGATGTCATAAGGAAAATCAGCTTCTATTTTGCATATATTCTATGATGAAATCATTAGATGCACAGATAAAGGAGGGGAGAAAAGGTCACACAAGAGAGAGAAAAGCTTTCAAAAGAAAAAAGGCAAAAACAGCATTAAAAAGTCTAGGGTTACTTAGCATTCTGCCAGGGCAGAGAATTAGAGTATTTTAGCTAGGAAGATGTCAGAGCTGAAGGGCAGAAACATTTACGGAAAAAGATGTCAAGCTGGTCAGTTCTTTCCTGCCAGGAATGCCCACAGCAACACATAATAGTAGAGAAAGCAGATGTTGTGGATGAGCTGAGCCTGCAGGTTGGCAAACCAGGCATTGCTCTTGTAGGAAAAGAGAGTGTTGTGGTTAGGAGTACAGCCTGGAGAAAATTGGAACTTCACAGAAATAGACCTGAAGGAAAAGAGGGAAGAGAATTTTTGGAGCAGAAGTTGGCACCGTGCTTAAGCTGGAAGTTGTTGCACAGATATATATGGAAGAGGGGCAACTGGGAAACATTTTGGATATTAAGGAAGGTGGTAATTTTGTCGGAGCGCTTCCGATTTGAGGACATGTTGCATGTTAACACACACAACCGAAAAAAATGAAACGTACAACTGAAGCCACTTTTATGGGACCAAAAAAGTAGTTGTGTGTTAGAGTGAAGGTATATTTATTTAGTACCTTTTGGCTATATAAAATTGCTTTTGGACTGTTTTTAGGATTCTTCATAAAACAAAGACTTATTAAATTTACTTGGCAGCTGTGGGGTAAGGTAAAAATGAAATAAGCTGTGCTTGGTTGGTTTTTTTTCTTTTTTGTGTGGGTTGTGTGTGGTTTTTTTTTCCTTCCTTTTAAACAGCCTTTGGCAGTTCTCCAGCTTTTATTTTAAGCAGATTAGACTCAACAACAGTGATTACATTTAACGTCTTTGGAAACTTTTGATCGCGTTTGGCTATCATGAATTGTAGTGGGAAGTGTCCTGGAGTCCAGTTTGTGACCTAATTCAATGGAGGTTTAGGGAATGAGGTCTGCTGTCTGGGTTAGGTGTGGCTGCAGTGGAAATTAAGGCGCTGAGAGGTGGCACAGTTTCTCTTCCGTTGTGTGACATGGAGAGCGTGCCATAGTGAGGGGTCGTAATGAGAAGGGAACCGTACTGACTGAATTACTGCTGCTGAGCTTTGCGGACTAAAATAAAAGAATCCTAAATAATAGTTAAGTTTTTGAAATGTCACTCTGTAGGGATTTGAAACATGAATGGCTGCACTGACAGGACAAAAATATTTATCTTTTTCAGGTTTTTTTTTACTGTGATATCTCAGAATGTTTTTATCCAACCTCAAGGGAGTCTCATCGAATTTCCCTTTTCCCTTCTTTGTTCCCCCTTTAAATCATTGCAGATTCTTTTTCTCTACTCAAAGCAGTTAGCAATACCATAAACCATGGTTTATGCACAGGGAACATGCCACTATTTTTTTTATTTTGTTGGAAAAAGAATTGATTTCCTATCATTTGTTTCAGCAGTTCCTTAATTCTGTTCAGCTTTATTTGCTGACATTAGTTTAGCCCTCTCTGCTCCTGAACGTGATACAGCAGTTCAGTTAAACTTTTCCACGCTGATGACTGTACTTGCTGGCTTCTGCACCCACCTGGGGGGCAGCATCACTCTGAAAGGGGCGCAGGCAGCTTCTTCCAGCACCACCTGCCTGAACAGAATATGCGTATTGCTGCTCAGAGTCCTCTCTCTTCACGTCTAAGGACCACACCTTCTGCTGCTTTGTCACTTCCAATAACTTCTTGTATTATGAATCTGTTTGGACTACGCTTTATTTTTCCCCTTGAGACTGTTTGTCCATTTGTCCTAATATAGTACGTTAGATAAAATATTTTCTGGCTGTCAATTCCAGACGTTGGTTTTCTAGAGTAATGACCAAATTAGTCATTCTAATGTCCAAAAGCACTGTACAACTACTGGAGGGTTTTTTCCTGAACAGGTTTTTAGGTGTAATTATTCATTTCCACCCATTATTTTAATGAAGAAGTTAAGATTTAAAGAGCTTTTGTTCAATTGCTGTGACTGACAAAGCAATTTTCTACATATGATATTCAAAATAATACGCTACTATTTCCAGTAGGTATAGTATTCAATAAATAAAAAGGTACATGTGTTGACCTGCTATCCTTGATGTTAACATTGGAAAAACAAAGCAAATACTACCTTACAAATATGGACCAGTGTTTTCAGAGGAATTAAATTAGTAGGCAAAGTATGCACCAAAGAAGAATTATGTGAAACAAGGTGCTTGGCCGGTACTTCTCAGTATTGCTACCTATGTAAAAGTATCTTTTTCTGTAGAGTTTAATATTCCTTACTGGATTTTTAGTGTTGAAATATTCCTTTAATCCTTAATAAATTTTATTCTAGGGCTGTGATTTCTTTTTCTAGCAAACTTTGACTATTTCAGCATATCTTAATTTTGGCTACCTATGAGATTCTCCTGAAAATTTCAGTTTCAGTCTCTCCTTTTATTAGAGTCCTAGTTCAAACCTCAGAGAAGTTACATGTTCTTGTGCTTCATTAGTTGTCTTTACCTTCCGACTGCAACCAAGTATTTCCTCTGGTTTTGATTGTTTTGGGTTTTTTTTCCCATTGTACGCAAGACTTTAATATTTGTACCAGATTTACCCTGTTTTGCTTGTTTGATTGAAGGTATGCACTGCTGTCAACTTAAGTGAATGCTTTCTTTAAATACAAAGTAATGTCTTTGATGCTAAAAAGTGAAACTTTTGAAAAGTGCTTTAAGTGGAGTGGTCATTGTTAAGCTGGAACTAAACTGATGCTTTTAGATAATAAATGTGATCTCTGGAGTTACTGGTTTTCTTCAGGTTGTTCCCAAGTCACTTCCCAAATGGACTAAAGGCAGGCTCAGCATTGCTCTCTGCTGCTTCAATGCAAACGCTCATCGAGCGTTGGTAAAGTCAAATAGGATCAGTAGTTACAATTGTTGGCAGAATGCAGCAAACCAGATTTCTCATTTACTGCGGATTTGAATTAAATCTAAATATTCTTGCCTCTTCTTATCTGCATAAGCGGTTCAGTTGTCTTTCAGCAGCCTTTAAAAGTATTCTGTGCTTTCCTCTTTGCCCATTGGGTCTGCCCATTTTACTTTGCTGTTGTTTTTGTTATTATTTTTCAAGCCCTCTTCTGAAAAGTTTCTCTTATTCGTGGTGATTGTTTTACTCACAGGTATGTTCTTATGTTGCACTTTTCAACGGGAATCTATTTGTCTTCAAACAGAAATAGAGACTCTGATTTGTTTACAAAAGAGAAAAATACACTGAATACTTGAGATGTACTTACTAGTGGTCAGTTATTTTTGTCAAAGTTGATTTAGTCTGTGCTTAAAAACAATAGTTTATTGCTTATGTATTAAAAATTCTAAAATATGAGACTTGGGCCAATAGAAAGCTGCCTGCAAGAAGAAACTAGGTAAAATTGAAGCTAACATAAAGGCTTCTGCATTGCTAAAGTATTTAAATAAAAATGCATTCTATTCATTATGGACTGGACCTTTAAATATTTGTGTCTATAAGTGACTGTTTATTTGAGTAAGGTTTCCTGTTTGTGTGTATATTGGCAAGAAAAGATTCTTGGATATTACAAAAGCTTTACAGAATTGTGGTGCAGATCTTGTTGCCTTTATCTCAAAATTTTAGGTCTCTGTTCATTAAAATATATGTGGTATGTGGCCTTGCATAATATGTGCTTGTTAGTTTGGATTCTTGCATTTTTAAGAGTTAATCTTTTCCAGAAATGAGGGAGCACCCCTCACCCTGGAAAAGATTTATCACAGAACAAGTTCAAAACTTTGTAACTTGGTTTTCTATACACTTCACTATTTTGTTCTAGATGCTTAAAACGCAAGGGGCAAATATAAAGACAGGCTCACTGAATAATGGCATCTACCTCCTGAAGGGCATGATTTTGAAGACTAACTAAAGCCAGAATGGGATTTTAGGACTGAGTGAACACTTCAGACAGCATATAATTCAGAAAGGGTACCTGTGAGGAAGGAACAGATGTCATGAAAGGAAGGCAAAAAAAAACGCCTCCAAGGAGTGGTGAGAGTGTGCCACCGAGGAGCTGGGAGAGTGATGAAGTACTTGATTATACCAAAACATTTGAAGACAGAGCTGTAGTATACGTTAGTAGCGTAATGTCTCATATGTATGCAGCCTTCATACTAAAAATTATGTATGACCTATTAAAAGTGAAAGAGTTTATAGAATGTCCAGCAGAAACCCATCTAGAAATCCAGGCAGTGAAGAAACAATCATCTGGAAATTGCCTGATCTAAGGGAGATTAAAGAAAAATGTTTTTTCAAAGGAATCGGGATTCATTTTTCTCTCTACATAGACCCATTATGCAGGAAAGGAGGTGAACCTTCCAGTAAAGAGTAATAGTGAAGAAGGCTCACACTGGGCTTTTTCTCCTCACCCATTTATCAGCTGGCTGTAACCAACTGAGCAATAAGTACACAACCAACAAAAAATGTTATCAGTCTAGGACTGTGAATATGCAGGAAGACTGACACATTTATTCAAAAACGGAGAAAAGCACTGTTCTCGCAAGCGTGCTGGTCACTTCTGGCCTTCAGAGTTTAAAAGGATGAAATAAACTCATGGGAATATTGATGGGGGGCTCACATGGTACTTCCAATGCAGAAGTCTGAAAATTGTGTTAGCTGTATCAGTCAGTACGCTGTTATGCCAGTGTGGCATTAAAAGGAGGTTTTATACTGAAGAACAAATGTGTGCGAGTAGCAGATTTCTGTTCAACAAGTCTGGCCTCCTCTAGATGTCTTTTTGACTCCTCTGCCTTGGCCGGGTGGGTATGTATGGCTGTCAGTATGCCAGATGATTCTGGACGTGTAAAATAAGCTAAGAGCCATCTCTCTTCTATGTCTCTGGGAGGAGTGTTGGCAGCTGCTTTGCCTTTCCAGGACCACCTGTAAAGCCCCATCTTCTCAGTTCCTGTCTTCAGTGAGGCTGAAGACAACGGGGTTTTAATTGGGGGTGAAGCAGCGGATCAGGGTAACTGAGGGCCCCACGGGTGTGAAAAGTCTGGTATTGATGAGACTGGATGAAACTAAATTGTCTTTCCTAGTTTAGTTTCATTTTGAGACCTATTAGAGCAATTAGTGGATGGGGGAAGGAGGTTGGGGGGCAGTTGGGGACTGGGAGAGGTCGCCTTGTCAGCTGGTTACATCTGAACATTTCTGAGGGACGGTAGGTATGGAGCAGTCTGTGGCTGTTCTGAAGTATTTTTCTTCATGTGGTATTCACCATTGAAATGACTGTCTGGATGTGTGAACCTGTATTTCTACAGAGATTCCACTCTGGTTTATACCACATTTAGAATTTGGTTTCTTTTTATTGTATAAATGGTGATAAACTAAACCAGAAGTCATGGCAAAAATCGATGGTAGGGAATATAATACAGTAGCAGTATGGAAAAGCTAACGTTACTTCTGGTGTTCACCCTCCCGAGCTTTTGATGCTGCAGATACGCAGCTTTATCGTTGCATTAACAGTTTTCTTACTTGATGCTGAAAAGAGTAGGCAAAAGTTGCCTATGCATATTAGTGTAAGTTAAGATAAATATTAAATGTTCCCCACTGAAATGTTACCTTCAGCTGAAGCATGTTCTGTTGAACTCCAGCCATACATTTCCATGGAAAGGATCAATTTGTATCGGGGGCCAGGGATGGTGGTGGCATCTGTTTAAGAACTACCTACATTTTATGTATGTAATGAAAATGTGATGAGCTTGAAAAATATGTGTGTAAATACATCAAACAAAGTTTTGTTCTTTTCCCCCTCACAGCACTCCAAGCAGGTCAAAATTAATCTTGCCTGTGTATCCCAAACCCATGTCAGAGGATTTTGGATGCTTAAAAGTACACAGGGTCAAATCTCCATTTCAGTATACAGCCAAATATAAAAATATCAGTTATAACATTAACAGCTCTGACTCTAATGGCTGCAAAAACATGACAGAACACAAATTTTTCTTCAGTCTTTTCATTACATTCTAATTCTTATAAATCCTGTGACTTCATTGCAGGTTGATAATATATTGAAAATGATGGCCAGCATCTGTCTTGTCTCTTTTACTGTAATCAAATTTGATTTGCAGTGGTTTACATTACAGATCAGATATTACAAATAAAAACTTTTGTCAGATCTGAATGAGATCTTGCACTTTCTGGAAATGTTTTATGAAAGGAGAATTAAATGTGCAAAGGCTTTTGACTGTACATTAAGACCAAGAGGGATCCCAAGAAAATTTTGTCCTTTTTATAGCATAGAAATCCTAGTTGCTGCATAGCCACATAATACCTATGTGTAATTCACTGCAAGCTGAGTGGGTGAATAGGAAGTAATCTGAGAGAAAAATGTTAATTGAAAAACAATTTTGCATCCCTATATAGTTTACAGCAACTTATGAAATCCAGAGCTGCATGCAGTATTTTAGAACAGAACAATATATTGCTGTGGTAGTATTTTATCAAAATGCAAGATTCAGGAGAGTAAATAATCACTTTTGTTTAACAGATGAATAAATAGTGCAGTAAATACCTACACGAACTGTAACTTATAAACCGGTGGCAATTATCCCTACAGATTTTTTAGCACCTTCCTTTTTCTATTAGCACACATGAACCTAGTAAATTATGAATAAGTTGAACTATGAGGAAGTGAGGGAAGCTGAAAATACTGAAATGCAGTTTCTTCTTTTGTCCATAAGTAGTAATGAGAAACCTAATAAACAGTAAGAAAGGGGAGACCCGTTAGTCATGCAATCAAGCTTCACAAATCATGAGTAATCACCTTAAACACACTGATCCTTCAGAATCCTTCATTCTTCCCAGTTCTCCAAAATATCTCAGTCTCCACAGTTTTTGAAGTGATTTTTAAGATGTCGAGGCACTGCTGACTGTCATGCTGCACATGTGTGCAAGGCCAGGAGGGGACAGGGGACATTCTCCCTTGTTGTCTTGTGGCACTTACTTAATCACAGCTACTCTCGAAGTAAGCCTGCAGCGGGCGAGACATGACCAGTGAGGAGTCCTGCACAACAGGAGCTCCCTTACAAGGTGCCGTAACCCTTTGAGAGCTGCCTGTCGTTCACAGGGGAGGCTGGGTGATGTCCTGCCTGTCCACATGCTTTGTGGTGTGAGTGTAACAGGTGCCCAGCCTGGATCTGTTGGAGGGGAACTGTGTGTGGTGCCAAGACCCTAACTTTCCAACCAACTCTGGTATGTGTAACCACAGAAGTAAAACTTGACTGCAGTTGGAAACTTGTACTAGTTCATGCCCTCATTTTTAAACTGCGAGATTCACTGCAATGTATCCTACGTTAAGATTTCCAGCTAAATAACATTCATAAATACTGTTGGAATTGGTTCAGGGGCAGAATTGCTTGAGCAGTCAACAGTGAAAGGAGAACCCTGTGCCTTGAACCATGAGGGATAAAACTAAATGAAAGCAGTCCCTCGGGTCCCCAGCATATGAACAGAATTACGGAAGTCGCAAAACAATATTTTTCAACGTAATTATTTTATTTACTTCCAGAGCACAGATTTCTAAGCAGAACTGAATTTAGACAAAATTATTTTCCCTTCTGTAGAAGCAGAGCTGTGTTTTAATTTCCAAGAGAGGCAGATGTACGCTGGTATTGTGGAAACTTAAACGCAACTTTTATAAAACTAACTACCACTGACACGTGAGTATGTAATCTTTGAAGGGTGCATTTGCTCAAATTAAAGAACAAATGATGCACATCCAGAATTTTATTCAGTTCAGTTTTGAGTGCTTTGGGATATTCATCTTTGGCAGTAAGAGTAAAGTTGATCAGCACAGCCAAGAAACAACAGGTTTTTCAGTTTTATCAGCAGGAGAGCTTTGTTATGGGCAGCAATTTAAAAAAATTATCCTAGGAGGTGCGATTAATCTGGGGAAATGAAACTAGTTAAACTGAGATTTAATGAGGTTCAGGTAAATCAAAGACAGGACATTATTTTAGTCTTTCATATTCATACGTAGCAGTTTTGTTCTTGTAATATAGAACTAGAAAGAAACATGACTCCTCATCTGAATAACCTCCTATTCTCTAAAAAGGTCTGCTTTTATATTATGACGTATTAGTTAACAAAAGCAATCATGCAAAAATAGAGTACATTAATGCTAGCCAGATAACTTCTTACTGTGTACAGCTGTACAGGAAACAAATACAAAGTTAATGTATAAATTTATCAGATTTTTCCATTAACTCTCTACTTAACAAATGATCAGCTATTGTATGTAATATCCAATCTCCAGAAGTCTTAATGATCATGGATGTGCACAGTAAGAGATTAGCATAAAATTAGCACTGATGCAGATATTAAAGCATCTTAAAAGACTCTGATATCCTGGCACGTAAATTAGGCAGTAGAATATTTCTAAGTTTTGTCAAAACTCCCAGGTTAGCTGAGTTCAAGCATACTTATGTTCCCCTGGGGTGCAGTTCCCATATTCCTACCCCCTGTTTACTGCTTTGTACTGATTTTCAAATTCAACAAAATAATTTATAAAGCTGTAGGGGACATGCTCTCAGCTGATGCATCTTTTAGGATCATACCTCAAAAAGGATGGTTTTCATATCCGTATTTGCTTTTTCAGCACAATGCTCAGGGAAGGGGGAGGGATGGGAGTTGAGGGGTTTGGGTTTGGGTTTTTTGTTGTTGTTGTTGTTGATTGGTTTTGGTTTTTAAACTGAATTTTGCACTTCTTACAAAGGTATGCAACAGTCACATTGTATATCACGTATGGGTAACTAAGTATATTATGGCTTGATGTTGTCTGGTACTTTTTGTAAATCAATATTTTTAATATAAGCAGCAAATGAACTATTTTGTGGTAATGTCCTGTTTTCAGTGATTTCTCTCAACCCTGCTCTTGTCAGAGGGTCACAGTGAATTGCAGTTCTCATCCCCTGTTTCCTCACACTACTGAATGCTTCAATTTTTAAGATATCTAACAGGACTCTCAGGGAGCCAAGCATATTTTTAAAAGAATCTGTTAGCCCTGTAGGGAATATTGTCACTAAAATGAAATATTTCCAAGATGAAGCAAACTCTTTAAATAGTCTGAAATTAATTCAGAATCTTTTCAGCACCAGAGTTTGGGATGATGTGTTTTCTTTCATATTCCTCCCCCATCTCTTCAAACTGGCTCGTTTGTCCCTACTGGATACAACTTCCTGCTACTTGCAAAGCAGTAATTATCCTAATTACGCTTCAGCATTTAAAACCATCTTCTGGAAGATGATTTACAAGAATTACATAAAAGAGATCTATACACAATGACACACTTGCTTGTTTGGCCTGAAGCATTTTATGTTTTCCAGTTTAATCGGAATTCTTATGATGAGTAAAGAAGTTCTAATGAGTTTCTGAATGAGTCTCTGCCTGAAGATGCATTCAGACTTGTGTACTTGGCTAGTTTTTCCTCTATGAACAGCTGAGGTGGTAAAACAATCCTTTATTACTCTGCCTTGCTATGAGGTGTTATTGTGACCATTTGAGATCATGCTTGCAACAGTCTTCTCTCTTTGAAAAGTTAAAAATGAGAAACTACTGAGTGAAAGCTAAAAACAGTATCAGGAACAACAGTCAGATTGATACACTCACTGGTGAGAACCAACACATGATTCTTCTTTACCAGGAGAACTGAAAAAATATATGAAAATGAGATAATCTACAAAAAGCACTGCAGGATTTCTACCTCTGCCTTTTTATATCTCCCCGATGAAGCTTCAGACCTCTGGGTGGTGGGAGGGGAAAGCTGCTGTGTGAATTTTTGATGAAGACCCTATGGCAGCATTTGGTTCTTCTTTCTCTGTTTATTGAATACAGTTATCAGAACAGCTGAAAATGAGTGGTGGGGCAGGATATGGCAGTAATTTGATTTATGCTCTTTTAGAGTTTCATAGTCATACCCAAGATTAGTCTCAACTTTGTTCTTCATGTGTATCTTGGAAAGCTGGCCGTTGACACATAGACAACATGCAGAGTAAACTGATATCCCAAGATAACATAGTAATGAGAGTCATGATTCAGAGAGCTTGAATCAATCCTGAAAAGCCCACAGGAACATGACAGTATGCCTGATGATTTAAATTAGAAGCCCGTTTCAAAACACTCCAGTTGTAGATAGAATGCTTTCAATGGAAAATGTTTTCTGAGTAATTTTCTAAGCTCCCAAACTATAATTCTTACATATCTGAGGTACGGTGCTTACTGTGGTGCAATACTAAACAAAAAGGACAATCTTTAAAAGCTGATTACTCCTTAATTTTCAGAAGTCTCATATGAAAATTGAGAATGCATCCCAATGCCATTATACTTATTACATCTCTATATACACTACTAACACTACTAAGAGCACGAAACGTTAACATACAGTAGGTTAATACACATTTCAAACTGATTATAGAATCATTCAGGAGCGTAACCTCTCATAGCTTTTGCCTCTGCCTCTGAAATAATGATGAGAAGGTGGTTCAGCACAGAAAATCTGGTGGCTTCTTGTGGTAAGACCGTTGTACCAGAAGTGATTGTAATGAAGAGGAAAGTAACTGAATCCTCTACCATAACCTTTTCTGCTTTCAGAATGTTGAGGTTATGATGATATGCAATCCAGTTCTATAAAACGGTTAAGTATTCTCTTTAGATGAAACAGGATATGCCAAGCTGTTCTATTATGTGAAATGCCCTCCTCAAAGGCCTTACAATGTCTCACTGCTAGCACTGGGGAATGGCTCATAGGAAAATTAAGAGTGGCTGATGCTTGCTTAAAATATAACTTTCTTTCAAGCATATAATGCCTCATTTTTTTCTCATTGCCTTTAATAGTAGAAAAGGGCATTGTGTCTAGTTTTTCACATGATACTTATCATCAAATATTAAACCTTTCTTACAGGGCGGATTTCTGAACAGGCGTTTTAAGTGAATTTATAGAACTAGAAAAATACTTCAGCTGCTGACCCAGTGACTGAAAACTTTCACTGACATTTCAGTATTGGTTCAAATCCCGTTTTTCCTAACTATGACCTTAAGTTACTGGATGGGGACTCTTCAGAAACCTTTATGTGGTGAAGTTGCGGTCTTGACTGAATTTCTGACAGCTAGATATTTCCACACCAGGCAAGGATGATACTACTAATTCTCTAATCGTATTAATGTCTCTTAATAAAGAAAAGTCTGCACAGTAATTAACATGTAAGTGAGCATACAGATTTCGTGGATATGGATTTCACGTGGCCATACGTTTCCTGTTTTGAGAGTCAAAATGTAAAAGGAGGACTTCTGTCTATAGAAAGACTTACAAACACTAAATTGTTTTGGAAAATAATTAGGTCATCTGATTAGCGTGCAGTATTTTTCAAGTCAAATATGACCTCAGAAATTTAGCAACCAAATTGCTTTCCAATTCCTTGCTCTTTAGCTTGCTTTGATGCTCATGCATATTATTTGCCTATGGTGGGTCAAAGTCTCTTGTATTGTGGAAAAAATAGGCAAAAGTAATGAATTTTCAAATTATGCATTTATTTAGGAAAATTAAGACTGAAGAAGATTGCATGGCTTAAAGCTTAGCCTAGTGGTCAGCATAATGGAAGGTGAAATGTGATATTGGCTAATGCAAAGTAATGCACACTATTTCAACTGCTCATAGAGATTACAGGCGTGTAATTAACTGTAATCACTCAGGACAAAGGCCCGTGTATCTTTGTGGAAAGGTTAAATAGAGATCCCTCTGAAGTTGAACATGGCAGTCAGGAAAGTTCATAAAGTTGGATAAACATAGAGAATGGAATTTGATAAAATAAATCTGTAAATGTTGTAATTCCCTATTTGGAATCAATTGTTTACCACAATTTTAAATGTTGTATTAGGTTCTGATCAGCCATTCTAGAGATGATATTGCAAAGAAGATAAGGATTGGTGGATTGGTATTCACTGCTGTAGGATATCATTGTAGCAAAAAGCTTAGCAGGATTCAGGAAAGGATTAGACATTTCCTTTTAAAATGAGAACAACCCATCTTTACAAAAATAATGATAAAAACATTTGTAAGAAATACACCCTAAAGCTGAAAGACTGAGAAGTCAGCCACTGACTGGTGGTAAGTAGGAAGCTATTTCCTCTTAGGACAGTTACTCTGTTGTAGAAATTTTCTTGCATTTACTGGAGCTGCTTTAGGAAGTAGCATTGTGGACAAAATAATAGTGTTGTTTAGCATAGCAAAAGTTGTGTGTAACTCTCTCCAGCGTATGAAAGATGTACGTCTGTGACAGTATTCACTGTGATGAAAAATACATTACCCTGGCTGCAGATATTACATGTTTACACTTATAAACCAGAGCAATTCGAGCTTGCGTTCTTCATTGTAGGGATTCTCAACACAATCAAAGGAACTCACAAAGGACCTCACGTTTCCCAGTGGGTTTTGAGGTCTCTTGCTGGGGGTTTTGGTGTTACTAGCAGTATAGTTGGACATCAATTTTAGCAAAGAAAATTCAACAAAAAATAGTGTCAACATGAAAACACACAGCCTAGATCCTAGTGAGATCATATTTGGTTTTAATTACATGTTTCATTTCTAAAGTTTTCCAGAAAATCTTTCCCCTTGTTTTCGTGTTTTGTCACCAATTTTACTTTTTGTTAGATTTCATTTTTTATATTTATAAAATGTGTACTTCTTTAATTTAGGCAGCAGCAAAACTTAAGAGACAAACAAATGCTGTCTTGATACTTTTTTTACTTGGAACTTCAAGAAATACTTATGCATTTGATTATTCTTATTGAACAACCTATCAAGAGACAAAGTTTTAAGACTTCATTATTGTTCTGGTTTTTCCCCCACAGCCTAACCTCTTATTTTTGAAAAAGACAATTAGTGAGTGTGAGCTTGTTTAGTGATGCGTGATTCATCTGCCTGGAAATAACGCTTCGTACCTTAGGTCTGTCTCTGTCACCATGCCAGAGCAGTTCAAAACCACAGGATTTGTTTGGGCTACAAGTTCCATTGGCACAAAAGAGTCCTCAGCCCTTCCCTGAACGTGCCAACCTCCACGCATGGAGACCAGGCGCTATGGGGAGAGGTGGGGAGGCCCAGCTGTGGCTGCTCCTGGGTGCTCTGCAGTCCCCGTAGGAACTCGATGTATTCAGACAACTTCAGGGCTGAGACCCAAGGCCAAAAAAGTGGCTTCTTGTCTTTTGTTTCCACCCAGCCCCCTTTCATCCAGCACGTTTGGCCTAGGTTTCTACCATAAAACAGTGAGCTCGTATTCCCTAAGTAGAGATTTCCTTCCCTTTCCCAAAATTTTTAGCTGCATGTGGCACCAAAAGATAGGAGGATGTGGCACCAGTGAACAATTTCTGCTCTGAGACTGTGTGAACTCATTAATAACTGGGCCTCAAAGAAAAAAATGGAGATACACTATTTGCTTACACTTTTCCTGCTTTCTTCCTGTGACAAACCACCTGTATCAAAGCAGAGATTTTATCGCTGAGCATTGCGCATGGAGGGAGTGTGACTGCTTAAATCATCTTTTATAGTGTTTTTGTTTATTGTATTCATTCCTATTCCGTGAGGCCCCTTTTTTGCTGAATTAGCTTTCCTGGAAACAATCACCAATACTTCCTGTCAATCAGTTGGCAGGAGGTGTTGTTTCCAAGAGTGCTGATTAAGCCACACGTGGAACCAGAGACTGTAGGAATCACTTAGAAAAAAAAAAAAATTCAATAAGAACATTTTATGAAAATTCTTCTGTTGAGTGAGTTTTTAAATGAAACATGAGGGAAGAACACAAAGGATGGCAATGCTTGAAAGTGTAAGAGAAATAAGATAGGAATGGAGAGAGTTGGTTTAATTTTTCTCTCCAATTTACTCTTAACCTTGTGCAAGTCCTTTTGTCTCAAAAGTTGAAATTTTCCATTTCCCCCAGAAAGCTGTTGTGGATTCATATTGTTGCTTTTCCTTTGAACGATACTGTTATCTTTCTGGAAGTCTTATCAACATCCTGATAACATCACAGCTTGACACCCTACCAGAAATCAATGATGTAGAATTTTTGTAACTTATTTTATTACATGCAAATGCACAAACTGTGGGAAGAGAAGCAGCTGCAAACACTACACAGGCACTCCTGTTTTCCAGAAATCTCAGTTACCAACAACCAGCTCTCAGGAATTGCTTCCAAGTATAGAGAAAAACACAGAGAATAACTCCTCTATCTGCCACCAATTTTACATTAATAATAATAATTAAAATAAGGCCAAGAAAAAATCCACAACCCCCCCCAACCAAAAACTAGCCATTTGTCTTCATACAAACTAAAAACTTGCTCACACTGTGGAAGAACTCATAGATCTGTGTATAATAATACTTTCTTAATTCCTTAAGTCTGAGATTGTGCTCAATGGGATATTAAATAAGGATAACTGTATGGAGCCTTTCTAGGAAATTGCATCTAAATTATTCCGTATTGTAGCCGTGCTTATCTTCTTTTAAAGAGACAAGGTCCTGATGTTATGAATTGTTTACCGCTTTGTGCCAACTACCTTTACCTCCTTACCTTTAAAAACACATCCACGTGTTTTTGTGTTGCCCTCGAATTACACTCCTCAGACGTACACCCACATAAAGCATTTTATCACTCATATTTTGGCTTCATGCCATAGCTGCTCAAATAGTTTGAAGTGTTGTTCAGTGTTGGCACTGGTCTGTAATCAAGAAAGCACTTGAAGGGAGCACAACCCAAGAATTCCCAGGGTGGGAGGGGGATCATGGCTGTGCGAGGAGCAGGGACAGGGCTCTCAGTGTGGCATATTCAGGTTGGTGTTGAAAGCTCTCAGGGGAAGGGAAGATAAATAGAGATATCAGAATTTACAGCAGGCGAAGGCCATTGAACATAGCAACCAAGAGAAAATCTCTTCCACCGTTTCTCTGTTCTCAGCAATTAGAAGATTTTGATTTGATGAGCTGGGCAGCTGGAGCTGATGAGGCTGAAATTTTTTTTCATGTGAGTGGGTTGGAATGTTTAGAAAATATCAGATTTCTGAAGGTTTTATTTGGACATGAAAAGCTTCCACTAAGTAGAGCCTTCAGTAGCCAGGAGCGTCCCTTCTGTGGCAGCGTAAGTTCAGCGTACCCATAGCTGAACTGCGGAGGGGCTTCACACCCGCTGCCTGGAGAAGCACGGGGTTTAGAACACTGATTTGTGAGTCATTGTAGCAGAGCTCCAGACAATGCAGATCCACAGGCCACAACCCCACCTGCTATTCACTCAAGGTATAATTAATATGAGTTTGAAAAAATCAGCAGCGTATTAGACTTCAAAATGAGGTTGATAATGGAGTATCGCCTGTCTACAGAATCAGAGGAAACAAGGAGCATCTTCTGCTGAATAAACATCCGAGGCTTTCATTTTGTGCCCTTCTTACAAAGCTAATGCCTTTTCCCGGTTTAAATTTGCAGTATCAAATAAGTTGCCATTGCCAGAAGTCCAGGCTGTTAAAAAAGTATTCAATAAAATCCTTTAAAATTATTAGCGTGAACAGGATATTTTTTTAAAACAGGTTATATTTACCCTTGCACAGGGAGACTTACTCTTTTCGTAGATCAATTGTTTCTTTTTGTTTCCTTGGGGAAGAAGCATAATGAGTGTTTGTTTTTTTGTGGAAAAAATCAGAACTGTTTCTCACCCCTTGAGTAAAGAAGAGCTGATGCCAGATTTGTGACAGGTTTGGCCTTAAATGGATAAAGACCCTTGGCTTTTTATTGGGAACTGAGGGAGCCCAGAAATAGCCTCCAAACCAGGTCCTAATATTGAGTGATAGATGATTCTGTCTGAACTGCCTGCAGCTTCTCCTATGCTTTCCCTGCAGCGACAGAGGGAACATTAATTTTCTGTAAGTGTATTGCTGCAAATATAACTTTAATATAATTTTCAGATGTTTGAGTAAAACCCTAATGTCTTCCAGTAATTCTCTTCTATAATCCTGTGTCACTGATGATTGTAGACAGAGACAAATGCCAGACTGTGTCTGATTGCTGTTTTCTTTGTCTCCTGCCTCCAGTTACCTTACTGGTTTGGATAATGCAATACTCCTTGTTAGGCTGTTCTAAGTTTATTATCCTTCATATAAAAGCGGTACAGACGCTTGATGGATAGGCATATCCAACAGTAGATCTAGAGAGCTGCTAACCACCGGGGAAGGATGGACATGAAGCTGGAGGCAGTGGCCACTGCAGCGGAAGGTATAAATGAATGTGTGCTTGTGGCTTATATGTGTGTGTTTTTTCCCAAAACCATTACTCTGCAGAAGCTAACCTTTTTTTCCATCCCCTTCTCCTTCACATACTTACTACACAGCTATATTAGTAATGCTCTTCTGCTGCATCATTAGGCTTCGTTTTCTTTATTTACACTTCCCGTTACTGGAATCTGAATCGTGATCCATGCGCCTTTGTAAAGTCTTGTCCCCTTGGTATCCAAAGTTGCCCTTGCATTTCTGTTCCCTCTTGTATATATGTTTCAACCTATGCTTTGTCTCACTTTTATTCACTGTCTGTAGCTGGCAAAGTAAATGTAGAGGAAGGACAGATTTGCAATGAGGAAGTTTATCTGCTGCGATTCTTCTATTTTTTTAGCATCCCTGCTGGAGAAAAATACTCAAAAGTGCTGCATTTGTGGCTTTAAACAGTGTCCCAGATACCAAGAGAACACTCATGTACTCACTGATTAGGCTCTACTAGCATAATTGAATTTGGATTTGTAGGAAATTTTGAAGGCTTTCAGGAATGGTGGTTGGCATTAAATTACTTTGAACGTTAGGAATACAAGCAAGTGCAGCTGACCGTTTACCATTATGAAAAGCCTCTATAAGCAGTACAGCATCTGAGAGGCACTGCTTTGTGAAAAAACATTAAAGGGAACAGATTTTCAAATGCAATTGCCACTAATTTCTTAGCTGCTGGGCAGAAAAATAACTGCAACTAAATTTCTATATGATCATACTTAGAATTGGAAGTCAGCAGCTACTGTGAGCATATTACTTGACAGAATTTAATAATAAATGCTATTTTGATTTTGACCAAAGAAAGTAATTTATCTGGCTTAATAAAGAATGCTGTGCATTTTGCTGTCTGTGAAGAGGAAAGAGACACTGCTTAGTTGCTGGCTTGTGAAGACTGACTGGATTTCTTTAATTAGTAAAACAGTTTTGCTGTTGGCCTGTAGAATTCTCTGAATCTTCTGTATGCAGATTGAGCTATCTAAACCAAATTGGGGTTTGTTTTTTGTTTTTTCTTACATACAAGAAGACCAGTTGGGTATGCCAAAGTGCATTCAACCTGTTTTTAAATTGCTGTTGTCGAAATGCCCTTGTTCTCTGCAGGATAGGCTTGTGTCTTGCCCCACCTTTTCACTCCATGTCCTGCCATAGTTGTGTGATGTGAGAAAGCAGGGAAGCACATTGTCCAGTGCGGCAAAACACTCCTAGGGAAGACAGCAGGCAAAACTGAGTCATCACATTGCTGAACTGAGGTTTAGCTCCCCGGTGAATTGCTTCTAGTTTTTGTAGCAACTTTTTCTAATGTTGCTTTTTTTTTTTTTTGCACCTCTCTTCAAACCAGAAGAATAGGGATGAGAGAAGCAAATCCAGACCAATATCGCCACAAGGGCATGGCTGTGGTACAAGAAAAGACTTGGCAAGAAGAAAGGGTAAGAGAACGCATAGAGGGCCAGATGCTCTCTAAAGATATTTAAAAACACTGAGCATGGGGTTCACGCTGTTTGGAGACGACATCTTTTCTGTCAATAGCAATCTTTCACACACACACATAAACACACACGCGCTCGCAGAGGCAGAGACAAAGGGAATATATGGGCTCTGGCAGGCAGAAGTCAGAGCAGCTCTGAGAATTGACAGGTGTCACAATGCTTTACCTCATAAACCTGTTCATAACTCAGAATGCAGTAAAGACTGCAGTTCATTAAGAAACTGAATGTTAAAAAAGAATGAAACAGCTAATCAAATTTCTAGTAAGGAAGGAGTGTTCCCTTACTACCTGTTAGCACTGACAAAAGGATGCTGTCTTTCCTTTCCAGAATTCCTATGAATATTGCCAGTTTTCTGGCTTCATATTTTAAGGATAGGTGCGTCTCTTATCTAGATGATACTGACCTGTTTCACTGGGAACAGAAGAATTGCAACTGTTTTTATACTTATCTTTTATATTTATACTTCTTCTGATGTTTGTCTTACCATTGTTTTTGTTGTACCAGCGTCACGAGATTTAAAAAGTCCATCACCTTGCTGTTTACTGTTATCCTAATACTGGTCTTGATATCTCTGAATGCCTTATAGACATTATCTCCTTGGCACGCGACTGCTCCCAGAAAAATGGAACAGTCACGTCGTGGCTGAATACAGGTTTGAGTGCCTTAGTTTCGATGAGTTGGCAAACAATAGCCCTTTGCAAATTGAGATGCATAATTTAATTCAAAACATATCTTCTGTAGAATTGGCGTGTACTGTGTAAGTACTGCAGTTGATAATCTTCCGGAAGACAATCCTAGTGACTCTATGGATGTGTGTATTAACACTGTCACCATTCGTCTACTGAATAGCACCATTTTATGCGTGTAGTCCTATTGCTTTTAATTGAATAATTTGATGAATGAGGAGGGAAAGAGCTTTCTTCAGGAGGACTAAGATGGCACCATCAAGACCATGGATTAAGCAATGGTGCTTCAGGGAGGAGTATTAGACCTTAATATTAGCGTTACTGCCACCAAGATAAGTATCTTGAGCTAAATTCTCAAAGGTTTGCAAAGGTTTTAACCACACATGCCGTTCAAATCAAGGGGAGTCACAGAACTAAAACCCCATGTAATGTTTTGAGAATGTATCTCCTGGGTGTTAATTTCATCATCTAAAATACATAACATAATGGATAGTTGCTGCATGAATACAAAGTTTTAAGTCCCTCTAGGGGCTCTGCCAACAGCACAAACCATGAGAGTGTATCTGAGTTGTTTATGAACAGAAGCAGAGTCCCAAGAGTGATACACAGCTATAAATTCACTCCAGTCTGTGCCTATCTATTGTTGTTTGTAATAACAGAGAGCAGTTTTTCCCCTAAAATGACTCCCTTTAAGAGCTTTAACTGAGGAACTCTGCTTGAAAAGCAGTTCTGGTAGCTGAGGAGCTTTGCTGGAGAAAAGACTCCATTTTCTCTGTCAGTATTTTTTGTAGTTTATCACACTTCCATTTTTCACTTAACACAGTTATTTAGTCGATTCATGTGACTGTGCCATTTATTTGGAGATAACTTTAAGAATGCATTTTATTTACTGGACCTTATTTGAGAATAGATATTCTATTAAGCTGATTATATGTTTTGTTAAAATGTGCTGTTAACACACAAGCTATAACGACATGCTTAAGAGACGTCTTTACACAACCAAAATGTGTATTTTTTCACTAAGAAATAAAAGTTGCAAAGCCTAATGAACTTTTGGAGGGTTCAGTTGCATCCTGTTTCTGACAGCAAACCCAGCTCAGGCCCAGGCAAAGCAAAGGAGCATCATACTTGAGAGGACAAATTTGATTATTCTACAGCAAATTTCTGACAAGTTTTTATGAACATAGAATTTTAGATAAGATCTAATTTGTATTAAAATGATGAAGTGTTGCTGTAGCTGTCATAGAATGACCTAAATTGTAGCATATTATTGCGTTATATTTAGATATTTTAAAAGATACTGTATTTATTCAGTGTGTGACAGTATGCATGAGTGCTGCTTAAATTCCCAACGCTGTCTGACGGGCGTAGCTGGGCAGGAGAGGAGCGATGGTTCACCTCGGGGCTGTGGGCAGGGAGTGGGCAGCACTGACCAGCTTTGTGAAACATCAGACTGAAAAGTTACTAAACCAACAGCTCTTAGGAGCAGTGAAAGCTTACAGCACTCATGACAACACTGGTGTCTTGGGTCCCTCAGAGATACACACTGGACACTTAACGCATTGCTTCTGTGTTTTGTTAAGAGGCCCTGAGCTATGTTACCCTGCACTGGGTTTGGCTGCCACCATTTCCTGCCTTTTACAGTATTTTGGGGAGTTATAGTCCTGATGGCATGTTTTACTTGTGACACTGTGGACACAGTCTTCTCCAGCATAATCCTTCTGATAAAGCATTCACATCACCAGCAAAAGCTCTCTTGCTCATTTTGTACCCTTTGCTTTAGCTTTGTTGTTTCCTTTCTTTGGAAGGTTACTGAGCCGCACTTCACACATGCTTTGGTGTGTGACAAAGTCTCTCCCCAAACAGAACTGGTACCTCTGAGGTGGGAAGGACTGGCTCAGAGTTTCATACCTGCCAGAAGTGTAGGGGTGAAGGACACACCCGGAGGCTGCTGGGGCTGAAGCAGGCTGGGTGTGACAGTCCTGCCTGCCAGAGGTCTGACAGCACCAGCCTGCTGACTGCCCCAGCTGCGTGGGGCTATTTTAGGCATAAGAAAATGGGGAGGGTAAATTCCCACAGTATATAGTTATTAAAATTTTTTAAAAATCTCAAACGAACACCACCACCACTCCCGAACAAACAAACAAATAAACCACAACCAAAGCATAAACAAAGAAACAAAAACAAAACCCCACCAAACCTGCAGCATATTTTTGAGATCATTAACTGGGTTTATACTGGATTTCTTTAACGAAGAAATACAGTCATTGAAGCCTTGTCGTCAGTAGATAGGAGAGAGGAGGCTTTAAATTCATTCTAGGTCAGGAGCATTAAGAAACTTGTGTGTTTTACAGTAGATATGATTATATTTGGACTTCAATTTCATCAATACTAGAGTTTTTTGTAAAATGTATCTCTGCAGTAATTCTTGAAGTCCATTTAAGTTATGATTCTGTGAAGTTACTAGTTATCAGAACAAACTTTCTGTTACTGTGAAGCTGCAGAGTAGGAAGCAACTCCTGAACACTTCTGTTCATGTTTTCTGGCAGTTGGCTTAGAAAACTAACTGGAAAGGGTTCCATTATCTCCCTGTTATTTCTTAAAGAAATGTTATTCCATTGAAATAAGAAAGTGGGCCTGAACATGATCTTTTTAAAAACTTATTTTGGACTGCTGTGTTTAGTTTGATGGAGAGAGATTTTCCTGAAGAGGCTTCTGTGATAGCACCACGGTTGAGTACACGATGTAGGTAGCAGCTCTTTTAAGCATGTGACTTTATTGCACACACAGCAGTCTTTTTTTTTTCTGCTTTCTCCTGTGAAGAACAGGGAATAGAAGTATAAAAAACAGTAATTGAAAAGGGCAACTTGACATAATACACATTGCAGTCAAAAATACATGCAGCGAAGTTTCATATCTATAGAGATATTCAGACTGTGCAAAATCAGTAGAGTGAAAAATGTGGCAGGTTTTTTCTTTGGTTTTGGAGACCAGAATCCTCCTCTGCAAATTCAAAGTGCCTAAGCCACCAGGACAGGAGCTATTCTTTATGTCTTGGCTCCGTCTTGCCTCGGATCTTACTTTTAAATATTTCAGTTATTCAAAGGAGGCGGCTCGATCATTCCATCACCAAAGGTGCAGTCAGCATAAAAAAACCGTTCAAGTCAGCTGAAGTCTTCACATTCACTCAGTGCTTGTTAGATTGGCCTACATGGTGCTGGGCATCTTGCCTTTATCAAACCCCAAAGGCAAATAAATTTCATTAACTTGTAGAAATCACATAATCTTTAATACTTATTTTCAGCTGTGCAGTATTTCTACATACAGCCTTAATGCTCGATTACCGTGTCCTTACCTGCTGGCTGTTGTAGAGGAAGTCTTTACTTAATTTGTAAAAAATTTACGTCTTGAGTATATCCACCAGTGGAGTCCAGCTCCCTCATTCCTATGAAACTTTAAATATTTTTTGAAAAATACATAATGTGATACTAGAAAACATCTGTAGGTAACAGTAATATGTCATAATACAAAAACTAATCAAAGAGCAAAGTTATCCTTGTTTTTTCAGTAGCACCATATTTGGATGAAAGGTGTGCATTTAACAAGAGAGTCAAGAAGACTGCAGTCTGTCCTGACACTGAAAGCAGCAGTAGGTGACAGGGCCATCCCTGGCACCCTGTGGCACCCAGCCACGCTGCCGCCTGTGGAAAATAAAGCCCCAGGTCTGCAGGGTGGGGGGTTAGGAAGGAAGCAGGGATTGCCCAAACCTGCGCCTGGGCTGTTCAGTATGGAATGGGGTTTAGCGGTCATGTTCTGTACTTTTACATAACCATGAAAAGCAGTTCTGTGTTTCTTCTTTAAAAAAAAAAAAAAAAAAAAGTCCTTCAGTGTCTTCAGGGTGTGCCAGAGGAAGTGTCTGCTCAGTTCCTGTGAACTCCTGCAAAGTTTGGGAACTGGGCAAAGCAAATAAATTGGATCCTGGGGTCGATGACTGTAAGACCTGTGAAGCCATAGCTGTGCAATTGATGTGTGATCCCGAGAGTTCATCTCTAAACCACTGCGTTCAGATTTACTTCTCTTAATTTAGGCCATTAGCATAGTGAGAAAAGGTTAAGCTGACTATTATGAATAGCGCATCTCAAGAACATGTGTTCCAACGGCTATTTGAAAGTCTACGAAATGTGGCTTAAAGGAGCCAATTCATAAAATATTATTTGGTCTGTTTCCATGGGATTCTTGAAGCATTTCCCACTGATAACCATTCTTTGTTTACAGTTTCTAAGACAGTTTTCACTCTCTTGGAGTTCTTCCACAGTCCTTTGTGCTCCTATTTTTAAATAAGCTTCCCACACACACACTGTTTTTTTCCTTTTCTTGAAGGAAAACTCCTTTTGAAAATCTGGGAGGAGACAACAGGAGAGGTTTGCATCTCTCAGCATACAGTGACTTCTGACCCTAAAAAAGAAAAAAAATAATTCAAAAATGATTACTTTTAGTTGGGGTTTTTTTTTCAAATTTTGCTAGCTATTGCATGATAACCTTTGTTTTGCACAAACAATTTACTGTTGAGTTGGTTAATGAAAGCTTCCAGTAGTATTCAGTACAGTGACAGTACAGTGATTGGCATGAAGCAGGAAATGAGATTGTACAGCAGAACTAAAAAGTGGCACAGCATATGCCAATATTCAGTCGTTTGGTTCATCAGACTTAGAAAAAAATATTGTTCTGCTCTACTGCTCATTTCTTTCATATGACACTAAAATCTTAAAGGTAAAAAACTCTGTGGGTTTTGTTTTGTCTTGAACAGACATAGTGCACATCATTAATGATGTTAATAAAGTTAGAATCTAGATGGATATATAAAAAAAAATACAGAAAGGGGATTTTTGAGAAAGGTGTCGAAGCATGGGAGCTCATTTCTGCAACAGGAACTTGTTCTGGAAGTAAATAGTCTGAAGTATTTCTATATTTTTGTAACCGACTGAATAGAAAAGTTGTGTTTGAGAAAAATTATAGGTTTTGTCCAGCAGTATATAAATAATGACTCATAGCATTCTACGACCTCTGTGATATGATTTTTATTTCTGCTTATACAATCTTTTTACTGTAAAGAAAGTATCTAATGTGCAATTATACTTTGCACATAAAATATGTTAAAAATTGCACATCTAAAAACTACACTTTTTAAAGATCTTTCTTGCCTTGTTTTCCTAATTTTTACCAAAAGGGCACAAAGTTTTACCCCAAATATGTTATTTTCTGCTTACGTGTTGACTATTAGGACTTGACGTCTCCTGGGTAAATAACATTTTGTATGGTTGTCATCTGATATAAAGGCAGATAGTAGTTATAGTTAGAAATGGCTGCCTGCCATTCTGTTTAAAAGAAGAACTTGTGTGATTTTTTCTAAAGGGCTTGAAATCCACATTGAACCAACCTCTAAGGCTGGCAGCATCAGTACAGAAAAGGGAAACCAAGTAGGTTTATTTAACAGTTTAATCTGCCTAAAATGTGTGTGTCCAATTGTCCATCCCCCCGGAATGAAAATGCTCAGGAACCAGGTTCTGAATTTATTCTGAGTTTATCATCGAGATTCTGCACATCCCTTAAAACCTATTTAATCTAAGAAATAGCAGGAATAAAAGCAAAGTTTGATCTGATTAAAGACAGCAAAGGTTTAGATTTTCCCATGAGGAGTACTAGAATCTACCTTGATTTGCTAACTAGTGTTCAGTATTCTCTTCTTTTATACAGAAATTATCTTAAATATGCATAAGAGGTGATAAAAAATAAGTTTGTGATAAGGTAGACATTTGAAGAGGACAAAATTTCAAGGTTTCTAGTATTAATATTTATACAGAATTAAGTCTCCCTTGCAATTTCTACCCATTTGAAGATTTACTACACTCTTCTTCTCCCTTCCCTAGTTCTTATGGAACAAAAAGAAAATCATTTTATTTGTCAGTGTTCATTTTCCCACATTGAACAGTATCTCACTCTGTGAAATTGTCATATTGAAATTAGAATCTAGCCTGAAAAATATGCAGTGAGAGCAAACCTGGGAAAATCTATTTTTATATTTATTTTAATCAGCTAAAGAAGTGGGACTTAATCTGTGATCTATTGATCGTGGGCAGTTCATAAGCAACAAATTCAGTGTGTGATTGTGCTTACAAAATTTAACCCCATTTTTGCAAGTAAACAAACTGTGGTGGAAATGGAAGTAATCAATTAATAGTCAAAGTTTAGGCTAATCTTCACTTGGCTGTAAATTGAAACCATTGTATAAAACAGTTTTTTGGTTTATAAACTACAAAATCAGCGACCTGAAGTATGCCTACTGTTGAAATGTCGGATATTGCAATATTATTTAAGAATGAGAAAAGAAAAGTCGTAAGCTTAAAAAATTGCTCATTATCACAAGACACTATTTGACTAAATGCTGACATTTTTTCTGATAAATTATTTTTGGTTATCATCCTGTATTGGTGTAGTGGTTTGGATATCTTGCGATGCCATCACGTTAGCATTTCTGTTCAGAAGCACACTTTTGAAGTGAACATGCCAATTGTTCTCCACTTAGTTGGACTTGTTGACAGAGCAGCTGAATGTCTTTTGCATGGAACTAATCAGAGGATGCACTGCAGGAGTAGACTTTATGCCTTCTAGCTTCTCGCTGGCCCTTGGTCCGTGGGACCAGTATGACTCAAGTGAAAGAACCCAAAACATACGATGTGTAGGTATTAAGTTCTTACCACAAACCTCAGTGTCTATAGCTCTGGCTTCCATGATTAGACTGTACTTTGTCTGATTCCACTTCCGTGGCTCCAGGTGCACCGTAGATTTGTTCCATGGATGTCTTCCTTCTAGGAACATGAAGGCTGCCAGGGAGGCCACACTGAAAGAACAACAGATGTGAATTCCCATGGCAGTGTCTATGAATTGAATACTTAAGGTTTCTTGTTTCTCTACAGTTTAAGGAATAAAAAGGCAGAAAGCAGGCTTTTATCAGAACAAATTTTGTTTTGATGAAAATTCAGCTTAATAAACAGTTTTTCTGGATCTTTTTTAGCAATTCATCCAGTTATATGTCAAGGTAATGATAACTCAGATACTGTAGTTTCATATTCATGGCACTAACAATAATAGAAAGACTGGAACTTGTGTAGAGTTTCCTTTAACTATCTGAGTCTTACCATGAAGACAGTGATTTGCATGAATTGTCCTGATTTAGTCAGTTCCCTGGCTTTCATAATGGGGGCATATTTGGTTGCTTGGTTACCCATTTGAGATGACTGTATTTTAGATAATCATTGATGGAAACGTTACCCACAAGGTGAGTGAGCAGCATGATGCAGATTTTCAACAGGCCACAAATGTAAAAATAGATCTGTGCAAGCAGAAGAGAAATTGTAATAGATATAGTTAATTTACATATTTGCTCACACTTACTGAACACGTTTACACACCATTTGTATATGCCACTTTGTTGTTGTTCTTGCATCCTTAAGCTAAAAGAAAGCAGAAATTACAGAAGTGCGTGCTTTAGATCAGCAGGAATGGTGATAATGGATATCCCGTAAGATGCTGAGAGGAGAAATCGAGAAGGTGCATAGAGAGATCAGACTCTTAGCTGATTAGAAATCCGTTTATTCTGAAGTCTGCAGCAGCTCAACCAATCTTTATTTTGTAAGGAAAAGTTAATTTGTTTATAAAACATGAGAAGTGCAGTCTTGAGTATGTGAAATAAGATTCATTAAAACGTTTCTGATGAGAGGTGCCAGCTGTTTGACATGACATGGGGCAGCAGTTTAAGCCTGTTTCGAAGTGAAGTCAGCCTGTGCAATACAGTGACATGGAGTGTTTTAATGTCCACATCTGTTTAATTCTTTTGAGTTGTTGTTGTGGTTTTTTTAAGAAAAAAATTCCAAATTTTTCCAATCCAATGTTCTCCATACAGATCTGAGTCTTACAGTGCAGAGCACCGTGACAGTATCTAGCATAAGACACTCTTCATTTGAAACATTTTACTATGTGGTGAAGACTAAAGTCGCAATAAACAAAATGGATATAAAAGGGAAAATAGGGTAGAAATGTTTGTCGTTGTCAGCATTTTTAATTTTTGGACAAGATAGTCACCAGAGGCGGGGGGGGGGGGGGAAGAACCTAGCCATGACTACAGGTTAGAATGCTGCAATAATTCCAGAAGGGGAAGTTGAAAAAGCTTGTTTTCCCTTGTTCTAAATATTCAAAAATATACGTTATTCCCCAAATTATCGGAATTTTGCTGGTTAGATATAAATTGCATTCCAGCTTCTAGGGTATACTCTGATTGTTTTCAAGCTCTTGTCTCATAACTACTAGAGCTAATAACTTCATGTTTGGCTTTTTTCTTCAGGGGTTTAGGATTTTATTTTTGTTTTTAAGAAAGTAGAGGTTTTTATTTAATCACTTGTCTCCAGGATCTTGCAGTTTTAGAAAAGAACTACATACTGCAGACCTGGCAGTCAGAAACTGGAATTTAACAGCACAGAGTTCAATTATGCAAAAATCCATGCAAAAATATTCTGGAAGAGGACGAAGAGTCAAATTCTAAGGATAGCCTTATGTAGTATGATATGTGAGGTAATAGTATTAGATCAAAATTGGGATGTATATTCCTTTGAGCACAAACTTCTTGCACTGTAGCTAATTCAGATGTGTAAAGTTTGATTTTGTCACCCGCTGGGACTGAGTGATTTCTTGTTGGCAATGTCTGGATAGTTTATGTCCACATTCCATTTCAGGAAGGGATGAAAATGGAAGGTGATATAAATTGGAGCTGAATTTGGCCAGCACAATTCATCATCTTCCAATATGCCTGAGTCTTTGTGACCTACTTCTGTTATGTTATTCTTTTTTTTTCTTTCTTGTTTAAAAACATGTAATAATCTGCTCTCCTTGATGGCATGTGATACCTTGTTTTCCTGTCAGTCTGTACCAAGGTAGGAAGAGATTTCTGTTAAAAACACATCTCTAGTCATTAGAAACCCTACTGCCATATAGCAGCTATTTAGTGTTTTAACTGCAGTAGTACTTCTGCCTTATGGGTCTTTGTATTGATTTTCCTTGTGGGGAAATTTAACCCCATCATTCAAGAGTAAATAGTGGAATCAGCTGTTTACAGAGTGAAAGAACAACTTTTCTGACATTAGAAAGGGCAGCATGTGTTGTGGCTGGCCTCCTAGTTTTATCGACGCAGTTTTGGAGAGTGGTGGCTTTTATGTGCAGATATCAGGGCCAGCAAATAAAATGACTTTGCAAGTGCATCTAACGTGCTTTGCATTATTACATGACCTGGAGTATAGAGACTGTTGGGTAGTGCTGCCACTGGCAGAGGTGACAGCCCTGTTCCTAGGGAGGAGAGCTTGGTTATAACCGTGTGTGCATGGACAGAAGTGGTATCTTCATCTTTACCCTTATTTACGATGCAAACTTCTGATGTGTAATTTTGAGTCAGTTCTTGTTATTTTATTATCGTTACATAGCTAATCCAGCTCCACAAGTTAGATTTTTCCCCCCCCCAAATGTTCCTCATGGGTTCTTCTCTGTTTCCAAAAGCAGCAGTAAAATCCTCATTGACCTTAGTGAAAGAAAAGGTGGACTAACGTCAAGTGCTTGCTCTTTTCTAAAGTCTTTGTGAATCAGTAGAGTGGCAAACCTCTGCAGTGATAGAATAGTGAAAATCTGTTTACCAAATGAGGAGATATAGAGGACAGCAAATCCAAAATCACGTAGTTTTAGTTCAGCAAATTCCCACTAATTATGGTGGAGCCACACTTTGCTCGTGCTTCATAGAGACAGGTTGCCTCTACTTTGGTGCTTAGGTATTGGAACCCATATGCAGGCTTCCAAGTTTTAAATATTTTGCCTTTTTGTTTTGTAGCAGAACATTTAACAGATGTCATTTGCTTTCCATACCAGTGTTGTAACAAACATATGCCATCAATTTTAGTAAGAGAATATTAGTATAATTTATATATGTGTGATATTAGATGGAGTGCGAGTTTCTTTAGCACACTTCACTTTTGCCTTAAACTCTCATCTGATTTTAAAGCCTGAATTTACCCATCATTCAAGTCATCATGGAAGAGACTTTACCTGCGATTTTAGTCCTTTGGGCTGTATAAAAATAGGATTATAGAACATCTGGCCGCACAGTAGGAATATTTCACTCTGAAGTACAAAAATAAAACCACAGAAGATAAAGAGAAAAACATTCCTGGCAAGAAATTACCCTTTCTTTATGTTTCTTGTATCCGTCAAGCACTAGCATCTAGAGATGGAAGGCGAGGAGACAATGAAAGAAAAATGGAGAGAATTAAACAGCCACATCATATCATTAATACTTCGGCAGTTTTGACAGCCGTGAGTAGCAATGAAAAACACTGCTGTTTCTAAGTCTGCAATCAATAGGGAACTCAGCAGGTTCTCAAAGTCAGGCCCTTGGTTCAAATTCACAGAAAATGAGCATCCCACACTGTTACTGGATGATGTTGTACTTCACAGCAGAAAATTAAAATGTTCAAATGTGTTTATGAATTAATCCCCAAAGAATGGTTTGGGGTTTTTTAAATCTGTGACTAGAACTAAGGGTTTTTAAAAGAAAAATTGCAATTTTTTTTTTTTTTTTTTAAATCTGACATTCAGGAGTCATTTGTTCACATCTTCTTTAGTAATTTTCTGCATATGAGTTAAAAACCCAAAGGGAGCATATACTGAAGCTGAACAAATGTTTTTACTCACTTATTTCTATCTTTTGCTAATCATAAAGATATTGCAAAGATCTTTAGTCTACTGCGTTTTCATTAACACCTCATCAATCCAAGAGTAACTTGTTGTGACAGTTGTTGGTAGCATAAAATAGTAACTAATGTCTTGGATATTACTTAAATATTAGTTATATGGCAATGAAGCAAAGAGCCATGTTAATCATTACAAAAATCATAGCTTAATTCCAAGATAAAAAGCACTATAAAAATGTGAAATATTTTAAAACTTTTAATACCCATTTGAATTAAACGAGTGGTGTTTTTATATTGTGAATAAAAAGCATTTATCAGTAGAGAGATATACAAAGAGATAGATAGATAATACATAATTAGGAAGGTATTTTGTGCCAGAGTTGCACAAAAATCTGATCAAGAAAGATGAACTTACAAATGAGATGTACTTAAGATGATATAGCCTAACAATATCACATAACAAAACCATTGAATATGCCATGATATAAATAATTTATTAAAAAAAAAAAAATAACAGGCCAATTCGGTTTAGGAAAAGAACAAAGAAACAAAGAAAAGCTACCCAAAAAATTTTAAAAAAAGCCACAGCACAAAACCCCCAAGTACCCTTTTTACTCATGTGTCTGTGAAGCTGAGCTCAACAGCCCAGGCTGAAGACGTGTTGGCTTGAGGGATGAGAGCAATTCAGGGATTAGCTCCCCAGTGCATATTTTCTTGCCTGTTGGGATGACATTCACCACCTTTAGCCAGTACATGTATTTAAACTTCACATTCTGAAGCTTCACTTGCAGATACACCACTGGTCATGCTATTTCCCCCGGCTGTTTTTCTGGCGCTTCTGCTGTCCACGTAGCAAAGAGAATGAAATGCTGTAACTCGGTCTGATAACACAAGGCAGCTCTTTTTCTAGTAGAAGTCAGTATTTTCTATGAGTTTGCTAATAGTCCACAGACTATGATCAATTATTACTTTTGTTTTCAATTTGAATCAAGGGAGATTTGAAGCTCTCAGCAGAGCTTTATGTCGTGTTCTTCAGTGCCTTCATTTTTAGTAAGTGGGAAGATGAAGCTGGGGTCTATCCTGTTCCTCTGTTGTTTAATGTCCACTGTCTTCAGGGAAGGAGGAATGCGTTTCCCAGTTTTGTGTTGACAGCACTAATATCTATTAAACATTTCATTTAAATAAGTTGAAGCGGTCCAGCATTTCTCTCTTATATGGCTGATGACAAGCTTTTGGCTCACAACCACTGCCATGTGACGAAAGGAGACACACTACTTCTTAGAACAGAAATCTCCAGGAGCTTGATGTTCAGCTTTCCTGCACTGTCACACTTGCTGCCTTGGGCATAGTTCAGCCTCATGGGAAGGCTGCAGAGAACTTCAGCAGAACCAGCGTTCCTCTTCCAATAGTGATGCTTCAGTAGCACAAGGTGAGACTTCAGCAGAATGTCTTGCTCATTTTAGGCAAGCCACCATTATTCCGAGAACAGATAGGATCTTTTAGAATTATAAGGACTTTTATGTAATTTCTTTCAAATTGTTTGACACCTTTACAATATATTAAAGACTTGCTAAGGAAAGACAATAGTAATTTGTAATAGGTGTAATATCTTCTCAGCAAATTTCCTTCCCATATATTTTAATTTTCCATGATGTTTCACCCACACTACTTATCAAAATCTAAAACTGCTGTTGTGATTTTAAATTCTTTTCAATTGAAGTTGAAAAGGTAGATTTTTCTTCAATACTAAAAGATGGCAATTATCTTGAAGCAAGGTTCAGACTGGATCTTGCTGATCATTACAGCGATCAGACTGTATTTTAATCCAAGCATAAAAGCATATTAGAACACTTTTTGGATTTTACTTATGTCTTGAAACACACTAAATAAGAAACAGAAAAGTGTCTTTTTTAAGATGGGCAGTTTTCATTATTAAACTTTTGCTTGTTAGAGACAGCAGAAGTCTTAAATATTTAGTTACTGTTCACTTTGGCCTGGATGTGTGTGCAAATATGTATCACCCCACAAGGGTTGCTGCATCAATACCGTGATGAAAAAATATTTTGCTGTTTTTTCACTTATTCTCTCTGTATTCATTATTTTCTATATTAAATCTCATCATGATCTTACATGTTCTAATATTAAGGACTTTTCTGCCAGGGAAGGCTCTGTGGAACAAGTGAGAGCAAAGCCATTTCTCAGTTGAATGCTCTTGTACCTGCTAAGCTACTCTATGTGAAGGGTATTTATTGTAGGCAGAGATTATTACATAGGATTTTCGTGCAGATTGGTAATTTACGGTGAATGAAATAATTATTAATTCCACAATTAACTGTTAGCTACTTAATATAGACAAGCTTTGGATTATTTTTAACTATTTATATTGCAACAGCTCACAGAAGTCTAACTGTGATTAGTGTCCAAATGACCTAAATAACTGTGTAAAATTGTAGTAGACTATGATCTCACTCATAATCGCATAAAAGGGAAATGAGTTGTAAGGATAGGTGGGATATAAAGGTACCAAGTGACCTCTTCAAAGGTATACTGGAAGCGTGTGAAATATCCAGTAATAGGATTTGGGGTTCCTGTAATATAGTCCAGTGCTGTAGGCAGGCTCCTCTTTGCCCTAGACACAGACAGCATAGCATTCACTTGTGTTGTGTACCCAGTGGCCTTCTGGAAAAATGAGCCTTGTGAAAGCAAGCACACTGTCCGCATCTGTCTGTCTCTCCTTCTACCCTAGTAACTTCTGAACCAGTGGGCCAGTTTCAGTGAAATTAAGCAAAGACATGCAGTGCTTCAGGGGAAGTTAGTTCTCAGTTCTTCAGATGGGTAAAAGAGAGACTCTGTGACACAGAGTGAAAAGCAGTGGAAGGAATTCCTACTCAAAAGACAGAGATCTCTGTTTCGTAAGATCTGTGCTCTAACTTACGGGAGACATCAGTCAGCCGTTGTATCTTACCAAGCAGATAAAAGTTGAAGACACAAATCTGCAGAAAAACAGATTGCCTTAGCTGAAATGCTCAAAACTTCATTTTTAAACAAATTGAATGTATATATTACGGACTGTTTCAGCCAGATCCTTGCGCAGCAGCAGAAAGGAAGCCTGGGCAAAGGTACTGTAAGTGATGCAGGTCCAACTCTCCCTTATCTTGGGGTAGTGACCAGGGCAGAGGCTGTTCCACTGTAGTGTTGTGTCTAAGAAGTAGAAGTTTCATCTTTTGGAGTTCACGACAGCTTCAAGAAGAGAAACATGTAGAAACACATGTAGCATGGAGTAAAGAGAAAAGGGCACATGGACTTACCTTAAAAAATTATTCAAAAGCCAGGTAATCCCCAAATGACCAGTCCTGAAGCTCCCATTAAAACAGACATATATAACCTTCTAGAACAGAGCCACTGTTTCATATTCCTACAGAGAGGAAAAATTCCAATGATGAGGATATATTAAACAACTGATCAGTACTGTGGTGAAACGGTCCTGGGACAAATTCTCACCAACATGCTGAAGTGCACAGAAGTCAAATAAACATTGTTCAGGAGAGGATCTATCACATAATTTAGAGGACTATAAATTAGAACTGCTTAGTAAAATAACCAAGGAGACTCTTATGCCCAACTTGTGTTCCTGTATTCATTCTTTACAGTTTAACAGTTTCTGTATTAATCTAGTTAAGTGAATATCCCAAAGAACTATCTTACTCACTTATAGAAGTAATATTAATAGGGAAAATGTGTGTGACTGAGCAGGTAATAAAAACATGGACTCCAAAGTAGCTTCTTCAAGACAACCATCTAAATTACCATTAACAGCTCCATTGCTATTTTAAGTATTTGTCAAGAAAGGCTTTAGCATCATATAAGTGCGTTCAATTTATTTATTTTTATCTTCTGCTGTTATTTGCAATTAAATTCTAAAGAGAACAGACGTTACTGTTCAAGGGCTGAGTGCTAATCTTGTATTTAAAAGGGCTTTTTTCCCTTGGCAATTGAGTAAATTCAGCCAGACTTAGGATGCTGTAAAATGTCCAGAGCATCTACTCTGTGCCATAGTTTTTGTATAACTCTGCTTTTATGTTTTTTAAACCTAGAAATGACATGTTTTACATCAAAGAAACTACACAATTCTGGAGTATACAGAAGCTAAAAAGAACTCGCTGCAAAGTTGAATACATGTTGCGGTACTGATGCTGCAAATTTGCTAAGCGTTGGGGAAAGATCTGTTTATCTATGAAGTGGATATTTCAGTCCCTTCTATTGTTCTTTCTAATTTCTTCACCAAAACTTTTTGTAGTCATACGAGTGCAATGTTTCTAGCCTGGCTGCAGTAACCGTCACATCATGGTATACGTGTCTTCCACTGGTCATGTCAGAATCAGTTTATGCATGTAGTTACTTTAGCCTTCTCTCCTCTTTTGTCTTCTGTAGAGATGCTGTGCTATTATATCTGTGGCCATCCATAATTATGTAAACTGCTGTTTCTAGTTCAGTTGAAGTATCATTAAAAGATACTTGGGAAATGCCTAAAAAAGTGGTGAGATGATTTGATCTTTCCTGTAGCCCCTTTACAGTTACAGGCTCTTAACCTAACATGGACCTGAGTGGGAAACTTTGAGGGATTTAAGTTGCTGCCAAGAAAGAATATTTGTGACACACCCACCCCCCATTTCTAAGCAATTTAGATCTGCTAATTTTAGAAGCATTCTGTGGTATTTGTGTCTGTCTTTTTCTTGAGGCTTTGGCTCTGCAGGGAGTTACTCAATAACAACTGTTTCTAAATACTGATTGCAGTCTAAACATTTTGGTTAACTTGGGGCATCTCTGAAAGAGTAGGAACAGCCTATAGGCATCATTTACAGAGGGAGAGGAGACAGCGGTACCATCTTTTATTCTCTGCAGAAGGGAAAGGATGGCCTGGTAGCTTAGGAATGAAGACAGTTAATTCTCATAATACCTGGACTTCAGCATGATTCTGTGACTGTTTAAATGGATTGTATGGAGACAAGTTCCTTTCAGAGAACAGCTGGAGAAAAAAAATTTTCATTCATCTGTATTACCCTAACATGAGGTCTCCTGGCTTCTAGGTCCTGTCCCAGATCAGGAAAGAAGGGACTTTAAGATGGGCTTTCTCCATCCAGCATGACTGCCCTGAGCATTAGCCTAAAGAAGGTAATGAAGTGCCTGTCCGCACTTCCAGATGTATGACTGGCACCTAGGCTGTCATGGGAGGCGAGCAGGGCTCCCTTTAGAAGTCACACTCTGCCCAACATGCAGTGCAAAGACACCGTTCCCAGAAGTGTGGTTTCATTTCTGTCTCTGGTCTGATCCATACTGGGACAATCCCAGCACAGCTGGAACTATTTGTGGGCTGCACTAGTTGCTCTGAGCTTGCTTTTACTCCTGGAACTGAGGGCTGTCAGGCCCGCTGACTGCCTGTGGGACACGTGGAAGTTGGTGGTATGGCGACAGCTCGGAGCTTTGCAGACCTTCTGCTGTGGTTGGTTAGCCCAGCTACAGGGCAGCATTGTATTTAGAAAAGGAGCATGAGTATTCATGTTGAAACTCGGCTGATATCCCTTCTTGTTACAAATATTTATTGTTATTAACGTTGCTAATATTCGTTACAGATATTCTTGTTTAATTCATAAACATAACTGTAAGTTGGGAGGGTAGAAATGCGAGCTGATAAAGCCCTCAGCTGAACATGTTTAGGTTGCGAGCAAACTTTTTATTTTGTTGTGAGGAGATCAGAGATGCAGTAATCCTGTTGTTTCAGAAGCGACGCCAGATCCCTAGATAATGTCTGCCCACATGAAATGCGAGATGCATCTGAGCAGGATAACAACAAAGTGCAGCAGAGATAAAGAACTGATGTGGTTTGAAAGGGCTATCCAGTATCATTTTCTAAAAGACTGGATAACATTAGCTTCAAGTCAAACACAAAAGATAGCTATCTTTTTTTTTTTTTTTTTTTTTTTTTTTTTTTTTTTTTTAAAGAGGTGACCATGTGTTTAATAGCTGATCAATTTGCTACAATACAAAGAATTACTAGGAGGAAATTAGGAAAAGTCAAGAAGCTTTGTTGGCTAATCCATGTCCTTTTTGTGTGCCTTTCTAATTCAGATCTCCATTTTATATTACTCTTTATTTCCAATTTGTTGCTCTTTACTGTGCTGTTACCTTTATTTCAATATCATTAATTCATTTTGATCTTGAGCACAGTTGGTTGCAAACTGCTCTGTCTCTGTTACAAATTGATTTGTCCTTTAAAAAAAAAGGGAGACAGACAGAAATGTCAAACTTGTTTCACAACGGAAATGTTGAACATAAGAGTTGGCTCCAATACAGTGTCCACCCAGTGGTTCTATGAATAAGTGTTTATAGATTGTACTGAGCTTTCTAGCCAACTCCTAGTGTCTCCTATAATTGCTACTGTAGGAAACAAAAATGTTCGTCTGAAAAACCAAACTCTTCATCTGAGCTGTGTAAAGCTTTTATTCTATTTTATGTGTAGTTTACTAAAGGACAATAAACATATGCATTTAAAGAATACAGAAATACAAGACTGACTCAGTGCAGATTTCCTTCCAATTCCAGTGATGGTTGACAGTAACACTCCAGGTTACTTGACTACTTTTAGGGTCCTTTCTGGTTTTCAGTATTTTGGTGAGAATTGGAAGGGGTGGTCCATGTATCAATCTCAGTGTTTTGTGGGTTTGAGGCCATCTTTTTCTTTTTTTTTTTTTTTTTAAATGTTCAGGGCTTTTTGGTGAAATTCTTGGTTTTACTCAAAAACTTTGTGTCATCCTCTCCGTGTCTACATGCGTTCTTTCCACTGTTTCTCCTGTTGGTTAAAAAGGTAGAGGAGATTATTTCAGAGGAAATGGAAAAACAAAACAAAACAAAACAAAAACCAACAACAACAAAAAAACCCAGAGAAAAATTGTAACAGTATTGAGAAAAGCAAGTATTTGCAGCAGGCAAAGTAGCCAGAAACAGCTAGAAAAGATCTATCTGATAGGCATTAGAAGAATGTGCAAAAGCACATACTTGTGTCTAGCGTACATGATCATGAAAGTGATGAAATTTATTATTCTTTTTTTGCCATTTGCATTTAGCAGCTGCACATGAAGTAGTCTGTATTGCTTTAGTTGATTGATACTGGTAGTTGCCCTTTGACTCTATTAATACGGGACATATGCTAAATCTGTCACTAGCTCAAAGTTTTTAGTAGAAGTTACTAAGTGGTACACGGACAGGAGTCATTAAAAACTCTGAAATATATGCTGTGGAAGCTGGCGTTGTTCTACAGTGCCACTCAGCTGCTGCTTCTAAATAAGATGGGTCCCACCTAAACACACAAAATTCTATACAGTAAAAAGAGGGGAAAAAACAAGGAAAAATTGTATACCACCTGCTGATGTGTGAATTGGATTGCAATGCAGGAAACGACATGTGTTAAATTACTCTGATGATAGAAGGAAGAAAAGTTAGAAAGTGAATGATTTATTTTAAAGCACTGAATTAGAACATAGCATGTGTTCAATTTGAAATACAAAAGCTGAATTCAATATACTATTGGCCACTGACATTTAAAGCTGGAACAAATGCAGTGGTCCTAAAATTTAGACGTGAATACTCAGAGTCTACTGCTACAATGTATGCAAAGGATTAAAGATTATATTTTATTAAATTTGAATCACAAGTCTGAAAGCCTTTCAGCCTTAAAGTATGTGTACATGGATGAGTGTACTTGTACATATGAAATACAATCAGATTTCTCTAAAGCTCCATGGACAACGCACTTGTGGTTTCAGATGGCAAGTGTCAGATATAAATTTTTGCACTTTGCACTATACTTTTCATATACAAAAATTTTTAACTTTACCATTTGATTGTACTATTCAGCACAAAAACTGGAAGGAGAATTCCAGAAGTTAATATACTTATTCATGTAATGAATTCCCTCTATTTATATGATCCTTTAATTGAGTCATATTGCTGTGTATCCAAAATGTCAAACTCTTATTTTATATTAGAAATATTAATTGCAAAACTTGGCAGCTTCTCATACCACGTCACTAAAGGAGGCAGTTTTGGTCATAGAGAAACCTCTCTTCAAAGTCTGCTTGCTAAGAATTTGTTATGGTGTGATTGTAGGAGTGATGGGGGTGGTGGGATGACACATGACAAAACCAGAAGTTTAAACCAGGACTTGCATAAGAAGAATGAATTTAGTGGCCAGACAGCCCCAAGTGTTCTTTCAAGAATGAGAAAAGCTTTGGCTTAAAGGCTACTCTGACTCAGGTCTGAACTGACAACTGAATTGGGTAAGAAATTAGTAACAAAGCTTGTAAAAAAAGAAATAAATATAGTAATCCATATGAAGAAGTCATGAAACAGAAAATTGAAATAGAAAGGTAGAGCTATCGGGAGAAAAGATACAGTTGATATAGCTACAAAAATAGGTGAACTAGGAACAGATCTCCCAGCTGTACTTTTGACCTGTTAGTAGACAGGGGTAGCAAGATCACCAACAAAATGACAAAGACTTAAATGTGTATTTACTATTTATTTTCTGTACTGGGAAGGATGCAGGATAAT